>NC_090446.1:1064754940-1065419315 GCF_031143425.1 Pleurodeles waltl | reverse complement strand
TTGGATGAAAATGGACACAAGGTTTTCCCTGCAAAATTACAGTATTGCCAGAAAGAAGTGAAGTATTTGGGCACCAAATTGAGAAAGGTGCGAGGAAAGTTTCCTGTGAGAGAGTTGTAGCAATTATGCAAAGAGATCCCCCAGTTACACAGGGAGATATCAGAATGTTTTTGGGCATGGTGAGCTATTGACCCCAATGATGGCTCCCGAATTTTTCACTGCAATTACAGACCACAGGCATGTGGATTGGTGGAGCAAATGAATGGAACACTGAAATCGCGATTGGCAATGGTTTGTGCCTCTGCAGTATTGAAATGGCCTGATGCATTGCCACTTGTCCCGATGAGCATGCATTGCACCCCTGACAAGAAGGCAGGACTGTCTCCTCATGAAATTCTGATGGGTTATGCAATGAGACTACCAACAGTACCTGCAAATGAGCCTGCGAACATAACAGAAGACTTAGTGCTGGACTATTGCAAAGATCTGGCTGATGTGGGTCAATCTTTGTCTCATCTGGTTGGAGTAGCAACAGTTCAACCAGCTCAAGACTGTGCCACCGCGTGACAGCTGGAAGTGGGTGCTGGTTAAGAAACATGTGCTGAAGAGTTGCCTAGAGCCCAGGTGGAAAGGTCCATTTCAAATCATCCCGGTAACAACAACAGTTGTGAAGTGTGCTGGTCTTCCGAACTGGATTCATGCAAGCCACACACGCAAAGTTCTGTGTCCTCTTCAAAATACAGAGTCTGATCCTGCAAGAATGAATGCTGATGAAGAATGTGTTCGGCTTGACCAGGCTGTGAGGACTGAAGCAGAAAACATCAGTGGGGAAGGAACAGGCGGTCTGTATGCAGATAAAGACACAGATAAAGTCACAGACAAAAGTGCAAGCAGACAAAAGTGCAGGACAGCAAAGTCAAAGTCAAAATCAACTGACTCCTGTCAGCACAGCAAATATGGTGAATGCACTTGCACCCAGAAAAAGAACTGTGAAAGGGGACAAGTGGCCTGCAGCTGCACATCAACTGGCTGATAAACTCCCATCAATAAAAGAAGCAGTTGAAGAGTCAAATCAGAGTGAAGCTGAAGATGGCGCTGTAAGGAGAATGAAAAGGAAAAGAGTGCCAAGTTACAGGTACTCTTCATCTGAATGGATCTACTTTGTCACAAATGAATGGGAGAAGGAGTTTATGTCTTTTTGTTTTGACAGTAAGAATTAAGTTGAACATTCTGGAGCTTAAAATTGCATTTAAACTGAGCTTTGAAATAACCTTGCCAATTGATCAGCAGAGGCATTATATTATGGAAATATCAATAAGTTATCAACAGACTGTTTTCTAATGAAAACTAACATTTGAACTGATTTCTGACAATTTTTTGCCGAGCTCAAGAAGTTTCTTAATGATCGAGAACAGCTGTAAATAGTGCAAAGAGACTTTGAAAATACATTTTTGTTTAGATTTTTGCTCACTTTTGCCTTTAATATTTTTATTTTCTTTTTCTTCTCTGATTCTACAGAAGCCATGAATACTGGAGAGGGCAAACACAGTAAATCTATATTTGTGTGTATTGGTTTGATTGTAGTGTGCATGATTGCATACATTTTATTGATTGCAGGAATGAGTGTTTTAATGAAAGGAGAAGTGCAAAGTACAGCAACTCCAATGCAGAGAATGGCAACATCTAAGCAGGATAATTTTTATGAGGATGAGGGATTGCTTCATTTAGATGTAATAAAGGGAGATTTATTTTCCAATGTGTATTATAGTTTGCTGTATGAGTATGTGGACACAATGAATGTGCGTGATTGTTATGTATGTACACAAATTTCTTCATCAGGTCACAGGAAGGGATCACTAGTTTACCACTAACTTATTGAATTAGTTGTAGTCTATTATTAACACATTTGTACAACCAGGAGTACATTCAGTATTTGCATTCCTTTTACAATGTAGTTTTCTCTTTTTTTCCTATTAATCAGCATTTGAGCAGCATCGCAAAGGCTAAGAATATAGATATAGTAGAAGGATTCTTTGACATTTGGCACAGAATATGCACACAGGAATAATTTAGCATGTATTCCCACACAGGTAGAAAGGAGGTCCATTAATCAGGAAGATAACGGAAGGAAAGCAATGAAAGAAAGGATAGACAAAGGAATAATTTCCAGAAAGACATAATTCACAACACACCAGACACACAAGGATGCTTAGCTCTAGATTGGCAACATGTAGGGAAGTTTTGTATATACCGCCGCAATCAAAAGCTGACAATAGGTTTGCAGGAACGAGTGAATGTAGAAGTGTCCCTGTTCAGAAATGTATTGGATTTTATGCTAAATGGACAAAACCCAGCTGCACCTGGTATTTATTACATCAGTGGTAAGAATGCTTATTGCAAATTACTGAAAGGTTGATATGGCACATGTCATTTGGGAGTGGTTTTCCCAAAGATTTACCAAGTGGACAACATTGACAATCCTGAAGGGATTGAGAGACCTAAAATGAGATTTAGATGAGGAGCAAGTGGTTCAGAGATTAAAGGAGATATTTGTGGAGCTATTATTTCATCAGTGGGTGCGATCTTGAATGAGATAAAGATATGGAAGTTATCAACAATTGTAGATAAGATGTCAACTGATTTTTCAGGTGCAATGCTCCTAATGGACACAGAAATGGTTGCGTCAAGGGCTATGATTCTTCAGAATCACCTTGCATTAGACATTCTTTTAACAAAAGAGGGCTTAGTCTGCTGAGTTTTGAAATCACAGCAACGCTCCACTCATATTCCGAATAACAGTAGGAAGATAAGGAGATACTTATCTAATCTGACAAGTCTGCAAAATGACCTAAGTGACCTAAAAGAGACAAATGTTTTGGGAGACAATAGGTGAAGGATTTTTCTAAAGTAGGATCTTGGTTTGGAAACTTGGGAAATGGTTTTGTGAAGTTGATCCTGAAACCTTTTTTGTTTGTGACAGTGTGCTCAATTTGTGCACTTGGATTTTACAAAGTTGACAATTTCTGTAAAAGACAAAAGGCAAAGAATAAACAGAGGAGGGAAGAAATGGAAAATACAAGAAACAGGTATTACCAGACAATGAAGAGAATTTACAATTATCGCAACATAGACCCATGCGTTATCAGACTACAAGATTTTGATTTTGTTTCATTGTAAATGAGAATAATTCCTCTGTGTAAGCATAGATTGCCGTTAGGGGAGGGATTGAGAGACAGCAAGTTTTTATTCCTAAATTAGTGGCATAGATCTAACAGAGAAAATAATGTAGAAATGAAAATGTGCATGCTTAAAGTGTGGTGGAACTTTATTTACTTTAGGTTTATTAATGTATTAATTTTATTAATGTGCATTTATGCTTTTACCTTGACTAGGCCTGAGGGTTCATTTTGCAAGCAGTAATGGAAAAATACTTGTTTATTCTGTTCCCTCTGACCTGAATTATTTCCCTAGGCAGCTTGAATGTTCTATTGTATTGCAGGAGCATGTTTTAAATGTAGTTAATGTAGCAATATTTGTTTTAGCTGTTGAACCGGACAGGAAACTACAATTCTCATGTGAAATAATATTAGCTTAGTTTATTGTGTTTCATGAGAAAATAACTAGAGAATGTAATATTTTGTTAGTCACGTGTTGCCTTCATTTATTTTTGCTTTTGTCTGCATGTGTTAGCCCATTCCCAAACATGCAAAATCTCAGTTCTGATTAGTGTTAATAATGAACCAGCTCTGAAATTATTTGTTAAAATTGTATTTTGATGATTTACTGATGTCACCATCATCTGCTTTGAAATCTAATATTAATGTTCATATGGTATTGTTGCTAATCTATATCATTCTTTTGGAGTGTTTAACAGTATTAATATTTAGCAGGTTGAATCTTTTCAGATGTTTCACTCAGCCTATGTTTTTCATGTATGTTTATAACTTAGTTTTGCGCACCATTTATATGACATTGATTTTGGGATTATAATATGGCTTTGAAACTTTATTCAGTTTGGAGTTTTGATTTAGTGTTGAATTATTCATGGGATTTAAATACTGTTTATTGTTTCATGGTTTTGGTTTGTGATTGAATTATTCTGACTTCTGTCTCCGTCACCAAGCCCAAAGACCTCGTCGACCTCCAAGGGTGATCTTTGTGATGGTGACTCACACGCACGTCTGTGTTTTTTTAACCTGAAGTGAGAAGAGGACCTCCGACAGCACTTCAGCACAGGTTACAGGATCAGATCACAATAGCTGAGTAAGCTGGCTACTAGAGGGTGAAGTGAGTGTTTGGAAGAGGACTGGAGCCAGGGATCTGTGGGTTCTTTCAACTAAAGCCACATTTGAAAAAGCATTATCGCGATGCATCTCCACCAGTATATTATTCACAAATAAATCAGGTTTGTACTCCATGATTGTGTTCCTAGATCTTCATTTTGGAACCTTTCTAGAATCTTCAAGTTCAGGAACCTTTTCCATCCAGAACATCTTATGATTGGTAGTATTTGTATCATCCTTCACACCTTTAATGCATCTTTCTGCCAGGTCCATTCCTATGGCACGTTTATCACAGCACTCTTTCATATGGATTAACTTCTAACTGGTAAAGGTATACATTTCCCAATCTTTGGAGCAGCAGCTTTGTTTCGTTTCCAAAAGCACGTTCCTTATATCAGGACCCATTTTTAGTGTCACGCCTGATCAGTTTATCAACATTTATCTTTATGTTTATTATTTTGCTTCCTTATTTTACAGCTAGTGATTGGGGGAGGAGCACTCAGACTGCCCCTAGGTTTTCACAGAATGCAAACATCTCCTGGCTCACCTCTCACAGCTTCATATCTTCACATGCCTTTTTAGCCGGCATCCTTTTCGTGAACTGTCACTTCATTTCCAGCTCAGGGGATAGGGTGGGTATTTACCACACAGAGCAGACTACAGCCAACCACAGTACACATCTATAATGAAGATTATAGGCCTAATCAGGCCATATTCACCCTCTCCTCTATGGGCAAAATACCTTACTTTAGATGCAGCAAATTTAGGCCATGTTCCTTTCCATATTCATAAATTGCAGGCTGGGATTTCAGGCCCTTGTAGTTCAGTCCCCCTCCGGTCATGCAGTCAACTCCTACAACACTAACCTTCCATCCATGAGCTATTGGCACTTCTCTACTCACAAGTGCTCCAGTACCTGTCAGAATGTTCTTGGGAAGGAGTATCCCATCCCTTGGTGGTACACAAATCCATCCTATTCAGCCAATGCAGCAGCAAATAACAGACACAACCTGAGGCCAATTATTCCCTCGGTCACAGCCAATTACCTTTGACCTAACATCTGACATCCAGGAGAGCCTCAAGTGGCTCAGCCCAGACCAGCACTACAGCAGTGCTCTGCCTCGCCAGTGCAGTTTCTGCTCTCATTAATGATTCTTTTGCTGGAAATGTGTGAGGAATTTTATAGCATTTTCAGCTTTATTGGGCACTGCTCACCACTCATGCAGCCATATTGGTTGAGGCTTGTCCAGAGCCCATCATGCATTAATTTACATATACTAACATGAGGGCAGTGTCCACAATGTCCAATATGTAAAGAATGCATTGTAAATTCAGCTTTATCCTACAGATTATTCACTGTCATGCATGATTTACATGCCTTTATAGGATAAAAAGCTTGATTGATTACTAACCATTTTCCATACACTGTTATGTACTACTGCTATACAAATTTTGTTTTCACATTGCAGTGTCAGTTTCCAAATTCTCTCAGTATGTAAAGAACATATCACCATGAAAGTATTACATTTTCCCTCTACCTTGTGCTAACTTGTGTTTGCTACAGTAATGGTGCAGAGGAGGTGCTGGAATACAGATGCAGCTAAAAGTAGCAGAGGCTATGCACCTTGGAAAGAGCTGGTCACAATTGCACAAAAATATCAGCATGTGGCACCTCCACTGGTCCCGAACACTTAAGCAGTTATACTTTCTTGGCTGCTGGGGAAATGTGTGGTCTAACTCACACCTAAGCACTTCTCACAATGCTGAAATTGATTGATGACTGATAGGCACACAGTGGGGCATCATACAAATGTGGGCAAGTAAACATTATAGAAAATAAATGAATCACAAGCTGAAATATTAGTTGGTCATGACAGTATCAACATGTAAGAAAGACTATATGGAAGGGGATGGCCAAGCAGGTGGCCAGTATGCAACCTTCTGCCTGAACTCACGGAGATGACTCACTGCCCACCCCAAGGATATATATCACCATATTTGATTGCCTTATTCTGAGGGTTTCTGCAAGCTCTTTGGCCACCACAAACATTTCTCCTGACCTGGCTGTTGGTTCTCAGCTTTTGGCTTGTGAGTTTTAGGTGTCCAACCTTGCTCAGTTTTTGTTGGCTCTCATTGAGATTTAGAGGACTGCCGGTGCAGTTTAAACTGCCATATCTAAAGCTAACCTAGGGAACTTATGCTTTTGCCCCTGCCCTTCATGCCTCAATTTGGAATCGCATAAGCTTTTAGGTCTGCTGAGAAAAAATGGAAATGAGAATAAAAAGAAGAAAAGGCCCTACCTAAAACTCAACCCACCTAAGGCAGAATTCCTGTTATTTTCTAAGTACAATAAACAAGAAACAGTACAAACCTTTTTCAATGACATGAGCCTCAATGGCTCTAAGTCATGAGCCTTGACGGCTTGCAATCCCACATTTCGCCAAATGCCAAGTCACTTGGATTCACCCTGGACACCAACCCCACCTTCAGGAAGCACATTAACTAAAATAACACAAAGATCCCCGGTACATACTCTCTGTTCTAAAGAAAGGGCAACAGTTTTGTCCTAAAGGTGACTTCAGAAGAGCTTTTTAAGCACTCCAACTCATACATTCGATATTTGTAACACCCTGCTCCATGGCCTCTCAAACTCCATAATGGCACCTCTTAAGGGCATTTACATCCGGCAGCACTTCTCGTTCAGGGTGTGAAGAGATATAATCCCATCAACCCCATCCCGATAAAACAACATTGGTTTCCATTGAGGGTCCACACCATCTTAAAAACCAGCTGCATCATTTACAAAGCCAACCCAACCAATACTTCTGTCTATCTTGCAGACAAGGTCACCTTCTCTGGTAGTTCTATGCATAGCCTCCGCCAGGATACCATTAGACTGTACAGTAAGAAGTGGAAAAAAATAAGAAGGCAGTAGGCCATTTCCATCTATGCACCCAGGATCTGGTATAGCATCCTTGTATCCATGAAGACGCCCCCCAATGGTACTTCAATTTAGAAAATCGTTAACGATGCCGCTCGAAGAACACTACATCACAATGCCTTACCGGCCAAAAAACAGATCCCTTTCCTATTACACGTTGAATTAAGCTTGTCTTTGACCATGTCCAGCACTTCACTGCCTTCTGGCTAGTTTCACACAATAGAAATGCCACATACATACATGAATACATACATATACAGTATGAAACTGGGTTGTTGGATAACTCGGGTGTGAGCCCTGGTCAAGGAGCAACCACAATCCTTGTCAGGATGAAGCACAAGCCAACAATAAGTCCCTCATTATGAACATGGCGGTAAACACCGTGGGCCATGGCGACGGTGAACAGAAGGCCACCATTGGAGGTGAACAGAAACCTACCATGTAATGATGACAAAAACAGAAATCACCAACAATTCTGCTACCACCAGCCACCGCCAGGGCCCTTGTCGGCGGAAAGGCTGCACGCCCTCCACACCAAGCAGAAAAATCCCCCGCCCTCCAAATAATGATGCACAAATCACCGCACCGGATAGTGGATATCGAACAACCATTGGCAGTACGGACCGCCATGGCCAGCAATGGGACCCAACAGCAAGAAATGCCTACATTGGCAAGTTTGAAACCCTCACACCTGACACACATCCACAACACTATAAAACACTCACATACACACCCCACAATCCTTTGCATCGCCAATGGGAGAACTGAGACTGACAACACAACACGCAGACACTGAACGCAACATCACAAAAGTCACACACCCAACCACACAACAGCACCCTCACCAATATCCACACGACACACGACACACCACCCACAACACACACCCTGGCACCCCCTAAGCACCCACGCTTCACAGATAGGGAGTTAAGAACAATGGTGGACGAAATACTCAAGGTCGAGCCACAAATCTTTGGGGCACAGGTCCAGCACAAACCCATCGCCAGGAAGATGGAGTTATGGCAGACAATAGTGAACAAGGTCAACACAGTGGGAAACCATCCACGCATGAGGGATGACATCCACAAGAGATGGAATGACTTGCGTGGGAAGGTGAGGTCCATGGCATCCAGGCACAACATTGCGGTACAGAAGACTGGGGAGGACACCCACCTACACCCCATGACTACACCGACTGGGAGGAAAAGGGACTATCCATCCTGCACCCTGAGGGCCTCACTGGACTCCCTGGAGGAATGGACTTGGGTAAGTCATATACAATTACCCCATATCCACCACACCTGTAATGCATGCACCACCCCACCCCTCCAACTGCCACCAACACCAGTACGCCATCCAGTCCACAATCACTACATCCAGTCACCATGCATGCCCACAAACCCACCAACAGGCCCACATCCCTCCCCCTTTGCACAGCCACCTACCCCTGCAAGGAATCACAATGGCACTACACCACCGACAAAGCACTGCCACATCCCATGCAAAATGCAATGGCAACCCCACAATAGGTCCCTGCATGGTCCAACAGGGGAATAAACTGCACACAATAGGGCAGAGCTGTGCAGCCTCATCCGATTTAGTATATGTAACATACAGTTCCATTCCCCCCCACAGGCACCACCACCCATGCCACCCTGACAGAAAGGTCAAGGAGTGCCAGGGCCCCACATGGAGACAAAGGCACCACTCAGGACACTGGAGAGGGAAGTGTGGACAGTGAGGAATACCCTGACCCGTCACACAGTCCTGGACTGTCACCCTCCAGTAGCCCCACCCAGGACAGCACTGACACCCCTACCACCCAGCCACCTACACCAACTCTGGCCAAACGACCCCACACCAGTGTATCCAGTCCAAAGACTGGTGGGATACAAGTACAGAGGCCAGAGTCTCCACCTACTAACAGGCAGGATGACGATGGCCCCAGTACAAGTGGTATTGTCAGACCTGTGCAGGGGACACCGGCACAGGGGGCTAGGCCCAGTGGGAGGGTATCAGTGGACCAGAGGGGAGGCCAAAGGATGGATACTGCAGCCCAGGAGGTGATCTCTGAGGTCCTGGGAGTATACCAACATACCCAGGACAGAATGGGCCAGATCCTGGCCACAGTGGAACAGAGTCAAAGGTTGCAGATAGCCCAACATTAAGAGAGCATGGAGCAGTGGAAAGAACTCAATGCCACCATGGCCACCATAGCAGGGGTGCTGCAGCACTACCACCAAACTAAGTCTGAGACCCCCACAAATCAGGAAGCCCCTACCACTGACCAGGACACAGACCAGCCACCTACATCAGCAGCAGCAACTGGACTGCTGACACTGACAAAGGACACACATGAGTCCAGCACCCCTACCCATGCAGCCCAGCACCAGACCCTCAAACGGTCCCTCAGACCCAGATATGGCACAGGAACACCTGCCAAGACCAAGGCCCCCACCAAGAAGTGACTCTGACATGGACTGACTCCTAAGTGTGCCACTGTGCCACCATCCTCACCGCCAATAGCAAAATAACAACATGCAAGAGACAGATGGACCTATACCCACTGCCACCAATCGCCCAGCCCATGTACCAACCATGGACATCCACCATTAGTCCACTCCCTATCTCTGTAAAGTGCATCAATGCATTAATGACACCAAATAAAACAAATGTACACCAAATCTTATGTCCCCTGTGATATTGATGAATTAATTGTAAATTTGAATGCATTTGCCAGTCAATTCCATAACCAGGCCTTTATTGCAGGAATGGCAGCCCACACACAACATTGTGTGGAGGAAACAGAAATGTACACCATGTTTGTTTTCATGGCACATGCCACCTCAATATTCAGGTTACACTGTCAATGACAACAGACCCCACATCCCAATAGTGAATAAGTCAGACAGATATTGCGCATTGCAGACAACATCATCAGTGAACAGTACCTCATAATCACTGACAGTTTAGTTGGATCAGCTTGTTCCTAGGGAGAACATCTTCCACCTCTTCATCCTCACCATCACTCTCCTCCCCTCTCAGATGATGCAGGTCTGGATATACAGCACCCTCCTCCTCCAGTAGGGGGATAGCTTTCCTCTCAGCCATGTTGTGCAGCATGCAGCATGCCACCACTATTCTACACACCTTTTCAGTGCCATAGCACAGGGAGCCCCCAGAGAGATGGAGGCAACGGAATCTAGCCTTCAGGAGATCTATAGTGTGCTCTATCACCCTCCTAGTACATCCATGGGCCTCATTGTAATTCCTCTCTGCATCTGTCCTAGGATTTCACACAGGTGTCAGGAGCCATTGCATGTTGGGATAGCCAGAATCACCTGTAAAAATGTTAGAAACAGGACTGTAACAGACTGCCATTAATTGCAGACAGCCTGGCTATGTACAAAACCAGTGTCATACACACTCCCCTATGAGCCATCCTCTGTCCTCTTGTAGTTGATCCATCATGTGTGGTATACTGCTGTTCCTCAGGACAAAGGAATCATGGACTGATCGTGGAAACATGGCACTCACATGTGATTATGTACTGGTCTGCAGTACACACCAATTGTATGTTCATTGAGTCGAAGTTCTTCTGGTTCCTGTACACCTGTTCATTTACTCTTGGGGGTATGATGGCTATGCGGGTGCCATCTATGGCACCTATCACATGGAGAATGTTAGCAAAGGCATAAAACTCAGACTTGATGGCAGGGAGATCAGCCCTTTGGGGAAACTTCACATATGTCTGCAGGTGTAGTTCAAATGCATCCAGGAATTTGGACAGGATGAGGCTAAACATTGGCTGTGAGAAACCCTGCACCCATGCCCACTGTCACCTGAAATGTGCCTGTGGCCAGGAAATGGAGTACAGAGAGCACTTGCACTTCAGTAGTGATGGCACGCTGATTACGATTAGCCAGTCTCAGTACTGATACTTAGCTCATGGATTGTAGCACGATTGAGTCTGAAGCTGATAATGATGTGCCGTTCCACCATGGTCTCCAAATCAACAAGAGGTCTGTACACAGATGGGGCCCTCCCTCACCACACCACATGGGTCTGTACCTAGAACAAATGTGAGGGACACACATAAATATGCACAACATGTTGTGTATAATAACTGCTGTACAATATGTAGTTTACACACAAGTAATTTATGATGTACAACTGTCGTGACATGTATGAAGTGATACGTCTGGACTGTTGTGGAGAGAAAAGAGTCATGTGTTCATGCGACTAAGGACCAGGAAATTACAACGTCGTGCTAGCAAAATGGCAGCTCCCTGCCATCTAGATATATAGCAGGGGAAGTGACCTCATTCCGCTGGCAGTTGTTGTTATGGCATAAGGCGGTGTTCATTGCCGTGCACCCATTCATTGGTTAACATGGTTGTCAATAGGGAATCTGGGCCTATCATAATCGCCTCCGGCGGTGACGGTGCACACCGCCGGGGAGCGTACGCCATGTTGTGACCTCAGGTTCACTTGACTCCCAGATTCCATTCATGGAAGTACTCCATTGAGTGTGCTGCTGTGTTCTGACTCTGGTTACTCGAATGTCACGAGTCACAGGGGAAAGGGCCCCGGCCTTCACCACGAGGAGCTGGAGAAGCTGGTGGATGGGGTCCTACCCCTGTATGCCAAGTTATATGGGCGACCAGAGGAGCAGATGAGTAGGTGGATGACATGCATGAATGTGTGTGATGGTGGTGAATGCCTGCATGCATGTGTTGTCGGTATGTACCTGCACAGGCATAGAATGTGTGGCACGTACCGTGAGTGAGGTGGTGAACTGATGTTGTGAAGTGTCCGTCCCATTGGGGACGCAAAGTCAGCGGAATCACACTGCCATTTTCTGAAGTCTGTTTTTCTTTTCTGTGTGTCCCCTACAGGTCAGCACCCATCAGAAGAGGGCACTCTGGCAGGCCATCGCCTTGGGGTCTACAACTGGCTGAGCACCCACTGCAGGAAGCGGTGGGAGGACCTGCGGTGCTGGGCCAGGAAGACCTGCACGGCCCAGCTATGGAAGTCCTCCCAACGAGGAAGGGGTGCCCGTCGGGCCCTGACCCACCTAATGCGCCGCGATCTGGTGGTGGCATACCCAGACTTGGATGGGTGCTTGAAGGCTGCACAGCAGCCACAAGAGGGTGAGTACTGACACCATATCATGCCTTTTTTATGGATGTCTGAGGGTGCTGTAGTATGTATGCTGTCTAGTACCAGGTACTCTGACAGGTGTCTTACAGCAATTCGGTCCCCATGGGCACTGAGATGATTAGGGGCAGGTCTGCAGTTCATCAGGTCCTTGTGTCATGTGGAAGTAGAGTTGTATGCTGGGGTTGGTTGTGGCCACTAGTCAGGGGCATAGGCATGACTATAACTGTAGGTGCTGCATGTTGGAGTATAAGCTGGGTGGGAGTATGAGTGAACCAAATTTGTACATCCATTCTGGTATTTACATATATCTCTCATGTTTTGTCTCCCCACCCCTGTACTCTTGTGTTGTCTGTGTAAATCAGCATCATCTGGCGAGGGAGCAGTGGCACCGGTGAGTGGGGATGCAGTTGCCCATGGTTGGCCAAGGGGACCAGTGGGTTGGAGGGCGAGGGGAGTACCACGGGGGAGGCTACTACCACTGGCGGCGTGACTCTGATACCTCCTCCGATGGGAGCTCCCTGGTGGTGGTGGACCCTAGTGGGCCCACCCATTCTTTGTCATCTTCCACCACTCCCCATACTATCACCACCCTCCCAGTTGCTTCCCACCTAGTTGCCTGGGCCCAATCACCGAGAAGGTTGGGGATCTCCTTCACCGAAGGCACCTCATCTCCTGCCCCAGTCAGCCCTGCTTCCCTCACGGAGGAGGCTATTGACCTCCTGAGTGAGGACCATCTCTGTAGCGCAGACAACCATTGTGAATGCCATCCAGGGGCTAGCATCCCAGATGCAGCAGTGCAATTCATACCTGGAAGACAGTCACAGTTCCATGTCTGTCCTACAGAGATCTTTTCTGGCTCTGGCCTCCTCTTTGACGGCAGCCAGGGTCCCTGGCCTTTCTGTCCCCCCTCCAACCACCTCTAGCCCTTCCAGCACCCAACACCCTTCACCCATCCCAAGCACACGTTCAGAGAGCCATGCACACACCTCAACACACAAAAAACATACACAGAAACACAAGCACCACACTTCCCACCACAGCCATACACACAACAAACATACAAAGGCACACACAACAACATCAACTTCCCCCACTGTGTCCACCTCTCCCACCTCCCTGTCTGTCACCTCAACATGCACACTCACAAGCACTGCACCCTCATTCGCTGTTGCTGACCCCATTCTTGCAGTCACCACAACATCAGACATGCAGTCATCCACCCGAGACCCCACACCTGCACTCACCACGATGACTTTGACTGACACTTGCAAAAACAACAGATGATGGACAGAATGCAGAACAAATCAAACATTCAACCCCAGTCACAGATCTGGGTTTAATCCATCAGATTTTTTGCTTACCATGCCATTCCAGTTTGGACTTATTTGGACATTGAATTTTCTACGATTATTAAAGTTTGAGTGCCCAGTGTTGCTGTTGTCACACTCTGGGGACATGGTTCATCGTTTCATTGTGGGGTTGTGGTGTGCACATGTGTGTACTTTGGGCAGGTTGTATTGGCCTTGTGTTGGGTACGTACCTCTTGTTCTGGTATGTATGGCTTGTGATGGTGTGAGGGGGGAGTGCATTGCAAGGTGGGTGGGGAGGATGTGTAACTGTGCCCTTTATTCCCTTGTTTAGTAGGTTGCAGTACTTACCGTCATCATCTTCGTCAGCGGTCATGGTCGTGGAGGTATTTGGCAAAGAGCAGCCCTGACATGATTTCCAAATCTCTCTCCATGTCTGTTTTGGCGTGTTGTGTGTGCCTACGGTGAGTGTTTCCTTTTATTTGGTTTGTTTCTGCCAGGCATTGCGTGGCAGTGGTTCCTGCCCCGGAACTGACGGTGGTCTTGTGCTTCATTATTTGTTTGGTAGGTGGGGCCTTTCCGTCAGCCTGTGGGTGGCCTCTTCCGTCGATGTCGGCACTCCTATGCTGGCGGTGAGTAGTTTTCACGCTGGCTGTTTTTCATATGCTTCATTATTTGGCTGTCTGGACCGCCAGCCATGTTCATAATGAACACTAAAATTGTCATATGCTCAACCCTCTAATAGCTTGGCGCCGAGCATTCAGGCTTAACTTAGAGGCAATGGGTAAAGTGTTTGAGCAAAGTGAAAACTCCACACAAAAAGGATTCCACGCCAAGTTAAAAAAATAAAACATTTGATAACAAATAAAGCAAGGCCAAAAAACAAAAATCCAACCAGTAGGACTCGAGATAAGCAATTTTAAAGATTTTAGTCAATATAGCGCCAAAAATCACAAAGCGCCAACTGTCGTCCTGGACTGGGACAAACTCAGAAATTCAGGCCAACCACAATGGTGCGTGGGCTGCTTACAAGGACCCAAATAGACCTGCTTAACAGAGTACCTTAAACGCTGGTTTGCAGAGCATTGCAAGGATCGACGGCGAAGATGTGTTGCGGAGCCAAAGCTGTGCGAGGGCCTGCATCACCATTGAGAATCCCATCATCAGGGCTTATGATGTGAAGTCCAGCATTAAGGATGCAGTGTGCAGTGAGGGCGATGTTTTGGTTCCAAGGAGCTGTGAGGCTGCAATGCAGAGCCTGGCATTGTCATCGAGGCTGCCATTGATAAGTGATGCAAGGGCCTGTGCTGAGGATACATTGCACAGCAGTGGTTCTGAATGTGTTACAGACTGCAGAGGTGATGTGGGTCTTTGTGATGACTAATCCATGCAGCAGCAGAGTTGTGTTGGTTCTGCTTGTAGTTGTGAAGCGCAGCAGAGGAAATACGTTGGTTCTGCTGGATCTGCAGAAGCTGGTAGAGCACCTTAAGCTCACTTCCAAGGATGTAGGACTGGGGTGGCACCACCTGGCCAGGTAAACTCACAGATGGCAGAGTCCAGGTGCAAGTGCTAGGATGTTGTAAGCCTGTTGTGTTGCTGAGGCTTTAGATCAGGAGGGCAGCCAAGTAGCCCATGGAGTCACTCTAGGGTTCTCGGTTTAAGAGATGCAGGTTCAGTCCTTCTCATCCAGGAAAGAGGGGAGCAGGCCACCACAGCAGGCCAGCACTCCCTTAGAGCAGCAGTCCAGCAGAGTGACAGTGCTTCAGCAGCTCAGCAGACCTTCTTCCTGGCAGACTATCCACAGGTCCAGAAGTGTACTGAAGTAGTCGTGTCTGAGGTCCAGTATTTATACCCAGTTGTACCTTAGAAGTGAGAAGCTTCTAGAGGTATGCCTTTAAAGTGCGCAAGAGCTCTGCCTTCCTGGCCCTGGCTCCAGATCTACAGCTCCTCCCTCCCATCCTGCCAGTGATGGCCAATCCAGGTATGTCTAAGCTCCCCATTGTGTGTGGTTGTCTTGGAGGAATACGCAAAGTCCAACTGTCAAGTACATCCAGTCATGTGACCCAGAGACAAGCCTCAGGTACCTAATGGCTAAGGCAGGAAAATACCAACATTTTTTAAGTGGCATTTCCAAAATTGTAGTTTAAAATCCAACTTCACCATAAGTTAGGATTTTTCATTACAATTCCAAAGACACCAAACATTAACTGATGACCTGCTCGGATTTGGAAATGACAGCTTATTAAATGCAAAAGGTAATTTTAATGGTCCTTTATAGGAGGGGTAGGCCTTGCAGTAGTGAAAAACACATTTGGGAGCTTTTCACTACCAGGACATGTAAAACCTAAAGGTACATGTCCTACCTTTTACACACATTACACAGTGCCCTATGGGCTTTCCAAGGCTTACCCTAGGGGTGACATATGTATTTAAAAAAATGTTTAGACCTGGCAATAGGTTTATTTTGCCAGGTCGAAATGTAAAATGGACACTACTGAGCGCCGGGGCTTTAAGAAACACTTTCCTTCTAACGATATCCGACACCAGATGTATATTCGCATTCATCTCAATGCTACCTATAGATTTGTTGATGGCGTCGACCACTGAGGAAACAGTTGGGTAGTAGCCATGAGGAAATCCAGCGTGGATGCTCAGAGCGTCCTGCTCACGCTTTATACTAAATTTAGCCTTTAGTTTTGTAAATGTATTCCACGTTCTAGGGTATTGTATCTCCATTAGGGCCACCTCCCATGGCCCTTTCGAGTCCACGGGTTTCACCAGTTTCACCGTATAATTGGAAATCTGATTGCTGGGAAACATATCCTTCGAAGCGTTAGATGGTAGCGTAATATAAAAAGGTGAGTTCTCCATCTCAGCCTTTACAGCTTGACCTCACACACCGTGCAGCGAGCTGGCCAAAACCCAACTGTTAAATTTCTCGGGCCACCCGCACCATTTGACCAGCGCCTGTCTCTTAGCTCAGGTGCCTTTCCTTTTCAGAACCTTTTCAACCCTGTACACCCGGTTCAGATCGTAGGGCACCTTCTGTAATTCTTCGGTGTAAAAGACGCCTGCTGCCTTTTCCCTGTCGTAGTCCTTTAACCTGTAAATATATACCCCTTCTTTAAGCTCCACACTTTCCACTATGAATATCTCATTGCTGAATGTCTGTTGGTAGCCTTTGGTGAAGACACCCTTCAACTTTGAAACCCTGACATGATCCCCTTCTTTTAAATCCGTTTTCTTGACCTTCGACGCAAGACAACTCCCGTACACAGTTCTCCACACCATTAACAAATTATCACTCATCACCTCAGCGGGGGACATTTTGATTGTCCTATGATAACTGGCGTTATAAACCTCTATATAAGCCTGCAGAACATAAACGTATCTGTAGGTATTGTTGGCTGTGAAATATCACCACATCTTTGATTTTAAAGTTCTGTTCAAATGCTCTACAACCGCCGCTTTTACCTCTGTGTGCGTTACAAAATGTTGAACAGCGTGTTGCTTTAATAATTTCTGTAAAGGTTTGTTTAAAAATTCCTTTCCGGCGTCTCTTTGTAGTTTTTGAGGTACACGCCCTCTAGCGAAGATGTCTTTAAAAGCGGCGGTGACGCTGGTACCACTTTTATCGTTAAGTGCCTCTACATAGGCGTACTTGGACAAGACGTCTATGACTGTTAATATATACATGGCGCCGTTGTTATGTTTTGCTAGATCATGAAGACTGATTATGTCAGCCTGCCACTGATAATCTAGCTGCGCACAAACAATGGTTGCCCTCCTCTTAAAACGTCTCCTGGCAGGTTTGTGGAGTGAATAAGCCTCTTCCCCCGCTAACCAAGTCTTCACCCCGACTCTGTTTACAGATTAATTTTCAACTCGAGCCCTTCTAAATAGAGCTTTGGAGCCTCCGTAGCTCCCAACCCCTAGTGTATCATAATAAAGCTTCCTTAAAGCAACCCCCGTCATGCTCTCACCCGCTGTACCCATGAAATGAAAGACGTATGTTTTGTGTAAGGTCGTTTTATTAAACATAAAAAGGTAAAAGTGAGTTGGAACATCCTAGACATCGTGTATTTGACATTTTGCGGTATATAGCTTATAACTGTCAAAGCTGCGGAACATGGCGGCCTTTTGCTGGTGTATACATAGTACGACACATGTTACACATATTACTCAACACAGTTCCTTTTACCCTGTCTCAACGTCACAAACTTTGATATTTTTATAGCTATACTCTCAATAGCTCTAGACATGACTTCCCGCTCCCCCCGCCTATAATTCTGAACGCTCAGGATACTGACAGCATTCAACAATTCATACAGTTCTAGGTCGGACAATACCGAACCTTTACTTGTGAAATAATCTTCAGTCATGAGCTCCAAAGCCCTGTGTAGCCCTGTCAGTGGTGAAAGTCTTAACTCGCGAGCCTGATCTTCATCCGAGCTCCGGTATTTATCCACTGCGGGTAGCCGGGTGTTGATACACTATTTGGCGATACACACCGGGCTGCTGCACTGCCACAAGGCCGAAGGTTCCGAAATGTTCAGATACCGTAGAGTCAAGGGGTGTATTTCAGCTATTCTTTCTTTAACCAGCACATATATCAATCTCGCAATACAGATGTAGCTAGGGTGTAACTCATAGACATCTTGCACTGCGACACTCTGATACACGTCCTAAAAGTGAGTAAGTATGGAGCGTTAAGTAACACAGTTATGGTCTGCTTTTTAAAACAACTTTTGTGGGGCTAAAGACGTCATTCTTCTGTTTTTATAATAAATGTCACACATTCGTCTTTCTATGACCCTTTCTATCATGCGTTTGTCAAAATAGGGAAATAGCCCCTGCATACGTTCCAGTTTTGAGCATGGCTCAGCAGCCTATCGGATCTCATTGACAGCAGCTGCCAGGACCTTAACCATATCATTGTGGACACTCTTCTTCACAGCTGCCAGCCCGTACACCACTTTCAACAACTTATAAACCCTGTGGGGGTCTAACCGGTTACAAATGTGGCAAATTGTTCTCACATTATACGATTCGTATAGACAGTCGTGAGCCTTGTGCTGAGGTTCGTTAATTTTATGCCTGTAACACATGTCATAATAGTCCCGTTTAACACACATGTTCACAACGACCGCTGCAAAACCTTTAACTGGCCATATGGCGTCATAGGGTACACCCGGAGTTTCCTTTTCAGAATCGGGGCTATTGTAGGTGCAAACACATTTCTTACGCAGCTCTTTGTTCTGGCTTGTAATACTTTCAGAATGTCTGGAACAGCATAAGCAGTAAAAATTTACGGCGTTAACCTTTGGCGAAGACCACTCTAGAGCCTCTCTTTCTTCAGTTGTTTTCTACGGTTCAAACAGAAAGCAAAAGACAAATTATTAGTTAAAATGGGCATATCAGCGTATACTTGCAAATTGTATACAGAGTTTTACTCACCTCAGCATTTATGCCACACTCAGCGGCTGTTCTGAAATCTTGCGATTCGCGGAGGTCCACTGGGGTAAAAGCATCGCCGGAGTTTACACGGGCCGGCTGTACAACTACAGCCTCTGGATCTGGGTCCTCCTGGAAACCCTTGTCTTCATAGACGGGCGAATTTTGGGGGCGTACACATTCTTCAGCAGCTTCAATGTCGATGAAGTTGACTGTATCACTTAATTAATCTTTTGAGGCTTCGCTGTCGCTGCTGTCACCCTTAATAGGGGATATCAGTTGGGGCATATCCTTAAGATTGAGCTTTTCAAGCCGCTGGCAAAGTTCCTCTTGAAAACCCATAACATCGGTATCCTTATCATTAGGGGCAGCCTGTTGTGCATTCTCATCCATCGTAAGCAGTGTTAGAGACCGGTAATATCTACCGATAGTGTTCAGGGTTCCTGAGGAGGCGGCTTTTCTGGCGAGCGGATTGTATCTCTTCATGTTGTCTTGACAAGCTGTTTCAGCAATGGTTCACGGTTTGGCAGACGGCTATAACCAGCTCCTTATATTACCCAGTTCAAAAAGGGCAGGCGCTTTTCTACAACACCACGAGGTCACAAACCACGTGCCATCCCCTGCACACACAACACTTCCGGGGAGGGCTCTCAGGTGCACCGGAAGTCCCAGTCACGGAAGTGACGGCACTTCCGGGGAGGGATAACTGTCCCTTTTAATATGGAGATGAAAGGTATTCTTTCCTACTACTTATTGCATCACTTCCTGTTTCAGATTGCAAAACAAAAATAACGTAAACCTGAGCCCAGCAGTGGTAAGAAATTATCTGTGAATCTTGAGAACCATTCTTATATTTTCGATGGCAAGGTTTAATCATCGAACACTGTCCTGTATCAGACTACAACATGGACAAACTACCTATTCAGTCAGGGTGAGGTGCAAGACTCTGAAAGTAAATAAAGTAACAGATCAAAATAAGCAATCTTTTTTCTAGGAGGGATAATTTGAAGTGAAAGAATTTAGTGTCTCAGTTGATGACTTCTAAACCCCACCCCCCTTTTTGATTACCAATAATACTGAAGGGTACCCCCAGAGAGAACCTTCTCAATGACATACCTTTCCTGTGGAGAGCCCTTTTATATATTTCCCCAGAGTCACTATAGAAAACTCTCCTAAACATCATGGCTATTTCAACTATTCAGAATAGAAAATACCAACCATTGGGCAGAAAAACATGTTAACATGTTAAACATGTTATATTCTAAAAGTGGTATAGAGATGTAAGTTAGACATGTGGTGTTATTACTCAAACATAGTGAATAGGAAATGTACCTTGTGTGCTATGAATGTATCCTAACAACTTGGAATCTTCCACTTCTGGAATCAATGCTGGATTCTGAGAGGCTTGGTGGTGAGAGTTGCCAAGAGAGTGGGAGGTGATCGGGGTCGTTGCATGTATCTCCAATAAACTATCTTGTGTAATTAATAAAGTGCATTGGAGTCTTAAAACTGGCGATGAGGATGGGATCCTTTCTGAGGAAAATTTACTGAATACACTGACTCCTGGACCCTCTTGAATTCAGGATTACAGAAGTCTGGTGGTTCAGTTGGAGTGCAGGAGTCGTGATGCAGGACATACAAATTGATGATGAATGACATTAAATCCTGTGTCACAAAAGCGTATTGAGTAGTGAAGATTGGCAGCAGATTTGGCCCAGGTTTGAGGAGCGAACAATACTTGAAGGTTTTGAAGTTGCTGGACAGGCAAAGGTGTTCATGTGCATGGGAATAGCGATGTTTTGAGAGGAAATACCGTGCAGGTCTATGTGTTTTCCAGCACACATTGAGTAAGTACAAAGTGGAAAAAAAGAAGACCTATAGGGGTCATGGGAGCAGTGGAGTACATCTTTTAAAACTCTGCATCGTCGGCGCCTGGAAACGGCACATGAACAATGCGGTAATCTGTGAGGATGCGAGAGCTGCAAGCAGCGGTATCCAAGGACGCTAGAGCGAGGCAACATCAGACTACGGCGTGCGCAAAGACGTAAGGAAGCATCACCAAGATCAAATGTGCGACGTCCACCAACAATAGGGTTGCTTGGCAACTGTTGCACACAGAAGGGGAGTGTGAGTTAATGAGTTGTTCGCCTTTGGAGGATATGTTGGTGATAGATACACCATATGGACTGTGCCTATAGTGTTGATAAAGGACAATTCTAGTAAGCAATATTGTGCTTTTGGCAAAGCGTGACAGGCACACCTCTTTTTATGAACTTGGACGCCTGTCATGAAAAGACGGTGACAGGCACACCTTTGTTTTCAGTATAAGGATCTGTGACAAGTACACCTGAGTGAGGAGAGCTATTAAAATGTGTGCATATTCTTAGAGTTACACAGAACTGGAAAAAAAACAAGTATAAATATTTGAAACCAGAAGTTTAGTAAGAAATATTGAGGTATACCTATAGCTAAGCAAATGGCAGCGAAATTGATACATGCGCCCCATCATTTTTACAGGAACCTGGACAACCTAGCATGGTATGGGAGGACTGGAAGGAAGCTTTTGAGACATACTTATAAGCCATAGGGGCTTGTGAGTATGAGGCAAAAAGGAAGTTAGTGGTTTTGAAACATTGCTTGGGAGCAGAGGGTAGGAAAGTTCTAAAAACATTATTGTTGAACAGCCTTAAAAGGAGGATTTTAGAAACGGGGTCAGACAGCGAAGAGGACGATGAGTACGAAATAGTGTTAAAAGCATTAGAGGAAAATTATTTATTGGAGGAAGATGAGCATTGTAGTTGAAAGATACAGATTATTTTCTAGCGCCCAAGAGCAAGGGGAGTCAATAGAACAATATGTAACGGGTTTAAGAAGATTGGCAGCAACATGCAAATTCAAAGATTTAAAAGATGAAATGATAAGAGATCAGTAGTCAATTGGATGCACAACATCAAAATCCTGGAAAAGTTATTAGGGTTAAAGAATCCAACTTTAGAGAAAAATATTGAAATAGCCAAATGTATGGAAAACACGTCTTAGTATCTAAGAGAGTTGGGGGAAGGATCAAACAAGAAGGAAGTCATGAAGAGAATGTGTATAAGGTTAGTGCGAAAAAAATTAAGGAAGTAAGGCAGGTAAAAAAATATATCAAGAATATTACAAAACAAGAAATTGTTACATGTGCGGTAGTTCAACACTGCTGATTTTGATCAGTGTAGTTTGATTAAGAGCAAATGTTACAGATGCAAGAAATTTGGTCACTTTGCAATGGTTTGTAAAATGAGTGGACTTTCCAAAAACAGGAAAAGTGTGAATTTGGTGGAGAAGAATCAAGGGACAAGCAGAGATGAAAAGACACACAGTAGTGATGATGAGGATCCGGAAGTATTAGTGGTATGTGGAATGGAGGCTGGAAAGAAAGGAAAAGACGAAACTGATAATGATAGTTATCGGCCTCCCAAACGTATAATCCCAATTATTCAAAGACAAGTTCATGTATGGGCTGATTTGTGTTCCCCTTTCACTCTTATTTGACAAAAATACTTGGATTTCTATTGGCAAGAATGATTTGTGTCCAACTGATGTGGTACCAGAGGGATATTGTAGAGGGAAATTACCTGTATTGGGGTATTTCATAGCTATTCTGGAATTTCAAGATAGAAGAACCGAAGGGAAGGTATATGTGGTGGAGAAGGGGAGAGCATTGTTAGGATGGAAAGAACAACGAGCACTGGGAATCATTTTGAATCCTAATCATCCCCAACAGGTTTTGTCTATGACATCTAACAAAGTCACGGAATGGGTCAATAAGTATTCTGCATTGTTTGTTATGGAGCTTGGTTGCTTGAAAGGATTCAAGCACTGCATTATTCAGAAGGAAGGTGTCAAACCTATAGTACACAAGGTGAGAAATGTACCATTTGCATTAAGGGATGCATTGAAGGAAGAATTACAAAAATTGTGTAGGGAAGGGATAGTTGAGACTAGAGAGGCATCGGAATGGTTAAGTCCAATTGTGATTGCTGGAAGCCGAATGGAAAGATTGGGATGTGTGTGGACTTGAGAGATTTAAATAACAATATCTGGATTGATCGGCATCCTCTTACTAAAATAAAGAAATGTTACCTGCCATAAGAGGTGGAATGTATTTTACTACTCTAGATCTCTCAAGTGCTTATCATCAGGTGTTGTTAGAAGAAGGATCCAGACATTTAACATCATTTATCGCACTGGAAATAGATTTTCAATTCCTATGTATGATGTTTGGCCTAGCGTCAGTGGTTTTTCAGAGGGTAATGCAGAGAATTTTTGGTAGGATGTCGAATGTACAAGTTTTCCAAAATGATGTGTTGGTATGGGATGCTGATGAAGGTGACAAGCTGACAAGGTGTTAGATGACTTTTTACAGAAACTAAAGAAGGCAGGACTCACCATCAGCCTAGACAAGTGTAAATTTGGCAGTAATGTATTTGGCTTAATTGATCACTAAAGAAGGAATCAAACCAAAACGCAGTTTAATTGAAGCAATAGAGAAGGCTCCCATGCCACAAGATAAGGATCAATTAAGATCATTTTTAGGGTTGGCTGAATATTATGTGGAATTTGTGCACCACTATACGGAAAAGGTGCTGGCCAGGTGGGAATTAATGGAAAAAAGGGAGGAAATTTGAGTGGTCTGATGAGCGTCAAAAAGCATTTGAGGATGTAAAGCAATCCATATCAAGAGCAATAACTCTTAAAACCATTCAATCCTGGGCATGATATGATAATTGTCGTTGATGTAAGCAACTATGGATTGGGGGCAGTTCTAGTACAAGTGCATGATGGGAAATAAATAATAATAGCATTCGCTTCCTGCACACTAAAGGGAGCGGAAAAATCATATTCCCCTATTGAGAAAGAAGCATTAGCTTGTTTGTGGGGTGTACAACATTCCCGGATATATGTGTGGGGTAGACAATTTGAACTGAAAACTGACCATAACCTTGGTAGACCTATTCATCATGACAGGGTCAGGAAAAGCCTTTCTGCGAATTGCAAAATGGTTATATTATCTCCAAGAATTTACATTTACTATGAGATATGTTCCTGGTATAAAGAATATAAATGCTGATTGTTTATCAAGGTTACCTCTAGATAACAATATTGACATAGAAGAGGACGAGTGGATCGTAGCAGAGGTGAAAGATGTATGCAGTGCCATAGGTGAAGATGACTGAAGGAAAGCATGTGCACAAGACCATTTGTTGAAGAAGATAATTGTATTGTAATCCAATGTTAGCAATTATTAGAAATGGCGTCTTTGGTTGGCAGTCAGGTTACCCCCTGTCCAAGCGAGGACCCTCACTCTAGTCAGGGGAAGTCACACACAATCCAAATTATCCTGTGCCCACACTCTGGTAGCTTGGCACTGAGCAGTCAGACTCAACTTAGAAGCCAATGTGTAAAGTATTTGTGCAATAAATCATACAATAACACCATAAAGCACCACAAAAATACACCACACAGTGTTTAAAAAATACATAATATTTATCTGATAAGATGCAGGTCAAAACAATTAAAATGCAATAAATATATGTTGAGATATAACTATACAACTCATATAAAGTGTCTTAAGTCTTTGCAAAACAAGTAAATGTCTCTTAAAAACAATAAAGGTCTCTTGCATGCACAAAATACCTGGTTCGCATTCCAAATCTCTGCAAGGGACCACAGAGGAGGCGATGCGTGGAAAACAGGGAGATGTGCGTCAGTTTTTCCATGCAGAGGAAGGCCTTGCGTCGATTTCCAGCAGGCGGACTTGGTTCCTCTTTGGGTTGCAGGGGGTTTCTTGCGCCCCAGGCTCTGTGCGTGGAATCCTGGGATTTTGGAGCAAAGTCACAGGTGCTCCGTCGATCCAGTGGGCGTTGCATAGAAATTTCTCTCGCACAGCAGGCGCTGCGTTGATTCCTCTCTGGAAGGCGGGCTGCGTCATCCCGGGTCTGCTGTGCATCGTTCTGGTGTGCCGTGCATCGAAATTCCGGTCACTACGCAGGCGCTGCGTCGATCTTCTCCTTACGAAGTTGCTCTGCACCATCCCGGTTCGGCGTGCAGTGAATTTCTCACCACAGGGCAGGCTGTGCATCGTTTTTAGCAGGCTGTGCATCGAATTTTCACCGCACAAGGAGTCCTGTTGCAGGAGTGAAGTCTTTTTGGTCCTGAGACTTCAGGGAAAAGGAGGCAAGCTCTATCCAAGCCCTTGGAGAGCACTTCTCAGCACAGCCAGATAGCAGCAAGGCAGCAGGACAACAGCAAGGCAACAGCAAGGCAGCAGTCCTTGTCAGAAAACAGTCAGGTGAGTCTTTTGGGCAGCCAGGCAGTTCTTGTTGGCAGGATGCAGGTTCTGGTTACACGTTTCTTCTCCTGAAAGTGTCTGTGAGGTAGAGTGTCTACCCCAAGAAGTGTTTAAAGACTGTGGTTTTGGGTCCTCTTCATATACCCAGTTTGGCCTTTGAAGAAGGCTTACTTCAAAGGAAAAGTCTCACTTGTTTGTGAAATCCTGCCTTGCCCAGGCAGGGCCTCAGACATACACAATGGGGTTGGAGTCTGCATTGTGTGAGGGCAGGCACAGCCCTTTCAGATGTGAATGACCACTCCACCCCTCCTAGAACAGATGGCTCATCAGAATATGCAGACTACACCCCTGCCCCCTTTGTGTCACTGTCTGGAGAGAGGTGCCAACAGCCCAACTGTTAAAATAACCCAGACGGGGAATCCACAAAAAGGCAGAGTCACAAAAATGGTTCAAGCAAGAAAATGCACACTTTCTAAAAGTGGCATTTTCAAACACACAATCTTAAAATCAACTTTACTAAAATATGTATTTTTAAATTGTGAGTTCAGAGGTCCCAAACTCCACATGTCCATCTGCTCCCAAAGGGAATCTGCGCTTTAATCATGTTTAAAGGCAGCACCCAGGTTAACCTATGAGAGAGAGATAGGCCTTGCAACAGTGAGAACCAAAGTTGGCAGTATTTCACTGTCAGGACACATAAAACATATTAGTATATGTCCTATCCTAACCATACACTGCAACCTGCCCATGGGGCTACTCAGGGCCTACCTTAGGGGTGTCCTAAATGTAGGAAAAGGAAAAGGGAAGGGTTAGGCCTGGCAAGCGGGGGCACTTGCCAAGACAAATTTACAGTCTAAAACTGCACACACAGACACTGCAGTGGCAGGTTTGAGACATGATAACAGGGCTACTCATGTGGGTGGCACAACCAGTGCTGCAGGCCCACTAGTAGCATTTGATTTACAGGCCCTGGTGCACTTTACTAGGGACGTACTAGTAAATCAAATTTGCCAATCATGGATAAACCAATTAACAGTACAATTTATACAGAGAGCATATGCACTTTAGCACTGCTTAGCAGTGGTAAAGTGCTCAGAGTTCAAAAGCCAACAAAAATAGGTCAGGAAAAATAGGAGGAAGGAGGCAAACAGTTTGGGGATGACCCTGCGAAAAGGGTGCTAGGTCCAACAGTAATAGAATAATAGATCAAGATGTGGAAATGTTTAAGAATGTCTGGCTGGAATTATCCGTAGATGGTGGCATTGTAAGGAGAGGTGAGAGACTTGTAGTGCTGACTTGCCTGAGAGAGGTTAATGAATTTACTCCATGAGGGTTATGGAGGTATGTCAGCCATGAAAAAGAAAGCCTGCATTAATTTCTGGTGGCCAGGAATGGATAGGCAAATTGAGAGATTTGTACAAAATTGCTTATTATGTGTGTGCAGTGATAAGTCACATGTAGTTCAGGAAACACCTATAAAAGCTATGGAGTTTCCCAAACACGCGTAGGAAAGATTGGCAATGGACATATGTGGTCCATTTGAAGTTTTAAACATGAATGAAAAATATGCTATTCTCATGATGGATTATTAGTCCAAGTGGGCTGAAGTGGCATTTGTGAAGGAGATAAAAGCAAGCAGCTTAATTTCTTTTTGTGAAGACATATTTCATAGCGAGGGATGTCCAGCTGAACTTTTAACAGATAATGGTCCCCAATTTGTGTCCGACAAACATGAACGATTTCTTAAGAAGTCGGGAGTCAAGCATAGAAAAGCATAATAAAACTCCTGTATATCATCCCAGGGGAATGGTTTAATAGAGAGATTCAACCGAGTGTTTGGATAAAACATACAGTTAGCGATAGCTGGTGATATATGTTGGAAGAATTGGAATTATAGAACCACACAGCATTCGGTGATAGGAGAGACTCCTTTTTATCTTCTCAAGGGAAGAGCACCATGCATGGTGGCTGCACCAGTGTGGATGTATAAAAAGAAAAATAGTAAACTGAATGAAGTTAAGGCAAAGAATTGAGAAGTATCAAGTGGCATATGAATGGAGGCATAATGAAGGTATGAAAATAAATGTAACAGGTAAATCCAGGGATGTTAGTGAGAGTTTCCATTGATGGAAAAGTAAAGAAGGGTTGCTCCAAGTTTTCTAAACCAAGGGGGTGTTAAGGGACTAACGGAGGCATGGCCAAATTGTCCAATGGTAAGTGGTGGAATATGAGGAAGTTATCCATCTGTGGTGAAACTGAACATCAGACATTGTTGAAATGTAACAGGAATTTGGATGTTAGAAAACAGCATGACCGGGATGGGTTATTAAGCAGCTCCACTAGAACAGCGATCAAACCAAATTGGTTAAACAGATTTTGGGGGTCATTTTGACCTCGGCGGTCTTTTTTCCAGACCGCGAGGGACCGCCGTGCGGAAGACCGCCAGTGGTGGCAGTTTGCCGCTCGGCCTATTATGACCGTTGGCAGCTCTCCGTCCTTTCACGGATGGAGAGCCGCCAACAGCCATACTGGTGGGCGGCGGGGAAGTGGAGGTTGCTCCACCTCCACCGCCACGCCAACAGAACACCCCCCAGCGAATCACGTCCTGTGATTCGGCGTGGCGGTGTTCTGTTGGCGGTGTGGTGTCGGCGGAGCAGCTGCCATGGCTCCCGTCCCCTCCCGGAGGATCGTCGGACCAGGTAAGTCGATCATCCGGGAGGGGGAGGGGGGTGTTGTGTGTTGTGTGTGTGCATGGGGGTGTGTGTGTGTGTATGTAGAGGGGGTGTGTGAGTGCGTGTATGCTTGCAGGGGTGTTGTGTGTATGGGAATGAGTATGTGTATGTCTGTAGGTATGGCTGTATGGATGTGTGCGTGTATGTTTGAATGTGGGTGTGCGTGTCTGACTGTGTGTGTGGATGTTGGCATGTATGTCGGTGTGTGTGTGTATGTGTGTTGGTGGTGCCTGCTTGCGTGTTGTGTGTGTATGAGTGTTGTTATGTTGGGGTCAGGGTAGGGAGGGGGGTCCTGCCACCTTTGAGGGGTGGTAGGGGGGTGGGGGGTAGGGGAGGGAATTGGGGTGGGGGTGGAGGGTAGGGGAGACCCCTATCAGTGCCAGGGAAGGAATTCCCTGGCACTGATAGTGCTTACCGCCATGGATTTCATGGCGGTTCCAATCGCAGGAAATCCACTGCGGTAAGCCGGGTCAAAATACCACCAGTGGTATAGTGACGGCCGCCGGGCTGGAGACCCAGGTCTCCAGCCTGGCGGGCGGAACGGAGAACCGGCGGATGACCATGGCGGTAACCGCCATGGTCATAATACGCTGAGGAAAGACTGCCAGCCTGTTGGCGGTCTTACCGCCGCTTCTCCGCCTTCCGCCAGGGTCATAATGAACCCCTAAATTTGCAAGTGAGCAGTTCAAAAGTTGCTAATGCAATATTTTGTTGTTAAGAAAGGGGGCTATGTTATATTCTAAGTGTGGTATAGAGATGTAAGTTAGACATGTGACGTTATTACTCAAACATAGTGAATAGGAAATGTACCTTGTGTATTACAAATATATCCTAGCAACTTGGAAGCTTCCACTTCTGGAATCAAGGCTGGATTCCAAGAGTCTTGGTGGTGAGAGTTGCCAAGAGATCAGGAGCTCATTAGGAGTTGTTGCATGTATCTCCAATAAACTATCTGGTGTAACTATTCAAGTGTGTTGGAGTCTTAAAAGATACACCTAATAACAGACATATCAACTAGGGATTCCCCATCATCGTTGCTTACTGGCCCACTAGGGTCATATGAGTCTTCTATGGTGCCATTTTCACCAACTATACCTAATTGGAAATCCTAGAGGGAAATGAGATAGGGGAGGTATATGGTGGAGGTGGGAAACAGGGAGATCCTCCAGGGGAACAGAGAAGGGAAGGCAAACTAATATGTCTGCCCAAGAAATAGGGATGGTCTCAATGGCGGACAGGGCTGGTACCACGTGTTATATTGACAAAAAAAGCTACAATTTACTGAGAAATGGGATTCCTGGAACAATGTAGAAGCTCGACCAGCCTTCACAGAATATAGTTCAGCCTCATAATTATCAATATGCAACAGTAGGCCACCCTTAGGGTAGCTCAAAAAACATGACCTGCCCTCAAGATACTAGCCTGAAGGGGAAGCATATAGTCAAATGTTGTTGTCTAATGCTGGATGAGGCAAGCAATCCCAAGCATTATCTTTGTCCATGAGTCCCCTGAATCAAGTGGCCTTGAGGTTGAGGCTTGGGAAGGCCACCTTGGGGATTTTCAAAGGAAGGACTATTTATGTTGCAGAGCTGAGCAACAAGCCTTAGGGGAGACAGCTCATCCTGGATCTGCTGAGCCATCATCAGCTTCCACTAAAACAATGTTCTGATCTATTTTTATGGAAATGAAATTAAGGCTACCAAGAAGTGTCAAACTGACCAAGCCCGCACAATTAAGATACTGGCTAGTATGATGAGGCACAGACCCATGACTATCGATCCTAGTACACTGTGGGTTGGTTAGAGTAAACTGAATCTCGCTTAGTAGCTTCAGAGTCAGTAGCCCAGGAAACTCATTTAAAGAATCAAAGTGAATGCAAAGTGTTCAGTCAGAAGTGTGAGGACTTAGAGAACAGGTAACAATGTTCCAACTTGAGAATTGTGAGAATTGCAGAGGGGGCTGAATGTAAATGCAAAACAAAGCTGATCCCTTGGGTCGGTAACCTTTTGAAGAGGGTGTAATGGCTGCTACAGATCCCAGTAACACAATTATGATCCTGTCTATAGCACAAGCTTCTTGGATTGTATCTATTCTACATAAACTGTGTGTCAGATCACATACTATTATTGATTTCTTTCAGGATTATCTTCTAAATGTAATTTTTGGGATGGTAGCAAGAGAAAAGAAACACTACAGAAGGTTCAAACCCAGTTTAGGAAACAGCATCTTGCCAATGAGAAATGCATGCTCTGATCCTGGAGTTGAGGGTTCTTTTAATTCTCAATAGGATAGTGGCCGGCTCTTTAGTCAGTATTTATTGGCAAGTGCCCTAACACTAACAATGACAACTTTATTTCTCAACATAAACCATGTTTAGGAATGTGATTTAGTATGGGGTTTTGGTTATTGGTTTGAGACATAGAGGTGAGGTGTAGTGTGGCCATCTGTCTAGGATGTGCTATAGGGAATCCAATCTGGAAGCAGTTGGTGGGAACTCATGTATTAGGATCCCATGGGGAAAGGGCATTAGGAGGTACAGGAAAGAGTTGTTGGAAGTAGGGGCAGCTGGAGAGAAGGGAGGTAAGAGAAAGAGAGAACAAAAAGGTCTGTGGCCTGCATGACTGTATGCGAATCTTTATGTAGGAAAGTGAAGGGTCCTTCTTATCAGTTTAAAGGAATATATAACATGCACAAGTTAGTAGCCATGTTAGCATCCATGAAGTTAAAAATAAAACAGTCTTGTATTAAACACAAGAAGCCCATCCCTCTAGGGGTGTAGAAAAAGAATTGTCACATTGCAGATGGGCATAGCAGATTATTTTGTCATGTGCCACAGTGCATTGCAGATGGGTTATAATAATGATTCAGGCTCAACTCAGGGCTTATCTAATTAAGTATGAGTTGGACTTAGCAAGATGTTAGTCATTGGATTAATGAGGTCCAACAAAGGACATGTATTCACCATAGCTATGTTTATGTCCCTAGCCCTTCAAGAGCACACACTTGCCCCCTCCCAATACCCAAATGTGATTGTCCTAGAAAACTTTAATGCAGCTTTTTATGAGGGAATATTGGCAAAGTTTGCCATGGGGTTAGAATAAGGATAGTATGGCATACAAACCTAGACTTTGAAAATGCTTTAGGGAAGTGATAGAAAGACTGACATTAAATTGAAGGATAGGGTAGTATGAACTCTGGGAAACCAGGCTATACATACCACAGTGTGTGCTACACCAGTAGCTCATGGCTTGCTTGTAAACTATTCTCAGAGGAGTTACTGTCAGGTCATGAGCCACCAAGAGGCACAAGAGAAGGCAAACACGAAAGAAATGGTACTCAGGGCTATGAAAATTACACAGTTTGACACATAAAACTACATTTCCAAGACTCAGTCAGAAGAGGCTTTCACACTCAGATACACTTCTAGATTTATAGTGCCAGATAGAGCATTTAGGGGCATATTTATACTCTGTTTGCGCCGGAATTGCGTCGTTTTTTTAACGCAAATCCGACGCAAAACGAACTCCATATTTATACTTTGGCGAAAGACCCGTCTAGCGCCAAAGATCTTGGAGTTTGCGTCATTTTTTAGCGTGGACACCTTCCTTGCGTTAATGATATGCGAGGTAGGCGTTCCAGTCTAAAAAATGACTCCGAGGCATGTGCGCCGTATTTATACTCCCGGGCAAAAATGACGCCCGGGAGTGGGCGGGTCAAAAAAAATGACGTCCAGCCGCTTTAGCGTCATTTTTTAGCGCCTGGTCAGGGCAGGCGTTAAGGGACCTGTGGGCTCGGAAGGAGCCCAGAGGTGCCCTCCCATGCCCCCAGGGACACCCCCTGCCACCCTTGCCCACCCCAGGAGGACGCCCAAGGATGGAGGGACCCATCCCAGGGAACTTAATGTAAGTTCAGGTAAGTTTTTTTCTTTTTTTTTTGTGGCATAGGGGGGCCTGATTTGTGCCCCCCTACATGCCACTATGCCCAATGACCATGCCCAGGGGACAGAAGTCCCCTGGGCATGGCCATTGGGCAAGGGGGCATGAGTCCTGTCTTTGCTAAGACAGGAGTCATGTCAATGGAGGGTGGGAGTAAAAAAAAAATGGCGCAAATCGGGTTGAGGCAGATTTTTTGCCTCAGACCGACTTGCCCCATTCTTTGACGCCAAAGCTCCATTTTCCCCTACGCCGGCGCTGCCTGGTGTGGGTCATTTTTTTTGACGCACACCAGTCAGCTCCGCCGGCTAACGTCATTCCATAAATAAGGCGCCCGCATGACGCTTTGGAATGGCGTTAGCCGGCGTTAAATTTTTTGATGCACAACTGCGTTGGCGCAGTTGTGCGCCAAAAAGTATAAATACGGCCCTTAGTCCTGAGTCATGTAATTCACTCCTAGACTGACTCATTCCTTCCGTTTAATTATTTTTCCCGATTGGTTCCTTTGCTCCTCCTGTGCCCTTTAATGTTGTGCCTTGTTAACTGCCTTCTTACCCTAGTGTTAAGTTTGTACTTCCCATTCATTCTCCCTCTTTCCCAGTACCTTCCAGTGCTGCAATAGTCTTCTTCAGCTCCTGTGTTGGTTTTGTGATAATCCGGTAGATAGCTACAGTGTACCTTCTGGTTGCATTGAGTAAGTCTCAATTTGTTGTTTTTGTATCTTTCAATGTCCTACTGTGTTTTGATCTTCTGGTGATTTGAGTTCTCTTACCTGTAGGTGGAGATCTACCCCTTGATAAGTCTGATGATGCTCCTAAAGAATCCAGTCTTGATCTTCCAACTACCAACTTGAAGGAGTGTCTCTCACTCTTTTCCCATTTCCTGCGCCCCTTTTTCACCATAGTCTGGATCTTCATTACCATTCTTGAACTAATGAAAGGGGGTGTCAACCTCTATGAAGAGAGAGATAAACTGGCCCCAATTTGCTCAACCTAACAATACTGATTTTATGACATGTATGCCCTCATTACGAATTTGGCAGGAAAACCAGCCGAGTTCAGCACTGACGGTCGACAGAAGACCGCCAGAGAGCAGAATCCCCTGCCGGCCACATAAAGAACATTCAGCTAGGCAGCGGGCGGCAACAGTGCTTCCGCCAGCCGGCAGAGCTGAATGCAGGGCCTGAACATTGATGCCGGCTCCAAATGGAGCCAGCGGCAATGTAGCAGTGCGGCGGGTGCAGCAGCACCCGTTGCGCATTTCGCTGCCCGTAAATTGGGCAGTGAAATGCGCGACGGGCTGTGCATGGGTGCTCCTGCACTTCCTATGCCAAGTGCATGGGCAGTGCAGGGCGAGTCACACATTCCGCCAGCCTTTCCCTGGCGGTTTAAACCGCCAGGGAAAGGCTGGTGGAACTTCACTCATTATCCGACGGGCAGCGCTGCTGCCCTGTCTGATATGAAGCTCTGCCACCGCCAGGCTGCCTGGTGGCGGAGGCCTGGCGGTCGCAGAGTTTCTAAAGTGGCAGTTCTGCCGTGTTTATTATATGGCGGTCTGGACCACCATGCTGATGGCGGCCCAGACCACCAGGTTCATAATGAGGGCCTTAATCTCTAAAAATATGCAGATGACATATTCTGACATTTAGGCACTGATATTCTCCTCTATTGTATCTTTAAAGATGTCTTTAATAATGCACATAAAGATTCCTCATTCTTGAATGATCAATCTGCATACCTCCCATTTTTCAGAAAGGAGTGAGTACTTGTAAATCTACCCCTAGGGACTGATGATTACAGAACAAATTAGAAGTAAGTTGGCAACAATGGCAGAGCTTCACTGTTTACTCAACAAAACACATGAGCAGTTCCCAGAAGAGTTTAAAATATCTGTAAAAATGCAATATGACTGCAAAACAGCAGCGTGACATGTCCTTAAGATAAAATTAAATTGTAAATTGCAGTACATTTGAGGGGTAAAATTGGGAGGGAGCAATAAGTTAGGGAACCTTCCAGCTTAGCAGGAGAGGAGGGAAAGATGGCTAGTGAAATGTACAATATTAGAGAGGAGAAGAAAGATGCCGATCAAATATTTGGGGATTTTTATAAAACCGTTCAAAAAGGGCATGAAAGAAATAGAGTCATCCTAAGAGTAATGAACCTCCCCAAATTATCGAGCAGTGCTAGGGAGAGCCTGCTTCATATAATAACCCTGCAATGTATAATCACTGCTATACAAAGAATGCTGTCCGGGAAGACACCGGCTGAAGACGGGTTGAAGAAGAATGATAGAAGCTGATGGCAACAAAATGTTTTCCAGCACTAGCTATGCTGTTTAAATATTTCCCATGGGAGGATACATTCCAGGGAGACTACTGATGGCTAATACCTACTGTCTGAGAGACATTAAATGTGACAGCAACCAAAAACAGACCGATAAGTGACATTTTAACAGAGACAGAGAAAGCATTTCATCTGGTTAACTGGGAGTTTTTATTGATGGTAATGGATAATTTTGGCATGCCTGTCCCCTTCATCAAATCAATAGCCAGACTGCATGAGAGAGCGTCAGCGATTCCATATTTGAAAGACCTCAGAAGAAGAAATAAGTATCAATTTCGAAAAAGCAATGAACATGGTTGGCTGGACCCCTCCAGATATGAGTTTAGAAGGGTATAGTTTTAGATTTGCTCATATCACAGAGATAGCAGTGATTGCAGCGTTGGATGAACTGAAGTTCATTTTGGACAGTGGTCCAGTCAATCATGTTATCCTGATTAACCGACTCACTGAGATAGGGATCAGAGGTGTTGCCCTCAACCTGATAAAATCCTTTCTTTCTGAGAGAGTGCAGCATGTTGTGTTGGGCGAGTTTGTCTCAGATCAGTGTGCCTACCATGTTTGATGCCTCATCCCAGAGTCCAGCTTTTTAAATCTTTATGTTACCCCACTGGCCAGGCTAATCAAATTATTTGTGTTCTCTGTAGTGTCTTATGCCGATGACACCCAAATTGTGGTATTAGTTTCCAACAATCCAGAAGTCACGGCCTTGAGATTTAGCACATGTATGTATCGGATAAGGGATTGGATGAAGTCAAATTGTTTGAAGCTAAATTCAGGGAAAACAGAGATCCTCCTCTTGGGCTCTGATACCTCTTTCTGGTCTCCTAGCTGGTGGCGTTAAGAAATGGGGACTCTCCTTTGCCAGTACGGAAAGTGAAGAACTTAGGGATTTTTTTTATAACAAACTTAATTTTGAAGACTAGGTTAATACCCTTATGTCAGCAGTTTTCAAAAATGTTGACGCTAGTGCAGCAAAGCACAGAGAGGCCCATCGAATATAATAGGTGTGCCATTTTACCACCTGCTCTGAGCAAGCTTTAAAAATTAAGCTAAAAATGTCACAGTGAAATGTTCATTTCCATTTTTTTGGCCTCCCTGCGAGAGAATGCCCCTCTTGCATACAAATGTGCTTGAAGCAGCCATAATATGACGCAAGGGGTTACAAAGTGGCACAATGCATACATTGTACCACTTTGTAAATATAACGTGGGGGAATTGCCTCCTCAACGCCACATTAGCATAAAATAAATGATGCTGGAGTGGCGCAAGGAGGCACAAGGGGCTTGTAAATATGCCCCCAAGTATCTAGTACTACCAAAATTCAAAAGACTGCTATGGGGAGGGAGATGTTTTCCACTATTGACAGCAAAGTTATGGAACTCCCTTTCCCTTACCCTAAAGAATCATTTTGATCTTCTTTCCTTCAGGAAATCCCTCAAGACCTGTCTTTTTAATCAATGGGTAGTATCTGTCCTCTGCTCCTATGTGTGGTGCAGCAATAGCGCCAAGACGCCCCTGGGCATTCAAGCGCTTTATAAAATTAAAATCAAATGAAATCATGTGTAAATTTCAGCCTAGAGTCAGGATACAAATTTAACACAATAAGAATAAGTGTTGTTAGTTCATGCACATGACAAAGTACTCCCCAAGACTGATTAAAAATCTAGGATTGACTGGTTGAGTAAATCAGGCTGAGTTGTGTGCCTTAAATTATAGGCCCCTAAACCAAAACACTAAAAAAGCAGCTATATCCTGAAGGAGGTTACATCTTTTGTTTGTGGGAAGGGTACATCTCTTTGGCATTTTATTCTTAAGATGTTTTTTCTTTTAGTTTTAGGTGATACCTGGTGTTATCTGTCTACCTGACAAACATGACTTTTTACAATATTACAATGAAAAACATTCGTTTTAAGTGGTAAGACTCCTAGAATTAGTAGATTATACCTGTAAATGCTAATTTACAGAAGAGGGATGGTCAAATCTTGATTGTGATGGATAGTATTTTGTGTTCTGCAGGAACGTATCTACAGCGATTGCTAGACGCCAGCATGGAAGTTGCAGTTGACAACAGCTTGCTAAAATTATTGATAAAAAAGATTGAGCTCCGGTGAGTTCTGTTTAAATGTTAAAATCCGTTTTTTTCACAAAAATTAATTTCTTAGCGACCTAGACATATCCCATTATAGAACAATCCTGTATTTCGTAACAGTCCTGCATCAAAAGCGGGAGAGTGACTCTGGAACAAGTTACTGGGAAGCAGAGTTTATTGGCCAGATGTGCCATGCGATTTTGCGATGGCAAAAATGTGTTTTGGTATGTATGAATCCCAATTTGCGATTCAGTAACTTGTTATCAAATCGCAAATTGGAATTGCGACTACATACCAATTCGGTATTGGGAAGGGGCGTGTCAAGGACGCCCCTTCCTAATACTGAATCGCAGAGGTTTGTAGGAATGTTTTGTGACGAAATACTCATGTGATACAGACGCGATCAGCGCGTCACTCCACCACTCGCTACAAGGCTTATCATGGTCATCTTTGTTACATTTACTTCTCATGATTGATCCACTGGAAGTTCTACACCTACCAATTTTCTGGAACTCCAGTTCCTTTCTCCATACCTACATGTGTCCGCAAATCCTAAGCCTTGACAAAGTCTAGAAGACGAAACATGTGTCGGCTTGTTTTGCTGTATGAACTTGTCTTGTTGCATGGTCAATTTCGATTGGAACTCTGACCACTGTTTCTCATCTGCAATAAATATCCAGTATCACCTGTTTGCCGGACTTCGACTCAATTCCTGAAATACCACTTGGACCAACTACATGGAGTTTTTACCTGGGGTGTGCCCTGGCCTTTCTGTTTTCATTGTATAGGCAACCACTCACTTTTCCAGAAGTGTCTGGTCCTCTGACACCCGTGGTGGCGGGTGTATGGCTAGCCTGGCACCCATGACTACTTGCTATTCATAAAAAGACTCTTGCAGATGGACAGTAGATAAACCTACGTTGATGTGCGAGCGCCTCTGGCATTCTCCACCTTTTTCGCTTTGTCCCACGAACCACTGCCTGTTCTTGAAAAATGAAAAGAAAACTTTTCATTTTTCTTATTTAAACGCTTCCCGTCTTCCCTTAAGGAAAATGGTCAGCATTTTTTAAAAAAAAGATGCCTATTTGAAAGCAATCACACACATGGTGGTCTGCCACCATCCCTGTGATTGTAGCCATTCACAATAGGTTGCAAATTGCGACCTACCTCATGAATATTAATGAAGTAGGTGGATTTGCTAGCCGTTGGGAATCGTTAAATAAAAATCCTGGCGTTTCATACATTCTAATAGCGATGACCTAATTGCGATTCATAAAAAATCGCAATTAGGTAATCGCTATTGGGAAAATTGATACATCTGGTGCTAAATCATTATGAGCTGAAAGTGGGTATAGCCGCTCTCCAAGAAGGGCTTTTAAAAAAAAAAAAAATAATAAGATGCAAATCTGGTGGAGAGAACCTGCTAAGGACCGAGGGCTAACAAGAATTCTTGAAAAACATGCCAAGATGATAGCAAAAGGCCTTATTTACAGTTTGTATCATAGCCTAAAAAGCTTACACATGCCTGGCTACGAGGTGATTTAAGGAGAATGGGAGGCAGGAGCAGTCCTAATTTAGAAGCTTGAAGGAGTGGGAAAACCTTTACCAATTAATGCATAACCCTGTAATTGGATCTAACTAAAGTGATTCCAGTTATTCAGTGTAGGAACCTGGCTCTTTACACAGTGTACCTAAATAAAGTACACTGTACAAAGAGTCCAAACAAACCCCAGAGGTATCACAGAGGCACAAATGACATCCCAATTGCTCTCTTTAGTGGTAATGTGGTCAAGCAGTTAGGCATATCAGAGGGGAGTGCTAAGCATGTAAGGCAAACACTCATACAGTAAGGGAGACTCACACTCAATTAAAAAATCCAACACCAATTTATAAAAATTACACATACTTTTATATCAACTTTGATACCATAATCACCGGAATCGGGAGAGTACCTTTTCGAGTTGTAAATTGTTAGAGTTTGCAGAAGTTAACAGTGCATTTTTACAGCGACGTACGAGACCAATCTCTTGGACATAGGGGAAGTATGGGGCACGGTCCCAGGCCACACCAGAGTTCAGCGTCGGTGGCCCATATAAGACTATGGGGATCACCCCTGCTGCAGGGGTGGACTGAGAGTCCAGTCAGGGCAAACCACCAAGTGGGTTCAAGTCTTGTGATGCTCAGGGACATAGGGACACTAGTGGCCCTGTTTGCCTTGGAATGGGGTATCCAGGTGCACAGGAGGTTTGGGCCTTGGGGTGGTTTACTGTCAGTGGGGGGGGGTGCGGTAGGGGGAGGCCGCAGAAACATGATGCAGGAGGGGACTGAGGGCTCAGTTCAGCTAAACCAACAAGTGGGCTTGGGTCTCACAAGACTGGAGGACTTAGGGGCACCAGTGGTTCTCTTCTCCTTGGTTCGGGGTAGAATCAGGCTTCTGATGCCGTCAGGAAGTCCACGGAGGGCAAGTTCAGGGTGGGCTTCATCTATGGAGGGACTGGGAACCAAGCTGGCACAGTCGGCCCACTTCAGCTCAGGCTAGGTGGCTCAGGTACAGTGGTGCTATCCAGCGTTGGGTTTTGGCAGTCTCGGTCCTCACACTTCTTTCTTTGGGTGCCTGCAGATACAGGGAAGCAGCTCCCCTGTTCCAAGGGAGTTCTTCTTGGCAATTTGCAAAGCACTGGCAGCTCTCCTGGTTTCTTGGAGGCTGCAGCAGCATGACAAGTCAGTTGCTTTTCAAGGGTTGGGTGCAGCAGGCAGGCTAGCAAGGTTGGGGCCAAGTCTGTCATGCTGCTTGGTTCTCGGGTTCAGAAGTCTTTTTGCCCACTCCTTCCTTTGTGTCCAGTGAAGATCTGAGGCTCTTGTATCAGGGAGTCCCCTACCCTAAATACTCAATTTAGGGGATGTTGAGGGGACAGAACGTTAATAGCCAATGGGCTACTTACCCTTGGAGTCACTACACTGCCTAGATGACCACTTTCTTTAGGGAGTGGACATCACCATGTCCCCGATGTACTAATTCCACCACACACAATATGGCTGAATTTCTAAGGCTGTGTGCATTTCAGGCTGGTCACCCTATGGGTGTGTCCAGCCTGGAAAAGAAACATGCCTCTACATAGCTCATTTTCCGGCGTGTCCATTTGCAAGACAGGCTCTGAGGTGGGGGGTTTATCAGCTTCCTCTGAGGAAGGTCAGTTCTACATACCAAAGAGGGTGGGCCGTCTTTGAATCTTCCTGCCTTGGAATTCAGATTTGCAGGTCATCCTATGGGGAGGGGTGTGTAAACACCTCTTCCAGAGCAGGCTTTGCTTCTGACCTCCAGAGAGCAAAGCCTCTTACCCTTTGGGGTTGGCTAGACCTAGTCAGTGAGCTCACCAGCAGTTGGTAGGTGTTCAGGTTCCCTCTAGAGCATGTATTAATAAATCCCTCACTGGAATCAGTGAGAGTTTATTAATACTATGGGCCATATTTATACTTTTTGACGCAAAACTGCGCTAACGCAGTTTTGCATCAAAACAATTAGCGCCGGCTAACGCCATTCTGAAGTGCCATGCGGGCGCCGTATTTATTTAATGACGTTAGCCGGCGTTAGCCGGCGGCGCTGCCTGGTGTGCGTGAAAAAAAACGACGTACACCAGGCAGCGCCGGCGTAGGGGGATATGGAGCTTGGGCGCCAAAAAATGGGGCAAGTCAGGCTGAGGCAAATTTTTCGCCTCAACCCGATTTGCGCCATTTTTTTCGACTCCCAACCCCCATTGAAATGACTCCTGTCTTAGCAAAGACAGAAGTCATGCCCCCTTTCCCAATGGCCATGCCCAGGGGACTTATGTCCCATGGGCATGGTCATTGGGCATAGTGGCACGTAGGGGGGCACAAAACAGGCCCCCCTATGCCACAAATTTTTATTTTTTTTAAACTTACCTGAACTTACCTTAATGTCCCTGGGATGGGTCCCTCCAGCCTTGGGTGTCCTCCTGGGGTGGGCAAGGGTGGCAGGGGGTGTCCCTGGGGGCTTCGGAGGGCACCTCTGGGCTCCTTCCGAGCCCACAGGTCCCTTAATGCCTGCCCTGACCAGGCGCTAAAAAACGGCGCAAAAGCGGGCGTACGTCATTTTTTTTGACCCGCCCACTCCCGGGCGTGAATTTTGCCCGGGAGTGTAAATACGGTGCACATGCCTCGGAGTCAATTTTTTAGACGGGAATGCCTACCTTGCATATCATTAACGCAAAGTAGGTGTCCACGCAAAAAAATGACGCAAACTCCATGGACTTTGGCGCTAGACGCGTCTAACGTCAAAGTATAAATATTGAGTTAGTTTTGCGTCGGAATTGCGTAAAAAAAAACGACGCAATTCCGGCGCAAACAGAGTATAAATATGCCCCAATATGTTTGATACCAAAAATCCCTATTTTCAGTAAAGCCTCAATGTAGTTGGGGAACTCGTATTGACCAGTATCCAGCACATATACTTAAAATTTCTTCCTTGTTCACTTACTATGTCTCGGACTCAACAAAGACATAGTAGGGGCATATCCGCGCAGACATGTAATATAAAGCACCCTGCATTTGTGTCATGTTGTTTTTTCACTTTTTGGGAGCACCTTGTCATGCAGCCTGCAATGGCAGTCTGCATGAGGTTGGTGTTGGGTCCCTTTCAGTTCCACAAGTTGTGTCACAGCTGTTAGAAGCCCTCTTCAATTACTTACAGAGGTGCTAAAGGGCCTGGTCACTTGAGGAGCAAATGACCAGGTGTCTTGTTTTGGGGAAGGAACACTGGCAATAGGGACATGGTTAGCAGGGACCCAGTACACTTCAGTCACAGTTGCATCAAAAACTAGGCAAAAGGTGAGTGAGTAGTGCAACCAGAACCCAGCTTCCTACATTCTGTATCTATTGATTGCATTGGACCCATGAAACTAGTCATAAGGCTTATTGCCCCAGTCCAGTGATGCACCTAATGTGAAATATCCGAGGGAAACTCAGAAGATGTGTTCTATGACAGCATGTCAGTGGTGTGTATGGATTATAATCAGCTAATCGGGAAGTACACCAAACTAGTTCAAATAGGAAGGGAGTCCTAATAGACACTGACCTAAAGACTATGAAGTTAGTAGGAATGCAAGATGCCATTATGATACTGTAAAACATGGGAACTTTGGTAGCAAGAATTTAGCTCAACTGTGGATAAGTGAACACGGACCCACTTTTTCAGAATGGAAAAAGAATAATGAATTATATAATTCGTCAGGAACAACAGTTTTACAAAACCACGCCATGATCTTCATTTGAACAAGAATACAAAATGGGAAGACTGAGAAAAATATGGTCAATCTTAAGTGTTTTTCCTTGTACCTCGTGTACATCTTGCACTTTATGCATAGTGAACCGTATCTACCGTATATTGAATTTACTTTTAAATGTATGGGCTAAGAACCAAATATCATGAATTAGGAAAAAATAATTATTGATCGAAAATCTATTGTATAGTTGATCTCTTCACATGCAGCCATAGCCTTGCTGTTTTATTGATTGTGGTAAACAACTCTTTGTAGACACCGTAAAAATGAATACTTAATGCAAATGCCAAGCACTTTGTATAGCAACATGTTGTTTACTTGATGTGCTGTACACATGCACTGTGCCAATGGACTAAGTAAAGAACGTCAGACATACTTAAGGAATGTAAGTTGAGGCTCTCATATAATTGCAATCTTATGATACTGTGGTCAACTGACATCATTAAAATATATCACCTACTTGGCGCATGACGTTACTTTGGTATGCATGGTTTTGACATCACGATGTGCAGTATTTTAGTTAGTCCCTTAGACTATCTTGTTTTTGGATTAAGAACACCTCATTGAGAAAATGTTAGGGCACAATTACAGCTGCACATAGCAATGATACTGTACGTCGTACTCATGTCTCATTTAGGGTGTGTGAATACAGTATGTGCCTCAGAGCATGAATAAGGACTGTCCTGAAATGGTATCTGAGCATTTCTGTTGGACTATTTTCAGTCTGCATTTTGCACACTCAGCTTAAGTCGACATGCATTGCTGTGTAAATCATACCAACTGCAATATTGAATAAAGAGTTTGTACAGTACTGGGTGGGTGCACGGCAATTTAACTCGAACAGTAAGTCAATTAATATTGCATTTTGTAAATGTAAAGAGATTTGTCTCAGCTTTAATAAGAATAAACAGGCTTAGAGTCTCTTCACAAGCGCCCAGCATATCTCCGTCCAGGCTCAAACAGAAGTTTACTTCCTGACTAAAACGATGCTTCAACGCACTTTCCTACTGTACTAAGCAAGGTAACTTGCATTTTGTTGTGAAATGTTTTCACTTTGAGTGAGTCCTATGCTCGAGTGCTCCCTCATGTGTCAAAGGCACGCATGTGAGTTAGACTTGGTCAATACAGCTTTGGATTTGCTGATGCGTTTTGTTTGTGTGGGTCAGTGCATGCAGTGGTGCAGGAAGGGGGTGGTGAGGGGTGTATTTTTTTGCTGAGAGCTCATGTACGTCGATTCACCTAAATGCTAGGCGTAGTGGAGATGGCATCACACATCAAATGATCACAGTAACATCATAGGCAGTGCCATTATCTGACTGTTGTCCTTGATGTTAAGAACTCCATATGAAGCCCATAATTAAAATAATAAAACAGAAGTAAATAGCACAACGAAGTGTCTATTTTTAGATACACCTATACGTATATTTTAATTAGGATGCAAATATGATATGCCATTATATTACAGTTTTCACAGAAGGGAAAATGTATTGGTACACCACAGGGAGCACTTTAACAATGTAAAAAAACGTAGTTGTTAAGTAATTCCCTTCCATTTCACGTGAACTATATGGTGAATACTGTAGATGGCCGGGTTGCAGCTGAAATAAGACACTCACGCTTTAGTTGAGGGCACTGATGAGAACTGCGTCAGCGCAGCCCCGTCTTTATTATATAGCCTCTGTCCCGCGCTCCACCCGGACGCGTGGAACAGGATACAATGTATGGGAGAGTCCGGATGGCTCTCTACATCCCTCCTATGTTTTACTTCACACAGAAAAGCAAGGGAGTGCACACAATATAACCAAACAAGGGGATCCAATAACGGATTGCTTGAGACCTAAATGAAAATGAAAAAGAAACAGATGCACGGAGAGGAGAAGAAGAATAAACAGTGAACAGAACGGAAAATTGTCAATGTTCACAGGAGCTCCCACCCTGCCAGCTCACAGTGGCCAACTGGTCACTCCAGCCCCTGGAGCAATTCTTCGGCCTCTGATGTGTGATGCCACCGGTGTCTGGCAGACAGATAGTGATGCCAAAACATCACCCGTTACTAGCCTATAGTACAGACAAAGTCTTTGAGCTGGCTGTTTGGCGCGGGGTTGGGATGCAGCTGATATCTTCCACCTCTGGTGAGCAATCCTTCATGGCCAGTGTTTCCGGACGGCGGGTCACGTGCACAGGGCACCGCTACCGGAGCACTCTCTGTCCCTCCATCACTGCTGTGAGATACACCCGTCGGTTCATCTATCTCTCCGTCCTCTCCAGACAGGGTCGAGACCCATGCTCTCCTGAAGTGTGACACGTTCCTGGTAACCCTCTGTCTACCTCGGGCTACCGTTATCATGGCGCCTCGAACGCTGATGATCTGCCATGGTTCAGGCTCAAATGGCGTTTGAAATTTTCCTCCTGGCCGGCGACTCTTCACTACCACCATATCACCTTCCTGAAAGTCTCTAAGTCTACTTCGCCGTTTTTCAGTACCTTTCTGATTCGTGAGTTCTCGGCGACGCTGTGTGGCTTCTACATCTAGTTCTGGTGACACCCAGTGAGGACCAGACGGGATGCAATCTGGCAGTGGGACTTTGAACATCAACGAAGCAGGTGCACACCCGATAGTACTATGTGGTGTCTGGTGATAGGCACTCAGGAATTGCTGCAGACATTGTTCGCTATCTTCTCTTTGTTCGACCCCTATTCTGAGGGCTCGGTTCAGAGTTCGCATAAATCTTTCAACGTCACCATTAGCCTGGGCCAGTATGGCATGACCTTGCAATGATGTATGGCCAACCCATCCAGGTAGGACTGAAACTCTTGTCCATGAAACGGTGGCCCATTGTCTGTCCTGATCTCATCAGGGAGCCCGAACATGGCAAATGTCTTTTGAAGTACTGGCCGTACATTCTCGAATGAAGTAGATGACACGACGTCGACAACGGGAAACTTAGTACATGAGTCAATAAGGACTACTGTCAGCCGCCCATCCGGGAAACTGCCAAAATCCATGCTCACTTTCGCCTATGGCTTCTGACTAGCCGGTTCAGTGATGACTGGGCAGCTGGGTGGTTCCCCGGATGTGATGACGCATGAATGACACTTCCCCACCAATTCGTCAACCTGACTGTCCATGCCAGGGAACCACACCTTTGCTTGCAACCTCGCCTTGGTTTTTGCAGCACCTTGATGACCCTGGTGTGCTAGCTCCACCACTCGAGCCCACAAACTCTGAGGCAGTACAATTCTCCTGCCCCGAAGAATCAGTCCTTGACTATCCGTGGACAGCTCATCTCGCACCCTCCACATCCCCTGCATCGCCACCTTGTTTTCATGGTTAGACACTTTCGTCTTCTCTAGGAAGTGCTTCCACTTTCTGTGATCTAATACTTCCTTGACCTGGTTCAGTACTACATCTGCTTTGGTAGCGTTCACCATGGGGGTCATTCTGACCCCGGCCGGCGGCGGAAGCCGCCGGCCTGGCTGGGACCGCCAGAATACCGCTGCGCGGTCAAAAGACCGCCGCGGGTATTCTGGGTTTCCCGCTGGGCTGGCGGGCGACCGCCAGAAGGCCGCCCACCAGCCCAGCAGGAAACACCCTTCCATGAGGATGCCGGCTCAGAATGGAGCCGGCGGAGTGGAAGGGGTGCGACGGGTGCAGTTGCACCCGTCGCGATTTTCAGTGTCTGCATGGCAGACACTGAAAATCTTTGTAGGGCCCTGTTACGGGGGCCCCTGCAGTGCTCATGCTGTTGGCATGGGCACTGCAGGGGCCCCCAGGGGCCCCACGACACCCCATACCGCCATTCTGTTCCTGGCGGCCAAAACCGCCAGGAACAGGATGGCGGTATGGGGGTCGGAATCCCCATGGCGGTGCAGGAGGATTCCCCAGGGCAGCGGGAAACCGGCAGTACACCGCCGGTTTTCCGTTTCTGACCGCGGCTGTACCGCCGTGGTCAGAATGCCCATGGGAGCACCGCCAGCCTGTTGGCGGTGCTCCCGCGGTCGTTGGCCCTGGTGGATTTTACCGCCAGGGTCAGAATGACCCCCCATGTCTGTTACACCAAGGGCATTGGGACATGCCGATTGTACGACCATGTTGACGAACACTTCGGTGTTCTCCTCATCTTGCTCTTGGTCGTTTTTGGGGACGGGTGACAAGATAAGTAGTCATCTGGGTTGTTCACCCCCAGTCGATAGACAACGGTGAACTGGTAGGGTTGAAGCAAAACAGTCCAACGTTCTATTCGTGGAGGCGCCAGACGCGGGCTTCCGCCAAATAATGACACTAGAGGCTTATGATCAGTCACCACTTGAAATTCTTGCCCATAGAGATACAAATGAAAGTGTTTGCATGCCTATCGAATCTCTAAGGCTTCCCGCTCTATCATGGGCGTATCGTGTTTCAACTGAAGATAATGCCCTGCTGGCGTACGCAACCGGAACCCACTCCTGACGGTTCTGTTCCTGGAGAAGAACGGCACCAAGGCCCACTGGGCTTGCATCTACTACCACATCTGTACGTCGGTGAGGGTTAAAGTAGACCATGGTTGACTTATCCAGTAGCGCTGTTTTGATGTCTGTAAATGCCTTGTCTGAGGCTGGGATCCACTCCCACCGGTGCACTCCTTTGGTGAGCTGTCGGAGAGGTTCCGCCATTGTAGCAAGCTGCGGAATTAATCTTCTGCAATATGTCGCCATGCCCAGGAAACTTCTTACTTCTGTGGGGTTTATGGGAATCTGTGCTTGGCGAATGGCATCAGCGTTACGCGGGTCCACTTGTAGACCATCTTTTGAGAAAACATATCCAAAGAACTCCACCGATGTTTGATAAAATGCACATTTCTTCTTGTGGAGTGTCAGCCCCGCATCTGCTAATCTCTGCAGCGTGGCCGTGAGATGTTGATGATGTTCCTCTCTAGTCCTGGAGTGTATGAGGATGTCATCACTCAAGTTGATCACCCCCGGCAGCCCTGACAACGTCTCTCTGATCGCATTCTGGAATACTTCAGCTGCCGAGGATACCCCAAAGCTCAGTCTCTTATACCGCCAGAGCCCCATGTGCGTTGAGAACGTGATGATGTTCCTACTCTCGAGATCTAGTTCCAGCTGATGATACCCAGCATTAAGGTCCAATTTCGAGAACCACTGCGCCCCATTCAGGTCTGCTATAATGTCATCCATTGTAGGTGTTATGTGTCTCTCTCTTCGGATGGCTTTGTTGGGTATGCGCATATCAGCACAGAGGCAAATGGCTCCTGGTTGCTTGAGTTTTGGCGCTATCACCAAAGGCAAAACCCACGGTGTTGGCCCTTCCACCTTTTCAGTTACTCCTTGGTTTTCGAGCAGCTGCAACTCTTTTTTCACCGCTGGTCGCAAGTGGAACGGTACACGGCGGTGCCTTAGGGCGACTGGAGTGACACCTGGGTCTATGTGAAGTTTGAGTCGTTTGCCTTTTAGCCGTCCCAACCCTTCAAAGAGCTGCGGAAACTCGCTAATAAGATGTTCAACATGGGAGTCACATACTTGTCACGCAAAGAATACCAACTCCAGCTCCTCCACAGTGTGACACCCCAACAGAGTGTCTCGGTCTCCGGTCACCACATAAAATGTTGCTTGTGTGGAGAGTTTTCCACTGGTCACTGACAGTTCCTCCGTACCCATCAGAGGAAGCGGCTCTCGACCCCCGTAGTTGTATATTTTGGTGGTGGTTGGGGTAAGAGATGGTGTAGGGGTCAACTGTCAAAACAGGGTGTCATCCATTACGTTGACGGATGCCCCCGTATCTATAAGTATGGTTGCTGATGTGCCGTTGACCTGTACGTTGCTCAGGGGTGGCGGACGCTTCTTCTGTTGTCTCCCGCCAGTGAATGAGATTACAAAGATGTCTTTGTCCTCATCTTCTTCAAAGACTAGGATTCCTTGGGCTGTGTTTTCTCTGGAGTCGTCATTTTCTTTGATCACACTCCTGACCTTAGCGTCCTTTCCCTTCTGGTCTCCTTGCCTGCCTCTCCCTGACTTGCACACTTTTGCAAAATTGTTATTTTTGACACACCGGCCGGGCACCCCATAGTTAGTTTGTGTTCATATCTGCAGCTTCCGCAGGTGCGTTCACCGGGTCTGAAAGAGTTCGGTCTGCGTCCTGTCGATTGGCGGGTTTGAATGGTGTCTATCTGCTCTTCTTTCACCTGGACTGGACGTGTGGTTGAGGCAGCTGCCAACGATTGTCCTCTCACCGCCACCATGGCATCCGCCCGGACCGCTGATAGTTCGTGTGAGCATGCCAGGACCAGGATTATGTCGAGGTAGATGCCTTGCTGGCGTAAAATGAGTTTCCTCAGTGCATTGGACCGGCATCCCTGAATAATCTGGGCTCTAATCTCCTCTCTCTTGTTGATTGAGTCCTACGCACGAACTTTCTAGCTTCCTCAGTCTTGCATAAAACATGTCCACTGACTCTACATCCGTTTGTTGAGCCTGTCAGAGTTTGAAGCGTTCATAGTCTGGATTTAGTTGTGGGTCAAAATGTTTGCTCAGGGCTACAACTGCCGCATTAAAGTCCGACTTATCCCCTGTGTCAGGGAGTGAATCAAATAACTCTTGCAGCTCGTCTTCTCCCATCAGCAGCATCAGGGATCTGCGCACTGCTCCATCTGTTTCTCTTGTGGCGCAGAAATAGTTTTCTAGGCGATTTAACCATAGGCGCCATCTTGGCGCTGCTGTGGCCGGGTCAACCAGTTGACTGAATGGGGGCAGCGCAGTGACTGAGGAATGAGCACTGGCGCTCAATTGCGCGGGCAGCTGGGGGTTTTCTTGCGGTGGTGCACTCATTTTACTACGCCTTGAGTGGGCACTTTGCTGCTAAAACACAGGTTTGCTTTTTATTTTGTTAGTATTTTATTATTTTCTTTTCTTTATTGTGCGTGTATATACTTTTCCCCCTTCTCAGTGTCCTTCTGTGCACATTTCACTGTTCTTTGTTTTTTTTTTTCTCTCTTGTTTTTTCTCCCCAAGTATCTGCCTCTTAATTACATGGGGCTCCTGCCCCTCCAGCTCTGTGTACCACGTTCCCTCCTCCAGGGAACGCAGCTTAAGCTTCCGGTTGCCGTTGCTAGGCAACAGGGTGTGCGCGTGTGGCTCTCAGCGCCCACCCTCCCCCACGTGGTGTTCATAGGCCTCGGGCCTGAGCTAGACTCACTGCCGGAGGCAGGACAGCTTCCACCTTCCGCAGGCCGCTTCGGGGAACCACAAGGCACCGGCGAGCGCAACAGGCTCAGGTGAGGTGGCGACTCCGCTTGCAGAGCAACTCTCACTGATGAGGAGAAGGTTCTGAGTTCGACACGACGCACGCTTCCTCCTTCTCTTGTCCAGCTTCGAACAGGGTTTTTTTTTTTACTCCGCCGCGGGTTCACGCTGCGCGGCACGGGATCGTTTTGAATTCCGTGCCCCTTCCGCCCAGCACCACTTGCCTGTTTTTTTTCTTCTTTGATGCACGACGCGGGAGTTCAGAGGCCCACTCAAAGCCAATGTAGAGGGCCGGGTTGCAGCTGAAATAAGACGCACACGCTTTAGTTGAGGGCACTGGGGAGAACTGCGTCAGTGCAGCCCCGTCTTTATTATATATGGCCTCTGTCCCGCGCTCCGCCCGGATGCGCGGAACAGTATACAAAGTATGGGAGAGTCCGGATGGCTCTCTACAAATATGAGCTATGTTATATGCGTACAGCATAGATTTTATTGTTGAAAAGTTTTTAGTTATGATCCACAGAAACGGGCTGATACTCTTACTAAGCACAAAGGTGCAGGTTTTTTTCAACTACATATTTTTTCATTTACTCACAATAAGAAACAGGATCAGTTGCTCAACAATGTGTGTGTTTTGTTCCATTTTTTGTTTAGTCAGAAGAGTGGCATTGCTCTGCTGAATTTACTTATTTCAAAAAATGGATCACAAAGGCAGCAGCAAAAAGTAAAGGGTGCTGGCCAGAAGCCTGCTTACCTTCTTTCATGGGACTGCTTTTGTCACCTCTGAGTCTGTGGACACATCAAAAACAATGAAAGACTCTTTGCCATTCTCAAATTTTTCTGGGCAGCTTTAGGGTGGTGTAACTGGTGAGGCTACACTGGGCGCTGCTTATCTGGAAGGGGAACACTGACCCGGGGTGTGGGGGGGGAGGAGAGTTGCTGTGTTTAGCACCAAACTTACGATTGAAAATCATCTGCTGCAGAGTTCTTTGTGAGTCCAGCTTTCAGGCAGCAATAATAATGTCAAAATATCTCTTGTGAGCAATGTTTCTGCTGTAAAGAGACATCAGAGTTTGTTCTTCAGGCAGTATTTACTCGCCATAAAGTAGCACCTAGGATTAATATGACTTCTACAAAGCACAGATCTGTACTTTATGTGAATAGCCTAGTGGATTAGTAAAGCCACCCTTTACCAGCAATTTAAAACAAATTAAATGTTTGTGAGCGAGCAGCTATGGAGAGATGAGAGGTACTTTTTGCTGGGTGGTGGAGAGGGCATCCGAGGAGGAGGTCATGGGGAAGGGCCAAAAAAGATTGTCGCCCTGGGTGCCACCAGCACTAAAGCTGGCCCTGGAGTAAGGGTCTTCATTATTCCCCTCAGTATAATCCACGAATGGGTGATTCCATGTCTAGGGCTTCCAGGCTCAACCCCCTTCATTTCCTACTCCCACATTAGTTAGGTTTGGTATGCCTAAACAAAAAGATACACAAACATACAGACTGAGGGTTGCACTCGCCAGAGCCTCGCTTATTCTTTTGTTCTGAGGAACTGAAATGTCCTGGTGCACAGGTGCAGACAACCCATCTCAGAATGACTGCAACCAAATTTATCAGGCTGATGATTTCAGAGGCCTGAGCCCTGGTACATCCTCAACCCAGTAAAACCATACCCCCCTAGGCTAAGCTCCTCCTCCTGTTGATGTTGCAGTGAAGTTAGCTCGGGAACTTCAATAATGCTCTGCAGGGCCTGAGGCCTATTTCAATCAGGGATGTGAGCCTCGGCCACCCCACCCTTGCACAATACGTCTTAGGTGGGGTAGGGCCAGTAAACCTGGTGGCCCTGTGGCACTTGGAAAACAAGTGGGACAGAATATTCACGTGGGAAGTTGAGCTCTTGAAAGGGTGTGTTGTCCCAGCACGAGATTTGAGGTTAGTCTGAAGATTCCAGCGCTCTGAGATGGATTCCCTTGTTGACCTGTATTTGAGAAGTGCGCCCTCCATCACTTCTATATCCTGGGTGGACGTGAACCCACTGGGCATGCATTTCAGGTTCATCTAGTATCCCACAAGTTTGGCACAGACACAGGAGAACAGCAACAGGTGTCAGGTGTAAAGGTGTGTGAATAAGGTGGGCCCAATTTAAGCTTTTTGCCACATGACCTAAGTAAGTTATTCTGACTGTGTAGTGGTTCACTTGCTAATTGAATGGAGCTGTGTGGATTCTGTGATTAAATAATTTTTATTTTCTTTTAGTAGTACTCTATTTATGCTCCAGTGTTCATTGAAAAAACGTAGCTAGACAATTGAATCCTAGGCAAAACTGAGGTGCTTAGTCCCCCACAAGTAGTAAAATATAAAGTCAAAATTGTTAAAACTTCGTCATGCAATAACTACTAATCTAGATGGTTTGATCTTTGATGGTGTCTATACCTTCATCAGTTTGTGTCTGTTCTTATGGTTATTGGCTTCCAGGAACAGTGTATATGTCCATAATTACTGGGACTTTTCATAGGTTGCGAGAGAGGGACCAATTGTACAAATTGCCAGAAAATTAGGAGCATGGAGTCACTTCTCGTACATCATACACACCAGTTATAAACATATAAATAACACACCATACACAAAATACCAGGTAGACACAACAAAGAAACATTCTAAAAACACAGAAGATATTCCCATGCAAAGGGCAATAATTATATGTTAAACCAAAGCAATCTGACAAATCTTTTTCCATTTGTGACCCCTGACTAGACTATGGCCCTCATCACGACCCTAGCAGTCCGAAGACCGCCAGGGAGCCGGTGATTACCGCCAAATTAGGGGTTTGGCCAAAGCCAAACTGACGAGCCTCCACCCATCCCGCCACATTACCACGTTCTGCCGGGCTGGAGGTGAGCACCTCCAGCAAAGCGGAAGGCGTGATACCGTTAGCAGTATCACGAGGTGGGAGACAGCCAGCACTTTTCTGCCGGTTGCACCACCAGAAAAAGCTGGCAGGCTTGCACCCTGGTGACAGGAATAAGCATTCTTGTTGCCAGGATTACACTTGCACACACGTCCACATACCCGCACACATGCACTCACATACTCCCACACACAAACACCCCCCCATTCACCCACGCACTCATGTCAAACACCCCTGTTCACACTAACATACATACACAAACACCGCACTCACGCATGCATTCACTCCCCCCTCCCCAGCGCATATACATACATTCACACCTCCCTCCCCCCTGCACCACATCCATACATTGACTCCCTCTGCACCTCATACATACTTTCACATTCCCTACCCCTGCACCGCATCCACGCACTCACCCGCTCTCCCCATTCACTCACACAAACATGCAGCCCCTCCAAATCAACTTACATACACATGCACACGCATACATGCACTCACCCCTTCCATCCACTCTGTCGCACTCACTCACTCAATAGCTGACACCCGCACACACGCATTGATGCACTCACTCCATCCACAAACACTCAATCACCCCCCACCCCTATCCACAAACACTCACTCACCCCCACCCCATCCTCAATCACTAACCCCCACCCCATCCACAAACACTCTCACCCCCACCCCATCCAGAAACAATCACTCACACATGCAGACACGCACCCAAAAACACCTCCCCTTCCCCCGCATTCACAACATTCACTCACGCACTCACACATGCACACACACACACACACACCCTACACTGTCGGACGATCCACTTACCTCATCAGTCAAGGAGGTCGTCCGGGAGGGCACGGGTCCTGGAGCTTTCACCGCTGGCAGCGCCTCGCCATCTGGACACCGTCACACGGTATTCTGGGTTGTAATATGGTGTGTGGTCTCTTTTTGGTGTGGCGGTACTACCTCTGCACTGCTGGCCGCCAGCGCGACTGGTCTTGGAATTCCACCCGATTTTGGGCAGAATCCAGAAATCAGACATATTAGGGCGGTCTTAGGACCCCCAGCATGGGCGGTGTTTCAGCGCCGGCTGTTTTGGCGGCTTTTGGGAAAGACCGCCGAAGTCTTGATGAGGGCCTATACCTACCTCTGTGGCCAAAGATCAAGGGACGTGATTCTTGATATAAAAATGTTGCCAGTTTTCATTGATTTTTTTCTCCTGTGATGCCTTGTGAAGCTTAGTGAATATTGGCCAGTCACACAAGCAATACTGCACATGAGTTGCCAAATAAACATAGGTAGGGTTGAATTTGTACAGTTTATGACCAGACAGTCCCCAGTGAAATGCTTAGTTGATGGCCCGATCCAGCCCCCCCCTTTCTGCCAAATAAAATATCACTATATTCTGAAATGCTGAAGTCAGAGGTTTTAGGCTAGCCAGTGTCACACCTTGTTCTTGAGGTCATCATATGTTTCCACCTTGGCTATAGGCAAGCATGGAGAGCTAATCAAAATGGCTACATCAGGACTGCAGTCAGGAGGGAGATCGAGACAAGGACAGTTAATAATAATACTTTTGCAAGGGCAGCCTTCCTGGATTAGCTCCAATGTTTATATTAGTTGAGACTGCACAATGGTGAACCCTGTCCAAGTTGTTCCCTAGGATGATGGGCATGGGGTAGCTCTTGTGGTGTCTCAAGTCCCTGTTTATGCACCCAGCCAGAGCCTACCATGTCAGAAGTGATGTTTCCAATACATCCTGTCTTCATCTCTGGTGCCCTGGCACACACAGGATCTGGGTTTTTACAATAATTGGGGTTAGAAAACTTTGATATCGTAAGCTCTAAACTTGCAATTTTCTCTCCTAAAGGAGTAACGTCAGTATGAATTAAAGGCCAGATGTATCAAAGTTCAATTTTTCATTACCTAAATAGCAAATGTTAAGAAAAAGATATTTAGGTAATACAAAATGGAATGTATAAAATAGCGATTCCCTAAAAGCGATTTAAAAAAAATTGCAATCCCTATTTGGGATTCGCTACGAGTGAATGAGACTCTATTCGTTCCTATGGGCCTAGAGACCCATAGGTGCGAATGGTTTTGCATTTCCTAATTTGCGAAATCCTATTAGGAATTTTCAAATTAGGTAATGCAAAATCAAGAGTGCTGTGGGCCGAGGGCCCCCTTTAATGCACGCCACGCCCCCTAAAAAAAAATTTGAACATGTAAAACGCACACATGCCCATAGGGCATGTGTGCGCTACATGGCATATCAAAAAATGCATTTTCGATGGAGTTGGTGTTAATTGCATTTCCTAAATGCCCAGTTTGCATTTAGGAAATGCTTGATACATATGCATAGGAAATAGCAAATAGGAAGTCCCTATTTGAGAATTCATATTTAGGGAATCACAAACTGCGATTCTCTATTCGGGGTCGCAATTTTAGAGAAATGCTAAAAATTGTGATTCCCTAAAATTGGACTGCAATGCCTTTCATACATCGTGAAAGGCTATTTTGCATTTGCAAATGGTGGAATCTTGTGATTCGCACCGTTTGCGAATGCAAAATGTCTTGATATGTCTGACCCTAAGTCTTTAATCATTTAAAGGATCATTTTCCAATTAGTTTCAGCATTTTTTCGAAGTGTGGGCGAAAAACTGGTTCAGGATAATTACTTATGCTTGCAGATCTATTAGCAGCTTTGGCTTTGTCTTTGACCAACTTACCACTAGCACAGTCTAATGACTACAAGTGCCCTTGTTCTGGTGCTTCCCCTTTACGGATGGGGCACCTTTGCAAAAGTACATGCCGTCATGGTCTGCTGTATCTGAGAATAAGGGTTCTTTATTTTCAACGTTTCCCTCTTCTGGCACTATATTAATTGTAATTGCACCAAACGAATACCAGAAAGGCCAGCTAATGTGTTGCCATGCTCCAGAGAGAGCTGTCTTTCAGTCAGGTGGATTTCTCTACAGATAGCCCCAACTGCCCTGGCTAAAAATGTGTCCAAAGTAGAGCCTGAGAGTGTAATGGGTGCTTTAGACATTTCTACCCCAGCATTTTCCATTTCCCCATCTTAAAAATATGGCAGATGGACTTCTCCAATGGGGAATGGGAAAAATTGACACAGACAGTACCTTGAAAGAGTGGGGGGCTTCTGGGCACCAATCAGTCAGTATCTTCAGAGTCACAAATAGCTTGACCCTTGGGCATAGACCAGCCTCCTTCAGGCAATGAAGGGTGCGACCAGGCATGCATCTGGGCACATCCTGTGCATGTCCTGTGCCGTGGTGGGGGGCTTGCTGATTATGAGTGCCTGTCCAGAGTGGGTCTAAGTGGCTCTGCGTCATGGGAGGAAAAGGATAGTTGCATGAATGGGAAAGGACCCGGGGGTGGGCAAGATAGCGATCTGGTGAGTCACAACGAACTGAGCTCTGTGAGCCCAGTCCATTGTTCAACATCCTTCAGGGCTCCTGACCCCTGAGGCACCCCATTGCCTTTCAGCTGGCATGGGACTCAGCTGACCTGAGGTGAGGCCTTAGAAACCTCACTGAGCAGAACACTAGAATGTGGACGAGGCCTGCAACTCGATCAAGCTCCTCATCTTCTTGCTGTGAAGAAGCCAGATCGGCCATACTCTACAGCTCACCTGACTGTGCAGCAGCATTGTCAAAGCATCAGTGGCTGGAATGAGTTCTGAGAGTGATGTGCCAAACAGTTTGCACGGCCTAGGTGACCAGCTCAGAAAGAACCAGCTGAGATCCGCTGCACTATGACGGATGTCTAGGCCAGCAGTGCCTATGAATGACTCTGACTGGCGCAGCCACACCAGGCGCAACCTTATGCCTCCTCACCACCCCTGACTAATTCAAGCAATGCACTTATGGGCCTGTGAGTGAGTGTGGACGGGGATCACCGAGAAGTGGTCTCTTCTCCCTTGTGGTTCTTTTCCCTCATGGTTAAACAGGACTGCCGCGAGCTACAACTGAAATTTCCCTACTACCTGATGCCTCCATCTGGAGTGTCCCAGGGATGAGGACCCTCCCCACCTGAAGACCCGTGGCCACAACCTCCTGACTCAGTAAGTGTTATATGGGCTGATTTTGACTCTGGGACCTGTGTTGTCCCCCCATTGCCATCTTGTTCTAGTGATCAGGCAACAAAGACACCTAAGATGGGGCCTGCACGATCAGCCACCCCTTTCACCCCTGTTTGCAAGTGCTGCCTGTGTGAGACTCAGAGTGAAGGCCCCTCCCACCCTCTCCCACTTTTTGAAGACTTAATCACAATGCTATACACAATGTGGATCACTCTGCCCCCACCATCCTCTTCGAAATCTGTCATCTGCATCATAGCCCTCCCTTACCCCTGCTGTGTCACCTGATTTCCTTGCACCAAAGGGGACCCTGAACTGCAATAGGCACATGGCACTGTATCCCTGTCAGAACTGGCATCCCAAGATTCAGTGGGGGGCTATGTACCCAGTGGTTTCCTGCCCACATTAAATAGATGCTCTGGGGATTGACATGGGCCTCATGTGCTAGGACCACAAGAAATTGAAAGACCGGGTGGAGGTTTCAGAACCTACAATGGCTGCGCTCAGGCCAGCCTTCACTGAAGTGGACTATCATATCAAGGCCCACCAGGAAGAGGTATGCTACCTTGAAGAATGAGTAGAAGATCATGAAGGCTGCTCCTGCCACAATAACGTGAGGATAGTGGGTCTACCAGAATGGGCAGAGTGGCTTGTGCAGACTGTGCTGGAGGGTAAACTATCAGCCTTCTCTGTGGAATGGGTGCACAGGTTTCCTGGAGGGTCACCCCTCCCAGTGGTTCTCCGAGACTGGTGGTTGCCCACCTGTTTAACTATAGAGGCCATATATTGCAGGTGGCACATGCGAAGGGGCCCTGGAGAATTGACATCTCTCATGTGAACATTTTCCCTCACTATACCACGGATGTGTAGAGGTACTGGGCCTCATTTCTGGAGGTTAAGCAACAACATTGAGCCCTGGAAATTAAATATGCTTTGTAGTACTCTGCCACTTTAAAAAAGGTAATGCATGACTATCATACCAACTTCTTTACAACTCCCATAGAGGCATGGACTTGGCTTGAAAGCCATTGTGTCTCCTCACCACCCACGGAGGAGGGGAAACTAGAGGCTGGCAGGAGCAGAGGCATAGAACAGGGGCAGGAGGACAGGCCCATGAGGGAACAGGTGGCCAGTGAGAGGGCCCAGGCAGTTGCCATGGCTGAATGACACAACGTGTCTCCCTACCCTGCCTTGGTTGGTGCTGAAAGACTGGACCATGAGGCGTCAGATAAGGACCTAGTTCTAGCAGATGCTTTGCTGTGGGGGGCTCACTTATCACCCATTGCTGGTGGAGGATGTAATTTGAGCTGCATATACTGGACAAATGCCAAGTTGACCACCTTGTGGTCAATGTCAGCCCTTGTCAGGCAAGGGGTCATGCTGGTACTGTACCCAACTGTGGGTGCTCCAGAGCCAGTGATGGACTAGCCTCAAGGGTCTCCTCCTTGGATGAACCATTCCTGCACCACTACACTAGGCCCTCAATTGCATCATTGGTTCCCCGCCTAACTCTTATGAGAACATGTTCTTTTGCATTTAGTATTGCTGGTATTGTTGTCCATAACAATGATTCAGATGGGAGGTGTGTGGTGTTGGAGGGGTTGCGTTCTAATACCATTATATGCCCCTAACACTTTTTCTCAATTTGTTAACTCCGGCCTACTGACTGACACTCTGAAGCTCTGCTATTTGGGGGTGACCACAACTGTGTCCCAGACGTGGTGCTACATCATTCCCTTTTACTTGTCCCTAGCTATCAGTCAATCTCCTTGATGAAACACCTACAGCAATGGGCATCCCACACCCAGTTCTTTAAAGCCTGGTGCTACTTACACTCAACAATTAGGGAACACTCATACTACTCAAGTTTGTATGAACTCTAAACTATAATTGACCTTTTCTATTATAGCCCAATGCACTCTTGAGGGTGTCATTGGCTAACTACCTTGGGTGGACCTCCTCTGACCAAAGCTGCTCCAGCTCTCATTGTCCTGGGGTCGAGGGTGACCAGACATACTGACGTAGTGCCTACCTGTGGAGTACCCTACAGGGTGCAACAGTTCTGCCTCAGATGGATTGGAATGCATTTAAAGTGGTCCTCAGAAGTCTGGCAATCAAAACAGTCAATAGCTTTAAATTAATATTGTGGAGGGAGCTTCAATGCTTAGAAGCCATAATTAGGGCACACAAATTGTTATTGCCCACAGACCAGACAGACGCTCTTTAATTGGTACAGTTGAAGTTCACACATAATACCACTTTGGTTAACTTGGGCACACTGGACTACAGGAAGAACTTGGCTTAGAAACATGGGGAGAGTGACAAAGCAGGCAGACTTCTGGCCTGACTTGTCCGTTCAGACTCCCCCAGGACTCATAGCACTGCCATTTGAGATATGGCTGGCATCATTGTCAGCTTGCAAGAAGTGATTAACCTTGCTTTTCGCTCCTATCAAGCATGTTGTAGGAGGCCCTGGTAACAGCAGACGCCTCCGCAATCCGAACGTTTCTAGATGAACTGCATCTCCCACAATTGCAGGCATTCCACTGTGCAGAATTGGAAGCCCTACTTTCAGATAACTAAATCTCCCAGGCGATTAAAGAAATGGTACGTGGTAAGACCCTGGAGGCGGGTGGTTGGCCTGTGAAGTTGTATGCCGCCTTCCCATCGCAGGTCCCTCTGCACCTTCTCCAGGTCCTCTATGAGTCAGCATATTTGACTGGCATACTTCCCTCAATCCCTAAGGAAACTAGTATTAGTAGTGCTTCCTGAGATGCCTCTGGTCTCAAGGCGAACAAGGACAAATCCCAAAACTTTCCCCTCACAGCAACAATATCCAAACTGTACACCCCACTAGGTGATGGTGGCTTGGGGTCTCAAACCACAAGTACTACTATGCAGCGGTCCAATTGCCTGGCCAGACATGGCATGTAAGAGCTGGAACACTGGTTAAGAAAATCATCTTCCCCTGAGATTCTGCAGTGGTTGGTGGGTGGTGAGACAGTGGTTTCTAAGGAGTGGGAAACTTCCTTCTGCAGTGGCCAGGGCCTGCTGGGGCATCTACACTACCAAGTGTTGCACATATATCCCTATGCACTGGACTTATTCCTCTGAGCAATGCCAGGTTGCACTACACTCCAACTGGGACAAGAAGTGACCCAGTAAAAGGAGGTGGCTTCACCACATGGGGTGATCTTTTCAATAACAAGGTTCTATACATGTTCAAAGGCCGGCTAGATGACTATATAATTCAACAGAGCCCTTTCCTGATTTATGCTACTCTCACATGTCATCTGCACCGGGTCTGACATAGGACATGCAATGAACCAGATATCTCACATTTTTGTAGACATTACAAACACATGATGGGGCCAAGCAGGCCATCACTTGCTTCTATAGCACCTTACGCATTGACAGTGGCACACCGCCACAGGAGCTGAGGATTTACTGGATGACAACACTGGACACAACACTCATGGACAGGCAATGGGCACAATGCATAGGAATGCTTAAAACTTTCTCTCCCAATGCTAGACTTAAGTATACCCAGTTCAGTTACTTACACCACACTTAATCTCCCCCAAATGGACAGCCTTGATGTACCTGGGTGCTGGAGATGCCTGTCCCTATTGCTCGCTAAATTGGCAGATTTTATACACATGGTGTGGGAATGTCTATTCATCAGTTTTTATTGGGATGAGGCATTCACTTCTCATACCTCGGAGGCGCTGGGTTCCCACCCAATGAAAAATGCACTACATTGTCTGCTGGAGCTTACTGCTTCCTCAGCTGAACATAAACCTCCTAATAAGTTTGTTGAATGGGACTTAATCCTCACCAAGTGGCAAATAGCATGGTTTGGAAATCTTCCCTTTCCCCCTTCTACACCTATGGCTTTCTGACTTTCTGACTTACACTCTGGGTTACTGGATGAGTGGAACGTGCAGCACAAAAACGGTGCGGGCTGTGGGGAACCACTTACATCCCCAGACTGGGAGCAATACCTATCCACAATGGAGGCCAAGTCTGGTATGAGACCACCCTGAACTCAGAGATCTGTGGTATATGCTAACACTTTTCACCATTAATTGCTAGACCACCAGGATGCTGCCTTTTGCTGCTGGCTGTGTCAACCCCATTGGAAGGCTGGATGGCCCAGCTTACACCTCCCATGTGATGCACTCTAGTGGCCCTGTCATCCCCTCCCCTCGTCCCACCAATTTTTGTTCCCTGACCCTCTTACCTGTTCCCCCATCCCACTGACCCTATGGCGGCCCTCCACTGTATTGGGAACCCCCTTTCTCTCACAGGGGTTGGGAGATCTCCCCCCAACCTCTGGCCTATGCACACATACTTTTGTTTGGTTGAGCCAGTTGCCTTTCTTTCTCTTGAAGCACAGTCTTGCTGGAATCAGTAACACCTCACTGCCCCAACTACGGAACCTAGAACACAACACACAAAGTAGAGGCAGGTCATTTACATCTGTACTATTTTGTGGGACATACTCGATCCTACCAAGTGTACTGTCTGATGCCTCTCTATACCATATGTGTTTTTTTTACAAAAATGCCAATAAAGACTTATTTTTTTTAAAAGGGAGTCGACCTAGGATGTACTGTTGCAGGGAGTACTGAGCAGTGTTGGTGGCAGGAAGAGACCTGCAAAGTTAGGTCCCCCGCAGTACTTGGGCACAGGGTCACGTCACACCCCAGAGTCACCAGAGAGGCATTGGGGGCCACGAGCAGACCCGCTCCCTGTGGTGATGTAGCTCTACGCATGTCCCATGGTCCCCGTGGGCCACCCCCTTAGGTATGGTGGTGGTAAGATGTGGTAACTGATGAATTCATCCCCAGATCACGGCAGGAGTAAGAGGTACCGGCCCAGTATCATCTACAAGATGCCTCCCCCTTCCGGGCTTACCACCATCAACAAATCAGTTTTGGAGCCCTATTGAGCCCACACAGGCCCCAGCAGAGGAGAGGAATGGCATTAGGCAGCAGAGCCCAAGGCAGCTCAGATGTCCCACACTGCCCCCCACAAGGCATAGTCTCTCACCTACCAGACTCAGCTCTCCTCATGGAATTATCCACCAGCAGCAGCCACCATGTTGTTCAGTGGCAGGTTGCAGTCATTGGGTTGGGTAGGGCGAAGGAATCGCAGAGTCTCTAACACTGCCAGAGTGTAAAGGTGTGGCATGAAGAAGGTGCCCAGGAAAATGTGGGTCTCTGGGGCCAGCTAGGCCTCACTTTTAACTTGCCAAGGAAAGGAGAGTATGGCCACTTTGCAGGATTCACCTTAATTCCAGCATGCAGGCAGGTAGTAGCTGGCCTACTGTTAGTTGGTGGGTGGACTCATGGTGCATCCACTTCAGTCATGGCCAAACCAGTTCTGTGTCCTTATAGACTCTACTCAATATCTGGAATAGTCTCTATGATGTTATGCCCTTTGTATTGCTTGTGGTCTGGGTGGGGTGAGATATCTTATACTTGCTACTCTGGTGCCCCGAGATATAATGACCCTCTCCCATGATCAGCGCTGATGATGTGATGTTTTTCAGGGCCTAGCTCACCTGTTACTGAATAACCACCAAGAGGGCAATTGTCCCAGGATCTGCAGTAGGTGGCAAGTCCCTGGAGGGGACGGGGGCATGGGGCAGGGGTAAAGTCCATGCAGCCACAGATTCCAACACACATTCATTCCCTGCACTCACCTTTTCCACAGCCTACAGCTCATCATGGTCCCTGTGTCCCTCCAGCAAAACAAGTGCTGCTCCAGTCAAGTGTGGGCCTCGCTATCACCCCTACTAGGTCACCTATGGTCACTGCAAATACTTGTGTCTCCCACTTGGAATATAGCTTCTGAACTGCACCTTCTGTGGGTTTAGTAGGCTGTTAATAGAGGTAAAAAATACTTTTGGGCAGCTCCTGGGGAGAGATGACCCCACCAGCTCAGTCTGACATCCAAACTGTAGAGTGTGCCAGCAATCCCCATTCAGGGGATTCTTAGGCACCCTTATCCATGGTTTGTCAGCCTGAAGAATTATTTTTTCACCCTGGACTGCAATGGGATGGAAGGATGACAGGACATTGATTTTACTTCTTATGCCCACTCAAATTAATGGATTGCGAAGGATTCTTACAGACAGTGAGCAAGCCAGCAGCTTTAACTTCCACTCCATGTGATTTCACGTCACGCCTCCTGCAAAACTGTCTCATTTGTGCCAGCACCTTGCTATGAAGACAACCCTGCTACACTGTTCAAAAATAAACCTACGACAAAAGTAACAATATTTAAATAACTTAAACACTGAAACTCTAAAAAACAATCTTTTAAAATATAATGTCAATGAAATAAAACTAAATATATGTTCTGTATTATTTCCCATACCTGCAGGTCTGCAAAAAACGAAAAAGGAATATCCAAAGAAGCAGAAAATGAAGAAAGAGAAGGCAGAGAGTGAAACTATCAAACAAGAACACAATAAAAGCAACGCAAAAATGTATGGGCCTCATTACGAATTTGGCAGTTCACTGATCGCCAAACTCACGGTTGCAGTAGGACCGCTGCACTCCTGGTGCCTCACCCCTGCCGTATTGGATGTCTCAGTGGCAATGCCACCGAGATCATAATTAGGCCAAAGTAACCACAAACAAAAAAAATGTGTACAATATATAATACTAATTTAAAAAGTGAGCACAAAGACAAATGTGTATTTTTTTGTATATTTTACGTTAATTACTGAAACAAGCAAGTCAAATAAAGCAACTTTCACTGAATAACAGAAAGGGAAATACCATGTTTCTAGGTTGTACCTACGGCAAAGAACGTGCCACCAAATAACGTACTCAGCTGAAAGATACTAAATTATGGGGAACCTTTCCCATTTGTGAATGGGTTACCACCAACTTGAAGTTGGTGGTAACTGTGATTGTTTTGCAACCGCATTCACAGTCGCAAAACAATACCACAGTGACTCGCACGGCCCATACAAATAGCGACTCACAAACCTATTTTCCGATTGTGTAAATAGATTAATGAATTGCAAAATAGCATTGGTACATACCAAAATGCTGTTTTCTGGTCGCAAATGGCTCAGTTGTGCTAATCTGGACAATTGCCAGCAATAAATAGCTATGTAAATCTGGCCTTTTTTTCCGATTGGTTAAATAGATTAATGAATTGCAAAATAGCATTGGTACATACCAAAATGCTGTTTTCTGGTCGCAAATGGCTCGATTCTGCTAATCTGGCCATTTGCCAGCAGTAAATAGCTACGTATATCTGGCCCTTAGTGTCTTCATGAAAATGAAAAAAACATTTCTACAATGTTATCCTGTGTGATAAATACAGTATGTACATTTATGTTCAGATTCTTTTCAAAAGTTTTAAGAAATATAAAAGTGTAAATGTATATACATATATTAACTGGTTTTGTGCGGGGGACCTAATGGTTATGTCCCGTGGCACAGTGCTCCTGTGCCGAGGACGTAACCATTACGCCCTGGCACCGGAGCTCGGAGGGAGCGTTAGCGCTCCCTCAGTGGGCTTCCCCCCCTAACCCTCTATGGCAGAGTTGGAAGGGGAATCGCTTCCCTTTCCACCCCGACCCCTCCCAGTGACGTCTGATGACATCAGCACGCGATTGCGTGCTGACCTCATCAGAGGCTGCCTCCCATTGGGCTGGAAGCTGAGCTTCCAGTGCGAACGGAAGAGAAATGCATTTGCATTTCTCTTCCGATCATGTGATGGGGGCCTGAGGGGCTTCAAAAGGAAGGAAAGGAATTTCCTTCCCTTTGAAGTCTCTCAGAGCATTTCAGCAGCCTGATCGGGAAGCTATCTGGCTGCTAAAAATGCCCACTAGACGCCAGGGATAATTTTTGTTGGTGAAATTGGCATAAGGAGAGCAACCCCTTGGGCAAGGGTCGCTCCCCAGGGGGGCAATTATTTTCAAGGCCATTTCTCCCCCCCCCTAGGGGCGGATCGGCCTATCGTTATTAGGCCCATCTACCCACAGTGGGGGACAGAAACCTCTAGGCGCCAGGGATAATATTTTTATTTGTTTCTTTTTTTTCCAGACGAGGGGAGCGATCCCTTAGGCAAGGGTCACTCCCCTGGGGGGTGAATTATATTTAGGCCATTTCTGCCCATCCACTAGACACTAAACACTTTTTTTGTTAGTTTCACGTGACGGGAGCGACCCCTTAGGCAAGGGTACCTCCCCTGGGGGGCAAATTTGTTTGTAGGGCCATTTCTGCGTCCCTTGGGGACAGATCGGCCTATTTTTATTAGGCCAATCTGCCCCCAAGGGGGGCTGAAACCACTAGACAACAAGGATGTTTTTTTAAAGGTCAATTTGACGCGAGGTGAGCGACCACTTAGGCAAGTGTTGCTCCCCTGGGTCAAAATTGTTGAAGGCCATTTTGCCCCCCTGGGGGCAGATCGGCCTATTGTAATTCGGCCGATCTGCCCCCGGGGGCGGGGGGGGCAGAAACCCCTAGACACCAGGGATTTTTATTTTATTTTTTTATATATGGAGAGTGACCCCTTAGGCAAGGGTCACTCCCCTAGCGGGGCAAATTGTCTTTAGGCCATTTCTGCCCCCCTTGGGGGAAAATCGGCCTATTTTTATTACGCCAATCTGCCCCCGAGGGGGGCAGAAACCACTAGACACCAGGGATTTTATTTTTTGAGCCAATTTCATGCAACGGGAGCGACCGTTCAGGCAAGGGTCGTTCCCCTGGGGGGGCAAATTTATTTTAGGCCATTTCTGCCCCCAATGGGGGCTGATCGGCCTATTTTTATGAGGCCGATCTGCCCCCAAGGGGACAGGAACCACTAGGCCCTGGGGATTTTTTATTGCGCAATTTCATGCAAGGGGAGCAACCCCTTGGGCAAGGGTCACTCCCCTGGGTGGGGGGGGAATTTTATTTAGGACATTTCTGCTCCCCTTGAGGGCAGATCGGCCTATTTCTATTAGACCAATCTGCCTCCAGGAGGCAGAAACCACTTAGGCACCAGGGATTGGTGTGTGTATGTGTGTGTTTTGTTTGGGGGGCAGCCCCTTGGGCAAGGGTCGCTCCCCATGGGGGCACATTACTTTTGGCCATATCTGCCCTCCTTGGGGGCAGATCGGCCTATTTTTGGAAGGCCCATCTGCCTCTACTGGGGGCAGAAAGCCCACCAGAGACCAGGGAACACTTTTTTTCAAAAGAAGAGGGTGGGGGTATGGCCATACCCGCACCCCAAATAAATTGTGCCAAAGTTGTTCTGGCCACCAGAGGGCATATGGGGCAATTACTCCCAATCCAAACAGGATACCTGGGAATTTAAAAAAAATATAGTAGGGTGCTGGCTACCAACCAGTATTGGCCTGGTTATGCCCCCACCCCAACTGAATGGGTAACAGTCTTTGAGGTCTCCCCGCACTCTAAAACATCTTATCCCTCGGCAAGCATAGGACTTTTGATTATTTGGGGTCTTGATTTTACATTTGGGCCATGAGAGCTTGGCTAACTCTCAAAATCCCACTTGGAATGGTGAACGCTGCACTTTTTGGACTTTGGGACGCTGCCCTGTAGAAAAATTCACAAGACCTAGACACATCTGAAAACTAAACATCTGGGTGATTCCAGGGTGGTGTGCTTCACATGTACCCGCACCATTTTCTAACCCACAATGCCCTGCAAACCTCCAACTTTGCTGGAAATCACACATTTGTCCCACATTTTTGTGATGGAACCTTCTGGAATCAGCAGGAATCCACAAAATTCCTGCCACCCAGCATTGTCTCATCTAAACCGATAAAAATTCTGCCACACTTGTCAGCCTAAAATGTTTTTTTTCCAAACTGCCCTTTTGGACCCACTTTGGTTTCCCCTCAATTTTGACATGTTTTTAGCTCTTCCCTGTCACAGACACTTAGCCCACCTACACAAGTGAGGTATAATTTTTACAGGGAGGCTGAGGGGAATGTTCAGGAAATTTGTCCTGGTGCGGGGATCCCACACAGAAATGTGGGAACAATTTGATTTGTTAGCTAAATTTGAGGTTTGCTGAGGATTCTGGGTAAGAAAATATTGAGGGATCAACCAAGTCACACCTCCCTGGATCCCCTCATGTATCTAGTTTTCAGAAATGTTTGGGTTTGGTAGGTTTCCCTATATAGCTGCTGAGCCCAGGACTAGATACACAGGTCCCCACCCCCGCAAAAACAGGTAGTTTAGTATTTGATAACATTGATGTATCCACATAGTGTTTTGGGGCTTTTCCTTTCGCGGGCACTAGGCCTACCCACACAAGTGAGGTACCAATTTTATCAGGAGATTTAGGGGAACGCTGGGTGGAAATTTGTGGCTCCTCTCAGATTCCAGAACTTTCTGTCACCGAAATGTGAAGGAAAAAGGTTTTTTTGGCCTCATTTTGAGGTTTGCAAAGGATTCTGAGTTACAGAACCTGGTGAGACCCCCACAGGTCACCCCATCCTGGATTCCCCTAGGGATCCAGCATTGGGTTCACACCCATTTCTGTCACTAACTGGAAGAAGGCTGAAAGCACAAAAAAGTGTAAAAATGGGGTATGTCCCAGTAAAATGCCAAAATTGTGTTGAAAAATGTGGTTTTTCGATACAAGTCTGCCTGTTCCTGAAAGCTGGGAAGAAGGTGATTTTAGCACTGCAAACCCTTTGTTGATGCCATTTTCAGGGAAAAAAACAAGCCTTCTTCTGCAGCTCTTTTTCCCATTTTTAAAATGGTAGTCTGACTGCCAAGAGACCGCTGCCTCCACTGAGATCATGGACCCCGACGGGTTGGTGACAGTGAAAGTCGTGGTCAGCCACAGCGGTACCAACTTCGGAACGGCTGTGCAGATCACGACTTTCCTTTCCACCAGCCTTTTCATGGCAGGGTCCTAGCCATGGAAAGGCAAGCAGAAAAGCAGAGTTAGGGGCCACAGGAGGGCCCTTGCGGTGCCCATGACCATGTTGTGGGGAGTGCAGGGGCCCCCTGTCAGCACCCTCAGAATGTCCACTGTCTGCTATGACATCGTAGTATGACATTTCCACTGGTCAGCCCGGTGGAAACGTTGTAATACAACGGTAGTGAGGCCTCCAGCCTCTCCACCACTATATTAGGGTTTGGGCAGTCCGACCATCAACCTCGTAATATGGCCCTGCGCAACATTGGAGAAACTGTTTGACTCAAACCTCTGGGCTCCATGGAGTCCAGATTTGCCATTTCCAGTCCAAAGTAAGAACGGTGCGATGGTTTTGGACCTGGGGAAGGGGGAAGAAGGTGAGGGCATTTCACATTTAATAGTCAGACTCCAAACTAATCAACATTGGGGAAAGACTAAGATTCTGGATATGGACAGGGGCAAATAAAGTATTCCCATATACAAGACATACGCAATTGAAGAAAATATTTGTTTCTGGGGGATCAAATTTACTATTCACAATCCAAACTAATCAATATTAAAGGAAAAAAGAACTTAAAAAATGTGTTTAAATACATATGAAACAACAGCATTCATTTAGTACTCATTAAAGTCATGAAGATAGCACAACTATTGAACATGTAAATAATTAAAAGTAAATTCTGACAAATTTAGATTAAATAATAATTTAATTGCCGGAATTTATTTATATATTCATTACATTTAACAGTTTTGATTTTTTGGAAAATAGTGTAGTAAATGAAAAATAATTTTAAAAGAAATAATAATATATACATATTTCAATAATTTATAAACAAAAAGGAAAAAATATATACACTAGGCACTCAAAATGACTAAAAACCAACATCTGTAAAAAAAACATTACTGTTAAGCTAAATATATGAATATATTAATGTAATTAAAATAACGTAAAAAGAATAAAATAATAAATCATTAGAAAAACAAGAACTTACTGTACCTACCCAAAAAAACAATAAAAACTCAACAACATAAAAACCTTATATTTGTAAGATTTTAAATAATAAAATAAATACTAAAATAAAAAATAAATAAAGAACATTCAAAACGTAAATAGTCAACTAAATTAATCATAACTAACGTAAAACAATAAAAAAAACACTACATTAAAGTAATAAATCTTTACAATTTTGGCCTTATTGGTGCATAAAAAACAACTTATTTACAACTGAGGGAGCAGGCCTAGTCCTTCAGAGGTCCACTCAGATTACAGCAAGCAGGGTTCAGTGCTAATCTGATATTCGTCTTGTCCATAAAGTGATCTTAAGACTGTGCCTTGGGGTGCCACATCTATGCTTGGCACTAGTTAGTGGTTGGGGTGACTTCCGTCTCCTCCCTAACCAGTGGTTAAATATTCCCAATGGCAACCATACCAAGTTTTTATTAGGTCCTGCCTGCCCTACTGCAAACAATCCCACCATGCACCTTACTCCTAAACTCCAAAATGGGGAACTCTTTCTCCCTTGTCCAAAGCCTGTGTGCCTATCCAGAGCTGTATCTAGCGAATGAGTTGCTCCCTCCTCTGTGCTCATTCAAAACTGGATCTGTGGGTATCTTCCTTCATACTGGGTTGGAGCCAACCTGGCTGAGGAAATAAAGGTTTGACTCTCTCATGTCGCCCCTTACATGTCACTTGTGAAGGGCAGGTCCTTTAAAAAGTAAATGAAGTTCCAGGGTTCACCCTAGCTGGTATGTCTTCAAGATGAAGAAAAACACCTTCTCACATCCAGGCCATTGTTTCTGGTGTCACAGAAGTTTGTACGCTTTATAAGGGTCAAGCACTGGCACACAAGCTGACAATCAATCAATCAATCAATCAGCACATATAAAACGTGTGTTATCACCCAGGGGTGTCAAGGCACTAGCTGGGGGATGTGGGTCAGTCAAAGAGCCAGGTCTTGCGATCCTTCCTGAACTGAGCCAGCGAGGGGGACTGCCTGAGGTGGAGTGGCATTGTGTTCCAGGTCTGCACGGCGAGTTAGGATAAGGATCTTCCTCCAGCCATGGTCTTCCTGATCCTGGGGATGGTGACGAGGGCCAGTTGAGCAGAGCGGAGTTGCCTGGAGGGTGTGTAGAAGGAGAGGTGGTGGTTGAGGTAGGCAGGTCTGATGTTGTGGAGTGCCTTGTACGCGTGTATCAGGAGCTTGAAAGTGATGTGTTGACGAGGAGCCAGTGTAGGTCTCTCAAGTGGGCGGAGATGCGACTGGGGTGGGAGATGTCCAGGATCAGTCTGGCTGCTGCGTTCTATATTCTCTGGAGTCTAGTTTGGAGCTTCTTGTTGATTCTGGCATAGAGTGTGTTGGCGTAGTTAAGTTTACTGGTTACTAGTACCTGGGTGACTGTGTCAATGGGTATGAAGAACTTCCGGAGCAGGCGTAGAGTACGGAAGCATGAGAATGAGACGGCATTGACTTGGGGGGGCCATGGACAATGAGTCAAGAATGATGTACAGGTTGCATGCATGGTCAGTAAGAGATGGGGCAGTTCTGAGGTCACTGGGCCACCAGGAGTCATCCCAGGCAGTACCAGTGGGCCGAAGATGAGGATCTATGTCTTTTCCGAGTTGAGCTTGAGGCAGCTGTCTCTTATCCATTCGGTGAGTAGATTCATTGTATTCTGAAAGTTCTTTTTGGCTGTTGATGGTTTGTCGGTGAGGAAGAGAATGAGCTGTGTGTCATCGGCGTATGACACTGTGTTGAGCCCCTGGTGTCTGACGATCTCGGCGAGCGCGGTCATGTAGACGTTGAAGAGGGTGGGGCTCAGGGAGGAACCCTGGGGAACTCTGCATCTGGTTTCCGTTGGCTTTGAGGTAAAAGGTGGGAGCCTGACTCTCTGGGCCTGGCCGGTGAAGAAGGAGCGGATCCACTCCAAGGCTTTTCCTCGGATGCCGGCCTTGTGTAGTCTGGTGCACAAAGTGGTGTGGGAGACAGTGTCGAAGGTGGCGGAAAGGTCGAGGAGGATGAGGGCTGCTGTTTTGCCACAGTTCATTAGAGTGCAGATGTCATCCATGGCTGTTATGAGTGCTGTTTTGGTGCTGTGGTTGCTCCTGAATCTAGAATGGGAGGGGTTGAGGATATTGTTGGACCCAGTGAAGTCAGTGAGCTGTGCGTTGATTGCTTATTCAATTACCTTGGCTGGAAAAGGAAGCAGTGAGATCGGTCAGTACTTTTTCTGTTCTGTTGGGTCTGTGGAGGGCTTCTTCAGTTTGGGGTTTATCGCTGTGTGTTTCCAGGTGTCTGGGAAGGTGGCAGTTCTATGGAGTGGTTGATGGTGCAGCATGGTTCAGATGCGATGGAGGTGCTAGCTTGAGTGAAGATGTGGTGGGGGTATCAGTGTGAGGGTGCCCCAAAGTGGATGGTATTCATTAGCTTCAGGGTGTCTTCCTTGGTGAGGAGGGTCCAGTGGTTCACAATCAGTTGGTAGTTGGAGTCTGTGATGGAGCTGATAGGCAGGGGGGTGGGCATTTGCTTGTGAAAGTGGCAAGGTTGTCGCAGAGGTCTTGGGAGGGCGGGGAATGTCTGTGGTGTCTGTGTCGTGTTTCATGAATTCCTTGACTATGGTGAAACGTTCCTTGCTGTTTTCTGCATTGGCGTTGAGTCGCTCCTGAGTGGCTGATTTTCTAGCTGATCTGATGAGCTGGTGGTGTGATGTGATGGCGTCTTTGAAAGCTTTGTGGTCTGCTGGGCTTTTAATGCTTCTCCACCTTCTCTTGAGTCATCTGCATGCGCTCTTGGATTCTTGGAGAAGAGCCAGCTGGGTCTCCTTTGGTGATGATTTCTGGCAGGTTTCCTTAGGGGGGCTAGGGTATTGGTGCAGTCTGTGACCCATTAATACAAGTTGTAGGCTGAGGCGTCGGCCTTCGAAGTGTCCTTTGGTGGGGAGTGGCAGAGAGTGGCAATGAGTTGGGCTTTGGTGACCTTGATCCAGTTCCCGCGAGGGGGGCGGTAGGCATGGTGCCGTTTGATTGTCTTGGTGAAGGAGAAGTGGAAACAGTGATGATCAGTCCAGTGGAGTTTGGAGGTGTGTGAGAAGGAGTTGTGGTTTCCGGCAGAGAAGACAGGGTCGAGGCTGTGCCCTGCTGAGTGCAGGGAAAGGTTGACCATTTTCTTGAGCCGGAGGGTGGTGAGGTTGTCCATGAGGGTTGAGGTCTTCAGGTTGCTGTTGTTGTCGAGATGGAAGTTGAGGTCACCGAGGAGTATATAGTCCATCAAGGTTAGGGCATGGGGAGAGATTAAGTCGGCCAATGCTTCGATGAAGGGTGGGCAGTGTCCGGGGGGTCTGTAGATGAGGGTGCCGAGGAGGGTGGTGTCTGGATTTGTCTGGATCTGAAGAGGGTGAGAAACACAGGACTGGGAGGGGGGTGGGGCCGCAGAGGCAGCAGCAGCAGAGGGAGCATAAGGATCACAGAGGGAGGCAAAAAATACAACACAAGGTAATAAGAGTTAAGAAAGGAAAAGAAAGGCAAAAAGAGCGAAAGGCAGAAGGTAGCAGAGAGAGAGATAGGAGGCCACCACTGGCCACCAGGGATGAGGTGCAGTCGTGTGTCTGTGGGTGGAGGAGGGCCTCGAACACCCAGAGCCAGACAGGCTCATTGGATGCTGGGCAGCAACAGGTGGTGCTGCACTGGGGAAGGAAGGCTCACGTTGACCAGAGGTCAGTGAAGATGTCAGTAGGCTAATGATAATTAGCCAAATGGAGGTACAAGCAGGTAAAAGGTAACCCTTTAAAATTTACTTTTCCTAAATATTTATTAAAAATCTGACTTTGCCATTAATTTGGCTTTTAAAAAAATATAAAAAATAGTCTTTGAATGACTCTTACAGCCATTTTCTGTCAAAAGTTATAGATTAACTTCAATTTTGCATGGGTTCAACTGTTAAACGTCAGGCATCCCATATTGCAGGCAACAAGATGTACTTTGGGGTGACTTATTAATATCTAAAAGCAGGGTTTCCTGCCTGTCAAAAAGGGTTATTTGACAGGTTTAACACTACTGTAATCAAGGTATACATAGTGGGCCTGAAGCCATGTTTTCCAGACCCATTCTGTTGATGGTACAATAGGTCCTGCAGTCCACAGATGGCATTTAACTGCTGGCCTTGAGTGCATTTGCTACACTATAAACTAGGGACATGTACACAAGTTAAATACATATAAATCATTTTTAAAGAGGTAGCACAGGCACACTACTGATGTTTAGCAAGGGTATATTAATCATAGTTCTCGAGTTCTCCAGCAAAACCAATAGGACGAAATGAAGCAAAAGAGGGGCATTTCCTACAATAACATGTCTCCACAGTTCAGGAGTGCTTGGCCACTCAACTCTCCTGTTGCAGCAATGGTGTCATAGAACATTTCCAGGGTTTGTCTGGTTCAAGTACAGCATGGATTCAATAGCAAGACCAAGATCTCTAGAAATCCACTGATTCAGGATGTCGAAGTTTTTCTGCCTGTTTCCATATGATGAAGGGTGCTGTCTAACCCCACCTTACCCCCCAGATATGAGGGAATTCAAGCTAAGACTCCAGCTCTCAAAACCACATGGCCCAGAAGAATGCTCCCGGCAGGAATTGGCTTTGAGTGGAAGTAGTATGGTGAGTCCCAGCTAAAGAGGGGTCTGGCTTTGGAACTCCCTGCAAGTTAGGATATGACCACTTTTTTGCTTCTGTGTTTTCTCCTTTTCTGTAGGCGAACTACGTTTGGTGGCATTTGAGTCCCATAGTCAGACATCTCCTCCAAACTTTGGTCCCCTTCCTCTACTTCAACATGTCAATTCCACTCTCCTCCATGATAAAGAACAATCTAGTATGTGACTCATTCCTAGAAACATGAAGTGAGGATTTCCTCTGACCCACCCACATCTTACAGGATTTACTACATATGAAAGCAAATTAGTGCTGGGGCAACTCTGGGAGCCCTCTCAGCACAGGAATAGTGGTTCCAATCAGAACACTCTCGCTCCTACAAATATAGAGAGGAGGCAGCAATTCTATGAGCTCTTCTTTGGTTTGCACCACAGGTAATGGGTCAAGGGTCTTATTCTGGACTGAAAATAAGATGACAAAATCGCAAATAAACAAGCCATCAGGAACAGACTTTCCCACATCTAGCAACCTTAACAGGTCATATCTGCAGTGGGGCAGAAACGTATCACTTTGCCCTGTCAGCCTCTCACATATAGGTAGTATTCAATATATGAGCAGATCACTTGAACAGAGTCTTCTTTTCATCTCACAATTTCATTCTAGGCATGCCTTCTAGCCTTCTAGAAGGTATGCAAAAGATTTGGGGCCTGATTGATACTGTTTGCCACAAAACTGCACAAACGCAGTATTGAGGCAAAAAAGTACAGCACCACTTTGCGCCATTCCACAGCACCAGCCGGGTGCCATATTAAAGGAATGGCGCAACCTGGCACTAAACTTGGGCTAGCATCTTAAAAGAAGATGCTAGCCAGGTGAGGGTGGGGGTAGGAAAGGAGGGGGTTGTACGTCATAAAATGACGTTAGCCTTGTCAGAGGCAAAAAAAAATGCCTCTAACCAGACTAGCGCCATTTGCTGGTGTACAACTACCAAAAACATGACTCCTGTCTTAAGAAAGACAGGATTCATATCCACCACCCCAATGGCCTGCACAGTGGACAAGTGTCCTCTGGCCATGGCAATTGCACCTTGTGCTGTGCAGGGTGCCCCAAGTTAGGGCCCACGATGGCAAAAACAAAAATTGCTAACCTGGACTTACCTGTGATGGGGTCCCCCATCCTCTGGTGTCCTTGTGGTGTGGGTGGGAGTGAGGTTGTCCCTGAGGCTTCTGAAGGGCACCTGTGGACCCATTCCATGGTGTTTAACCATTAAATGGGTCCATAGGTCACCTATCGCCTGGTCTGACCCAGGCATGAAATAATGGTGCAAAGCAAGCTTCCACACATTCACACTTGCAGGGGTCCCCCACAGACCCCTCCAGTGCTAAAAGAACAAGTTACTTACCTTCGGTAACGCTTTTTCTGGTGGATACACTGACTACCTGTGGATTCCTCACCTTATGAATTCGATTCCTGCGCCACCATCCGACGGAAAGTCTTCTTCCTAGCTGTCTACGTCGACGAGGATGTCATAATGGCACGGCTCCACGTGACTCCGTCTGATGTCAGCGTGCCAATAAGAGGTCCCCGTCGGCGAACTAACGACAGTTTCACCTCACTTTTTTCATGCCTCCAAAGCAAATAGGAGTAAACCGACCATGAAAATTTATAAATAATATAGAAAGATATACACACACAAAAACCTTGATCATTTAAATAATCCATTCTTATTGAAAGCTGGGATACAGAAATATACAAAATAAATAGAGAAATATCACTATATACATATAAATATACATATATATATTTATAAAAAACAAAACGGCTCTCAAAGGCACCGCGCTCCAAATTACCGGTGCTACTGCTGAGGCGAGCCAACCCAAAACAATGTTTTAAATCAAAAATTAGCAGTGCACTCCATTAAGGGTGAAAATTGTGGCGTTTATTTCATATTCAACTGGAAAAATAAAACGAACGACGCGTTTCGACCGTCTGGTCTTTCTCGAGTTCGAAAAGTCTTGTTATTCTTGCAGCTTCTATTTATAGAAACAACAGTGCTTAACAGTGCATGTTGGGACTCGTGGTTCCAAACCACTTAACCCTTCGACAAATACAACAGGCAAACAAAAGTAATGTATGTGAATATTATTACATTTCAGATAGAGGACATAAGTCAATTTATTTAAAACAACAATGTTCTAACTTCAATGACTGTAGTATCACCATGGGTTGACAAATTATCGTACATGCATATATAAATAAATCAATATGTGTAGTAAAAAGTAAATAATTAGTAATGTATAATTTGAATTTCCAAATAAATTCTTTCATTTTTTAATTTTTTTTAATTTTTTTAAAAATAAAATAACCATTATTGTCGTGCTACCGAAAATAGCACAAAACTTTCTCCAAAATTAATTGATTAATCTATATAATTATATATAACTATATCTGTTTACCAGTAAATTAATACAGCCATTGAGTTGTAGAAAAAAGAGAGATACAAAGGAGTCAGTACTTAGTAATTTCAAGATAATCTATATATCTCTCGCCTTATATTATACGGGTGATAAGAACAAATGTTAGTGTGGTAGAGTCTGTACCTCCACATTAGCATTGAGTATTTTTTAAGATAAGGCTAAAACTACAAATGAACAAAGAGTTCTTCGTCATTATTCATCCCAAAGGGGACCTTAGTTTTCATCTGTATTATAAATCTTGATTCAAGTCGCCTTAACTTTTTAACTCTATCACCTCCTCTCTCATACTCAGGAATGTGATCAATACCATAGTACCTCAAAGTTCTCCAATCATTCTGTGTATGAGTTTGTAAGTGTCTAGCTGTGGCATATGTGAAGTCCTTGTGAGTGATTGCTCTTATATGTTCCAAGATTCTTTTCTTTAATGCACAGATTGTGCTCCCAATATACTTGGAGCCACAATGACATTCAATTACATACACCACAAATTTTGTGTCACATGTGATCTTATGTTTAATAGCCAACTCTTGTCCGTTTGGAAATGTAACCTTTTTCAAAGATTTTCCAATTTTACAGGCTTTGCAATGATTACATTTGAAGAACCCCTTTTGAGTTTCCCCTAGCCAAGTATGTTCTTTCTCCAGACAAAAATGACTTTTAATAATCATATCCTTTATGCTGGGTGCTTTCCTATATGAAAATAAAGGCATAGGGTTTACTAGGGATCCTAAATCCGGATCCCGTTTTATAATCTGCCAATGTTTACATAAGATGTTTTTAATTAGATTACTTTCTTTGGTAAACTGCATTATCATTCTTATTGGCTCTTTTGAAATTTTCTCCTTATTTTGGAACAGGAAGACCTCTCGTTTTTTAGACTGAATTAAATTAAGATTTCTCTTGAGAATGTTCTCGTTGTATCCTCGAGTTTTAAATCTCTCATACGTTTGATGACATTTTGAAAATGACTCTTTTTCACTGGAGCAAATTCTCCTCATTCTAATAAATTCACCCAAGGGTATACTGTTAATCAGAGACTTTGTCCAATTTAGAGAATAAGACCACAGTGGAATTAGATGAAACTCAACTAATTGTTACACAGAATGATTGGAGAACTTTGAGGTACTATGGTATTGATCACATTCCTGAGTATGAGAGAGGAGGTGATAGAGTTAAAAAGTTAAGGCGACTTGAATCAAGATTTATAATACAGATGAAAACTAAGGTCCCCTTTGGGATGAATAATGACGAAGAACTCTTTGTTCATTTGTAGTTTTAGCCTTATCTTAAAAAATACTCAATGCTAATGTGGAGGTACAGACTCTACCACACTAACATTTGCTCTTATCACCCGTATAATATAAGGCGAGAGATATATAGATTATCTTGAAATTACTAAGTACTGACTCCTTTGTATCTCTCTTTTTTCTACAACTCAATGGCTGTATTAATTTACTGGTAAACAGATATAGTTATATATAATTATATAGATTAATCAATTAATTTTGGAGAAAGTTTTGTGCTATTTTCGGTAGCACGACAATAATGGTTATTTTATTTTTAAAAAAATTTAAAAAATGAAAGAATTTATTTGGAAATTCAAATTATACATTACTAATTATTTACTTTTTACTACACATATTGATTTATTTATATATGCATGTACGATAATTTGTCAACCCATGGTGATACTACAGTCAATGAAGTTAGAACATTGTTGTTTTAAATAAATTGACTTATGTCCTCTATCTGAAATGTAATAATATTCACATACATTACTTTTGTTTGCCTGTTGTATTTGTCGAAGGGTTAAGTGGTTTGGAACCACGAGTCCCAACATGCACTGTTAAGCACTGTTGTTTCTATAAATAGAAGCTGCAAGAATAACGAGACTTTTCGAACTCGAGAAAGACCAGACGGTCGAAACGCGTCGTTCGTTTTATTTTTCCAGTTGAATATGAAATAAACGCCACAATTTTCACCCTTAATGGAGTGCACTGCTAATTTTTGATTTAAAATATATATATTTATATATATATATACTCTTTCATTTATATAAATATAAAGCTAAATACTGCAAGATAAGAGTGTAACCAGGTAGGCAACGGGGAGGCGGGAGTGACCGTGAGGAATCCACAGGTAGTCAGTGTATCCACCAGAAAAAGCGTTACCGAAGGTAAGTAACTTGTTCTTCTGATGGATACAACTACCTGTGGATTCCTCACCTTATGAATAGAGTCCCAAGCAGTACCGCACTCGGTGGTGGGTACCCACCTGATTACACTAAGAAATCCTGCAATACCGAGCGAGCAAAGTGACCGTCCCTCCTCATCTCAAAGTCTAAACAGTAATGTTTCACGAAAGTATGGAGGGACGCCCAAGTTGCCGCTTTACATATGTCTACCAATGGAACTCCCCTCGCCAGAGCCGAGGATGCAGATTTAGCTCTAGTAGAGTGGGCCCTGATACCTTCAGGAGGGGCCTTTTTTGACAAAGAGTAACAGATCTTGATACACAAGATGACCCACCTAGAGAGTGTTCTTTTCTGTACAGCTCTGCCTTTCTGTTGACATGCATACCCAACAAATAGTTGCTCATCCAACCGAAAGTCTTTAGTTCTTTCGAGATAAAAACTCAGGGCCCTCCTAGGATCCAACCTATGGAGTCTCTCTTCTTCTTTAGACGGGTGGGGAGGAGGGTAAAAAGCAGGAAGAGTGATATTCTGCCCTAAATGAAAAGGGGTGACAACTTTCAGCAGAAAAGCAGCCCTGGTTTTTAGAACCACTTTATCAGGGAAAAACACAGTGAAAGGAAGCTTAACGGAGAGCGCCTGAAGCTCACCAATCCTTCTAGCAGAAGTAATCGCGATCAAGAAAAGTCTTGAAGGCTAAATATCTCAATGAACATGAATGCATGGGCTCGAAAGGCGAACCCATTAAAAATGTTAAAACAAGATTTAAGTCCCACTGAGGCATGTGAAAAGGAGTAGGAGGAAATCTATTCACCAAACCCTTAAGGAACCTATGTACAATGGGAGACTTGAATAAAGATGGCTTACCCGGAAGGCAAAGAAACGCCGACAGAGCTGCCAAATAACCCTTAACTGTAGCTATAGCACAGCCTTTCTTCGCCAAACTGAGAACAAACAAAAGTACATCTGAAAGATGGGCCTTTAAAGGATCTTTTTGGTTCTCTCCACACCACAACACAAATTTTGCCCACCTTCCGGCATAAATAGACTTAGTGGAGTGTCGCCTGGACGATAGTATAACATCCACTACATCCGGTGGGAGAGAAAAAGAACTCAGGTTGCCCCGTTCAATCTCCAGGCATGAAAGTGCAGGCTCTGGAGGTGGGGGTGTAGAACCTGCCCCTGCGATTGAGAGAGGAGATCTGCCCTGAGCGGGAGACGGAGCGGAGGGCACTGAGAGAGTTGAAGTAGGTCTGTATACCATACCCTTCTCGGCCAGTCCGGTGCCACCAATATGATTTGGGCTCGGTCTTGACGAACCTTCCTCAAAACCCGAGGAATCAAGGGTATGGGGGGACTAAGCAACTGGCCGTTCCAGGACATCTGAAACGCATCCCCCAACGCCCCTTGCATCGGATACTGGAGGCTGCCGAACAACGGGCAATGCGCGTTCTCCCGAGTGGCAAATAAATCCACCTAAGGAGTACCCCACATCTTGAAGATGTGGAGGACTACATCCGGATGGAGACGCCACTCATGATCTAATGAGAAGTGACGACTGAGAACGTCCGCACATACATTCAACACTCCAGCCAAATGAATTGCTACCAAGCAAATCTGATGGTCCTGAGCCCAGGATCAGAGTCGTAGGGCTTCTTGGCAAAGAAGATACGACCCCACTCCTCCTTGCTTGTTTATATACCACATCGCAGTAGTGTTGTCCGTCAGGATCTGAAATGACTGACCGCGAAGGGAAGGGAGGAAGGCCTTGAGCGCCAAACGTACAGCCCGCAATTCCAACAGATTGATATGCAACATCTGTTCCACTGGAGACCAACGACCCTTGATCTCCAGGTCCCCCAGATGAGCTCCCCACCCTAGAGTGGAAGCATCCGATATCACTGTGGCCACCGGAGGTGGAAGTGAAAACGGTTTCCCTTGGGAAAGGTTGCCGTCCACTGACCACCAATGAAGATCCGCTACAGCGTCCTGGAGATCTTTATTGAATCCCTGAGATCCCCTTTGTGCTGGAACCACTGTCTGCGGAGACACCACTGAAGAGCCCTCATATGCCAGCGAGCATGAGTGACCAACAGAATGCAAGAAGCAAACAGACCTAGCAGGCGTAAGACTTTGAGGACTGGAACTGCTGCTCCTCTTTGAAACAAAGGAATCAGTGCCTGAATGTCCTGCACCCGCTGAGGCGGGGGGTAGGCCCGAAACCTTGTTGTGTCCAATACTGCCCCTATGAACAGGAGGCGTTGAGAGGGCTCCAGGTGAGATTTGGGTACGTTCACTGAAAAACCCAGATCGAACAACAACTGCGTTGTCATTCACAGATGAGACAACACAATCTCTGGAGACTTGGCTTTGATCAACCAATCGTCCAGGTAGGAAAAAACCGCTACCTCCCTCTGTCTGAGATGTGCTGCAACAACTGCCATCACCTTTGTGAAGACCCGGGGTGCTGAAGTAAGACCAAACGGGAGGACCACGAACTGGTAATGCTGCGATCCGACCACAAAACGGAGATACTTCCTGTGCGACTTGACTATGGGAACACGAAAGTACGCATCCTGCAAATCGACAGACACCATCCAGTCTCCTTCGTTCAACGCCAATAGCACCTGCGCTAGGGTCAGCATTTCAAATTTTTCCTGTTTGAGGAACAAATTCAAAATCCTCAAGTCTAGGATCGGCCTTAGATGACCGTCCACCTTGGGAATCAGGAAATACCTTGAATAATACCCCTGACCCCTTTCCTGCAACGGTACCAACTCTATAGCGCCCTTTGCCAACATGACTACAACCTCCTGTTGCAACAACAGAAGATGTTCTTCTGAACAAAAGGAGGGACGGGGAGGGAAGGGAGGAGGAAACTCCTGAAAGGGGAGAGCATAGCCCTTTTCCACAATTCCTAGCACCCACAAGTCTGTTGTAATTGACCTCCATTGCTGCAGAAAAAGACTCAATCTCCCTCCTACAGGAGAAGTGTGACTGATAAAGTGGGGAAAACTAGGGCTGCTTCTGCTGCTGTCCACCCGAGGAGGATGAAGAAGAAGAGAGCTGCTGGGCTGGACCTCTAGCCCTGCCCCTACCTCGCCCCCTGAAGGCACGATAGGGCGGGTTGGCAGGTTGTTGGGCATACGATTGAGACCTACGAAAGGCAGAGCCTCTAGCAAACCCTCGAAACCTACGAAAAGGCCTGTACATAGTAGCAGAAGGGGTCTGCAAACCCAGGGACTTAGCTTTAGCCTGACAGTCCTTAAACCGTTCAAGGGCAGATCTGCCTTGTCCCCAAACAGCTTTTCCCCATCAAATGGAAGGTCCATTAACGTGGACTGTACATCCGACGAGAAACCCGAAGACCTTAGCCAGGCATGCCTTCTCGTAGCCACCAATGTTCCCATGGCCCTGGCTATAGAATCCGTAGTGTCCAGGCCAGATTGAATAATCTGCTGTGCAGCAGCTTCCGCGTCCAAGAAAAGGGCCCCAAAAGATTTCCGCACTTCCTGTGGCAGATTTATTGCAATCTCCTTTGCAGAGTCCATCAGGGCATGAATGTATCTGCCTAGCACACAAGTGGAATTGGTAGCTTTCAGGGCCATGCTACAAGAAGAGAAAGTTTTCTTTGAGGATTGCTCCATCCTCTTGGATTCCCTGTCTGTTGGAGCACCAGGGAATGTACCAGGGGCAGATTTCACAGAACATGATGCCTGAACCACCAAACTCTCCGGAGTCGGGTGACGAGATAGGAATGATGTATCTCCTGGGGCACTCCTATGCCTTCTCGACACTGCCCTGTTCACCGCAGGAGATGTCACTGGCTTTCTCCACAGGTCCATAATAGGCTCAGTTAACGCCTCCTTAAAAGGCAACAAGGGGTCAGCACTGTAGGAAGAAGGATGAAGAACCTCTGTGAGCAAGTTAGTCTTGACTTCTGCCGAGGACAAAGGCAAATCTAGATAGTCCGCCGCCTTCCTCACCACAGCATGGAAAGAGGAGGCCTCCTCAGTAAACTCCCCTGGAGAAGCAATGTCCCACTCTGGGGAAGTATCCAAGCCACTTGCAGTGGCAAGTCCTTGAAAATCATCAGAAGGCTCTATCACACCTTCCTCAAGCCTTCTGTACTCCTCTTCCTCCAAAAGCCTCAACGCCTTCCTCCGAGATCTTAAAGTGGTCTCCAGAGCCGGCGTCGACAAGGACTCCATCGACGTCGATGACCTCAAACCTTGAGTTGGTTCCGGAAGACCCCCGGATTCAATCGGCGCCGGCGCCGACCCGAAGTCGGCCGATGACCTCCTCGACGCCGAATGCGCAGAAGGAGATGGAGCCGGTCTGGATGAGGCCACCAAAGACGCCGGATGGCGCGGAGAAGGAGTCGGACAAGAAGCCGACGGATCCACAGTCCCAGGCGAAGGACTCCTGACAGGAGAAACCCCCGGCGCCGGACCAGGCTCTGAAGGGCAGAAGGGCATGAATGGAGCAGCCCTGTACGACGCCGGCGAGGCCAAATTGAATGCCAATGGCCCCGTGGGACCCGCCGGTGCACCAGCAGGGGCCATTGCTTGAAACACAGCATACATCGCATTCAAAAATGCGGCCGGATCCGTCCCTGGAGTCGGGAACGCTGGGTACTGCTGTGTAGACGTCTGGGGAACATCAGGATCCCTCGGCGCTGGTGAGCAACGAGGACTATCTTCAGTGATCTCATAGACTGAAGGCGCCGGTGACAACCTCGGACTCTCTGGCTGAGGCGTGACCGTAGGACTCATCTCCCACGTCCTCTGGCGCCGTGACGAACGAGACCTCGACCTCGAACGACTCCTCGATCGGCTCCGCTCCGAACGGCGAGAGTCATGATGACGCCACTTCTTATGTTTTTTGGGAGAAGCATGGGAAGAAACCTTCTTGTGTTGCTTCTTCTTTGCCTTGGCCAAGAAGAGCTTCGCTTCTCGTTCCTTCAGAGCTTTCGGATTCATGCTCGGGCACGAAGAACAGCCTTCCACATCATGCTCAGAGCTCAAACACCAAATACAATCCGAATGGGGGTCGGTCACTGACATCCGACCCCCGCATCCCCTACACGGCTTAAAACCGGACTTCTTCTGAGGCGACATTGTAACTTCACAAGATCGCTACAGTAACCAACGGGCCAGGAAGAAAACCGTTGAAGTCGAATGCACGGAAAAAGGAAAAACTGACGTTAGTACGCCGATGGGGACCTCTTATTGGCACGCTGACGTCAGGTGGAGTCACGTTGAGCCGTGCCATTATGACGTCCTCGTCGACGTAGACAGCTAGGAAGACGACTTTCCGTCGGATGCTGGTGCAGGAATCAAATTCATAAGGTGAGGAATCCACAGGTAGTTGTATCCATCAGAAATGTTTTTTTTTTTAAATATTTTAAAAATCCGTGGATGGATCAGCAGATTTTTTAAATTTTATTTATTTTTTAAGCGCAGTCTCCTGTGCTCTTAAATTATTTTGACCCTGATGGACAAGGTTGCAAGGACATTGCCATCTCATAAAAGGAGTGGGGCACATGGTGCCCCCCTCTTAGGGCTTTTAGTAGCCCTGGGGACCACCTACTCCCCAGGGCAAGATATTGCTTTAATAGTTGGGGGGGTCCTAAGGAATCCCCCAGGCTCCTGGGACCGCCACCTCCCGGGGCAATGGATCAAGAATGTGTGTGGGGGGGTGCACAGGCCCCTGTGGACCCTGTGGACCTCTATCTCCTTGGGGCTCAAAATAAATTGTATGGTGGGACCACCACCTCCGCGGGGCAAGTTGTTATTATGATAGTAGGAGGGGTCCTGGTGACCCACCTCAAGCCCCATGAACCCCTGTGGAGTCCCTGTGGATATCTGTTAATATAGTGCAGGGGGCCACATGCTCCCCCCCGACACCTCAAGGACCACCACCGCCCTGGGTCAAGCAAATATAGAAATAGTATGGGGGGCCTGTGGGCACAACCCCTGGTCCCCAGGACGGCCACCTCCCTGGGGCTAGTAAATTAAATTAACAGGGTGTCCACCGCGGGCCCCCAAGACCACAACCTCATTGGGGCAATTTCAAAAGGTGGAGTAGGGACCACCACCCCTCAGGGACGGCTCCTGCTACCTCCCGAGGTGTCCACCCCCTGGAGGTCGCTGTTTGCTTTTGCTTGGTGGAGGCTAGCAGCACTAGAGTACCAACATTCTGAATCTATGCCAAAAGTGTGGCACGTCTGAATACCATCTTGATGGAATCGAAGTGGAAAACTGAAAGCATTTTCTTCTGAAGAAAAGAGCCCAAATGTAGCACAAATGTCACCCATATGCAGCCCAACCAAAGCCCAATGATAGAAGTGTGCAAAACACTTCTGGCCTCATTACGAGTTTGGTAGTCCCTGTACCACCATGGTAGTGGTAGTGGTTCAACCGCCATCGTCTTGGTGGTCAGACCACTCTATTACAAGACAATGCAGCCTTATGGAGCAGAGACCATCCTGGTTCCCCCAGCACTGCCAGGCAGCGCATACTGCCGCTGTGACGAGGCAGGAAAAACAGGCCATCAGAACCTGTGTTTCCGTCGGACACATTATAAGGTTGCACACCACCAATGTGACCGTGGCAGTCCAACCACCATGTCCAAGCAGGTGCAAACGGAGAGTGTAAAGTGAGCAACTCAGCTGCAAGCAGCGTTAAATGTACTGTGCCTCCATGGAGCCCATCACACAAGTCCTGTCGCTGTTGTTGCTCATCGAAGATGCACAAAATCCACGCCGTCGTAGGTGTAACCAATGGTAAGTACAAACACCTACCTGTATGATTATGCTCCACAACAAATCTTCACGCCGTCATCCACATGATATGGGGTTCATGCTATAGGCACCAAGTACACTTGTAATTGTGTACACAATTAGAGTCATTCACAGAGAACAACACATTCACAGCCATTAAACGCCCCCTTTTGTGCAGGTCACTCACACTGCACTGCCACACTACACAAAAACACACTTCTGCACATCTTAGGCACAGGGACAGTGAAGTGTACACAACATTCCATCACACAACACCAACAACACAGCAACATCACATCTACCAATACAACTGACACCCTCACATTGGACACATGCCGTGGACTGTTGTCAGATTCAACACACATATGTATGGATGTGTCATGAAAGACGAACTCCCTTCCCATTAATCACCCCTGTAATGAACCCACACATCACCCACATTGCAACACATTGGAAGCACAATGGGATGCACAATAGTCAAAGAGACAAATATCCAAAGCTCACTATGCAAACAATACCTGCACAATAGGGATGGAGGGATCAGGATTACTCATGGAAGGATACTGCACTGGGACACAGATCACTGTGCACATCTCCCTTAAACTACATTTGCACAGGAACTGGCCCTACATGCATCTCCAGGACAAACAATTCTAGAGCCAAGTAACGTGCTTATCTGCAGAATGAGGAAGCGCAATTCAAGAAAGCAAATACAACTGCAACTGCATGGGACATACATCTAGATGAAGTAACTGCAAGGTACACACAGCAAAATGGACACATGCACACTCAAATGCAAAGGAAGCTATCACATTGAACACCCTCCATGTCTGCAAAAAGAAAACTCAAGCTGCTACACATGAGACGAATATACAATCCATATAAGGGGGACAAGTCTAACACCACACATGCTGACATTTGACTACACAAGATGAAATACTTACCATACTAAACAGAACACAATGCAATGGCACCACAATTCCACCGACAAACACATTTCCATACTGGCAACATCTACCCTTGTCCTGACTGACACGAGCACTGCCCACGAAGTTAGATTTTCATGGATCAGCAATCAGGCTGAAACACATACAACTGTAGGCAGACAACACAAATTAATCAGGAACAACAAAAAGTTAGAAAAGGAATTGCAGGACAAATGTGTACCTAACAAAACAACAACTTGAGTGTATTGAAGTGGAAATGCGTAATAGCAAAGGCCATTGGCCAGAATGTTTGTAAGTCTCTGCACAGTACTGTGCTCACACATGACTCCTATCACTGTCAGGAAACCTCCATGTGAAGGGGGCATCAAGTGGGCAGGCAGGCACCTCAGGGATCATCCTTGGGGGGGTCGGATGTGGGATGGGTAGTTTGGGGTTTGGGAGGGGTGGAGTGTTTCTGAGGAGGTGTGGGCTTCTTCTTGGGGGGAGGAGTATGGGTGCTTGCAGGGGTGGAAGGTGTGACAGAGGAGGACTTTGATGTAGAAGGGGTGGGTTGAGATGCGGGTTGGGCCTCGGGTTTAGTAGGGGGCTTGGGGGGAACAGGGGAAATAGTAAGCTTGAAAAGGAAACTCTCCTTTGCAACACGAGGACAGTCATCAGAAGGTGTTGGTATTGGAGGTTGAGGGAGTGGTCGTCTGTGTGTGGGTGTCGATGTCTTGGGTGTGTGCATGTGTGAGGCATGTTTCTGTTTGGGTTGGTGTTTGTTGTTGTATTGTGAGTGTGGGCATTTGATTCTCTTGGTGTGCTGGAAGGTAGAGGTGCTGGGTGATGGAGTGGTGGATGTGTGTGTGTGTGTGCTGGAGTGGTGTCTTCAAGTATGCTGGTAGTGGTAGATGTTTGTGTGTTTGTGGGGGTGGTGTCTGCAGGTATGTGGATGTGGTAGATGTTTGTGTCTGTTGGGGTGCTGTCTGCTGATATGGTGGTATGATGGGTATGGGGGATGTGTAACTGGCTGTAGTGGTGGTGCCTGTCAGTATAATGGATGTGGTGTGTGGGTCGGTGGGAGTGGTCTGGTGTCTGCTGAAGTGGTGACTGATATCATGTTTATGTATGTATGTTGAGTGCCTGCGTGCTTGTGTGTGTTTAGGTGGGTGTGTTCGATGTGTCTATGTGTTGAGATAGGTAGGAAAATGGGGGATTTGGGTTGAGAAGAGGGAGGTGGGGGGGTGGAATGTGGGGGGTGAATGGCTGCCGTCAGTGAAGAGGCCAGAGCCTGCAAAGACCTCTGTAGGCCAGACATGGAACTATGAATGCCTTCCAGGAAAGCATTGGTCTGCTAAAGTTAGCTGGCCAACCCCAGGATGGCATTCAGAATAGCAGTCTGGCCCACAGAGATGTTCTTCAGGAGGTCAATAGCCTCCTCACTCAGGGCAGCAAGGGTAAAAAGGTTGGGGCAGAGATGCTCGAGCCAAAGGAGAGTCCCACTGTCTTGGGTGAGCGGGAATGGCCAACTGGATGGAGTGCAACAGGGAGGGTGGCTATAAAAGTGGGGGTGGGAAACAAAGATGGTTAAGGAGTAGGTCTCGATGGGTCTGCCACCACTAGGGAGTGGCCACTGGATGTTGAATCCAATGAGGAGGGTGTAGATCTGGTCTCCTCCGTAGCACTCCCCTCACCCTCCGGGCCACTGGGTCCCTCCCTGTCAATGATGTCTTGATCAGAGGTACTGTGGCCGGATGCTTCCCCACTTGATTGTGCCTTGTCTCCTTTGCTTGCCTGGGCTGATGCTGAAAATACAAAGAGAGAAAGGATCACCACATGTTCCTGATCACACTTGAACAACAGCTCTGATTAGCAAATATTACCATGCTGTCAAGAAGGCCCCAGCAACAAACACCACCAAAGTGGCCCCTATATGTATACCATACCATATGCATGCATGCCATCTGAACCGTTAACAGTTGCCCACAGGAAAAGCCGGATCTCAGAAAACTACAATTGCATGGATAAAGTTGTCTAATCACAGTAACCATTGAACAAGTAAGAGACCACATCACCGTTAATGCTAAGTCTCATGGAACATGTGTCAGTTACCTGTTGTCATACAATAGTAGCCCAATGCCAAGTTCATTCCCACAAATCCCACACAAGGTCACGCATTCATTTATTTGTCACATATACAATAACACAAGAATGTGAAATGATGCTCCCAGAACGTGTCATGCCATGTTGCTGACGACAGTACAATAGCCTAGAGAAGGTGACATGGAATTACTCATGTCACACTGGAAACATATGAATAATGCACACTTCACCAAGTGCAATTTATCCAGAAGGAGTCATGGAGGTAGTACTAATGTTGCTCAGATATGCCACACATTTGGCATGGAAATGTACAGAGTAGACATATTGTGCAAATTGGCAGGGAGATACGTCCCTAAAATCCCCAACACAATGAATCAGCAAGCCCCAGGGAAATCACCACTAACGTCTGGCACTCCTTACAATGACATACCCTGATTGTATCAGTAGATGCCATTAGTCCTTTGTATGTTGGAGAGGCCCAGGGATTTTCAAGTACTTGTAGATGGACCTCAACATGTTACCAATGGGAAGATACATCACTTTCTCCATTTTGCCCCTGCAAACCCAGATGTCTGTTGATGAATGGTTGTACACAACCGCATCTGATTCCAACATAACTCAAATCACTCCATGATGCATGCCAACAGTCATGTCCCAAACACTCCCCATTACACATGTGTAATGCATTTTGCTAAATGATGCCACATAAGTGTCCTTGAAGTGCACACTCTGGCTAACAAATATAGTCCTATACGTCATGTGCCTCATTGCTACTGCAGTTGTACATGCCAAATGACATGCAGTGATGGTTGAGAGTATGTGTCAACCAACAATCAGTGGGGACACACTTCTGTCTGTGACATCACATGAAATGTAGCCCCAATGCAAATGCCCTATTCCGCACACAGGTTGACAGGCACAAATATGTGAGGGAATACAGAAATCATCCCATTAACACATGTAGACCATGCCAGAAACTTCAGTGTACCCATTTTGTCAAAAGAGAAAGGGACACAAGCTAACATGTAGGCACAAGGAATGTTGGCAACAGTGATGGCACATAAATCATGTCAAAGGACATTCCGCACTTACCAAGGGAAAGTATTGATCTGTAGCTGCATCCAAAGAACAATGTATGCTCTGGTACATGTATGATGGCCTTCCTCACAATACAGACAGTAGTGAGGCACCAGCACATATCACATGCTGAAGACAAGTAGCCTCTGAGTGGCAGATGCCAATACGCTCATTTGACCAGACATATGGCTGAGGACAGTGAACCAACACTTCCTTACCTTTGGCCTGTCACAATGAGGAGTAATGGTCTGTTGCATAGACTTTACACCCCCTACAACAACAAACATCACTTGATTTATCAATGTACACAGTCATGTGTTGTCCCTGGGCAGCAAATTGTTTGTGGATTGTACACAGTTATGTCCAAGGGCCAATAGGCAGGGCACATCAATATGCATCACTTGGCATATCTATACAAACATTTACTCATCTACTGTGTCACACATGGCTCATCTCTAATCATCGGGGGAGATGTCCGAACACATTAACTTGACAATGTGACAGGCAGGAATATGCCCTGGAGTCACCTCCTTGTGGCTGTTGTGGGTACGCCACTGTGTCAGAATGCAGGCCATTAGGTGGGTCATGGTTCGACTTGTGCCCCAGCTAGACCTCTGTGATCTTCTGGGCCCCCGCGTATCAGGTCCTCCCACCTTTTGTGACAGTGGACGCTCCACCACCTGTGGGCCCCAGGGACCGCACCTTCTGGCTCTTCATATCTCCTTTTTCTGTTGGGCGTTGACCTGCATGGATGCAAGAGACAAATCAAGAGATTACAATCACAATTTTTCACACAAATGGTTGAGTCACACACATGTCAGAAACACCAAGCTAGGAAATTTCAGTTTGTTAAGCACACAAGCAACTAAGTATAGGAACATAACTATAGACATTTAGATCCACCTGCAGACTAACCCACTACCCTGCTCAGGGCCTACAATAACTAATCAAGACTACTGACATCTAGTAACCCATGCTCAAGCAACATGTACTGTGAAGTGAGTCACAATGAAACATTACACACATATGTGGCTTCTGAAGTGTGAACTCATTAGACCTGAATGGACCAACCCATTCACACTCTGCGAGATTGATTCACTGCATACAGTCCCTACAGGCAACTTCCATAGTACAGACTTCACCATTACATTTGAGTGACAATGAATGGTTGGCATGGTGAGTACAGAAGCATATTCCTTGTGCATATATGGTTGTGTGGCCTACAAAATGCAGACTCATGCCACTTCAGGGGGTGGGTTCTGTGGTATGTACCAGTACCAGAGAACACTTCTTTAGACATATGTGTCTATCCTACAGAGATGGCATCCAACATACAAAGGTATGTATTGTACAATGTCTGCTATGTTACCAAGATGCTGACTCACTTATCATGGCCACCAAGGAATCAACACACTGTCTGCACTGTGGGACTGTCAGTGCAATAAGTCTGTGCAGGACAAATATGACTCCTGTGAAGGTGACAAAAGAGCTATAGGAGTAAGGGAAGGAACCTGACATGAGAGAAAGACACACATTGACAGTGATTGCAAATACACATATGGGCTATTTCTGGGATATACCTCAGTACCCATTCCTAATCTAGTCAATGGACTGATGCACTCAGGGCAACTTTTGCCACTAGAGCATCATATTGTCCACATGACAGGATCTTCTGGTGTTCAGCGAGTGGGCACACTGCCACAATTGCATAGCCACAGTGACGCTCCCAAAATCTGGACAAGGTCCCATACTGGGAGAGACAACTGACTGGTCCTGGTCTCGTCAAGCTGAGCATACTGAACCTACACAACACTCACATTTCCACCACTTCCATGCATGACAGTGCCTTATGTTGCTGTCAGCAATTTAGCATGCGATTTGTGTGGCAACCTGAAGGGCAGAGTGAGTCAGGATGTGGGTTCCAGACAACAGTTTGTCAAGGCCAGATGTGGGTTTAAAGATCTGTGGTACTAGACACATTGCTTACAAGATCCTTACATGACTCATACAAGATGCATTAACAGCTCATGCTGTCATGCACATACATGTTTTCAAACAATTACAACAAACTTGAAGAAAGAGATGTTATTGGATGGCAGCAAAGTGTCCTTACCTGGTTATGTGCATCCAGCACAAGGAGGATCTAGGACCTCAAAAACCTCACACAACACAATGTGACTGAACTTAACATATAATGCTGGCCACCAATACCTGCACAATGTATACCCCATTCATGCCACACAGACTGCAACAACAGGCACACAAGAAGTCTTACTGGCACACAGAGGCACATTGTAGCCTATGAGGAGGGTAAGGATGGTGTCGAACAGAATCAATTCTGCCTATGAGATTCGTAACTGCTTCTCAGGTGAGCAATAGAGCTGCCAATACAGGGGTCTCATCAACAAGACTCTCCAGCTCCTTTGGAGAGAAGGCAGGGGCTCCATTACCTGCTGGACATGGCATGATTGCTCCCAGAGGCAGCACACAGCAACTCAGGCAGTGGAAGTGTTGCTGGCACCAGTGTTAGGAGTCAAGTGAGTGAATGAGGACAACATGAGGGTCACATTCGCCACGTACACGGTCATCACGGTTGACAGACACAGCCACTGAGCCACGACCACCACGGGCAACGACGTTAGATTATGGTTGTGTCCGCTGTGGTTGGAACCGCCTACTGCCCTGATGACTTCCACCGGCAGTCACAGGCGGTTCCTAATATCCAGTGGAAGAGATCAGGCATCCACCATTTTGGCTGAAATACTGTATTTGGCTTTGTAAACTGCATCACACCTACACTATGGCCCTCATTACAACCCTGGCGGTATATCCCACTTACTGCCGTGCAGAAGACCGCCAACATACCGCTGCGGCCGCGGAATTCCGCTACAGGTATTACGACCCACAGCCCGGAATCCGCCACAATACAGACACCCACACAAGTCCTCCACACCAAAGGTCAGTGATAAACTGGCGATAACAAAACCGACACCGTCACGCCAACAGGAATACGCCCACACTATCACGACCCACGAATCAACGCAGCGGTCTTTCAACCGCGGTAATCCATTGGCGGTACACACCGCTGTGCTCAAAATACACACACATTTCCAAAACACAACCACATTGGACAATTCGAACTACACACACCTGATACACATACACACACCACACCCACACACCCAATCCAATATAAAGCACACACCCACATTACCCACAAACCCTTACTGACAGAAATTTGAAAGCAGGCCAGAGAGAGACACTACCTAAAACAACACCATCATCCACAGACACACAACACCATCACTTACACAACATCCATGCACCTCAAACAACACACACCCTCACACATAACAACAGACACCACCTCACACATCACCCACACCACAACATGGCACCTCAACGACATCCCAGGTTTTCTGAGGAGGAGCTCAGGGTCATGGTGGAGGAAATCGTCCTGGTAGAGCCACAGCTATTCGGATCACAGGTGCAGCAGACCTCCATTGCTAGGAAGATGGAGCTATGGTGCAGAATTGTTGACAGGGTAAACGCAGTGGGACAGCATCCAAGAACACGGGATGACATCAGAAAGAGGTGGAATGACCTACGGGGGAAGGTGCGTTCCGTGGTCTCCAGCACCAGATTGCTGTACAGAGGACTGGCGGTGGACCCCCACCTCCTCCCCCACAACTAACAACATGGGAGGAGCAAGTCTTGGCAATACTGCATCCTGAGGGCCTCGAAGGAGTAGCAGGAGGACTGGACTCTGGTGAGGCAAATCTTTACTACCCTATCCCCCCCACCCCACCTGCATGCCATCACATACTCCCACCCTTACCCTCACACCCATCACCCCAACAACCCACAGATACCCCACCAACACAACCCACACATCCCAAAACCAATTCCTGCATGTAACACCAATGCATGGACACCCATCACCCAAGCATGTCCACTACAGAGACTCACCCATGCCCCAAAATCACCAATCACACAAGGACCAAGCCAATAATGCAAGCACTGGAGTAGAGGGTCAACCATTCATTGCACACCATGGCATACACAGATACAATAATTATGCATTTACACCCCAACTGGACCCCTACCCAACGTCACTGGACAGGAGGTGCCAGACATATCCAGTCCCCCCACAGAAGAGGCCTACAGTGATGACAGCAACTCAGCATGCCTGGATCAAGATGACCAGCCCAGCCCATCTGGGACCTCGGGACAGTTGGTTACCCTGACACTGTCACAAGCCACCACAGAGCCTCCCCAATCAGGAAACACCAGCCCAGCACCTACCCAGCGGGCCTATCCCTCTGTCCCCAGGACACGTCAATCAGCAGTGTGTCCACCACTACAGGGAACCCAGGCAAACCGTCCAACCTAAGAAAATCAGGGACCTTGGGGCAGTGGGCACATGGTTCAGGGGACAGAGGCACAGGATAACAGGGAAACTGGGAGGACTGCTGTGCGACAGGGGGAGGACAGGCCCAGAGAACCCACTCTCCACAAGGCACTCTCCAACATCATGGGAGCTTACCATCATTCCCTGGAGACAATGGCAACGGTACTGGCCAAGTTTCAGGAGACCCAGCAGCTGCAGGAGGAATACTACCTTGGGATCAGGGAGGACTTGAAGTCCATTAACACCACCCTGGTCACCATTGCAGGGGTGCTGGCAGACCTTGTCAACACCAGGAGGGACACAGTGGCACAACAAGGGGCCCCTGACGCTAGCCTGGACGATGAACAGCCCTCCACCTCCGCCGGCGCTAGTGGACAGGAGGCACCGCCACAGGAACAACAGGACACCAGCACCCCCGCCCCCTGCAGATGGAGAACCACCCAGCAAACGGTCCCTGAGATCCAGGAACAAGACAGAGAACATTGCCAAGACCTCTGCCAGGAAATGAGACCCCCGAATGTCACCCTTCTGTCCCACTATGTCACCCTATCCATCCTTAAACTGTCATTGCTCCACTTCCTATGCCCCTTTGGACAATGCACCTGTGAAACGAATAAACTGGACTCTGCCATGGACATTCCTCCACCATCCCCCCAGCCCATTTTACAACCCCCTCCACTTATTAGCACAGGAATAAACACACTTCAAACACAAAACAATCTGGAGTCAGTCTGTGCTTTCACAAATGTGTAATTGCAATAACTATGGAATATAGCAATGTCAATTTACTTGTTCACATACCAATGTAACACAGCTGTAGGCCAGCAGTAAACATAGCAGAGGGCAGAAAAAGTGGGAACCAGATCTGTGAAATGGAAAGTGAAAGTGACAAGTCAGGTCCATACACTAAATGAAAATGACACACTTATGCTAGTTCCAACAATAGAATGAGATGTGGGAAGCAGTGACATCTTCTTACCTCTGTCTCACTGGAAGTATTGCATGATGATGTTGTTTCGGTTGTCGATATCCTCTTCTTCTGCCTCCTCTTCTTCACTTTCCACAGTCTCCACAGCTGCCACAAGACCACCATCTGGCCCATCCTTCTGCAGAAAAGGCACCTGGCGTCACAAAGCCAGGTTGTGCAGCATACAGCAGGCCACGATTCTCTGGCACACCTTCTTCGGTGAGTAGTATAGGGAGCCACCTGTCAGATGGAGGCACCAGTATCTGGCCTTCAGGAGGCCGAAGGTGCGTTCGATCACCCTCCTAGTTCGCCCATGTGCCTCATTGTAGCGTTCCTCTGCCCTTGTCCTGGAATTCCTCACTGGGGTCAGTAGCCATGACAGGTTAGGGTAACCAGAGTCACCTGCAAATGTCGAGGGACAACTATTAGACACACACTAACCCTAAGGGACAGCCCCATACCCAGACAGCAAATGAAACTGTGTGGGGACTTTAGGCTCACCTATTAGCCACACACTGTGCCTCTGGAGTTGGCCCATCACATAAGGGATGCTGCTTTTTCTCAAAATTTAAGCGTCATGGACTGAGCCAAGAAACTTGGCAGTCACATGGGAGATGTACTGGTCTGCCAAACACACCATCTGCACATTCATAGAATGGTAGCTCTTCCGGTTTTTGTACACCTGTTCATTCCTGCGGGGGTACAAATGCCAAATGTGTACCATCAATGGCACCAATGATGTTGGGGATATGTCCCAGGGCATAAAAGTCACCTTTCACTGTGGGCAAATCCTCCACTGAGGGAACACGATGTAGCTGCGCATGTGTTTCAGCAGGGCAGACAACACTCTGGACAACACGTTAGAGAACATTGGCTGGGACATCCCTGATGCCATGGCCACTGTTGTTTGAAAAGACCCACTGGCCAGGAAATGGAGTACAGACAGGACTTGCACTAGAGGGGGGATTCCTGTGGGATGGCGGATAGCTGACATCAGGTCCGGCTCCAACTGGTCACACAGTTCCTGGATTGTTGCACGATCAAGTCTGTATGTGACTAGGATGTGTCTCTCTTCCATTGTCGACAGGTCCACCAAGGGTCTGTACACCGGAGGATGCCGCCATCTCATCACTTGCCCCAGCGGACGTGCCCTATGGAGGAGAACAGCGAGCAGAGAGTCATCCAACACTGAGGTATCACAATGTGTTATTTGCAGAAACGTTATTAATCCGCAATGTGTTGGTATCTGTCTATATTCCCGGCCTAGATAGGTGTGACGCAGTTAACATCCATCCCATGTGGCCTCCTGAAATGGCGGCTGCCTCACCTGTAAGGTGGGACAAGGGGATAGGAGGTAACTGTGCTGGCGTTCTACACCGTTGCGGTGGGCGGTTGAAGACCGTGGCGCAATTCTGCATTGGTTAACATTGGGCCCTATGGGTCCCATAAGCCAATGACGATGTACGCTGGCGGTGACGGTACGCACTGCCGCGGACGTGACCGGCATTTTCTGTCTGTTCACTCACTTGATACCTGACCTTCAACAGGAGAGGACCTACACTGCAAGTGCTGTTGTGACCTGTGTCTGGAAGCGATAATGGCTCATGTGTCTGGGGAAAGGGCCCTTGCCTTCACTTCGGAGGACTTGGAGAAACTAGGGGATGGGGTCCTTCCCCAGTTCATGCAACTGTACGATCCTCCAGACAAACAGGTGAGTACAATGTGAGCATGCTGCATGGGCAATGCCTCTTTTGAGTGGTGTGGATGGAAGATACATGGGGGGGGGGCTGAGGCCTGTATGTTCGGATGGGGAGTGTATGTGCATCAGGGCAAGTGTGGGAACTGGGGGGCAATGAGTATGACAGTCCGGACGGGTCAGTAATTTCCTTTCCCCCTGTACCATTCCTCTAGATCAGCACCCACCGGAAGAAGGGTATTTGGCGTGCCATCGCCAAGGACGTCCGGACCCTGGGGGTCTACCACAGACGGAGCACCCACTGCCAGAAAAGATGGGAGGACCTGCGCCGCTGGAGCAAGAAGATGGCGGAGGCCTAGCTGGGGATGGCCTTTTAATGTGGCAGGGGTGCCCGTCGCACCATGACCCCCCTGATGTTCCAGATACTGGCGGTGGCCTATCCGGAGTTGGATGGGCGCTTGATGGCATCACAGCAGCCACAAGGGGGTGAGTACATTCTCATTCAGCTGACTCTGCGCGCACTCTGAGGTGTCTGGGTGGGGGAGGTGGGCAGTGGGTTCCCCTAGGCCAGAGCAAGCTTGGTAGGCAAGGTCCCTTGTGAGGCAGGCTATGTGGCACCCCAACCCCACCAGTGGTAATAGCCATCTACACCTAGTCAGGCTCCTGTGACTTCCAGGTGTGCAGCAATTGGTCTTAGGCCTCGTACCCCATAGTCAGCCGAAATTTATTGGAACTGTCAGTGCATGGCGTAGTTCAGAGGGCTGCTCACTGTGTGTTGTGTCCGCCAAAGGTAGTGGTGTTGCATGCACTGAACATATATTTCTTCTGTCTTCCCCCCTTTTTGTGGTCTCCCTGTTCTGGTGTGCAATAGCATCATCAGGCGGAGGAGCATTGGCACCGGAGCAGGAGGGAGCTGCAACCCACTTGGCCCTGGAGGGCGAAACAACGGAGTCTGAAGCCACCAGTGGGACAGAGGGCGAGGGGAGCTCCACGGCGGGGACAGGAGCAGACAGCAGTGACAGCGACTCCTCCTCTGATGGGAGCTCCATTGCGGTGGTGGGCACCAACAGGTACAGCCGCCACCCCCCCTACCAGCACCACCCTCCCAGCAGCCCCTCAGCGTGTGTCGTGTCTCCCGTGCCCGCTCACCCAGGAGGGTGGGCATTTCCTTCCCCCCAGGCACCTCAGGCCCTGCCCCAGTCAGCCCTGCTGTCCTCAGTGAGGAGGCTATTGACCTCCTGAGATCCCTCACTGTTGGGCAATCTACCATTGTGAATGCCATCCAGGGTGTAGAGAGGCATTTGCAACAAACAAATGCATACCTGGAGGGCATTCATTCTGGCCAGGCAGCCCAACAGAGAGCATTTCAGGCTCTGGCCTCAGCACTGATGGCAGCCATTGTCCCTGTGTCCAGCCACCCCCCTCCAACTTCCTCCACCCAGACCCAATCCCCTGTACCACAGCCTATCCCAAGCACACCATCAGACCAGCATGCACACTCATCAACACACAAGAGTGGACATGGCAAACATAAGCATCACACATCCCACAGGCACTCACACACCATCCCCATGCAGACACAGCAACATCCACTGGGTCCACTGTGTCCCCCTCCTCCACGTCCTCCTCCTCCCTCCCTGTCTCATCTCCACTCACACCTGCATGCACTACATCCTCAGCCACTGCCTCCATCACCAGCACGCCCATCACCAGACACCGCTCATGTGCACTCACCACCCCCACTACCATTCACACATCCCCAGTGACCTCTCCCAGTGTGTGAGTGAGCCCTCCTCCCAAAGTACACAAATGCAGGCACACACCCACCCAACAGCCACCCACTTCACAACAGCCTCCGGACCATGCACCTTCACCCAAATTCAGCAGACGCACACCTCCTACAACCACTACCTCTACCTCCACTCCAAAACCCCCTCCATCTTCCCATCCCAGTGTGTCTAAAAACTTTTCCTGGCAAACCTTGACCTCTTCCCTTCACTTCCCCCCATCCTTCCCCTTGGGCCAGGCTTTCCAGGTCCCAGCCCAGCACCTCAGCCACCGAATCCCCAGGCACAGTGGTGCCAGCAACTACGGGTTCATCGAGTGCGCCACCCATCAGGGCTGCCAGTGTGCCATGTAGCGAGAGCAAGGACATTCTGCCACCTGCCAAGGTGAAAAAGGTGCCCACATCCCAGAGGGAGAAGCTGAAAGTACCAGCCACCAAGGGCTCAGCAAAAACAAAGGGGATAGTGGCAAGACGACTGCGGCGCCATCAAAGCTGGGGAAGGGCCAAAAGCTGAAGAGCAGGTCAGGAGAGGGCATGGTGGCACCGACTGAGGGACCAGTGTCACACTTTCTGTCCACGACCACGCCAACCTATACGGCGGCGAACACCGCTAGCTGCCCGCCACCACAACCACCACCTGCACCACCACCTGCACTGCCCCGGCACGTCTACAGCCTCAACAACAGTCCCCAGCCTCTTCGCCAGTGGGCAGCCGTCCGAGGCTGCAGGAGATGTCCTGCTGTGTCCCTCAGCAGGTGCTGACTCATGCACCGCTGCTAGCACCGCCGCAACAGACACCACTGCAAGCACCGCCACCGGCCCTGCGGCGTCCTCAGACACAGGCCCCACCGCTGACATGGCTACCATCCCCAGTGGTCAGTTGTCTGAGGCTGGAGGAGAGTTCTTGGACCCTGGGCAGCTTCCATGAGGCATTTCTTCCATCACTGTTTGCACCTACAGGTGGAAGGTGCAGCCGCAGCAGTGTGGGGTATGTCGCTGCCTCCAAGGCATATCATGCTACCTAAACCTCGCAAATCTCGTGGCACGCACACCCAGGTGAGGGAATTGTATCGGCCACAATGCACATGGAGCACTCTGGGCACAAAGCCCCTTCCAACACCAGTGGGGAGATACATCCACTACCTCTCTCCTTGGCAGGATGAAGCACTCTGGGCACAAAGCCCCTCCAGAACCAGTGGAGAGATACATCCACTACCTCTGTCCTTGGCAGGATGAAGCACTCTGGGCACAAAGCCCCCTCCAGAACCAGTGGTGAGATACATCCACTTCCTCAGTCCTTGGTAGGATGAAGCACTCTGGGCACAAAGCCCCCTCCAGAACCAGTGGAGAGATACATCCACTACCTATGTCCTTGGCAGGATGAAGCACTCTGGGCACAAAGCCCCCTCCAGAACCAGTGGAGAGATACATCTACTACCTCAGTCCTTGGCAGGATGAAGCACTCTGGGCACAAAGCCCCCTCCAGAACCAGTGGAGTATCACATCCACTACCTCACTCCTTGGCAGGATGAAGAGCTCTGGGCACCAGGCCCCCTCTAGAACCAGTGGAGTATCACATCCACTACCTCAGTCCTTGGCAGGATGAAGCACTCCGGGCACAAAGCCCCCTCCAGAACCAGTGTAGACTGTTATCCACTTGAGAGACTGTGGCTTTGCACTCCCCAGGATAAAGCAGTGGGCAAACCACCCACTTGAGAGACTTGAGAGACGGTGGCTTTGCACTCCCCAGAATAAAGCAGTGGGCAAACCACCCACTTGAGAGACTTGAGAGACTGTGGCTTTGCACTCCCAGGATAAAGCAGTGGGCAAATCACCCACTTGAGAGACTTGAGAGACTGTGGCTTTGCACTCCCCAGGAGACATCAATGGGTATAGTAGCCCCCTCGTGCAGCTGTGGCGTCAACTGTTCATCAGGCTGAGGTGCCCCCCTCCCCCTGAGGTGCCTGTATATTTTTGATCTGATGCCCCAGCAGTGTTCTCTCCGTTTCCAGTCAGGTATCATGTGTGGGCCTCGCCCACGCATTTTGGGTCCAGTGGTCCAAGGACAATGATTAGTACACTACTCGGACTTGTGTAGTTGCTGTACATATTTGTATATACTGAATTTTGAATTTTGACTAATAGATTTTCAATGATTACAATCGTTACAATCATTTCCTTTTGCCTTGTGTTCTTCCGGGGGGTGGGAGGGTGTATATGTAATGTTGCTGTATGTATTTGTGTGTATGTTGTTGTGTTTGAGGGTGAGGGTGGGGGTGTTGCGTGTTGTGTGTGTGTGTCACTCTCTTTCCTCCCCCTCCCCTGTGTTGTAGGTGCAGTACTCACCGTGGTCGCCGCCGCCGCCGCCGTTCGTACTCCTGGTAGAAGAGGAGGTAAACCAACATGGGTAACACATGAAGTTCGGGCTCCATGGCGTACTGGTTCCTCGTTGGGTGTCGAGAGGTGAGTGTTTTCCCTTCTGTGTACTGTTTCCGCCGTGCTTTTGATAGCGTTGGTTCTGACCCAGAAAAGGTGGCAGATAGGCCTCTTGTAATACAGTGGGTGGTACTTTGTCTCCCGCCTGTCTGTTGGCGGTGTCCGCCGCACTTTTTGTTTCAACCATTGTGGCGGTCAGAGTGTTAAAGTGGCTGTCTATGTTGGCGGTTTCTGCAACAGTCGTAATCCCATTTTTTTTCTGCCGGCATGTTGGCGGTATTACCGCCGCTTTAACACCGACCGCTAGGATTGTAATGAGGGCGAATATGTGTTGTAGCATCACAAACATTTTTATTCTGTCTTGTCATGTAGGTCCCTCTACACAACCACCAGTGTAGTGTGTTGCAGTTCGCAGATGGCATTTGACAGCGATGCATTGTCCACCACCGATGACAGTCATTTTGGCGGTCTGAATATACAGTCACATTTCGAGGGGCAATTGTGAAGCACATCTTTGAGTTGCATTCAAATTCATGTTGTGGACAAATCTGTTGACAACCATGAGGTCACATGTGACCATTGTATAGTTGCCAGCTGTGATGTGTACTCGGTGTCATGTCTATCTGGTATATTCCAAGTGTGGTGTAATACCTTATAGTGTTTTCTGTAATGTATTTAGGCACATACAATATGTGTGTAAGAAATTAACCTTGATTTAGTAATGAATGTATCTTGGCAACCTGGAAGCTTCCACTTTTGTAATTTGGATTGGAGGTTCTGTGAAGCTGGTTAGTGGACAGTTGCCAGAGGTTCAGGAGCTAATCAGGGGTCGTTGTATGTCACTACAATAAATATACTTAAAAGACAAATTAAATTGGACTGGAGTCTAAAAACAATCCAGTCAGAAATCACATGATATCATTGAAATGCATGATGTGTGTTGCTGTGAACACACTGAATAATGTTACAAATCAGGTCTTGTCACACATAGGTACCCTGGGAGAGGTAGGATGTGACAACCTCCTGTCTACTGTCTACTGCCCGACCTTTAAACCACAGAGCAATGGCATATAATTATGTTATACCACCTGGATAGACAGACAATACGTGACATATGCCATCAGTTGGAGCCAGATCTGATGCCAGCTATTAGTTCTCCAACCTGCATACCACTCATTGTACAAGTCATGCCAGTATTGTGCTTCCTCACCACAGGGTCCTTCCAACATACACTGGCCCGATGTGCTGGTGTGTTCCAACCTATGTTCAGTCGCTTGTTGAAGGATTTCCCCTCAACAATGCTGAAACACATTGACAGCTATATCAGGTTCTCCCGATGTGAGGATTTAGCCAATGTGAAGACTGGGTTTTATGGTTTTGCCCCCCTCCCACATGTGATGAGGCCATTGATGGCACACATGTTGGCTTGGTGTTGGCTTGGTGCCACCGCAGGCCACTGAACAGGTCTATCGTAACAGAAAGAACTTCCATTCCATCGACATGCAAGTTATCTGTTTGGCAGATCTCTACATCTCAAGTGCGTGTGCCCGTTGTCCAGGATCCGCCCATGATTCCTTCATAATGCGGAACAGCATTGCACCCAGAGAGGGCCTGGCTGGTTGGTAAGTCACGTCTGCCCTGATTGTGTGTGTGCAATGTCAGATGCTACAATCATTAAGTGGGTGACTCACTCATGTCCCATTCCTTAACAAGAGACTCTGCATATCCAAACCATCCTTGGTTGTTGACACCGCTGAGGAATCCAACTACTCCAGGAGAAGTCCACTTCAATGAGGCCAATGGATGAACACAGTGGTCAGTAAAGGTGGCTTCAGGGCTCCTGAAGGCCAGATTTAGGTGTCTGGACAGGACTGGTGGAGCCCTCCTCTTCCTCACCCAGGAAATTGTGTCAGATCACCGTGGCATGCTGCATGGTCCACAACATCGCCCTGCAGAGGAATATTCCATACATCCCAGAGGAGGGGGAACCTGCAGTGCCACCGGGTGAGACTCCTGAAATTCCAAGTGAGGATGACAGTGGTGAGGAAGGAGCTAACTTGTGCGAAGATCTTATCAACAGCTACTTTTTATGAGTGTAATGTGATCTAATGACTGTGGCTGTACAATGAACTGTAGTTGTGAGAATGTGTGGAGTTGAGAGTTTTGGAAGCAGCTAATGAGCTGATACTCCCCAATATTTAGCCAAAGGCTGCTTGATCGGATAGCTGTTGAAACATCCCCACCTTGATGATGTTGCTTTGTTAGTGTCAGTGTCCTTAAAATGTACTTGCTATGTGACTTGTGTCATTTGTTTGGTTTCAAGACTATACTCCTTGTTTTGTTCTTTGTACAGGTACCTTCACCATGACATCTTTATGTGGGCATTTCACAGTTGTGAGATTGGCAGGTGTATGATGTTGTTCTGGCATACAAAGTGGACATGGATTATTCCAGGTAATGTACGTTGCAGAGTTTGGATGTAGGAGACCTGTAACAAGACAGTTTGCACAGTGTTTGGGTGGAAGTAAATAAATGCCTATTGTACTTGTTTTGTGTGTTGTGGTGGGCCTGATGCATCATGTGTGTCATCATGGGAACTGAAAATATGTAGTCCTAACTTATGACCGTCATTTTTCCTTTAAATTGGCTAGACACTCTTTTTGTATGACCTGTATCAAGCCGTAGATGTGTTTCATCATTGCAGGTCACAGTGCCTGTGCTACAATACTGACATATGTTTGTGTCAGACCACTAGATGCCTGGGAATTGGATTATGATGCCCCTGTGATGAGATACTACTGTATTGTATCTTAGAATATGTGATGTTAGATTACTTTGGTGTGGGATGTGATAAGGCTCAAGCTGCTGACATCAACCACTTTAATGTTTGCCTATTATACAGGACAATGTCTAACAAATCCCTCCGTGGTCTGGGGGTCTTTACCTGTAAATATGTTAATTTACACAGAATGAGTCACTTATGTTTGAGTTCCAATAGTCTAGACATATAGACAGCTTATATGCTAAACACTTTAATAACATTTTTGGTTTGACCAGACACTTGTTCTAATGTGTTGGTGTGTAATGGTTGAAATCATGAGCTGGACACTGTATACCTACTTGCGGAAGTAGCTTGTATCTTCATCATATGGTTGACTTGGTCTTACATCTCTAAATAGCTAAATGAGAAATTTAAGAAAGCAGACAATGAGTTTCTGATGGTTGAATTTATTATAAAAATGCTAATCCAGAAAATACATTTTGGGAACAAATAAACAAAAATATAAAGTGAAGGGTTCAATCATGGTGAAAAAAATCATTGGAGTAGATGCTACACCACTGGGAGTCCAAAGTCCAGAGTACTCCTCCCATTGGAACTGGTAGGTGCTTGATGATCAGTCAACAGAGGGAACTGTTGGCATACAAAGGATGTCTTTTAGGAAGAGGTCACTTGCTGGCAGTGGTGGGTGTCTTACCATCTGCACCTCCTGGATTCTTTGCTGGACGCCCCCCTTGCGTGGGGGGAATCTGCTGCTACAGAGGCACAGGTGTCTGAGGCTGGTTCTTCCTCTGGTTTGGCCTGTCTTTCATTGACTAGTGCCGATGTTGCGGTGCCTAGTGTTGATGAGCCAAAGGAAGGGGTAGACTGTTGTTGAAAAGCCCTGCTCAGAGTGGTATGCATGTCCCTCAGCACTCTTGTTAGGGAGGCCATGTTGTTATTATAGGCCTCCATCTGTTCCCGCATGTCTCTGTGCATGTCCCTCTGTAGCTGCTTGATTTCCCGGAGTTCAGTCAGCACCTGGCCCATCACGCCTTGCAACTCCTGATAGACCCCCCAAGATATGGCTGATGGTGTCGTGACCAAGAGCAGCCCAGTGGCCTCACCCCGCTGGCTCACAGCATTTCTCCCATGCACCCTACCATAACAAGCCTGTTCCCATGCCACAGGGTGCCCTCTCCAACTTCTTCCTGGACCATCATTGTCAAAAGTGTTACACTCCAGCTCAGAATCCAGGACTGGGGGGCACAAGATGGTAGACACTGTGATAGGTTCACAGGTTGGGGGCAAATGATTGCCTGTGATGTTGAGGCAACCGCGGTGGGAGGTGAAGTTGTGGGCACAGTGAGACGCACTGTTGCTGTCTGACCAGGTTGCCCAGATGCGCCAGAACTGTCCTCCATGTTCAGACATTCAGAAGTATCTTCTTTACCAAGGGCTTCATCCAGGGAGTAGTGGAAGGCCATCTATGGCCTCTGCGAGCCAAGCGGCAGCTCCACCTATTGATGTAAAATGTGCACGTTACTGGTTGTATTGTGGCATCTACCTCCAACAGTTTTCAGTTACAGTAATGAGAGACCTTGTACAAAGTTAAGTTGCAGTTAATCTTATTGTGCCAAGTAACCATGGTATTGGAGGTATTGACATGGAATATGTGAAGCTTGCCAATTCATTTTGACTAAAGCAGCTGCTGAAATGTTCAGATCATTTGCACTTTGAAGGATGGCCTGAAAATGACATCTTGCCACCAGTACAGGCATACCAGTGGCTAGACGAGATATGTCTTTGCCCATTTGGAGGCCTAGTTAAGTGTGAAGCAGGCAAACCCAGGACTTTGTTGTATATGTGACTGTAGACATCATGTGCACAGTGCAGGGAGAATGTGTCTGCTGCCAATACCAATCTGGTGAGGCATCTTGAAGCCTTCTGAATACTTTTTATTTACACTTGGTAAGGTGTCGTTCCAGACCTCAAATATTTCATAATGGGTTAGCAAGTCAAGATGGAGCTCTGTTGACAGATATGTATCTGATTTGGGCATGATCTGTGCTTGAACACTCCCAGGTGAGTATACTTTATTTAAGAGTTGACAAACTTGGGTATTTGGACAAATGGCCACTGTGCTGGTGGTTGGAGAAAGAGTACCAGGGCCTTTTGGGCTTTGCAGTCAAGTCACTCTCACTACTTCTCAAAACTTAGAAAATAGTATCCTCCCAGGTGAGTACTCTTTAATTGAAAGTGAAGGAACAGGGGTCTTTGTACAAGTGAACACTGGTCTGGTGCTTGCAATAACAGAACCAGGGCCTAGTGTGCTTTGCAGTTGTCAGGTCAGTCCCTCTACTTTACACACTTGACAAATAGTATCCTCCCAGGTGAGTAAACAGCATTTGAGAGTCAACAAACAGGTGTATTTGGGCAAATGAACATTGGTCTGGTGTTTTGTAGTATCGGAAACAGGGCCTGCCGGGAATTGCAGTCACGTTGGTCCCTGTACTTCACACACTTGACAAATAGTATCCTCCCAAGTGAGTAAACAGTGTTTGAGAGTCAACAAAACAGTGTAATTGGGCAAGCAAACACTGGTCTGGTGATGGTAGTAACAGAATCAGAGCCTGTTGGGAGTTGTAGTCATGTCAGTTCCTCTACTTCACACGCATGACAAATAGTATCCTCCCAGGTGAGTACACTTCAATTGAGAGTTGAGGAACAGGGGTATTTGAACAAGTGAACACTGGACTGGTGGTTGAAATTACAGTCATGCCACTCCCTGTGCTACACACACATACAAATGTTATGTCCCCAGGTGAGTACACTTCATTTGTGAGTTACCAAACAAGGGTATTTGGAGAAGAGAACACTGGGCTGATGAGTTGAGTAACAGTAACAGAGCCTCCTGGCCTTAGCAGTAATGTCACTTCCTGTACTACACACATACAAATGTTACTCTCCCAGGTGAGAACACTTCAATTGAGAGATTACAAAAAGGATCTTTAGACCAGTGGTTCCCAACCTTTTGACTTCTGTGGACCCCCACTTTATCATTACTGGAGCCCGGGGACCCCCACTGAATTTTTATTGGATTCTGGGGACCCCTCATTGAGTCATTATTGAAAGCTGGGGACCTAATCTGTTAATATTATTTAATTTTCTAAGCAGTCGCGGACCCCATGAGGAGGCTTCGTGGACCCCCAGGGGTCCCCGGACCACAGGTTGGGAACCACTGCTTTAGACTAGTGAACATTGTGTTGGTGTTTGGCGTTACAGAAACAGTGCCTCCTGGGATTTGCAGTCATGTCACTCTCTCTACTTCACACACGATACACAGGCTATCCTCCCAGGTGAGTACACTTCCATTGGGAGTTGAGGAACAGGGGTATTTGGACAAGTGAACACTGGTATGGTGTGTAGAGGTAAAGAAACAGTGCCTGCTGGGAGTTTCAGGTAACTCTCTCTACTACAAGCACCATGCAAATGTTGGGTAGTACATATCTGTTTGCAGACTGCATTTAGGTTTAGACATACATTTACCTGTTGAGACATACCATGAGTCCTAGGATTGTTATTGTATATTGAAAGGCTTCCAGGCCCCATTTGGGCAAATGACATGTGATGGACCTTAGTAGCTGTGTTGTTGGGTCCAACAATACAGATTGACATTGTCAGCACCCATATAATCTGGGTATTGAATGTTTGTGGGGTACATGAACAAGACAGCGGCAAAAGGAGAGCTATGAGCATGCATGACGTAGCATTTTTGTGACAGTTTATGTGTTGTGACTTACTAGACTCCACTCTCCCAGGTATTCCTCAGGATGCAGGATGGCCAAAATCTTCTCCTCACAGGAAAAGATTATTAATGGGGCACTGGGAGGGCCACCGTCCGTCCTCTTGTCCTGCAGCTTGTGCTTGCAGACCAGCGAACAGACCTTGCCCCTGCGGTCATTCCTCTATTGTGCACAGGGTGGTGCCTACAACATTCACTCTGTCAATGATCTTGTCCCACATTTCCATTTTCCTACTGAGAGGAGTATGCTGGACTTGTGCTCCAAACAATTGTGGCTCTACTTTTAGGGTTTCATCCGCCATGACTCTTTACTCATCTTCTGAAAAATGTGTATTTTTAAAAAGTGACATGGTGGAAAAAAGGGTTACAGTGACTTACTAAACCTGGGAAATGCAAAAGGGTGTGTGCAGGGTGTTCTGTGGGATGGTGAAGAAAATATGGGTGCCTATACTATGGAAAAATAGGGAAATGGTGGTCTCTGTTCTTTGTCATGCAGTAGAAATGCAAAGGATTCATTCTGGTCGGTAAAGGGGTGTCCTTTATATTGTCATTTGCAGGTGTGTCCACTGTGGCAATGTGTGTCAGCTGTGTTGTTTTCAAATTCATACAATGTGCAGTTGTCTGTTACTTTGCTGACCTCGAACCACCAAGGTTCAGACCTCCATTGGCTGACCACCATGAAGGGACCGCCATGAAGGGACCCCCATGGCAACTGTGGGCTTGCAATATGCTCGGCAGTTGTTCGTGGTGCTTCGGGTGCTGGTGGTCAGACCACCTATTTCCAGGCTGCCACGCCCTGTAAGCCTGCCATTTTTTGCTTGGCAGTTGGTGGTTCTGCCTGTGTAACTCATAATAGGGCGGTTTGAAAGAACGCCAGCGTTGCAGTCTTTTCAGGACCACTAGCATGACAGGCTAGCGGTCTGACCACCAAACCTGTAATGAGGTCCTTAATTTAATTGTTTTTGTGCAATTTTATATAGTGGAGACTTGACCTGAAGGTATTGAAGAGCTTTACATAAACATCAGTTACATTACACAAGGACACATCAGTTTTGGTTTTAGGCATGGGGAGATTAAGTTATTTGCCCAAAATCACAGGACGCCAAGCTCACGCCAAAACTTGAACCTGGTTCCCCACTAGCAAAAAAAGCTTTTTCGCTATTTGAGAACTCAGAAAACATATCCTAATTTAATTTTTTTACAGCACTAACCATAATTTCTATGGGAATAAGACCCTCTCAATTTTATAATTTCTAAAGGAACGCTTTAGGTATTACAGTTTTGGTTACATCACAATGACGCCAGGCGTGCCACACTTTTGTAATAAATATAGAATGTTAGCAATCTAGTTGTTCATTAGAATACTGTGGGGAGGCAGAGGCCAGGGGCATAGACTCAGATAATTGAGGGCTGGGAGGAGGGTGCAGAGGCAACAAGATGACCACCTTGAGATGGCGGGAGGGGCAGTGGCAGCACAATGGGCCATGGAGGGCAGGGGCAACAAACAAACAATGCAGGACATGCAAGAGCGGCTGTGGCAATATAATAGACCATTGAGGGCACAAGGAAGAGGCAGTGGCAGTACAATCATATATGCAAACAGATCCAATAACTCTAACTATAACAGCCGAATTTCTAAGGTTTTGTGTGTGTAGAATCTGAACCTAACTATAACGTCCCTTTGACCTTTGTTTTTTTTAGTGAATTAATATATATATGTAGTTAGCATTTGGTCAGCATTTCCATAGGAGATGCCTTTTTTGTTTGGCTAATAACTTTGGTGTTGTTTGACAAGTCTTCATGAAACTTTCCCAAAAAGTGCTACCTTTTGTCTAGTTTGTGCATAGAAAGCTTTGGGATTATCCTGTCAAGCGGGTTCGAAATAAAAAGAGAGGTCTCAAACCACAAAATCCCCCTGCTTTTTCCATGGACATTTTTAGGCAGTGCTACTACAAAAACTGCTGAACGTAATTACATAAAATTTGGCAAAAGGCTATACCTTGGTCCTGAAAGCATCCATTTTGTGATTTGGTGTTAATCCATTAAGTATTATTGGAGATATTAAGCTCTTAAGATATTAAGATATCTAGACAGTTGGGTTCAAGGGACTCTTGAAAGCTCCTCCCCTAATATAAATGACTTTAGCCCTGGAGGATTGGGTCCCCAAGGCCTCTTAATGCTTAGGAAGAGGGGCCACATACCTTTCCTCTTTAATTAATCTATGAACCCATGATGGTGTCCTCAGGGCCCACTTGGGCTCAGGGAGTGGGGCTGCATTTCCTTCTTCCCTAATATAAATGTTTTGGGGAGTAGGGGCTAGGGTTCTCAGGGCCTCTACAAGCTTGTGGAGGGGGGACACGTGCCCCTGACCTAATGGCATATTTTTTCAGCCCCAGGTGATGGGGTCCGCAGGGCCAACAGTGGCTTGGGGGAGAGGAAGAAATGCACCCACTCCCATTAAAAAAAAATAGGCCATGGGGATGTGATCCTGGGACCAATAATGGCTTGCGAAGTCATTCTGCATGACCTCTTACCTTTATTAAAACAGAAGGCCCCAGTGGATAGGATCCCCAGGGCCTTTAGAAACATGGGTTGGGGGAGCAATGCCAAACCCTCCTCTTTATTAAAAAAGAAGACGCCGGTGATGGGATTCTTGGGTGGCCCATAGATCCTAGGGGGAGGGCCTGGCCACAGGGTTTGGCTTTATTTATGGTAATAAAATATTACTTTACATTAAAAGAAACTAGAATTGTGCTCTAACAATCAAAGGTTAAAGTGATGTTACACTTAAGGGAACATTCCATTGCCAATGTAATGTTTTAAACTTATAAAGTACTGAAATTCACCAGTCATCGTTATCTCCAGTAACTGTAACTCATGCGGTAATGTAACTATAACTCTCATCCCCAACAAGCACTGCTAATTACCTCCAATATCACATCACTCATGACATGTTCTATGACATTGATAACATCACTGTAGCAGAGTATCCCCCACACCCTGCTGCTCTCTCATCCTGCATTGTAATACCTTACTCTTGCACAGCGCTCTGTTGCTTTGCATCTAGATTCACAACTTATGAGACACTTACATACACATAAAGATTCATACATATGAAAAAGTAACATATTTAAGATATGTTTGTTATTTCATATACGTATAAGAAAAGTTCAGAAATTCATACTATAGAATATCTAGATAATCGGAGGTCTCGCTTCCTCAGACACCATAAACTTACCTCTCGAAACCCATTTCCGTTGACAAATTCAAATGTTCAATTTCTTTAACAGATATTGTCTAGCCATTTGTGTTTGTTAGAGACCAGCACATTATTATTATTGAATTCAAATTTTGGCCCCTGTTAGAATATTTTACTGCCTGCGAAATGAAGTATGTTGGAAGTCACTATGATGCAAATGAATTAGGTACTGAAAACACATGCGATAGCATAAAGGGATCTTAAAGGTCAGGCTTAGTTTAATTTCACTTAAACTATTCATTTGACATTTTTATCAGAAAGTTCTACATTTTGCCAAAACTAGGTGTAATTGATGTAAATTGGAAATACTGATGTATGCTTATACTCTTAACCCCTCTTTTTCATGAGCGATTATTCAATCCAAGGAAAATAATTTCATAAAATGGAAGTGCTGTTTTTATGGTATATTCAGACATTTCATGTCAGGTCTACATGAGATGACCAGGAAATTAAAAGTCACTGATCAAGGTGACATAGTTTGCGGGGGCCGACTGCACGCCAAAATCCAAGATGCATGATCCCGATAGGAAAACTTCATGTGCCACTTAAAATGAACACTTTGTTCTGAGGTTGGCTCTGTGACCCTCCACGGAAAGAGTAGACATATTATTCACCATCACGACGTCAGCTGCAGAAAACTGTCAGTCTGTACTCCTCTGTAATTAAAGCAGGGCCTTTTTGTACCTCAACTCCTGATCTGCCCCATCCAATGTTAAAGCAGTGCCTAGATTCTTCATCGAGTTGCGGACAAAGCTGAAATTAATTCACTTTAATGTTGTCAAAAGTTATTTAATGATCAACACTCAATACGGCCTCGGACACTTCTCCGTATAAAGTAATGAAGTCTTAAAATCCTATGTAATGCACTTCTAACAAATCAGCCCATCCACTGTAACACCTCCTCTACCAGTTTACTCAATTGTCCTTCTGTTCCTTTTTATGGGCGAGCACAAAGTGCTCCATCCATTCTGTAATCTCTTTTTGGGCTTGAAACTACGCCCATGCCACGTCAGTCACTTACATTGGTTCGTGGGCTTGCCTTTTAAAATCCGCTTGCTTTCATTTGTGAAAGGCATGCATATGTCATTCCTTTTCCGGTGTTTAGCCCACGTACACAGCACCGGTAAAGTACCAAAAACATACGAGGCTCGATGTTTTCAGCCTGGAGCCGGACTACTTTATTTGTTTATTTTCCACGCAGCGCGATTGCGCTGCATTTTACATAGCGCGATCGCGCTGCTTTTTTTTGCTAATAGCTCTAACTCGAACAAATGCGAGACCCGTTGCATTGAAAATGCACTGCACAAGCGCGCCCAACCCCGTGTTTTCCTTTTTATGGGCGAGCGCAAAGTGCTCCATCCATAAAGTAATCTCTCTTTGGGCTTCAAACCACGTCCAGGTCACATCATTCTCTTTCATTGGTTCCTGGGCTTGCTCTTTAAAATTTGATTGTTTTCATTTGTGGAAGGCATGCATACATCATGCCTTTACCGGTGTTTAGCCCGCCTACACAGCACCGGTAAACTACTAGAAACATACTAGGCTCGATATTTTGAGCCTGGTTTCTGGACTACTTTATCTGTTAATTTTCTCTGCGGCGCGATCACGCTGGGGTTTACATAGCGCGATCGCGCTCCGTTTTTTCGTTTTCAATTTCAGCGCTACCGCACTGTGTTTTTTTTCTTTTAATTTGTGTGGCAAGAAAAGTTAGGTTAGGAGTTTATAACGCAAATAACTCCAACTCGAGCAAATGGGACCCCCGCTGCATTGTAAATGCTTGTTTATTTTACTTGGCCTATCCGTCCTCTGTCACTCCCCACCCCTTTCCCCTACCTTCCACTCATCGGTCACTCCTCCACCTAGAAATACTGTACTCTCTGCAAAGGTGCACCGTATTCTGGTTGGCGAGGGAACAACATTTACATGTCAGTTCCTCTGGTTTTAACCAACAAAGACTTCTTTCCTTACAAAGTTCCATCATTTCTCTATTTTAATGCACGTAACGTGCATTCCTCTAAATCCAATCTAGAAACAACTACATTTTCACTACTTTATTTTATGGCAACCTCCTCCAAAAATTGCACTTTTTGTGGCTTGTATCAAATCACTTCCTCTTCAGTATATCACCAAGAGCCCAGTTTCCAAGCATCTCGGTGAGAACTAGAAGCAGTTAGACCTATCGCATATCACCAGACTTGATCACCTCCACCTAATCAAGCAAGCATTCCGGGTGATTGTCATGGTTCACCTTTTATGATCAAAAGAAGCTGCAGAGGGCTTTGAAAGGAACCATTCTAGAGCCTTCAGGGCCATGGTGATGTGGTTTTGTCTGTTCAAGATAACTTGTCTGGCTGCAGCATTCTGGATTTGCTGAACTTTGTTGAGTAGGCTTTTTGTGGGCCCAATTTTGAGGTGATTAGTATACGGTATGTATGATATTACTAAGGCTATTGAGGCTGGAACCCTACGGGAGTGACCTAGGCAGAGAAATCAGTTTTAATGTTATCATATTAAAGGTGCTAGTTGTTACATTGTTGACATCCCTTTTTAAAGAGATTTACAAGCATATGATCGTTTCTAACTTCATTATGTTTGTTGATTTCGTGGGAGGATATTTAGGCGGTCATTACAACATTGGCGGGAAAAGCCGCATACCGCCGTGCAGAAGACCGCCAACACACCGCCGTGGCCGTGGAAAACCGCCACAGCTATTATGACCCACAGCACGGAATCTGCCAAAATTCAGACACCCACACAAGTCCGCCACACCAAAGGTCAGTGATAAACTGTCGAAAACAAAACCTCCACCGTCACGCCAACAGAAATACGCCCACACTATCACGACACACGAATCCATGCGGCGGTCTTTCAACCGCGGTATTCCATTGGCGGTACACACCGCCGCGCTCAAAATACACACACATCTACAAAACACTACCACATTGGACAATTGGAAATACACACACCTGAAACACATACACACACCACTCCCACACACCCAACACAATATAAAACACACACCCACATCACCCACAAACCCCTACGACCAAAAATCATGAACGAAGGCCAGAGAGAGACACCACCATCAACAATACTAGCATCCACAGGCACACAACACCATCACCCACAGAACTTCCACGCACCTCACACTACACACCACTACATATCAGCACACATATCACCCCACACACCACCCCACACATCACCTACACCACCCCATGGCACAGCAAAGACACCCCAGGTTCTCGGAGGAGGAGCTCAGGGTCATGGTGGAGGAAATCATCCGGGTAGAGCCACAGCTATTCGGATCACAGGTGCAGCACACCTCAATTGCAAGGAAGATGGAGCTATGGCGAAGAATAGTCGACAGGGTCAATGCAGTGGGACAGCACCCAAGAAATCGGGAGGACATCAGGAAGAGGTGGAACGGCCTACGGGGGAAGGTGTGTTCTGTGGTCTCAAGACACCACCTGGTGGTTCAGCGGACTGGCGGCGGACCCTCACCTCCTTCCCCACAACTAACAACATGGGAGAAGCAGGTCTTGGCGATTCTGCATCCTGAGGGCCACGCAGGAGTAGGTGGAGGAATGGACTCTGGTAAGTCAAATCTTAACTTTTACATCCCCCACCCTACCTGCATGCCAGCACATACCCCCACCCTCACCCTCACCCCCATCACTCTAACTCCTCACAAATGTCCCAACATCACAAACCACACATCCTAACACCAAGCCCTGCATGCAACAACAAAGCATGGCCACCCATCACTAAAGCATGGCCACTGCACATACCCATACACCCCCCTAAACCATCATCAAACAAGGTCACACACAGGAATGCAAGCACTGGGGTACACGGTCACCCACCCATTGCACACCATGGCACACACAGATGTAATAAACATCCTTTTATACCACTGCAGGACCCCTACCCAACGTCACCGGACAAGAGGGTCCACACATGTCCACACCACAAAAAGAAGAGGCCCACAGTGATGACAGCACCTCTGTCCAACTGGATCTAGATGACCAGCCCGGCCCATCGGGGACCTCGGGACAGTCGGTTCCCCTCACACAGTGACAGGCCACCACAGAGCTTGCCCCCTCTGGAAACACCAGCACAGCACCCACCCAGTGGGCCCATACCTCTGTCCCCAGGACACGTCAATCAGCAGTGTGTCCACCACTACAGGGAACCCAGGATAACCCACCACCCCTACAACAACAGGGACCTAGGGGCAGTGGTAGTGGGCACACGGTCCAGGGGACGGAGGCGCAGGGAACACAGGGGAACTGGGAGGGCTGCTGTGCGACAGGGGGCGGACAGGCCCAGGGAACCCACTCTCCATGAGGCCCTCTCCAACATCATGGGAGCATACCACCACTCCCAGGAGACAATGGCAACGGTACTGGACAAGTTTCAGGAGACCCAGCGCCTGCAGGAGGACCAGTATTTGGGCTTCAGGGAGGAACTCAGAACCATCAATTCCACCCTGGGCACCATCGTAGGGGTGCTGAAGGAAGTACTCAACACCAGGAGGGACACTATGGCACAACAAGGGGCCCCTGACACTAGCCTGGACGATTAACTGCCCACCACTTCCGCCGGCGCTAGTGGACAGGAGGCACCGCCACAGGACCACCACACCAGCACCCCACCCCCTGCAGAGGGAGAACCACCTCCCAAACGGTCCCTGAGATCCAGGACAAAGACAGAGAACGATGCCAAGACCCCCGCCAAGAATTGAGACCACCCTGATTGTCATCCTACTGTCCCACTTTGTCACCCTGTCCATCCTTAAACTGCCCCAGCTCCACTTCCGATGCCCATTTGAGCAATGCACCTGTGAGACTAATAGACTGGACTCTGCCATGGACATTCCTCCGCCATCACCCCTCACCATTTTGCTACCCCCTCCAATTTTGAGCACTAAAATAAACACCCTTAAAGCACAAAACAATCTGGAGTCAGTCTGTGATTTCGAAATAGTTTATTAGCAATACAGTGTCAAAATGCTCTTTCAAATGTAATGTCAACATACCTAAGTCACACAGCTGTAGTCCATGAGGAAACAAAGCAGATGTCACACTGTAGGACCCACATCTGTTAAATCGTAAGGGAAAGTGACAACTCAGTGACCATACACTGGGTGAAAACGACAGACAGTAGAGAGGTAGTAGTATTAAAGTACATTTAGCAGGGCAGGTTTGAATTTTTACCTGTGTTTCACTGGTAATATTGCTGGATCACTGAGTCCCTGTTGTCCATGTCTTCTTCTTCTGCTTCCTCGTCTTCACTGTCCACAGGCTCCACAGCTGCAACACCGCCATCTGGACCATCCTCCTGCAGAAAAGGCACCTGTCTTCGCAAAGCCAAGTTGTGAAGCATACAGCAGGCCACGATGATCTGGCACACCTTCTTTGGTAAGTAGAATAGGGATCCACCTGTCATATGGAGGCACCGGAACCTGGCCTTCAGGAGGCCAAAGGTCCACTCGATCACCCTCCTAGTTCGCCCATGGGCCTCATGGTAGCGTTCCTCTGCCCTTGTCCTGGGATTCCCAGAGACACCTGCAAATGGCGAGGGACAACTGTTAGCCGCACACTAACCTGTACGGATAACTCCAGACCCAGACAACCATTCCCACTGTCTTGCTTCCATGTGCTCACCTAATATCCACACACAGTGCCTCTGGAGTTGACCCATCACATAAAGGATGCTGCTATTCCGCAGGATGTAGGTGTCATGCACTGAGCCAGGGAACTTGGCATTCACATGGGAGATGTACTGGTCGGCCAAACATACCATATGTACATTCATCGAATGATAACTCTTCCGGTTTCTGTACACCTGTTCACTCCTGTAGGGGGGTACCAAAGCCACATGTGTCCCATCAATGGCACCTATGTTGTTGGGGATATGTCCGAGGGCATAGAAATCACCTTTCACTGTAGGCAAATCCTCCACCTGAGGGAACACAATGTAGCTCCGCATGTGTTTCAGCAGGGCAGACAACACTCTGGACAACACGTTGGAAAACATAGGTTGGGACATCCCTGATGCTATGGCCACTGTTGTTTGAAATGACCCACTTGCAAGGAAATGGAGCACTGACAGCACCTGCACTTGAGGGGGGATTCCTGTGGGATGGCGGATAGCTGACATCAGGCCTGGCTCCAACTGGGTACACAGTTCCTGGATTGTGGCACGGTCAAGCCTGTATGTGATGATTACATGTCTTTCCTCCATTGTCGACAGGTCCACCAACGGTCGGTACACCGGAGGATGCCGCCATCTCCTCACATGTCCCAGCGGGTGGTGACTATGAAGGACAACAATGAGCACAGAGTCAACCAACTCAGAGGTAGGTACCCACAGCTTACAAGGAACACCAATCATAGGCCCTCACTCCAACCCTGGCGGTCGGTGTTAAAGCGGCGGCCAACCCACCAACAGGCTGGCGGTCCAAAAAATGGAATTCCGACCCTGGCGGAAACCGCTAACACAGCCCGCCACTTTAACACTCCGACCGCCACGGCGGGACAAGCAAACAGCGCGGCGGTCACCGCCAACAGACAGGCGGGAAACAATGTACCGCCCACACTATAACGACCCACCAATCCGCCACCTTTTCCGGGGCGGTTGCCCCGCCGATAAAAGCACGGCGGAAACAGACTTTTCTAACGGAAAACGCTCACCTCTACACACTCCACGAGGAATCTGGACAGCATGGAACCGGAACTACACATCCTCCCAGCCATTGTCTTCCTGCTCCTCTACCAGGAGCACGAACGCCGGCGCAGACGACAACGGTGAGTACTGCACCTACGACACAGGGGAGGGGGGAGGCAAAAAATTACGGGGACACACATACGCCACACACCCACCCCCACCCTCACCCACTACAACACACACATCAATGCAGAGCAACAAGTCAGAGTGACACCCCCCAAACACCCCGGAAGAATGCAAAGACAAAATAAAATGATCATTAAAAATTAAGTATATTATAGCATAATTGAAGTTTAGTGAAATATGAAATATATAAATAAAATATATTACATCATGAACAATATATACATAGGTCAAAAGTCCGGCCCATATTGGCTATCATCCATTGTTCGTGGGCCAATGGGCCTAAACACATGGGCAAAGCCCACACAAAGCCCACATTGGAGAGAACACTGCAGGGGCAACAGATAGTAAAACTACAGGCACCTCAGGGGGAAGGGAAGGGGGGGCACCTCAGCCAGTTGAGTCCACGACGCCAGATCCACGAGGGGCCTCCATGCCCACTGTACCATCCTGGGGAGTGCAAAGCCACAGTCCATCAAGTGGATTACAGACTCCACTGGTTCTGGAGGAGGCATGGTGCCCAGAGTGCTTCGTGAAGCCCTGGCCGACACAGATCCGGCCCTGCCAATGGGCCAGCGGTGCTTGACAGGAAGGGCCCAGCGGAGCGGTGCTTGAGATGAAGGGCCCAGCGGAGCGGTGCTTGACAGGAAGGGCCCAGCGGAGCGGTGCTTGAGATGAAGGGCCCAGCGGAGCGGTGCTTGAGATGAAGGGCCCAGCGGAGCGGTGCTTGAGATGAAGGGCCCAGCGGAGCAGTTCAGAGACGGCGGTGCCCAGCGGAGCGGTGCTTGAGAAGAAGGGCCCAGCGGAGCGGTGCTTGACAGGAAGGGCCCAGCGGAGCAGTTCAGAGACGGCGGTGCCCAGCGGAGCGGTGCTTGAGATGAAGGGCCCAGCGGAGTGGTGCTTGACAGGAAGGGCCCAGCGGAGCGGTGCTTGACAGGAAGGGCCCAGCGGAGCAGTGCTTGACAGGAAGGGCCCAGCGGATCAGTTCAGAGACGGCGGTGCCCAGCGGAGCGGTGCTTGAGATGAAGGGCCCAGCGGAGCGGTGCTTGACAGGAAGGGCCCAACGGAGCGGTGCTTGACAGGAAGGGCCCAGCGGAGCGGTGCTTGAGATAAAGGGCCCAGCGGAGCGGTGCTTGACAGGAAGGGCCCAGCGGAGCAGTTCAGAGACGGCGGTGCCCAGCGGAGCGGTGCTTGACAGGAAGGGCCCAGCGGAGCGGTGCTTGACAGGAAGGGCCCAGCAGAGCGGTGCTTGAGATGAAGGGCCCAGAGGAGCGGTGCTTGAGATGAAGGGCCCAGCGGAGCGGTGCTTGAGATGAAGGGCCCAGCGGAGCGGTGCTTGACAGGAAGGGCCCAGCGGAGCGGTGCTTGAGATGAAGGGCCCAGCGGAGCGGTGCTTGAGATGAAGGGCCCAGCGGAGCGGTGCTTGACAGGAAGGGCCCAGCGGAGCGGTGCTTGTCACGGCGGGGTCCAGTTCAGCGGTGCTTGTCACGGCGGGGCCCAGTTCAGCGGTGCTTGTCACGGCGGGGCCCAGTTTGGCGCTGCTTGTCACGGCGGGGCCCTGTTCGGCAGTGCTTGTCACGGCGGTGCCCTGTTCGGCGGTGCTTGTCACGGCGGGGCCCAGTTCGGCGGTGCTTATCACGGCGGGGCCCTGTTCAGCGGTGCTTGTCACGGCGGGGCCCTGTTCAGCGGTGCTTGTCACGGCGGGGCCCTGTTCAGCGGTGCTTGTCACGGCAGGGCCCTGTTCAGCGGTGCTTCACATGTGTTCCCAGGGAACCAGATCGGGCCAATATTTTCCGCTCAGTCGCCATCCGACCTTTCGCTTGCGGGGCCCTCCTGTGCTGGAGTCCTGGGCCCGTAGGTGTCCTCCTTCACACCCGAAATGGGGCTGGTGGGGCCCTCCTGGACAGCTCGCCCGCTGCCGGACTTGTCCGCCCTGCTGCCCTTGCCCTCCTTCGCCGATTCTCTGGGGCCCTTGCCTCCCTTTGTGGATGTGCCAGGTGACGGTGCCAGGGTAGTGCCTTTGGGGGCTGCCGTCTCTGGCCTCTCGCGCCGGCCCTTCCCTTTTTTATTTTTTTTCCCAGGGGGTGGGCTGGCTGTCCCCTTGCTGCTGGCCGATGTTGCTGCCCTAGAAGCTGGTGGACTCCAATAGCCCTGGACTATGGTCCTTGTAGGTGCAGGGCTTGTGGTGGCTGAGGTGCTGTTTGGACTCTTACGAGATGGAGGGGGTGGGTCAGGTGATGCAAAGAGGTTAATTTTGGAGAGGAAAAACTTTTTAGGAGCAGTGGGAAGGGTAGGTGCAGTGGGTATGGAAGTGGAGGAAGAGGATGTGGTTGTAGGAGAGTCAAGTGTGGTGTCTTTGGGTCCAGGTGCTTGTGACGGAGGCTGTCGTGAGGTGGATGGCTGTTGGGTGGGTGGCTGTCTGCGTTTGTGTGGTTTGGAAGAGGGGGTGACAGACACACTGGGAGAGGACACAGGGGACGTGTAAATGGCAGTGGGGGTGGTGACTGCACGTGTGCGGAGTGTTGTGGTGGGTGTGCTGGTGATGGACGTACTGGCTGATGGTGGTGTGCATGCAGGTGTGAGTGGAGACGTCACAGGGAGGGAGGAGGGAGACGAGGAGGAGGGGGACACAGAGGAGGCAGTGGCTGTTGGCATGTCTGCATGTGGATGTTGCATGTGTGAATGCTTGTGTGATCTGTGGTGCTTCTGTCTGGATGAGCTGCCCTTGGGTGTTGATGTGTGTGCAGGCTGGTCTGTAGGTGTGGCTGGGATAGGCAGAGGAACAGGGGAGTGGGACTGGGATGAGGAAATTGGAGGGGGGAGGCAGGAGACAGGGACAATGGCTGCCGTCAGTGCTGAGGCCAGAGCGTTGAACGATCGCTGATGGGCAGCCTGACCCGAATGAATGCCCTCCAGGTATGCACTGCTCCGGTGCACCTCCCTTTCTACACCCTGGATGGCATTCAAAAGGGTAGACTGCCCAACTATGAGCGTCTGGAGGAGGTCAATGATCTCCTCACTGAGGGCAGCAGGGGTAACTGGGGCAGGGCCTGAGGTGCCTGGGGCGAAGGAGATGCCCGCCTTCCTGGCAGAGCGGGCACGGGGCGAACGCTGAGGGGCTGCTTGGAGGGCGGAGCTGGTGCGCTGGGTGGCGGCTGTACCTGTTGTAGCGGTGGGCACGGATGTTGCCGCCACCACAAGGGAGCTCCCTTCCGAGGACGTGTCTGTGTCGCTGACGTCTCCACGGGTCCCCGTTGTGGAGCTCCCCTCGCCCTCCATCTCACTGGTGAACTCGGAGTCGGTTGCATGGCCCTCCGGGGCCATGTGAGATGCAGCTCCCTCGTGCTCCATTGCCACTTGCCTGATGATGTTAATGCACACATGAACAGGCAGACCAAAAAAAAGGGGGGGGGGGGAAAATTACATGTTGAGTGCATGCATTGGCAACACCATTGGCGGAGAGGACAGACACAGAAGCCCCCTGCACTACGCCGCCCATTCGGTGTACACTACTCAATTACTGTGACATGGCCTACAAGCCTATGGACGACAACTGCACACATAGGTGACCCAGGGCCATGGATAGCTGTACTTAGCACCCTACAGAGGTGGGGGGCAGGGGCACAGGGCCATGCCTTACGGAGGGGCCTAGCCTACAGAAATCGCCCTGGCCTAGAGATACCCACAGCCCTCCTCCCCCACCCAGACACCTCCACTGTGCGCTAATATAGCAGAATGTGCTGGTACTCACCCCCTTGTGTCTGCTGTGATGTCCTCACGCGCCCATCCAAATCGGGGTAGGCCACCTCCAGGATCCGGGACATCAGGGGGGTCAATTGCAGTGTGGCACCCCTCCTACGTTGGGAGGCCATCCCCAGCAGAGCCTCCGCGGTCTTTCTGCTCCCGCAGCGGATGTCCTCTACCTCTTTCGGCAGTGGGTGCCCGTCTGTTGTGGACCCCCAGGGTCCGGACGTCCTTGGCGATGGCACGCCAAATGTCGATCTTCTGATGGGCGCTGACCTATGTGACATGGACAGGGTGGGAAAATAAATATCATCATTTTCTGCATGGTCGATGTGAGTGGCCCCCCCTCCCCAACCTTGCCATATGGCACATGCTCTCATCTGTCGTGCGATGCATGCCTCATTCGCTCCCCTCCCCACCATCTTTCATCCACCCCACTCAACACAGGCATTGCCCACAAAGCAAGGTCCCAGAGTACTTACCTGTTGGTCTGGAGGACCGTAGAGTAGCACATACTGGGAGAGGACCCCATCAACAAGTTTCTCCAATTCCTCAGATGTGAACGCAGGGGCCCTTTCCCCAGTCGCAGCAGCCATTGTATCTTCCAGACCGAGGTCACAGCAGCACTTGCAGTATAGGTCCTCTCCTGTGGATGATCAGGTCTCGAGTGATTAAGCAGATAGAAAATGGCGGTCACGCCCGCGGCGGTTCGTACCGCGACCGCCGGCGCACATCGTCATTGGCTCCTGAGACCCATAGGGTTTAATGGTAACCAATGCTGCTTTGCGCCGCGGTCTTCGACCGCCTACCGCCACGGTGTGCCACGCCAGCGCATTGACCTCACATCCCATTGTCACACTTCACGGGTCAGGCAGCCGCCATTTCAAGGGCCCACATGGCTTAATTTCTACTGCGACACACAGGCTTAGGCCTTGCATTGCCACTCATACAAGCCATTCAATGCATAGCGAATCGTGTTCTGTGCAAGCTGTGGTTACGTACCTGTGGGTTGCTTGACTCTGTGCTCCATGTTGTCCTTCCTAGGCACCGTCCGCTGGGACTTGCGAGGAGATGGAGGAATGTTCCCGTGTACAGACCGCTGGTGGACCTGTCGACAATGGAAGAAAGACATGTCATACTGACATACAGACTTGACCGAGCCATTATACAGGAACTGTGTGATCAGCTGGAGCCAGACCTGATGTCCCCCATTCGCCAACCCGCAGGGATTCCCCCTCTGGTGCAGGTTCTGTCAGTACTCCATTTTTTGGCAAGTGGATCATTCCAAACAACAGTGGCCATATCATCAGGGATGTCTTAGCCTATGTTTTCTAAGGTTTTGTCCAGAGTGTTGTCTGCCCTGATGAAATACATGCAGAGCTACATTGTTTTCCCTGAGGTGGGCGATTTGGCTACAGTGAAGGGTGATTTCTATGCCCTTGGACATATTCCCAACATCATTGGTGCCATTGATGGGACACATGTGGCTTTGGTACCCCCCAGAGAAAGTGAACAGGTGAACAGGAACAGAAAAAGTTATCATTCGATGAATGTCCAGGTGGTCTGTTTGGCTGACCAGTACATCTCCCATGTAAATGCCAAGTTCCCTGGGTCAGTGCATGACGCGTACATCATGCGAAATAGCAGCATCCCTTATGTGATGTAACAGCTACAGAGACACCGTGTGTGGCTAATTGGTGACTCTGGTTACCCCAACCTGTCGTGGCTACTGACCCCAGTGAGGAATCCCAGGACAAGGGCAGAGGAACGGTACAATGAGGCCCATGGGCGTACTAGGAGGGTGATCGAGCGGACCTTCGGCCTCCTGAAGGCCAGGTTTAGGTGCCTGCATATGACAGGTGGATCCCTAATGTACTCACCAAAGAAGGTGTGCCATATCATTGTGGCCTGCTGTATGCTTCACAACCTGGCTTTGCGACGCCAGGTGCCTTTCCTGCAGGAGGATGGTCCAGATGGTGGTGTTGTAGCAGCTGTGGAGCCTGTGGAGAGTGAAGAGGAGGAAGACGACGGGGACGACACAGACAACAGGGACACAGTGATACAACAGTATTTTCAGTAGCACACAGGTACGAATCAACCCCGCCATTTTACATTTACTTAAAGTCTCCTGCCTCTCTACTGTATGTGTTTCCCCCCAGTTCCTGTTAACTGAGTTGTGACTTTCCCTTCCGTTTTCAGAGCTGTGGGCCCCACTGTGTGACCTCTGCTTTGTTTGCCCATGGACTACTGCTGTGTGACAGTGGTATGTTGTCATCACAATGTAACTGAACATTTTGGCACCGTTATGTCTAATACATTTGTTCAAAATACAAGCAGACTCCAGATTTTTTAAGTGCAATAAGTGATTTTATTAAAGTGCTAAATTTAGGGACATGATTGTAAAACGGTGATGGGTGATGGTGGAGTAATGTCCATGGCAGAGTCCAGTTTTCAGTCTCACAGGTGCATTGTCCATATGCCTGTGGAAGGATGGAGCAGGGGCAGTTTAAGTTTGGACAGGGTGACAATGTGGGACAGTGGGATGACCTCAGGGGGTATCGTTTGCTGGCGGGGGTCTTGGCATCCTACTCTGTCTTCTTCTGAGATCTCAGGTACCGCTTGCGGGGTGGTTCTTCTTCTGCAGGAGGTGGGGTTCTGGTGGCCTGTCATTGTGTGGGGGCCTCCTGTCCACTAGCGCCGGCGGAGGTGGTAGCCTGGTCTGGGTCCATGCTAGTGACAGGGGCCCTTTGTGGTGCCACATGGTCCCGCAATGTGGTGACTATCTGGTTTAGGGCCACAACAATGGTCCCCATTGCGGAACTAATGTTTCTCAGTTCCTCTCTGAACCCCATGTACTGTTCCTCCTGCAGTACCTGGATCTCCTGGAACCTGGCCAGTACCGTAGCCATCATCTCCTGGGAGTGGTGGTATGCTCCCATGATGGAGGAGAGGGCCTCTTGGAGAGTCGGTTCCCTGGGCCTGTCCCCCCCCTGTCGCACAGCAGCCCTCCCAGTTCCCCTGTTTCCCTGGGCCTCTGTCCCCTGGACCGTGTGCCCACTACCACTGCCCCCAGGTCCCTGTTGTTGTTGGGGTGGTTGGTCAACCTGGGTGCCCTGTAGTGGTGGACACACCACTGATTGACGTGTCCTGGAGACAGAGGCATGGGCCCGCTGGGTGGGAGCTGTGCTGGTGTTCCCAGAGGGGGTTAGGTCTGCTGTAGCCTGTGGCTGTCTGTGGGGAACCGACTGTCCCGAGCTCCCCGATGGGCCGGGCTGGTCATCTGGGTCCAGGGAGACAGAGCTGCTGTCATCACTGGGGGCCTCTTCTGGGGGTGGGATGGACATCTCTGGACCCTCCTGGGCGGTGTGGTGGCATTCGGGTCCTGCAGGGGTATAAGAGTATGGTTATTGCTTCTGTGTGTGCCATTTCGTGTAATGGGTGGGTGGCCGTGTACCCCAGTGCTGGCATTCCCTTGTGGGGGCTTTTGTGATGGTGGCTTGTGGGGGAGATGGGTATGTGCAGTGGCCATGCTTTGGTGATGGGTGTCCATGCTTTGGGGACGCATGCAGAGGAGGTGGGTGTCCGCCGCCAGTCCGCTGTACCGCGATGTTGTGCCTTGATACCATGGAACGCACCTTCCCCCGTAGGTCGTTCCACCGCTTCCTGATGTCGTCCCAATTTCGTGGATGCTGTCCCACAGCGTTGACCCTGTCCACTATTCTTTGCCATAGCTCCATCTTCCTTGCAATGGTGGTGTGCTGCACCTGTGTCCCGAAGAGCTGGAGCTCTACCCGAACTATTTCCTCCACCATGACCCTAAGTTCTGCGTCAGAGAACCTGGGGTGTCTTTGGGGTGCCATGGGGTGGTGTGGATGAGGTGAGGGGTGGTGTATGTGTTGTAGAGTGTGGTGAGTGTGGTGGAGTATGGTGTTTTGTGCGTGGATATTGTGTGGGTGATGTTGTGATTTGCCTCTGTGTGATGGTCTACTCTATTCTGTGCTGTCTCTCTCTGTCCTTCAGTCGCAATTGTGGTCGTAAGGGTTTGTGGGTGATGTGGGTGTGTTTTTTATATTTAATTGGGTGTGTGGGAGTGGTGTGTGTATGTGTCTCAGGTGTGTGTATTTTGAATTGTCCAATGTGGCTGTGTTTTGTAGAGGTGTGTGTATTTCGACCGCGGCGGTGTGTACCGCCAATGGAATACCGCGGTTGAAAGACCGCTGTGGGGATTTGTGGGTCGGAATGGCATGGGCGTATTTCTGTTGGCGTGACGGTGGAGGTTTGGTCATCGCCAGTTTTTCACTGGCCGTTGCTGTGGCGGAATTTTGTTGATGTCGGGATTTTGACGGTTTGCCAGTTGCGGGTCAGAATGACCGTGGCGGTTTACCGCGGCGGTGTTATGGCGGTCTTCTGACCGGCGGTAAGCGCCTTTTACCGCCGAGCTCAGAATGACCCCCATAATCTAAAAAGTGGCCTGTATGTGTGTTGAGTCTAGGCCTAGGTATGTGTGACGCAGTTGAAAATGAAGCCATGTGGGCCCCTTAAATGGCGGCTGCCTGACCTCTAAAGTGGGACAATGGGATGTGAGGTAACTGCGCTGGCGTTGTACACCGTCGCGGTAGGCGGTCGAAGACCGGGGCGCAGTGCTGCATTGGTTAACATTGGACCCTATGGGTCCCAGGAGTCAATGACGATGTACGCCGGCGGTGACGGTACGCACCGCCGAGGACGTGACCGACATTTTCTATCACTTCAATCACTCGATACCTGATCTTCGACAGGAGAGGACCTACACTGCAAGTGCTGCTGTGACCTCGGTCTGGAAGAGACAATGGCTCAAGTGTCTGGGGAAAGGGCCCCTGCCTTCACATCGGAGGAGTTGGAGAAACTCGTGGATGGGTTCCTCCCCCGGTACACGCTACTCTACGGTCCTCCAGACAAACCGGTAAGTACACTGGGAGCATGCTGTATGGGCTATGCCTGTGTGGAGAGGGGTGGATGTAAGAAGGAAGGGGGGAGAGTGCGGCATGCATGAAAAGACGGGGAGTGCATGTGCCACATGGCAATGGTAGGGATGGGGGCCAATGACTGTGACAGCGCAGTTGGTAATAAGTTTCTCTTCCCCCTGTACTAATCATGTAGGTCAGCGCCCACCAGAAAAAATATATTTGGCGTGCCATCGCCAAGGACGTCCGGACCCTGGTGGTCTACCACAGACGGAGCACCCACTGCCAGAAAAGATGGGAGGACATTCGCCGCTGGAGCAAGAAGACGTTGGAGGCTCAGCTGGACATGGCTTCCCAGCGTGGGAGGGGTGCCCGTCGCACCATGACCCCCCTGATTTTCAGGATCCTGGCGGTGGCGCACCCGGAGTTGGATGGGCGCTTGAGGGCATCACAGCAGCCACAAGGGGGTGAGTACACTCTGAATCTGCTGATTTTGCGCGCAGTGGAGGGGTCTGGGTGGGGGAGGTGGGCTGTGGGTTTTGCTAGGCCAGGGCGAGTTCTGTTGGCAAGGTCCCTCCGTAAGGCAGGCCATGTGGCACCCCACTGCACCTCTGTAGAGTGCCAAGTACACCTAGTCATGCCCCTGTGTCATCCATGTGTGCAGATGTTGTCCATAGCCTAGTAGACCATTTCCCAGGAATTGAACAGTGGAGCCCAAGAGCGCGGCGTAGTGCAGGGAGCTTCTTGGTCTGTTGTGTCCGCCAACGGTAGCGGTAATACATGCACTCAACATGTCTTTCTTCTGTCGTCGTCCCCCTTTTGTGGTCTCCCTGTTCTTGTGTGCATTAGCATCATCAGGCAGAGGAGCAGTGGCACCGGAGCACGAGGGGGCTGCATCCCACATGGCCATGGAGGGCCACACTACGGAATCGGACTTCACCAGTTGGACGGAGGGTGAGGGGAGCTCCACGGTGGGGACAGGAGCTGAGACCAGTGACACAGACTCGTCCTCTGATGGGAGCTCCCTTGTGGTGGCGGCAACATCTGTGCCCCCCATCTACAGGTACAGCCGCCACCCCCCCCTTTCAGCACCGCCCTCCCAGCAGCCCCTCAGCCTTTGCCCCGTGCCCGCTCACCCGGGAGGGTGGGCATCACCTTCGCCCCAGGCACCTCAAGCCTTGCCCCAGTCACCCCTGCTGCCCTCAGTGAGGAGCCCATTGACCTCCTCAGGTCCCTCACTGTTGGGCAGTCTACCATTTTGAATCCCATCCAGGGTGTAGAAAGGCAGTTGCAACAAACAAATGCATTCCTGGAGGGCATTCATTCTGGTCAGGCGACCCTTCAGTGAGCTTTTCAGACTCTGGCCTCAGCACTGATGGCAGCCATTGTCCCTGTGTCTAGCCTTCCCCCTCCATCTTCCTCCACCCAGACCCAATCCCCTGTACCCCAGCCTCTCCCAAGCACACCTCTAGACCAGCATGGACACATGTCAACACACAAGGGAAGCTCAGGCAAACATAAGCACCACACATCCCACAGGCACTCACGCAAGCATCACACATATGCAGACACACCAACATCCACTGCCTCCACTGTGTCCCCCTCCTCCTCGTCTCCCTCCTCCCTCCCAGTCTCGTCTACACTCACACCTGCATGCACTACCTCTACAGCCACTACTGCCATCACCAGCACACCCACCAGCACACCCCGCTCACGTGCAGTCACCACCCCCACTACTATTCACACGTCCCCTGTGTCCTCTCCCAGTGTGTCTGTGACGCCCCCTCCCAACATACACAAATGCAGGCACACACCCACCCTACAGCCATCCACCTCACGACAGCCTCCAGCGCATACACCTTCACCCAAAGTCAGCAAACGAACACCTCCTACAACCACAACCTCTTCCTCCACTCCCAAACCCCCTCCGGCTACCCGTCACAGTGTCTCCAAAAATCTTTTCCTGTCCAACCTTGACCACTTTCCCACACCTCCCCCACCCAGTCCGTCTCCTAGGCCCTGAACTAGCACCTCAGCCACAACATCTCCGGGACCAGTGGTGCCTCTAGTCACCGGAATCTGGAGTGCACCGGCCACCAGGACAGCCAGTGTGGCACGTAGCCACAGCACAGACAGTCCCCCACCTGTCAAGCATCAGAAGTTGGCCAGTGCCCGGCGGGAGAGGGGGAAGACTCCAGCCACCAAAGCCGCTCCCAGGGCTACAGGTGGGAGTGTGGAGTCAGCTGCGACACCTTCCAAGGTGGGGAAGAGGCACAAGAAACTCAGCAAGTCTGGGAAGAGCAGCACGGCGGAGAAGACCGCCATCATCATCGCTGCCCAGGAGGCCACCGCCACCAGCCCTGCTGCCCAGGAGGCCAGCACCAGCCCAGCTGTCCAGGAGGCCACCGCCATCATCCCCGCTGTCCAGGAGGCCACTGCCAGCACCAGCCCTGCTGCCCAGGAGGCAACCGCCACCAGCCCTGATGCCCAGGAGGCCACCGCCACCAGCCCTGCTGCCCAGGAGGCCACCGTCAGCACCAGCCCTGCTGCCCAGGAGGCCACCGCCAGCACAAGCCCCGCTGGGCTAGAGAGGACCACCAGCACAAGCCCTGCTGGGATAGAGAGGACCGCCAGCACAAGCACCGCTGGGCCATGAAGGACCGTCAGCACAAGCCCCACTGGGACAGAGAGGACTGCCAGCACAAGCCCTGCTGGGCCATGAAGGACCGCCAGCACAAGCCCCGCTGGGCTAGAGAGGACCGCCAGCAGAAGCCCCGCTGGGCCATGAAGGACCGCCAGCACAAGCCCCGCTGGGCCATGAAGGACCACCAGCACAAGTCCTGCTGGGACAGAGAGGACTGCCAGCACAAGCCCCGCTGGGCTAGAGAGGACCGCCAGCACACGTCCCGCTTGGCCATGAAGGACCGCCAGCACAAGCCCCGCTGGGCCATGAAGGACCGCCAGCACAAGCCCCGCTGGGACAGAGAGGACTGCCAGTACAAGCCGCGTTGGGCTAGAGAGGACCGCCAGCATAAGCCCCGCTGGGACAGAGAGGACCGCCAGCACAAGCCCCGCTGGGCCATGAAGGACCGCCAGCAGCTGAGTCACTGCAAAGGAGCCTGCCGCTCCAAGCACTGCTGAACAGGGCACCCCCGTCTCAAGCACCGTTGAACAGGGCACCGCCGTCTCAAGCACCGCTGAACAGGGCACGGCCGTCTCAAGCAAAGCTGAACAGGGCACCGCCACCTCAAGTAACGCTGGCCCATGAGCGCCAAGGGCAATGACGCTACTGAGTCCGTCACGGGCAGAATGAAGCACTCTGGGCACCATGCCCCCTCCAGAACCAGTAGAGAGATCCATCCACTACCTCTGTCCTTAGCAGGAAGAAGCACTCTGGGCACAAACCCCCCTCCAGAACCAGTGGACAGATACATCCACTACCTCTGTCCTTAGCTGGATGAAGCACTCTGGGCACAAAGCCCCCTCCAGAACCAGTGGAGACATCCATCCATCTGGGCACAAAGCCCCCTCCAGAATCAGTGGAGAGATACATCCAATACCTCTGTCCTTAGCAGGATGAAGCACTCTGGGCACAATGCCCCCTCCAGAACCAGTGGAGACTGTTATCCACTTGAGAGACTGTGGCTTTGCACTCCCCAGGATGGAACAGTGGGCAACCCACCCAATGTAGAGACTTGAAAGACTGTGGCTTTGCACTCCCCAGGATTGAACAGTGGGCAACCCATCCACTGTAGAGACTTGAGAGACTGTGGCTTTGCACTCCCCAGGATTGAACAGTGGGCAACCCACCCACTGTAGAGACTTGAGAGACTGTGGCTTTCCACTCCCCAGGATGGAACAGTGGGCAACCCACCCACTGTAGAGACTTGAATGACTGTGGCTTTGCACTCCCCAGGATTGTACAGTGGGCAACCCACCCACTGTAGAGACTTGAGAGACTGTGGCTTTGCACTCCCCAGGACTGAACAGTGGCCAACCCACCCACTGTAGAGACTTGAGAGACTGTGGCTTTGCACTCCCCAGGATGGAACAGTGGGCAACGCACCCACTGTGGAGACTTGAGAGACTGTGGCTTTGTACTCCCCAGGATGGTACAGTGGGCAACCCACCCACTGTAGAGACTTGAGAGACTGTGGCTTTGCACTCCCCAGGATTGAACAGTGGGCATGTGGCCCTCTCGTGGATTTGGCGTCGTGGACTCAACTGGCTGAGGTGCCCCCCCTTCCCTCCCCCTGAGGTGCCTGTTTTCTTGCTCTCTGATGCCCCTGCAGTGTTCTCTCCGTCATGGTCAGGGATCTTGTGTGGGCCTCGCCCATACCGTGTGGGCCCAGTGTTCCACGGACTTAATTGGAGCACTACCTGGACTATTATGCTTGGTGTATATTTTGTTAATGATATATATATTTTTTTGCCTACTTCATTTTAATATATCACAATGGTTACACTCATTTTCTTTTGTCTTTGCATTCTTCCGTGGGGTATGGGAGGTGTAACTGTGATGTATCAATATGTATTAGTCTGTGTGTTGTAGTGGGTGAGGGTGGGGGTGTTGCATGTTGTGTGTCCCTGTTTTTTCCCTCCCCCCTCCCCTGTGTCATAGATGCAGTATTCACCATGGTCTTCGCCGCCAGCGTTCGTGCTCCTGGTAGAGGAGCAGGAATACTGTTACAGGGAGAATTTGGAGTTCCGGATCCATGGTGTCCTCGTGGGGTGTGTAGAGGTGAGCGTTTTCCCTTCGGAATCCTGTTTCTGCCGTGTTTTTATCCGCGGTGGATCCACCTCGGAAAAGGTGGCGGATTGGTAGGTTGTGATACTGTGGGCGGTACTTTGTCCTCCGTCTGTCTGTTGGCAGTGACCGCCGCGCTGTTTGATTGTACCGCCGTGGCGGTCGGAGTGTGAAAGTGGCTGTCTTTGTTGGCGGTTTCCGCCACGGTCGTAATTGCAAATGTTTTACCGCCGGCCTGTTTGGCGGTCTTACCGCCGCTTTAACACCGACCACCAGGGTTGTAATCACCACCTTAATCTTCATCAGCCAAGCTGCAGTTAGGCTATATGTTTTCCCTTTCACACATTCCAGGATTTCAGTTTTGAAAGGGTTTAGTTTCAAGTGATCTTGTAGCATGCAATTGTTGTTAACTGCCGGCAGGTATTTTGTAAGCCTGGATGTGTCAATATCTAAAAGGACTTCCAGTTTAAGTATGATCCAGTTATCAACACTGTAGATAGAACAGGTGGGATTGAAGATTTTATAAAATCAGGTCTGTTCTGAAAATTGACTCATTGTTATGGAGATAGAGATCAGATTTGTGTTCTATCAGGTTGGATGGAATCCATTTTTGCACTAAACGTTATATTCCTCTATTGTGCTGTCTCTTAAGTAACATTCTGTGGTCCACTCTGTCAATGGCTGCTCAGAGGTCCAGTAGCTGGAGTGCAGGCACCCCTTTGGAGTCTACTTTGTTTTTGATGTCATCCAAAATCGGGATTAGTTTTGTTTTAGTGCCTCTCCCAGGTCGAAATGTATTTGTTGGCCAAAGGGGAGATGTTAGAAATGGGGTTTCTGGTTGGCTAGGGTATGTACCTCAGCCAGGCAGAACTTACCCACTCTAGTCAGGGCAAGGGAGTTACACGTCCAAGATAACCCCTGCTCACCCCCTTGGTAGCTTGGCACGAGCAGTCAGGCTTAACCCGGAGGCAATGCGTAAAGCGTTTGCACAACACACACATACATGTGACGCAATATCCCCACCACAAAGGAAACACAACACCAGATTCTATGAAAATACACTGTATTGTACACCACGTAATTATTAGACCAACATCACATAACAGTACTATCCTGCTACCTTAGCAGTTGTCAGAACACGTTACACATTAATTACTCTGCAAACTAGCAGTAGTCACACATAACACACAGGTTACTCAGTATTCTGCAACATAAGCAGTAGTCAGGAAACACGTTATCACATTAGAACACTTGTCATAAGCATATCATAAAACGCCCATAGTAGGAACATTAGAAAACCTATGGCAAGTTAGGCAAACATATTAGCAAGTCATGCCCATAAAAGGAACATGTGCACACATATGTAAACACATCAAAGAACAGGTAGGCAATATAACAGAATTGCAAAGTCTGTTGAAAGAACTTTAACTCATAATCATATTGGTCCATTTTAAAAAGTACCTGTAAATGATGAAAAGGCACCTCCAGTGCCTAAAACAAAGAAGAAAGGGGCCCCCAGCGCTCCTCTGCGCAATGAGGGGGCCTCCTTGGAACCTTGGGGAAGAGGGGGGCGGCACGCACCCCCTCGGTATTGCTGTGGGGTCCCTCCTGGGGCCCGCGATCACTGGGGGCTCCCCCGGGCCTCCACCGGCCCTCCTGTGGGGGGCCCAGGTCACCCAATGGTCAAAGAGGGGAGGGGGGCGCCTCGCACCCCCTCCTTGTACAAAGGCGGGCCCCTCCGGGGGTCCCGCTACCGTCGGGGGTCTCCCGGGGCCTCCGTGGCCCTTTCTTGGAGGGAGACCCCTAAATTCGTGACTCCTGGCCCGCGAGGGGGCCAACCAGAGAGCCAGGGGCCAGGGCGAGCCTCCGGTGAGGCTGCGCCCGGCCCTGGCAGAGCAGGCGAGTCCTCCGGGACTCCTGCTAGTGAGGGAGAGGCGCAGCCTCTCCCTCGGATGACGTTGCGGCCCGGGATGGGCCTCTTGGTGCCCCGGGGGCGCCCTGAGAAGGGCGCGTCCCCCGGGAGCACGCTAGGAGCGTGCCAGCTCCGATTTCCTAACAAAGTGATCCTTCCTGTGCCCCGGGGGCACAGAGCTGAGCGCGCTCCTCGCGCTCAGAGACAACCAACGAACCCGGCTGCGGCGGTGAACTTGGCAGCAGGGAAGCGCTCTTCAAGGCGCTAGGGCACAGTTTATGAGCCCGGGTTGCGGCGGTGATCCACTTTAGTAGAAACGCGCTCCAGGAAGCGCGAAGGCATAATTTAAAGCCCGGGCTGCGGCGGTGATTTCTTTTCATCAAAGAAAAGCGCTTTCAAAGCGCGAGGGCACATCGGCAGCCCCAGCAACACCAAGAATGCCTTTTTTCTCTTCAAGCATCCTGGGCAAAGATGTAGAAGATCGTTGCAGGGGTCAGGGGCCACAGCACCCTGCCCCTGGGAACAACTACACAAGAAGGAGCACAGGGCTGGTGGGTCGAGCCACAGGCCAGCACAAGGGGTGCAGATGGTGGCAGTTCCTCCTAGTGACCAGGCAGGTCACAGGTCAGCACAGCAGCAGCAGTCCATGGCGGTTTCCTGGTGAGTCCCTTCATCAGCGTTCTGTGTCCAGCTTCAAGTTCCAAGAGTGTTCAAATTGTGGGGAAAATTCCCCTGTACTTATAGTCCTGTTTTACAGTGTTTTACAATGATAGGGAGAGGAGGTTCCAGCCAGTTACAACTGGTTCTGGGAGTGCCCCCTCTCTCCTTCCAGCACAGGCTCCAAACATCAGTGGGGGGTTAACGACCCTATTGTGTGAGGCCAGGGCACAGCCTTTACAAATGTAGGTGTGCCCCGCCTCTCCCTTCTCTCAGCCCAGGAAGTCTATTCAGTATGTAGATGCACCTCAGTGACACCTCCACCCTCCCTGTGTACAGGCTGTCTGAAAAGTATGCACAAAGCCCCAACTGTCACTCTGCCCAGACGTGGATTGGAGTCAAGCTGCAAAACACCAGAATTATAAGCACAGATAAATGCGCACTTTCTAGAAGTGGCATTTCTGTGATAGTAATAAAAAATACACCCACACCAGTAAGCAGTATTTATTATCACCATCACAACCATACCAAACACGCCTACGCTACCCCTCATAAATCAGACAATACCCCTACACATAAGGCAGGGCATTTCTAATGCAATCCTATGAGAAGGCAGCACTCACAGCAGTGAGACACCAAGTTAGGCTGTTTGTCACTACCAGGACAGGCCATGCAATATGGCACATGTCCTGCCTTTCTACATACATGGCACCCTGCCCATAGGGCTAGCTAGGGCGTACTTTAGGGGTGACTTACATGTAGTAAAAGGGGAGTTCTGGGCCTGGCAAGTAAATTTAGATGCCAGGTCCCTGTGGCAGAAAACTGCGCACACAGGCCCTGCGCTAGCAGGCCTGAGACAGGTTTGAAAGTCTACTTCAGTGGGTGGCGCAAGCAGCGCTGCAGGCCCACTAGTAGTGTTTAATTTACAGGCCCTGGGTATAGAGATACCACTGTACAAGGGACTTATAGGTAAATTAAATATGCCAATTAGGTATAAGCCAAACATACCAACTTTAGATGGGAGAGCACCTGCACTTTAGCACTGGTCAGCAGTGAAAAAGTGCTCAGAGTCCTAGAGCCAACAGCGAGAGGTCAGAAAAACCAGGAGGAAGGAGGCAAAAAGACTAGGGATGACCATGCGTATGGCCAAAAGTCCAACAGGAGACATTATTTTCTTGAGGAAATTTGATATCTGAATGAATGCTGCTTTTTCAGTTGGACTAATCAGAAACAATTCATTTGTTATCGGTCTTTAACTAAAGGTGTCCTCTGGGACTCACCATTACTTCTTCAGGATTGATATGGAGAGAGAACAGAATTGCTAGGGGTCTATGGCCCTCCTTATGACCTTAGCCAAGATCTGACCGCCGGGCGGCCAAATGGAGCCGGCAGTGTTGCGGCCGTGCGACTGGTGCAGTTGCACCGTCGCGCTTTTAACTGTCTGCTATGCAGACAGTGAAAACCTGCAAGGGGCCTTATCAGGGGCCCCTGCATGGGCCCCCAGCGGCCCGTGACTCCCCGTACCGCCAGCCTTTTCCTGGCGGTTCGAACCGCCAGGAAAAGGCTGGCAGTTGGGGACTCCTAATCCCCTGGGCAGCGCTGCAAGGAGCGCTGCCCAGGCGGATTATCACCGATGGGGCAAATGTGGCGGGAAACCGCTGGCCCCGGCGGTGCGACCGCGGCACTTCCGCCACGGTCATAATTCCCTGGATTGCACCGCCGGCCTGTTGGCGGTGCAATCGCCACAACAGACCTGGCGGTCTTTGACCGTCAGGGTTGTAATGACCCCCTATGTCTTGTAAAAGGTTCTGTTGATTATATTGTTGACCACCACACAAACCCACAAAATCAAAGAATTTCACACATGTTTTACTGTATGACTGAATTGTAAACCCCAAGGATTCCAAGTCAAAAAATGATTGCATTCTTGGAGTTAGTAGATTGAAGAACTCCAATTGACAAAAAGTTATCACCATACCAGATTCTGATATGGGCATTTTCATAATACTCTTGCAAGTTTGGTTCCATGCAGGTTCATTTACAAGGAGACCCATCCTAGATTGCAGAAGATGGTGCAGAGGGTGAGCCTCATGATCAGCCAAAGGGACATGTAAGACTAGATGGAGGCACTGAGGCAGATGTCAACAGGAAATCACAATTTGAAGTCTCTTTTGTGCTACATGCTCTATATTGACATTGTCTAGAGAATAGTCAATTAGTCTCAGCTGCAGCCAGGGCAGAAGGTCAGCACCCCCTTATTGGTGAACCCCTTCCTTTCTTTCTGGAGACCATGCCCATGCCTTTGCGCATACTGCTTCCATCCTTTGTTTCCATTTCTCTTCACCATTGTATTACAATGTTTCCATCGGGCTGACCGGCGGCAACATCATATTGAAGCCGGTCACCCTGGTCGAAACAATGCAGCACCATTGTTTAGGCTCCCTCAGGGAGCTGAGGCCAATACCATTGAGCATAGCACCCTTGGAATGCTCACTGTTTGCCAAAGCAGACAGTGAGCATTCTGAGGGTACTGATGGGAGGGCCCTGCATTGCCCACGACATGGTCATGGGCAGTACAATGGCCCCCACTATGGAAAGCTTGGCGGAAAGGAAAGTCGTGATCAGCACGGTTGTGCTGAACTTGGCTCCGCCGTGGCTGACGACGACTTTCTCCACCATCAACCCATGAAAGCAGCAGTCTCCTGGCAGTTGGACCGCCAGGATTGTAATCTGGCGGTGATACCACCAGGAATGCAGTGTTCCGACCGCCACCACGAGTTTGGCAGCTCGAGGACTGCCAAACGTGTAATGAGGCCCCAAAACTAAGCCACTGTCAATCCTGGATGATGTATGGGATCTTAAAAATTTATCCTAAACCATTCCTTCAGATCTACACCATACATGGACAATATCAAAACACAAATATCCCTTTTACATATGCTGAGGTAGCAAATAAACAAAGCAGCACTTATTAGGATCTCTTAAACCACATTAATCATAAAAAATAACTACAACCCGCAAACAATTTTCATAGCCTTTGAACAAGACATGACTCAAACCATTTTAAAAAATTGCCCCCACACAGCCATACAAGGCCATTGCTATCAATTCAATCAAAGCATATGGAGACACCTCCAACAATCTGCACTAAGTGTGGAATATGTTATAAATAGCCAATTTGTCTTTCAAATACAAAAAATGATAGCACTAGCCTGTGCACTTGTCACAGAGGTAGCTAACCACTACAGTGAACTAATAGAAGGCCATTTCTACCAACAATATGAGAACAAACAAATCTGTAAATGTATTATTTCAAAGACATTGGGTTGGCAGACTGCATAGCTCTGGATACGACAACAACTCAAATTCCAAATACCATTGTGGAATGTCTATGACAGTATCTTGCACAGGAAGCAAAACAAACAATCAGTGGAAGGATGGCACAATGGCTTCCAATTAACACTTGACAGAACCTAACCTACACTTTAGAAATGTATGGAATTATTACAAGAAGAGCAAAGCTACCAATAACTATGAATGGAGCAATCTGTTAGACAAATTGCACCTAAACTTAGCTAACAAAACCAAAGAATGTACTACATACTACAACTAAAAGTCTGACCCTCTATAACTAACAAAGGAGTAGATTACGCAGAAATATAAACCAAAAGCATATAAGAAAAGAAATGGTAACCTATGAAAGTCCCCAAAAGTTGCCACAAAAACTAAATCAACATCACAAATCATTTTGTTTATAAATAATAAACACATTTGTAATATATCAGTCTAAACATTAAATAAAACTCCAGCGTTAAATAAGACTAAGGTAGCAAAAAATATAAATTATTTACATGAAAAATGTAAACTTCACCAACAAAAGAACTCAAAGAACAAACTCAAAATAAATACAGAACCTAAACCACACATTTCCAAACAACAATCACATAGGGGGTCATTCGGGGATGCGGGAGCACCGCCAACAGGCTGCCGGTGCTCCTCAGGACATTCTGACCGCGGCGGTTCAGCCGCGGTCAGAACAGGAAAACCGGCAGTCTCCCGCCGGTTTTCCGCTGTCCTGCAGAATCCTCCAGCTGCGCCGCCATGGGGATTCTGACACCCCATACCGCCATCCTGTTCCTGGCGGGTCACCCGCCAGGAACAGGATGGCGGTATGGGGTGTTGCGGGGCCCCTGGGGGCCCCTGCAGTGCCCATGCCAATGGCATGGGCACTGCAGGGGCCCCCGTAAGAGGGCCCCACTTTGTATTTCAGTGTCTGCTTTGCAGACACTGAAATACGCGACGGGTGCCACTGCACCCGTCGCACATACCCACTCCGCCGGCTCCATTCGGAGCCGGCTTCCTCGTGGGGAGGGGTTTCCCGCTGGGCTGGCGGGCGGCCTTCTGGCGGTCGCCCACCAGCCCAGCGGGAAAGCCAGAATGGCCTCCGCGGTCTTTCGACCGCGGAGCGGCCATATGGCGGCTCCCTCCAGGCGGGCGGCGCCCGCCGCCCGCGGGGGTCAGAATGACCCCCATAATATTTACACAAACAATAAAGTATAACATTTCCCATCCAAAAGAAATAAAGCAAATATGACTTACTGTTCTGTAATAGCAAATCTCCTTCTGTTTCCAAATAGTCAAAAATAATAATCTACCAAAATGAGAAAAATATTTTTCAGAAAGCCAAAAAAAATGTGAAAATAAAATGAATCCAATAAATATCCATCAAAGAAATCCAAAGTGTCTAGGAACCATGTAAATACAAACTAGTGTTTAATAAAAACAGCCCAAAAGGAATTTCCTTTTAAAAATGGTAACTCCCAATGCCCATGGGACAGATTCATAGACATATCATGTAAAGTAAACAAAATAAGTAAACGAAAAAGGCCACCGCGAAACGCATTACATCCCCCAAAATATGCATACATTACTGTTAGGGCCTGATTACGAATTTGGCGGTCGGGCTGCCAGACCGTCACGTTGGCGGTCCTGAAAAGACCACCATGCTAGTGGTCTTTCAGACCGCCCTATTACGAGTTACACAGGCAGGACCGCCAACCGCCAAGCAACAAAGGCAGACCAACACCAGCGCAGCGGCCTGGAAATAGGTGATCTACCTCCAGCTCCATCAGCACCGCAATCAACTACCAAGCATGTTACAAGCACATAGTCGTCCTGGCGGACCCTCATGGCAGTCAGCCAATGGGGGTCCGAACCACAGTGGTTTGCAGTCAGCAAAGTAATAAACTGCTGCACATGGGATGAATTTGAAAACAACACAGCTGACACACCTGCAAAGGATACTATAAAACACACCCTTTCACAGACCACAATTCTTTGCATTTTCAATACAAATTACAGAAGCCAGAGTACCTGATTTCCAAAACACTTCATAGATTAGGCACCTCATTTTCTCACCATCCCATAGAACACCCTGCACACCCTTTTGTCCATCACAACCTTTGCACTTCCCCTGTTTAGGAAGTCCCTGTCCCTCATTTTTTTGTACCCACCGTGTCACAGTTGAAAAATAAACATTTTTAAGAAGTTGTTATGAGCATGAAAGCAGCGTTAGGATTGGCCGGAGAGCCCTGCCTTGGTGCTCTGAGGCAGACAAGGAGCCTCTGCCTGCCCCCCTCAAATCGGCAGTGTGCATTTGTGTTTGGCCAGCCTGAGACGGCAGCAGCCAAACACACATGCGCACTGAGGGAAGTGCTATGCACTCCCCATCCGCCCTTGTCAGGCCCAATGGCCCACCCCTTTAACAATAAAGCGATAAAAAACATAGTTTATTATCACTTTATTGTTAAAAGTTTTGCAGCTGCTGCTGCTGGGGGGGGGGGGGAGCGACGCTCCTCTTCCATAGCGGAGGAGCCGCCGCAAAGTAGGAAAATGAAAATGTGGGACAGGTTAGTCGACAGAGTCAATACTGTAGGCACCACCCTGCGCACAAAGAAGGACATCAGGAAGAGGTAGAACAGCCTCAGGGCAAGGCCCATTTCCTTGTCTCCAGGCACCAGCTGGATCCAAGATGACAGATGGTGGCCCCTCCCAGTGTCCCATTACATCTCTTTCCCTCAGAGGAGAAGGTCTTGGCCATCCTACATCCTGAGTGCTTGACAGGAATACCTGGGGGAGTGCAGTCTGGTAAGTCTCAACACCAAAAATGTCACCAAAATGCAATGTCATGCATGCTCACAGTTCACCTTTACCCACTCTCTTGTTCATGTACCCCACCAACATAGTGTTGACTCTGTCAATCTGTGTTGTTGGGCCCAACATCACAGCTACTAAGGTCCATCACATGCCATTGGTCCAAATGGGGCCTGTCAGTCTCTTTCAGTATACAAATATAATCCCAGGAATCACGGTATGTCTCAAAGGGTAAATGTGTGCCCAAACCTAAATGCAGTCTTAATACAGATATGTAATACCCAACATTTGTATAGTGTGTGTAGTACAGAGAGTTACCTGTTTACAACTCCTAGGAGGCACTGTTTTGGCAATTCCAAACACCCAACCAGTGGTCACTTGTGCACATACCCCTGTTTGGTACTTCTCAATTGAAGTTTACTCACATGGAAGGATAACATTTGTCAACTGTGAGAAGTAGAGGGAGTGATCTGACTGCTAAGGCCAGGAGGTCCTGTTTCTGTAATTCCAACCACAAGCCCACTGTGCACTTGTACACATACCCCTGTTTGGTAACTCTTAATTGAAGGGTACTCATCTGGGAGGATAACATTTGTCAAGTGTGTATACTAGAGAGAGTGACCAGACTGCAGCTCCCAGGAAGCACTGTTTCACTAACTCCAACCACCAGCCCAGTGGTCACTTGCCCGAATGCATCTGTTAGTGAACTCTCAAATAAGATTTATTCACTTGGGGGGGAGAACATTTGGATAGTATGTGTGTAGTAGAGAGAGTGACCTGCCTTCAACTCTAAGGAGGCCCTGTTTATCTAACCACAAGCACAGTGTACACTTGCCCAATTACCCCTGTGCCTTAACTCTCAATTAAAGTATACTCACCTGGGAGGATATCATTTGTCAAGTGTGTGTAGTAGAGAGAGTGACCTGACTGCAATTCCTAGGAGGCACTGTTTTTGTAACTCCAACCACCAGCCCAGGGGTCACTTGCCCCACTACTTCTGTCAGTGAACTCTCAAATGACGTTTACTCACCTGGGGGGAGAACATTTGTCAAGTGTGTGTAGTAGAGAGAGTGACCCAATTGCAACTCCCAGGAGGCACTCTTTCAATAACTCCAAACATCAGCCCAGTAGGTACCTGTCCACATACCTCTGTTTGGCAAATCACAAATGAACTTCACTCACCTAGGGGGATAACATTTGTCAAGTGTGGGAAGTAGAGGGAGTGACCTCACTGCTAAGACCACAAAGGCCCTGTGTCTGTAAATCCAATTACCAGCCCAGTGTTCCTTTGTCCAAATACAATTATTTGGCAAACCACAAATTAAGGGTACTCACCTAGAGAGATCACATTTGTATGGTGTGTGTAGTACAGGGATTGACATGACTGCTGAGGCCAGGAGGCTCTGTTACTGTTACTCCACTCACGAGACCACTGTTCTTTTGTCCAAATACCACTGTTTGCTAAACCACACATGAAGTGTACTCACCTGGGAGGTTACTATTTGTCAAGTGTGCGAAGCAGAGGGAATAACCTGACTGCAACTCCCAGGAGGCACTGTTTCTCTGACTTCAAACACCAGAACAGTGTTCACTTGTCCAAATACCCCTGTTTGGAAAGTCTGAATTGAAGTGTACTCCCCTTGGAGGACACAATTTGCGAAGTGTTGGCAAGTAGAGGAAGTGACTTGACTTCAAAACCCAATAGGCCCTGTAACTCTAACTCCAAACACCAGCACAGTGGCTACTTGTCCAAATAGCCTTGTTTGTCAATTGCCAAATGAACAATACTCACCTGGGAATGATCAAGCACAGATCATGCCCAAATCACAGACTTAACTGTCAACATAGCACCAACTTGACTTGCTAACCGAAGATGAAATATTGGAGGACAGGAATGACACCTTATCCTGTGTGTGTGACAATTATTCTTAAGGCCTCAAGATACATCACTAGATTGGTATTGGCACCAGACACATTGACACTGCACTGTGTACATGATCACTTCAGTCACATATATCAGAAAGTCCTGGATCAGCCAACATCACAACCAACTAGGCCCCCTAATGGGCAAAGTCATACCTTGACTAGCAACTGTTTTGCATGCACTGGTGGCAAGATGGCATTTTCAAGCCATCCACCCTACTTCTAATGATCTGCACATGTAAGCAGCAGCTTAAGTCAAAATGAATTGGCATGCCTCAAACATGCCATGTCAATATTCCCAATACCATGGTTACTTGCAACAATAGGATTATCTGCAACTTAACTTTGTACAAGGTCTCTACTTACTGTAACACTAAACTATTGGAGGAAGATGCCACAATACAACCAGTAACATTGTATGTTTTACATCAACAGGTGGAGCTGCCGTCAGGCATGCAGAGGCCACAGAACAGACTGCCACCACCCCCCTGGATGAAGCCCTCAGTGACGATGACACTCCAGGATGTCTGGATGTGGAAGACGGTTCTGGCCCATCTGGGCAACCTGATCAGACGGCAACAGTGAGTCTCACTGTGGCCACTACATAAGCTCACAAACCGGTTGCACCAACATCGCAGGCAACCATTTGCCCCCCAACTTGTGTCCCGAGCACAGTGTCTATGTCCTGGATACTGATTTGCCCTGGATACTGATTTGCAGCGAAACACTTCTGACAATGAGGGTCCAGCACCTAAAGTTGGCGGTAGGCGGAGCCTGCATGCCATGCTGCTAGCATTCGTGTGAAGTGGCCCCTCCCTTTGCATCGATGGTGGGCGTTCTGAGGATCGTGAGTGAGTTCTGAGTCCTGTCAAATTCATGGAGTGGCGCCAAACTGTGCCTGGAGTGATAGCGGGAGAAAAGACTGAGGCACGAGAGAGTCATGAGAGGTGCAAGGTGGAGCAGCCAATAATGTGGACAAAGTGAGTGTGGCTGTCACCACGAAGGCAGGTGGCTCGCAGGCTGAGGGACCCCCTCCTTTCCCCAGAGGTAAGCGTCCATCACCACGAGGAGTCACAGTGAGAGAGTGGGGTCAGGTGGAGAGTAAGGGGGGTTCTAGGAGGCTCACTGAAGACCAAAGGCAATGAGGAAACTTACTGCAAAATCCCCTGCAAACATATCAGTAGTTTCAGCCCAGAAGGGAAAGAGGTGGGCAGGGCAAGTACATTTGGCAGTATGCCACGTGGCCACACAGAAAGGATTACTGGGCGAACGTAGCAGCACATCTACTCATTCTTCACATATACCTGGGAGAAGCATGCAGTCGGCACTGTTGTTTCAGGCCGTTTCAACTGTTGCTGCTGGGGCCACCGCTCAAGTGGACCCGGCAGGGTTAGAGAAAGAAGGAAGGTGTAATAAGGAGCACAAGCCAAGCAGTGGAAGTAGTTGAAGAATGTTTGCAGAAACAGCTCTGGTTCCCCATGTGGTAAGGTAGGGCCCTGCGACAAGCGCCAAATAATATGCATTATATCAGAGGATAACTACTGGTCTGGTGGATATGGTGAAATGCTGTGAGGCCCAGAGTGGTACTGAGACTGTGGGCCTGAATGTGAGCTCAAACAAAAATGTACACAAAAATACTAGACCTGAGTCATTGACTGTAGATTCCATTTTGCCTCTGCACTCAGGGGATTTGGAGGAAGAGTAACAGCAGTCAGTGACTGGCACTGATGGTTTGGGATGGGATATGCTACCTTCTGAAGATCTGCGACCAGAAGACCAGGACGGCGCCAGTAATGTTTGTGACACCATTAATTTGCATTTATCAACACAAACTGAGTCGATTGAATCAATAAAAGCATTGGTGGAGATACTTTTGTCTAAAATCAGAGACTTGCATCAACACCAAGCCCAAGAAACTGAAAAATTACAGCAAAGGTTTTCCCGAATTGAGCAGAAATTCACGGTCTTTGAGGAACTGGCACAAAAGATGCAGGAAGCAGAACAGAGAATTTCTGATTCAGAAGACAAAATTAGTTCCTTTAACGAGCAAGTTTGAGGTGGGGAGAAGCTGTTGCACTACTTAGAGAATAAAGTTGAAAAAATGGAGAATCATTCCCGGCGCTTTAACCTTTGGTTTGTTGGAATTCCTGAGGGTAGTGAGTCTCAGAGCCCAGGACACAGTGTAATTCAGTTAATCGACTCCCTTATTAGAAAACACATCTTGATTGATGCACCTGTGGATTTGACAATTATGAGGCTGCACAGACTTCCAGCAGATCAGTCGACGAATATTAAATTCCCTCTGCCTATCTTCATAAACTTTTCAGATTATTGGATAGAAGAGCAGATTTTTAAAATGGAAATTACCAAAAAACATTTTCACTAATAGACAGTACCCATATAAGAGTGTTTTCAGATGTCGTGGCATCCACTGATACAGAAGGACGTTCATGGGTCTGGCTAAAGAATTTAAGCAAGGAGGAGTACAAGCCTCATTATTTCAGCAGTCAATGCTTAAAGGATTGGCTGAGGGTCGCTTCCATGTATTTCAAATGGTGGAAGATGCCCAAGCTTTCTTTGATAAAATGACAAAATCTTGAATGGTTTGGGATTTAAAAAGATGATAACAAGAGTGTCTGAGAAATTTGTATGAAATTTGCTTGTAATTTGTCAGGCTATGAAGGAGGTTTTTTTTGGTGATTGGGGGTTGTAGGATTATTTCAGACTCAGAAGTTTTCTTCTTTTTTTTTTAGGGGAGTCTCAAACACGGACTTTTGGAGCAGTGACAGAACGCCCGTTCAGGAGTGGGAGCCTTGGGACGAGAACGGTGGGGTACCTCCAGTCCCAAGGGAAGGGGGATTGGGCATGGTGATGTGGGGTATTACTAGCAATTGAAAGTGGCAGGATTAGAACCAAATGTGACTAGTGGCGAGAGGAGTTTGTATTTGAAGAGCAAGTTGATAATCCAGTATGTAAGCAAGGCAGTAAGAGTAGGACTTTGGGTTATGCAGAGTTTATTTGCTTCAAATAGGGAGAAATGCAATATACAAAGATTCTATCATATAATGTGAATGGGCTGTGGCTGCAGCTCCCAACCTGTGGTCCATGGACCCCCAGGGGTCCGTGACACATTCCCAGGGGGTATGCAGGCCTGGTTCGGCAGGAAGGTCCTTCTCCAGATGGCGCCTCTCAATGCGTGTTTTTATATTTATTACTTCTTTAGTGCAGCAGTTTGAAAAGCACAGCAAAGTTCCATGTATATCCAGCAGCGTTCAGGGGTTGAGGGGGGGAATAAAAGCATCACCATAACTTTAATGATTAATGTATCTGCTAGAGAGAGATGGAAGTTTGGTCTAGTCTGATTTGTGACTCATCTAAGGTAGTGCAGATGGTAAATATGCCTGTTGCAAAGAACATGCATCATGCAAAGAAAAGTATTTTATGTGCATAGCACAGAGAGTTACTGCTTTTGCCACAGAGATTCTTTTGCTGCTGTGCAGTTTATAAGTTACAATTGTAATCTAGCACAGTGAGCTATGAACTGCCATCAAAGAGCTGCATGCAAACTTTATGGCACAAATTAGAAAGTTAAGTTTTTCTCCCAGTCTTTCATTATGCTTATGCTGCTAAAAAAAGGTTTGCTTGCATAGAAATACATTCTTATTATTAAAGTCTTTGCTAACCACTATGTTATGTTCTGAATCCCAAGTTCGTGCTGCTCCAGACCAAGCACTCTTAGAAAATGCCTACCAGTGTAAATGACATGTGAATCCTACACCTTGTAATACCTTGTAAAGTGATCTGACACCCTGCACTGGTATGAGAGGTGCTATAAAACAAATGAATTATATATGATAGAGAGGCTATGGAGAGATGAGAGACTGCTATGGTTTTACTTCCTTTCCCTACCACATATTTATGCGAAAACACGTTCTTGCATCTTATGTACCTAAAAATGAAAACAGAAATTGCTTGGAAATGCACAATCTGAACTGAGGGTTCAGCCGTAAAAAAACAAAAATTGAAAAGTTAGTCGCCGAGATGGAGCTCCAACCTTCCCATTAAATTTTTTGCTTTTTGCATATTTTTTCAATATAAAATAATTATGGGGGTCATTCTGACCTTGGCGGTCCATGACCGCCATGGCGGAGTGCGGCGGAAGCACCGCCAACAGGCTGGCGGTGCTTCCTTGGCGATTCTGACCGCGGCGGTAAAGCCGTGGTCGGAAAAGGGGAGCCGGCGGTCTCCCGCCAGTTTCCCGCTGGCCCAGGGAACGCGCCATGGCGGCGCTGCTTGCAGCACCGCCATGGGGATTCCAACCCCCTTACCGCCAGCCTGTTTCTGGCGGTGTCCACTGCCGGAACCAGGATGGCGGGAACGGGTGCCATGGGGCCCCTGGGGGCCCCTGCACTGCCCATGCCACTGGCATGGGCAGTGCAGGGGCCCCCTAACAGGGCCCCACAAAGATTTTCACTGCCTGCTTAGCAGACAGTGAAAATCGCGACGGGTGCCACTGCACCCGTCGCACCCCTTCAACTCCGCCGGCTCCATTCCGAGCCGGCTTCATTGTTGAAGGGGCTTTCCCGCCGGGCCGGCCGCCGGTCTTCTGGCGGTCGCCCGCCGGCCCAGCGGGAAAGCCGGAATGACCACCGCGGTCTTTTGACCGCGGTGCGGTCTTTCGGCGGGAACCGCTTGGCGGGCGGCGACCGCCGCGGTCAGAATGACCGCCTATATCTTTAGTAATTTGACTATTTCCTTGGTGTGTACTTGTTTGTGTATTTTTGAATTAGTGTAATATTGAATTAGTGTTTTAATGTTTGAAATTTAAATTGTACAACTTGCTTTGGGGTCCTCGGCTTCCAGTATATATTCCATGGGGGTCCTCAAGAGTCAAAAAGTTGGGAAGCTGGGGAACAAGTGGTGTAGGAAAGTACTCTCTTTTTGGCATGGTTACCCCCACTTTTTGCCTGCTGGCAGTGTGTTTTGACTGTGTTTCCTGGGATCCTGCTAACCAGGACCCCAGTGACTGTGCTCTCCGCTAAATTGGGTTATTCCTGACTTTGTACACCCCACAATTGGCATACTAGTATGCCCATATAAGTCCCTAGTATATGGTACCAAGGTATCCAGGGCACTGGGGCACCAGGGGTTCCCCACTGACTGCAGCATATATTATGCCACCCAAGGAAGGCCATGCAATTGTGTCTGCAGGTCTGCCATTGCAGCGTGCGTGAAAAGATGCATGCACCCTTTCACTACAGGTCACTGCACTAGGTCCCTGAGAGTCACCCCTATGGCAGGCCCTCTTAGCCTAGAGGGCAGGGTGCAAGTACTTGTGTGTGAGGGCAAACCTGCATAAGCAGAGTTGCCCCTGTGAACTCCAGCTCCATTTTCCTGGACTTCGTAAGTGCGGGAAAGCCATTTTAACCGTGTATTGGACACAGATATCCAGCTACATAATAGTAACTTCAAACCTGGGCATGTTTGTCATCAAACATGTCAGAATCATACCTCAATACTGTTGGTTGTATGATCCCATGCACTTTGGGGGCTCCTTCCCTCACCTTTGCTCTTACCAGTTTGCAAGGTTTTCCCAGGCTGCCCGTGCTTCTGCCATCCTACAGAAAGGTTTCTGCCCTCCTGCTGCTTGACTAGCTCAAGCCCAGGGAGGCAAAACAAAAGATTTCCTTTGGGAGTGGGAGGTAACACCCTTTCCCTTTGGAAATAGGTGTTACATGGCTTGGAAAGTGTAGCCTCCCCAACCCACTGGTATGCTTCGAAGAGCACATTTGGTGCCCTCTTTGCATAAACTGGTTTGCAGCAGTCCAAGGATCCCCGATCCCTGCTCTGGCATGAAACTGGACAATGGAAAGGGTAGTGACCACTCCCCTGTCCATCACCAACTCTAGGGTGGTGCCCTGACCTCCTCCAGGTGACCACTTGATTCTGCCATCTTGAATCCAAGGTGGGCAGAGGCCCCTGGGAGCATCTGAGGGGCCAAGTCAGGCAGGTGATGTCACAGCCCCATAATGATAGGTGGTCACCCTCCTAGGTGACCAATCCCCCTTCCTGGGATATTTAGGGTCTCCCTCTTGGTTGGGTGTTCAGATTCGACATGCAGGATTCTAGCAGGACTCCACTGCATTGTTTACTTCATCTTCTGGCAACCAGGACTACAACAGGACTCTCCAGGAACCGACAATCTGCAACTCCAGAGACGACTCCGCTTTGCAACATTGTTTCTCCGGCTCCTTCAAGCAATTGCAACATTTTCCTGACTGTGCATCCTCTGAGAGTGACAAGTCTTCAGCGTGCACAAGAAACAAGAAGGAATCTCCCTTGGAATGAAGGAGTCACTCCCCTGCATCCACAGGCACCAACTACAACCACGACAGTCTGCGTGGATCCTCTCTCCTCCAGAACAGCAGTTATCCTGCATCACAGGTGATGGTCTGGAGTGGTCCTCCTGGTCCTCTCTACCAGCTGTCCAACTTAGGAGACAGTAAGCTCTTGACTGTCCTTGCAGGACAGTACCCCTGTGCACCAAGACTCTTGCAGCTACCAAGGCTTGTTGGCTCTTCTTCCAAGAGATCTTCAGGCTCTGTGTAGCCCCGGCCTCCAGCACTCTTCCCTGCAAAGCACAGTCTCCTACCTGCTGCTGCAGAAACGTGGGACTCCTCTCCAGGTGTGCTGAGTGTGCCTCACTGCGACTTCTGTTCCTGCTGCCTGTGAGTTGCCTGTGGGGACTGCATCCTTGACTTCTGACTCTCCTCACTGTTAAGGGTCGCCTGGGACTCCTCTCCTTGGGTTGAGTGCCCCTGAACTTTACTGGTCCCTGGCAGGTCTGCATCTCTTTATCTGTGACTCTTTCCTTTGCCACGGCCTGTTGGTGGTTTTTCCACACTACTGACTGAGTGCAGCTCTTCTTCCAACATGGGACATAGTCTGCATCACTTCTGGAACTCTTCTCCTGTTCCTGTGCTGCATAGCTGACTCCTTGACTTCACCGTCAACCTGGTCCTGCATCTACAGAAGGGTGGGTAGTGGCTCCTGCCCCAACCGGACACTCCAACTCGAACTGGACTTGGTCTTCTTCATTTGCTGGTCCTCAGAATCCAGCTTTGGTTTCTTCCAGTCTTGCTTGGGTCATGCACAGTCCTTTTACAAAGTTTACCTGTGAGTTTGGGGAAAAAACACATACTTACCTCTTCTCTCCTGGTCGCTGGGAGGCATCCAGGTACTTACCTTTTGGGATTCCTAGTTCCTCTAGCTCCCCTCTACAGATTCCACTTCCTTGGGTGGAGGACTGACTTTGGCATTCCACTTACTGAGTATATGGTTTGGTCTCCCCCTAGCGTCTCCATTATTTTCTGTTATTTCACTGTTTGCTATTGCTTTCTATGCCAATTCCTGACTTCTAATGTGAATATAATAGTGGGTTTACTCATCTGCTAGTAGAGTATTGCCTATACAGTATTTTAGTATTTGTGGTACCATAATAAAGTACCTTTATTTTTGTAACACTGTGTGTTTCGTTCATGTGTATAAGTGTTGTGTGACTATAGTGCAATTGTATAAGCTTTGTATGTCTCCTAGATAAGTCTTGGCTGCTCATCCGCAGCTACCTCTAGAGAGCCCTGGCTTCCCAGATGCTGCCTACATCTGTACACTTAGTGTTAGGGTTCTAGTCCCCTGTTTTTGGGTAAGTTAGGGGTCTGGCATAGCCTTGCTCCAAACTTTGCTGGGAGCCTAGAATTAGAGTAGTTAGGGACTCCTACACCACTCTAGCTAGATATCATGTCTTCAGTAGAGCACACCTCTCAGGCTCTAGACTCTCAGTATGAGGATCAAACTTTTCAAGAGTTAAGGGAGATGTGTGCTGAGAGAAAACTGAAGACAGGGAGAAATCCCAACAAGTGTCTGCTTCTTTTCCTACTCCTCCAGGCTGATCAGGACAATGCTGGTAGCCTGGATGAGGAATAAGTAGTGTTGGAAGGTGGGTCATTAGTTGTGTGGCCTGCACAAGTAACGAGTCCGCACACGACCGCCACTGGGAACCAAACACCCCATTGTAGCGCTTGACTCTCATAGGGTAGCGTTGCAGAGCAGTCCAAGGCTTACTCAAGGGAGGTGGTGTGGGCTAGTAATCCCCATTCACAAGCACGCAAGCATGACTCTTAATAAATGAATGTCCAGTCTGTGCTTTTTCTTCTGATAAAGTAAAAGTACATTTATTATTCACACACACTACTCAATACTATGCAACAATCTACAAATATCTACAAAGTGATAAAATCACTCTGGACCAACAGTATGTAATCGTTCAGGTCTCCTTAAGGGAGAATATAATCCAACAACCCACATGGCAAAACAATCCCAGTGCCCCCCTTGCGACATTTGAACATTCTGACAGTATTCAACAGTACAGTGCAATGATGACACCTACATTTGTGAACAAATACTTTCATCTTGCCAAGATGTGACTGTCAGTATCATTATTCAAATTAGTATAATCAGGGAACTTAAGAGACCAAATTCTAGCATTATAACCATTAGGATTACTTTTAGATTACTCTTACTGAACCATAAAATAACAGTAGAATACATGGGGCCATACCAACCTACACCTATGGTAGGCACCCTTGCACAAACAGGAACAAAAGTTTACTGAAGCTTGTGCTTCAAATATCCATCCAACCCTGGAGGGGTTATCTCTCAGGTGTCCCACCCTACCTAGGGTGGGGACACCAACAGATGTTGGGGGGAGGCTGCGCTGCTCCTGCAGCTCCCCCTGTCTCACAGTTCTCGTTGGTGGTGGCCCCCATCTCCCTGGGACCACCACAGGCGTTTTAGGGGCTCAATAAGCAGCCCCAGCCCCGCAAAGCATGCTGGGGCGGCTGCATAAATGATTAGCGGCTCTCCCGCTGAGAGGGGAGAGCCGCGATTCCTTTTCTGTTCTTCTTTTCCTTTTTATTTTGGGGGTGCCGGTCCCACCCGGACACCCCCTGCACTAAAAAGCGGATCCCTCGTTGGAGGGCGGCTCAGGGAGCCCACCCCTGGCCGCCCCCGCCGGCTCCCCGCACGGCCAGCACCTCCGGGTGCTGCCGCGGGAGCCGGCCAGCTGATTTGGGTCTGCCCGTCCAGCGGGCAGACTCGGGAGGCGAGCGGCCGCTGGGGCCGCGCCGGGGGAGTGCAGCGGCACTCCCCCTTCCTCCTGGCGTCGTCGGGGCCCCGGGATGGGGTCCGGGGCCCCTCCTCTCCACGACGGGGAGCGCGACGGCGCTCCCCGGAGTCCTCCTGTTCTCGGGGCCCCGGGATGGGGTCTGGGGCCCCTCTCCTTCGTAGGGGGGAGCTTGACAGTGCTCCCCCAGGCCCTCTTCTGCGCGGGGCCCCGGGATGGGGTCCGGGGCCCATCCAGCCATATTCACGGGGAGCGCGACGGCGCTCCCCGACTTTTCTTCGGTTGGGGGTGCGCAACGGCGCACCCCCACTCCCGTCTCTTCTCGGGGCCCCGGGATGCGGTCCGGGGCCCCATTGGACCATCTTCACGGGGAGCGCGACGGCGCTCCCCGACTTCTCTTCTGCTGGGGGGTGCGCGACGGCGCCCCCCATCATTCCACCTCTTTCACAGGACCAGGCTTCACGGGGCCCCGGGATGGGGTCCGGGGTCCCTTCTTCCTCAGAGAGGGGGAGTGCGACGGCACCCCCCTTGCTCCTCTTTCTCCTGGGCAGCCCCCCAGGCCCTGGCCCACCCTGGGGGCACAGTCTCAAGCAGCTGCGGAGCTCCACACGCTTCGTAGCTGCTTTCTCAAGGTCGCCATTCTTTGTCCTGTGATATCTCGGGCCCCCAAGGGCCGATTTTCTTCATTCTTGCGTCGTTCCGCTCCAGGTGACAAGCCCTTGCCACCGGGAGCACTCTCCTTAGGCTTCCTGGCCTCGAAGGGTCCCAGATCATCAGGGAGCCAGTTCCACTGACTCCTGCGCCAATCTTTCCTCTGGGTTCCCTCTTTTCCTTCTGGGCAGCGCGCTCTCCTTGCGCCAGCCCAGTCCTTCCCCCAACTAGTCCTCTGGCGGGGTAAGGGGGCCAGCTTGCCTGGCCCTGGCATTCGCCTCGCTGGCCTGGGATCCTTCAGGGGCAGAGTCCCTGCCCCAAGGGCAGTCAGGAGGTTCTAACTTCCAGTTGTCCATGACGCCTGTCTGCAGTCCCAGTGTCCAGCAGTGAAGCACAGCCAAGAGAGAGAGCTCTCCCCTGTGCAGGACCTTTTAAGTGGGGGCGGAAGTGTCCAGCAGGTCTGCACCTCTGGCCTATCCAGATGTGCCACATCACTTCCTTGCTCCCATCCCCTCCTTCTTGCACAGTCTTCTGGGATAGCTCAAGATGGCATCCTCCAGGAGTTAGTTGCCACATGTGCTCTGAAAGTCTCAGCCCCTCCTTCCTGACATTCCTCGCAGGGCTTCTCCAGCCTGCTCCTGGCACTGAATGACAGCTGGCTGATTGATGCTAGGCCCTGCTCCAGCAACTGGACATAGCAGTAATTGGCCCTAATCCTGAGCTGAGGCAGAAAAATATGACATCCCTGGATGACCCATAAGTGGTACAACTATGCTCCTGTAACCTACTGCATCATTCTTTTCTTACAGGTTACAGTGTACTTTGGTGTGACTCTGGTCTCGGTGGACCCCAGAGAACTGGAGTTGCACCCTAGGCCCTCCTTTCCCATTGACATTCAATGGACTATCCCTCCAATGCAAATATCTTAAGCACCCTGACATTGGCATTAGACTGGGTGTCTCTACAGTGAGAAGACAGTAAGCACACTGACTCTCCCTCACATGTATACACCCCTCTCATGAGACCTACTCCAGGTCACAACCCTCTCTGCATAGTTCCTCCTGCGCCAGGACTATCTAGGCGCAGTTCTAGGGCTGCGCACACTAGGAATCCTCCTCCCACAGCCCTCACATGGGTGCACATCCATGCGCACACATGATCACATGTAACCTGCCTGGGGCCTCCTGCCTTGCTGCGCCACAGCAGCCTTTCCTTAGCACGGCGACACCACCGGTAAACATGTGTAGTCCATTTTACCATGTGTTTATTGTGCGGGAGTCACCTCATAGGAGGCTTCCTCACAGTAAACAGTCAAAAACCAGGTGGTCAAAAATCGAAAAATCAGGGCAGTCCTGATGGTCAGAACCGTCCTCTAACAAGTAGAAACTGACCATCCAGGTATAGAAAGGGTAGACTTGGACTACACTGGGGAGGGTCAGGAAGAACCTGGGGAACACTACAGCTATGTTAGGAGTACTGCAGGTAGTGAGAAGGGGGGGTCCTGTCCCTCCTCTGTCCATTCCTATGTTTCCTCAGTCTCTGAGGGGACCCACTACCCCACTACAGGGGAAGATTCCCTAGACAGGGAGCTTAGGCAACTGGGATTGAGGGAAGCTACGCTGAGGCAGCAGCAGCAGCTAGCCATAGCTAGGGAAGCATTGGCAGTGGAGAGGGAAAGGCAGGGTTTAGGGTTAACACCCCATGGTGGCAGTAATTTCAGTTTCAGGGACACCAGGGTCAAGGAGGACTCTTTTGACTCTAGCAACATGAACAAGGTAGACCCACCTTAAAAGGTGGGAGATGATATCTACTAGTGGTTAACTGCTTTGGGGAGGACCTGTAAGGTACAGAGGAGTCCCCCAAAAGCAGTAGGCAGCAATTGTATGACTCTTCTTCTCTGACAAAGGTAGAGACAGAGAAGAGGATGCAGACAATTCCACAGTTTTGAAAGATGCACTGTTAGGTGGGTTTGGTCTGAGTACTGAACAATATAGGATCAAGTTCAGAGAGACCAGGAAAGAGTCCTCCCAAGACTGGATAGATTTTGTGGACTGTTCTGTGAAGACTCTGGAAGGCTGCTTGCATGGAAGCAAAGTGAGTGACTATCAGGGCTTGTATAACCTAATTCTAAGAGAGCACATGTTAAACACATGTATATCTGATCAGCTCCATCAGTACATGGGGGACTCTGATCTGACTTCTCGCCAAGAATTGGGAAAGAAGGCAGACAATTGGGTCCACACCAGGTTGAGGAGGAAGGCTCACACAGGGGGTGACCACAAAAAGAAGGAAGCAGGTAAGTCTCAGGACAATGGTGGGGACAAAAAGAAACACAAAAGGGCTTATTATGACTTCAGCGAATGGAAAAGCCCGTCCCCCAAAGGCCCGACGGGTATGTTGCTGCCAGTGTAGCAGACTCCCCACTTGGCCCATCACGAGTTTCCCGCTGGGTCAGCGGGTGGAAATACAGTTTCCGCCTGTTGACCCATCGGGAAATAGCCTCCAGCATTGTGTCCGGCTCCTAATACAGCCGGCAATAATGCTGTAGTGCGTAGGGTGCACAGGCACCCATCGCAATGTTCACAGTCTGCAGAGCAGACTGTGAACATTGTGACGGAGTTGGCCAGGGGGGCCCCTGCACCGCTCATGCCAAGTGCATGGGTAGTACAGGTGCCTTTTTGGGGCACCCTGCACCCCGTCTCCGCTAGCCTTTTCATGGCAGGGTTACCGCCATGAAATCGTTGGCGGAGAAGGGGGTCGTAATCCCCAGGTCGGTGCCACTTGCAACGCTGCCATGGTGGATTAGGACCGACAGCACCTCCGGACCACCATGAAGATGAAATTTGGTGGTGTGGTGGTCCGAACCCGTCGCTACTGCCGCTGTCATAATAGGGCGCTCGGACCACCGCAACGTTGGCAGTTGTTAGACTGCCAGGGTCTTAATGAGGCCCAAAGAGACTTCATCAGGCCCACAAAACTCTTCTGGGGGTGGGAACAAATCCTCTTCCTCTTCTTCCAGCTTCAAAAAGACTTGGTGCTATGTTTGGAAGAACAAAGGCCATAGGGCAGGGGACAGCTCCTCTCCTAAGAAAGGCACCAAACCTTCCACCACTACTAACTCCACTTCTACTCCTAGTGCCCCTTGCAATAGCAGTTGTGGTGGGACTACTAACAGTATTCAGTCCAAGAGTGAAGCTGGACTCACCCTAGGTACTGTAGTGGGGTCTGGACTAGTTAGAGAGAACACTGAGGCTAAGCTGGTCTCTGATGGTAGCATTTACTTTGCCATTGTTGCTGCCTGTCCCCTTAACTTGTGTAAGTACAGGCAGAATCCCTTAATCAATGGTGTTGAGGCTGAGGCCGGCAGGGACACAGGTGCCAGTGTCACTATGGAGGCTGAAAAACTGGTGTCCCCTGAGCAATTTCAGTTTCAGGGACTCCAGGGTCAAGGAGGACTCTTTTGACTCTAGGAACTTGAATAAGGTAGTCCCACCTTACAAGGTGGGGAATGATATCTATAAGTGGTTCACTGCTTTGGAGAGAGCCTGCAAGGTAGAGAGGGTCCCCCAAAAGCAGTGGGCAGCAACGTTGCGGCTCTCCTTCTTTGACAAGGTAGGGACAGACTTCTCACTGTGAGAGAAGAGGATGCAGACAATTCTGCAGTTTTGAAAGAAGCACTGTTAGGTGGGTTTGGTCTGACTACTGAACAATATAGGATCAAGTACAGAGAGACCAGGAAAGAGTTCTCCCAAGATTGGGTAGATTTTGTGACTGTTCTATGAAGGCTCTGGAAGGCTGCTTGCATGGGAGCAAAGTGAGTGACAATCAGGGCTTCTATAACCTAATTCTAAGAGAGCATATTTTAAACAAATGTATATCTGATAAGCTGCATCAGTACCTGGTGGGCCCTGATCTGACTTCTCCCCAAGAATTGGGAAAGAAGGCAGACAAGTGGGTCCCCACCAGGTTGAGGATGAAGGCTCTCACAGGGGGTGACCACAAAAAGAAGGAAGCAGGTAAGTCTCAGGACAAGGATGGGACATAGAGAAACACAAAAGGGCTTATTATGACTTCAGTGAATGGTCAAAGTCCCGACAGGTATGTTGCCGCCAGTGTGGCAGCCTCCCCACAGGGCCCAGTACGAGTTTCCCACTGGGTCAGCAGGTGGAAACACAGTTTCCGCCTGCAAACCCATCGGGAAACAGCCTACAGCATTGTCTCCAGCTCATAATAGAGCCGGCGACAATGCTGTAGTGAGTAGGGTGCATAGGCACCCATCGCGATTTCATGGCAGGGTTACGGCCCTTAAATCGCTGGTGGAGAAGGGGGTCATAATCCCCAGGGTGGCACCACTTGCAGTGATGCCCTGGCAAATTAGGACCAACAGCACCACCAGATCGTCATGTAGATGAAATCTGGTGGCACTTGTGGTCTAACACCGGCGTTACTGCCACAGTCATAATATGGCACTCGGGCCACCACAACCCTGGCGGTTGTTAGACCACCAGGGTCCTAATGAGGCCCAAAGACTCTTCATCAGGCCCACAAAACTCTTCTGGGGGTGGGAACAAATCCTCTTCCTCTTCTTCCAACTTCAAAAAGCCTTGGTGCTATATTTGAAAGAACAAAGGCCCCTTAATTTGTGCAAGAAAAGGCAGAATCAATGGTGTTGAGGCTGAGGCCTACAGGGACACAGGTGCCAGGGTCACTATGGAGACTGAAAAACTGGTGTCTGGTGAGGAACACCTACTTTGTCACAGGTACCAAATAACTGATGCTCATTATAACATTTTGTGCCACCCAATGGCAGTTATTGATTTCAGCTGCAAGCTGACACAGCTGAGCTCTTGGGTGCAGGGAGGGCCACCAGGGAGGAACTCAGTAGGGAACAACAGACTTGTCCCACACTGGAGAGCTTGAGGCAGAGAGCTGCAGCACAGCAGACAGGGGATGTCAGTGGCACCTATAAGGCACCTATTGACAGGCAAACAGTCCCCTGTGCCAATAGTGTGTTCACACCATGTGGTCTGACACCTGGTCACACCACATGGTGTGAACACACCATTGGCACAGGGGACTGTTTGCCTGCCAATAGCAAAATTTACAGCCAAACTGATCATGTCAGGGAATGCATCAAGTCTGAAGTTCAGAATATGCTAGACCTAGGAGTCATTGAGTCCTCAGATAGCCCTTTGGCTATCCCTGTAGTGCTTGTCCCAAAACCACACTATCAGGATGTCAACAAAAAAACATGATGTTTTGTTTTGATTACAGAGGTCTCAAACTGTTACTAAAACAGATGCTTATCCTATCCCTAGGGCAGATGACCTATACTTAGTATATGGTTTGGTTTTCCCTTAGGGTCTCAATTATTTTCTGTTATTTCACTGTTTTCCATTGCTTACTATGCCGATTCCTGACTTCTACTGTGTATATAATAGTGTGTTTTCTCACATGCTTGTAGGGTATTACCTACACAGTATTTTAGTATTTATGTTACCATAATAAAGTACCTTTATTTTTGTAACACTGTGTTGTTCTTTCATGTGGGTAAGTGCTGTGTGACTATAGTGGTATTCCATAAGCTTTGCATGTCTCCTAGATAAGTCTTGGCTGCTCATCCACAGCTACCTCTAGAGAGCCCTGGCTTTCTAGACACTGCCTACACCTCACTAATAGGGTATACCTGGTATAAGATGATAACAGCAAAGGTGCTCACCACACACCAGGCCAGCTTCTTACAAGCAGAAAACTGGAGCTTTGTTGAAATGTCTTTTGTATTATCAGCCAGATGTTATTTATCTTCAAGAAACTCACTTGAAACATAATACCCCGAAAAGGTGTTTCCCTGTGAAATTTTCACGCATGCTCTTCTCTTCGGCAGGGGCCACGGTGAGGGGCATAGCAATATTATTTGCTGACTCCCTAGATTGTGAAATAAAAGAGGTTCTTAGGGATAGGCAGGGGTGATGGATCTGGGTGAAAGCTATAATCCAGGGGGTAAGGGTAAATTTTGTGAACTATTGTGGACCGGTGTCCGATAATACGCAGCCTCTGACGCAAATTTCTGACCTAGACCTAGATGCAGAGGGTTGTATAGCATTTGGAAGAGACTTTAATTTTATACAGGATTTGAAAAGAGATTTGTCTAACTCGGGTAAAAAACAACTGAAGCCAAAACCGCCAGGCTAGTGCAAGTAATGAAGCATGACTTTGGATTAGTTGATCCTTGGTGTGTTGACCATGGTGTGACGGCACCATTTACTTATTTTTCCATGCAATTTTGTTTGGCCTCTAGAATAGATTTATTTCTGCTATCCAACTCATGGCAATGGGGCACTATAGAAATTCTGACTAACTCATTCTCCAAGCATTTGGTGGTAAGTTTTAATTTTGATTTAGATAAATTATCAAAACTTCCACTTAGGTGGCATTTTGATAAAACGCTTATCTCGGATTGAAATCGGCTAGAGGAAATGAGACGCTTTGTGAGTGGCCTCTTTGAGATTAATATCAACTCAGCATCAGATTTTACAGTCTGAGAAGCATTCAAAGCCACCTTTTGGGGGCTAAATAAAATTAAAGCATTATGAGAAAGATGGACCCCATTGCCGCTCACTTTCATAGGGAGAGTTGCGCTAACTAAAATGTAAATTCTGCCCCTGCTTTTATTCCTTTTCATTAATGTACCCTTGACAATACAAAGCACTTATTTTGGTGAACTTGCAACAGTTTTTCAAAAATGTTTATGACAGAATAAGAATCCCATGGTAAAGATGCAAATATCAGAATTGTGGGTAGAACTAGGGGGTCTGGCTCTTCCTCATATCAAGACTTACCATCAGGGCCCTCTTGGATAATCTAATCAATCTCTCTATTGTAGACTCCAGATTGGACAGCTTTTTCTGAATCGAATGGTTAAGGAGAGTGAGGTTCAACTCCTGATGTTTTTGAAGACAGCAAAATTGCCCAACAAATTGAGATAAAAGACCTTGGGTGTATTGGTACAACGTGTACAGGCCGTTTATAAGCAATGGGAGTTTCCACCATGTTACGCTCACACCCGACTAAAAGAGACACGATTGTGGGGGTTGACAGTCTTGCATTCTATTTTATGTGAATGGGAAGAGAAGGGTTTTATGAAACTGGGTAATTCTTTTTGTAGGTTCCATCTTAATATCGTAGGATCAAGTGACTCAGCGTTTTGGGCGAAGTACCATCGAGTTGCAGCTAAGCTTCAGACAAATACAATGTTTTAAAAAAAATAGTTATAGGTAGTTAAAGACTGAAACATCCCTGTTGGTTAATATGTTTTTCAGAACAAGTTACTAGGGCTGGGAAATTGATATGGATTTCTTTAAAAAAGTATTGCTCAAGCAGTAGTGCCATTGTTTTATAGAAAAAGTTAGTAGAGAAACAGGATGTAAGATAACACTAAGAGAATGGCAGTATATTAGCGAGTTGGGGTATAAGTCGCTGAGAGTGGCAAATTGCAAAAGGATGGCATTTCTCGCAAGATGGCTGGTGTACTATACTCCATCAAGGAATAATAGGACGCACCCTCTGAATCCAAATCAGTGCTTTCACTGTGAGGTGATGAGTTGCGGTGATTGGGGTCTAATTTTTTTTGCTGCCCAAGACTGCACATTTTTTGGAATTATGTTTTTGCTGGGATTAGCAATGTAATTCATGTTCCTATATTACCCAAGGTCAAACTGGCCCTTTTTGGCTCCTTCCCCCCAGTGTACAAGTTTAAGAAGTTATCCCAATGGTTTATTTCAATAGCGATTGCAGTGGCACATTTCTTGATCTTGCAACTTTGGACATCAGCAAATGTCACCACTGTTATGTTATGATGGTAAAAGATAAATAGAACTAAAATATTCGAAGAGGCATATGCTAAAAGAGTGGGGGCTATTTCTAGGTTTTTAAAAGCGTGGAGGGGGGGTGGGAGCCTGTAGTGCTGAGTTTATTATTAGATGCAGGAATTTATTGGGGTCATTTTATGATTTTTCTTGTAGTGGTACTGGATGCTCATAGGCATTTTAGTGCCTCCAAGAGGATGGTGAAGAAATTGTATATGGTACTTTATATGTGCGGGGATATTTTTGAAGATGTTTGATGAACTTTTTATGCTTGGTTTTCAGGGTAGAGGTGTTGCTTTTAGAATTGAGGCTATAGCTAATTGGCTTGTTGGTAATTTTAGTGTGGGTGTGGGTACTTATGTGACGACTTAAACTGCATTATATGCACACAGACACTTTAGTGTTTCTGAGATGTACATAGACTTGACATGGTTGATATGCTTCAAATATTTTTGCTATACACCTAGGTATTTTATAAAATCCAATTGCTGTTATGTAATTTATTATCAATGCGGGAGTGGAAGTCATTGAAACGCTTGCCTAATCTCACACTTTGGCTCTGGGTTGAGAGGGCTATGGGAGGAATTAAATTAATGTACTCACTTTAATTATGGTAAGGTTTTTAGACCAATGTATGGTTAGCTGAGCTATCCTGCTTGCTGCTTTCTTGTAATTCTATGCTCTTTTATGAACTTTACTGGTTATTTTAATGTAAAGTTTATTTTTAACCCTGCCAAATAAAAAGAATTAAAAAGAAAGACAATGAGAGTTGGAGAGGGCAACATTTGGCAAGAGCACAGGACCCTTGAGGGTAGGGTGAATGGGAGGGATGCTGTGGGTCAGCGAGGTGATGCCACTGGGGCTGATCTTGGCCAGGACACCATCAGCAACATCTTGTGGGTCTATCAGGAGCCAGAAGCTGATTGAACTCCGGGAAATCAAGCAGCTACAGAGGGAGATGCACAGAGACATGCGGAAACAGGTGGAGGTCCACAATACCAACATGGCCTCCCAAAGAGGGGTGCCGTCGGACATTCACACCACCCTGAGCAGGGCTTTTCAACAACAGTCTACCCTTTCCTTTGGCGCATCAACACCAGGCACATCAACATCGGTGTCAGACACTCTCCAGTGCCAGAGGAAGACCCAGCCCCATACACTCCTGCCTCTGTAGCAGCAGACCTCCCCCCACGCAAGCAGGGACGTCCAGCAAAGAATCCAAGAGGTGTAGATGGCAAGACACCCACCACTGTCAGTAAGTGGCCTCTTCCTAAAAGGCCTCCTTTGTGTGCCACACATTCACTCTGTTGACTGATCACAAGCACCTTCCAGTTCCGATGGGAGGAGTACTCTGGACTTTGGACTCCCATTGGCGTGGCATTTACGCCAATGATTTCATTCACGATGACTATCCCCTTTACATCTTTTGTTTCTTTCTGCCCAAATTTTATTTTCAGAATTCGCATTGTCATAAATTCACCCATCACAATCTCATTGTCTGCTTGCTCAATTTCCACTTTTCGCTAGGTAGAGATGTAAGACTATGTGAACCATATAATGAAGACACAAGCTAATTGTGCAAGCAGGGATTTGTTACAAGTACACAGTGTCCAGCTCAGGATTACATACATTACACACCAACACATTAGTACAGGTGTCTGGTCAAACCAAACATTTTACTCCAGTGTACAGCACACAGGCTGTCAATATGTCTGTACTCTTAGGAACAAAAATGTGTGACTCATACTGAGTCAAAGTACATATTTCAAGGTACAGATCCCCAGGTCACAGTAAGAAAGGCTTTGCCAGTCTTTGTCCTGTACAATAGGCAACAATTAAAGTGCTTGATGTCAGCAGCTTGAGCATTATCACATACCACACCAAAGTAATCCAACATCACATAATCTAACATACAGACAGATGGCAGTACAATAGTCCCTGATCCTAACCTATCATCATCCAATTGCCATGCATCTGGTGGTATGGTACAAACAATTGTCAGTATTGTGGCACAAGCACCGTGGCCTGCAATGATGAAACACATCTACAACTAGATACAGGCCATACAAAAAAAGTGTTTAACCAAAGTGAACAACAAATAACTTGATCAAAAGCTAGGACTACATATTTTCAGACCACATAATGACACATGTGATGCATCAGGCCCACTACAAGACATAAACCAAGTGCAGTGTGTACTTCTGTACTCCCACCCAAACACTGTGCCAGCTGTCTTGGTACAGGTCTCATACATCCAAACTCTGTAACCTACATTGCCTGGAACTGGCCAGGCCCACTTTGTATGTCAGAACAGCATCAGATACTTGCCAGCTCTGAAATGCCCACATGAAGATGCCATGGTGAAGGTACCTATACAAAGAACAAAACAAGGAGTATAGGCTTGAAACCATGCCTAAGACACAAGTCATGTAGCTAGCAATGGAAAATAAAAGACATTGCAAGGAAACTGACACAAACAAAGCAACATCATCAAGGTGGGGATGTGTCAAAAGCTATCTTAACCAGCAACCTCTGGCCGAATATAGCAGAGTATCCGCTCCCTGGCTGTTTATAAAACCAGGAGCAGCTCGAGGGAAGGTGAAGGGGTGGGGTGGTGCGCAGGGGACGGGGGGGATTATATTAATATTAAAAATAAAATGTAAACAAAAAAAAACATACATCAACACTACATGCCGCTCCGATCCTGCTTCTCCTTACTGCAGGCACAGGCTGTGTGTGAAAAACCCTTCAAAAAGCAAATTCCTCAAACCTGAAACACAGGCATGAATGACACAATTTAAATCCAAGAGTTATGCTATTAGAGAAAGAAAAGTCACACAAATGCTCTTTTAAAATTGCACTGTCACTTTTTGTAGTACTTGAGCTCAAGCAGATTTCCTGAAACTCATTTAGGCAAGTAACTACAATAATAATGTAGGATGTTCAGAAATGCATTTGTCTCTTCAAGATAAGCACTCTGCCAAAATACGAGGTCTGAAATACACCAGCTTTTCTAGGAAAGTGCGGCGCTCAAAGAACAAACTCCCTGGAGAATACTAGTCACCTAGGTGCAGTCTTTTCCGGTGTGCTGGAGGAATGCCAGGTGTCAGCTGGTGCAGGAACGAAGAAAAGAAGTGCCTCAAAAGTCCTGAATATGAGGATGACAGCAGGGCCTGGACTGCCAAGTCAGATGCTGAGATCAGGAAGCAAAACAAATCCAATCAGGGAGGCATGCTTCACTCTGCTATTTATAGCCAATCAGGAAAGCAGTTGAAATGAGCCACCACGCCCAATTAGGAGCACATGTCTACACCTGCTCATATTAGCAAACAAGCATTGATAAAACCAATTGTGTAACACAGCACATTATGTTTACTTAGAAACATGAAGGTTTAACCAAGAACAGAGATATGATTTAACCCTAATCCCTGGGATGCTGACAGATAACTCAGGAGGGACCTTGGGGATTCCTGACTATCCTCCCCACCAAAGACCCTCTCAAAGGACGGGACTTGGAAGGGTGCAGGAGATGGAATTTGTTAGTAAGACGTGGATCATGAACTGTGGACATGGGTTCCCAGGAATTGCCCTCAGGCCCATGGCCTTTCCAAGCCAATAAATAGTGTAGAACACCACGGACGTGCCTGGAGTCAAGAATTTTGGCCACTTCAAATCCCCATTGCCCGTGTACTTTTACCTAGGGAGGTGGTGGGGCATCGCGGGTATCAGGGGAATAGGGACGGAGTAACGATACATGAAACATGGGGTGTACCTTGAAATCATCTGGCAATGTCAGTTCTACTACCACTGGATTGATGATTTTGGCAAATAGGAAAGGGGCCTAGAAATCAGGGGTTTAATTTTCTGGATCCTGCAAGATGGAGATTTTTTGATGAGAGCCACACCTGATCTCCTATCTGATAAGAGGGAACAGGTCTCCTTCTTTTGTCTGCTTGTTTTTTTACTTGAGCTTGGTAGAGTTTTAAATGGTGTTGTACTTGTTTTTGAATCTCCTGTAACTCTTTATGGTGTTCTGTACTAAGGGGACTCTTGTGGATGTTTGGGACCCAGTTATAGGTAGCATTCCTGGGTGCAGACCAAGCAAACAGTAAAATGGGGATACTCCTGTAGCCATGTGGACAATGTTGTTATATACAAATTCAACAAGAGGTAAAGCCTTATCCCACTCAGTAGACCATGAGTCAATGTAACATCTCAGGATTTGCTCCAGCGATTGGTTGGCACATTGCGCCTGCCCATCCGTTTGTGGATGATATGCAGAGGACAAGCAGACATCCATACCGACAGAGGAACAGAAGCTACGCCAAAACCGTGATATAAATTAGGGGCCACAATCGGAAACAATTGTGGTGAGCAACCCATGAAGCCATACAATGTGTTCGACAAACAAATCAGAGAGCTTGGAAGCCGTAGGGAGGCATTTTAGTGGAACAAAATAAGCCATTTTAGTTAGGTTATCTACAACCACCCATATGACAGTGTGTCCATTGGAAGCTGGGAGATCAGAAATAAAATCCATACTTATGGTATGCCATGGGGCCACCAGAATTGGCATGGGAAGTAACAATCCTGTGGCTGGAGTATGTAGGGTTTTAGCCCGAACACAGGTGGAACAAGTCTGGATGTAGCTTCTGACATCCTGCACAAGTGCGAGCCACCAAAACCATCTTGACAGAGATCTCACATCTTTTTCTCACCCGGGTGACCTGCGAGGACAGAATCATGTCCCCAATGTAACACTGTATCCCGTAATTCTTTGGTATGGACGAACAACTGATCAGTATGGTATATTAAACCCTCTTTTTCATACACATCTGTTGAACAGGGAACCTTGTGTTGGGCTAACTGTATTTTCTCAACAAACTCTTGGGAAGTGCACACAGCCATGATTTCTTCTGGGGTATAATGCTTCTGACCTGTTCCAGCACAACATCAGAGGAGAAAACCATCTTAGACAACGAGTCTGCCTTTTGTTGTGTAGTACTGGGCCTATAAGTGATTACAAAGTCAAACTTGTTAAAGAATAGAAGCCAGCGTAACTGTCAAGGTGTCAAGGCCTTGGTCGCTTGAAAAATCTGTAAATTACGGTGATCTGTGTAAATAGTTACGGTGTGTATAGCTCCTAGTAGGTGGTGACGCCATTCCTGGAAGGCAAGCTTAATGGCCAGAAGATCCCGCTCCACCACCGTGTAATTTTGCTCTGCGGGTAGCAATTTCTTTGAAAAGTAAGCTACTGGATGGAAATGCCCAGACTCAGGATCTTGTTGGGACAAGACACCACCCACTGCCATTTGGGAAGCATCTGCATCCACAAAAAATGGCTGAGCTGGATCAGGATGATGGAGAATGGGTGCTTCAGTGAATGTGTTTTTAAGATGTTGGAAGGCTTTCTCAGCTTCTGCATCCCAGAGGAACTTAAGCCCCTTTCGCAGGAGACGAGTTATGGGAGATCCCACGCAAAGCCCAAAAACTGCTGCACTTCCTTGATGGATCTTGGGGCTACTCAATCCATGATGGCCTGTACCTTGGACCTATCCATGGAAATTCCATTGGGAGTGATCACATATCCCAGGAATTCTACAGTTATAGTGTGAAAAACAAATTTTTCCATCTTGGTGAAGAGATGATGCTCACGAAGCTGTTGTAAAACTGCTCTTACATGCCCTATATGTTCCTCGGTGGAAGACAATTAGATCAAAATGTCGTCTATGTATACCACTACACAGATATCCAGAAACTCCTGCAGCACTTCATTGATGAAAAATTGAAACACTGCAGGAGCGTTACGTAACCCGAAGGGCATCACTGTGTACTCGAAGAGTCAGAATTTAGTTCGGAACGCCGTCTTCCACTCATCCCCCTTCATCACTCGGATCAAGTGGTAGGCGCCCCGGAGGTTGAGTTTAGAATAAATGGTCGACTGATGTACCTGATCTAAAAGTACTGGGATCAACGGAAGATGATACCGATTTTTATGGTCACTTTGTTCACTGCGCGATAATGTATACAGGCGCACAGCTCGCGATTCTTCTTGGGCACGAAGAACTAAGATGACGATACTGGTGACGTTGAATGACGAATGAAACCCTTAGCCAATAGATCATCCAGGTAGTCTTGCCGGTGTCGATTCTCAGGCTCAGAAAGAGCATACACCCTACTACATGGTAGCATTGCCCCTGGAATAAAGTCTATATGACAATCGTATGAACTATGTGGCGGAAGCTGGGTGGCCTTCTGTTCACTAAGGACATCATGGAAGTCTTTATATGGTGCAGGAATGGCCAGTGTGTCATCCGGCTTAATGGCAGTACTATGTGTGGACCCACAATGCAAGGGTGTCACTAGTAAAGATTTGTCTTGGTAACAGGAGTGCCAGCAATGTTTAGAGTCTAATGTCACTGTCCTTGCTGCCCAGTCAATTTTGGGATTGTGTAACTGAAGCCAGGGTATCCCCAAAATGGCTCCAAATACTGGTGCAGATCATGCTGGCCTGGCAAACATTAGTGGCACAACTCTACACTAGACGTTTTATGGTAGAAATTGTCTCCTGTGAGAGAAAATGACCTATAAGTTGATAAAAACAAAGGTTATCTGAGATACATGTACCAAGTAACTGAGAATTAGTCTAGCTTACCCTTGCATGAAAGCTACTGGCTAATTGACACATATTTTACTTTTTTATGGTTTCACTCTCATGCATCTATGGTAAAGCCTTTTAGATCGAGCATTCGAGACCTCTTGTATATACTTTAGTATATACTTCTATACTTCTTTGTGGGCTCTCTGCTTTTTCATTGGTTTGTTTCAGTGTCCTTAAAAAATCCTTGCTTGCTAGTGGTCAATCCTTGTTCTTAGTCCCACCTTTCCTACAGTTGTATACTCCCCTGGAACATGGCCCTAGTACTTGTACCCTTCCACTTGTGCCAATGTAGCATGTGCTTGGGAACTACTTTTTCTGAGGCTAATAGCATTTGGCCAGAGCGCTGGATGTTGCCAAGTGGCTCCAGTCTGTTTTTGTTAACAGGGCTCTAACTCATGTTCTTCTCTGGTTACATGTGCTGTGAATTTAAAGACCGAGGTCAAATGTTAGAGGCTGTTTTATGAGGGCGCCTATTTCTGCCTCCTGCCTCCCCGGTGCGAAGACAATTGATTTTCTTACGCACTGCCGATGCGTAGAGAAAATCGCTACCGTTACTATAATTAAAGTATATTCCTCCAATTCAAAATGGCCGCCGCAAGTAATGCGCGATGACGTAATTTACGTCATGACAACAACATCTCTTTTGTTCGCTGTTGCTTGTTTCTTTTGTGCTGTGTCCTTAAGAGTGCATGTGTTTTTGAACCGTCTTATGTGCTTCTCTCACTTTGTTGCTGTCTGTCACCTTCCTGTTGTGTTTGCTCGTATGCTTCTCCTCATTGCCTCCCCCTCCTGTGCCATCTGTGTTTTTTCCCCATTGCTCCCGTACTCCCTTGTGTTGTTTTCGCATTTGTTCCCCCTCCAAGTTTGATTTTGCGTCTGTTTTCCTCTTCCTGCTGTGTTGCTTTTGCATTTGTTACCCCCCTCATTCGCTCGTGTTATTTTCGCATCTGTTCCCCTGCTCACCTAGTTGTATTATGTTTTGTTTAGTTACTGATTAAATTTGTAATGGTAACAAATGCTTTGTTTACGTACTCTTGTAATGATAATGCAGTGCGGGGAAATTGGCAGCACAACCATTTAACGATGTCGGCCACAATCCACTGAACCTGGATTAAGTATTTGCTGAAATGGCTCTCCGTTTTCGTTTTCCATAACACTGCAGATAACGTGGCTTGCGAGCATCACCCCCAAACCCTGACTCCTCAAGACTATATCTATGAGTGAGTTCTGTTTACTTTGTTCTCTCCCTCCCTTTCTCTTCTCCTTCCATCATATCTCTTTCTCTCTCTACCTTCATTGCTCTGTCCCTCTCTCCTCATTTTGCCTGCTTGTCATATCACACCCTCCTTTGTTCGTTATGTATCTGTCAGTCTCTAATCTTCTTCCCTTCTCTTCCTCCCCTCTCTCTCTCTTGATCTCGTTTTTTGCTGAAAAGTTTCCATTGTTTTTTATGACTCATTTCCGGACGTCATGTGAAATGTACTGGGAGCAGCTTAGCCATACAACCGTTACATAGTGTGTTCGTAAATAGGTTCTTCGGTGTTTCAAAAGACGTGCAATCTTTATCAGTGAGAGTGCTGTGTACTTTTCCACAACTGCCCCTTGAACCTTTTTTGCTTTCTTTGTAGTATTTGGACTAGTTTGATGGTCTTGAGGTGTCTCTCTGCACACTTTAGTATATTTTGCCTCTGGCTGTGGTGCGTTTGTGGAGTCAAAGTTCTCTTTTTTAAACTAACTGCTTCTTAGGTGGTTCCTGGCAGATTCATGGAGTCCCTTTATTTGCGGAAATAAATTACCAATTATTTTTTCACCAAAGTCTTTTATCCATAATTAGCATTCTTTGTAAAGGGCCCACCACGTCAAGGGGCGGTACCTGTGACTGTCTGTGAAGGAGTACCTTCAGGACCAGCATTTGGTTTTTGTTTCACTATGTCTGTAGTTACTACATTCTGCTCTGTATTTTAACCTCAGCAGGTTTCTGATTCCCATTTACTGTATATCCTGCTGCCACTCCCACCCCCCAGGCTAGTGGGGGGTGTTTATATTAAGCTCTATACTAGCTACAGGACTATCAACACCCCTCACACTGTTTGTTTCTCTATTCTTCATTACTCTTTTTTTTCTTTCCTCTGTCTCCATTTTGCTCTCTCCCTCATTTACCTCACGCTTCTTCCTCCCACGATTCTCACTCCCTTTCCCTTCTTTTTAACTCTTCCCTCCTACGTGTCATCAAACTCACACAACTGGCCATTTCTCACTCCATTTCTCACTTTCTCTTAAGCTTTACCTCATTCTCCTCCCTCTTCCTTAGTTTCTTATTCTCTTCTAAGATGTCTCTCCTTTCTCCTCTTCCTCCACTTCTCATCATTCCATTCCTCCTCTTTTCATCCTTTCTTTCCTCCTCTTCTCATCATTCCTCCTCTTCTCATCCTTCCTTTCATCTTCTTCTCTTTATTCCTTCTCTTCTCATCATTCCATTCCTCCTCTTCTCATCATTCCTCCTCTTCTTATCATTCCTTTCCTCCTCTTCTCATCATTCCTTATCTCCTCTTCTAATCCTTCCTTTCCTCCTCCTCTCATCCTCGCTTCCCTCTTCTCATCATTCCTTTCCTCCTCTTCTCATCATTCCTTTCCTCTTCTCATTCTTCCTTCCCTCTTCTCATCATTCCTTTTGTCTTCTTCTCATCCTTCCTTTCCTCTTCTTCTCATCATTCCTCTTCTCATCATTCCTGTCCTCCTCTTCTCATCCTTCCTTTCCTCTTTTCATCCTTCCTTTCCTCTTCTGGAAGTGCTTTAGTTATATGCAGGACACTGGAATTATATGGCAGGAAAAGACGTAATTATGAGGCAGGGTTGACCTATTCATATGTCAAAAAAAGTCCAGTTATGAATTTACAATGCCAATAGCTCTAACTCAAGCAAATGTGAGACCTATTGCATTGCAAATGCTTGTTACTTTCTGCAAACATCAAATGTTAACCCACACAATTCTCAGAAGTATATGCTCCCTGTTATGTAGTTGTTAGCATTCACTAACCTGGAAATTCAAATTCAAAAGGAGCCAAGATATTTTCGACACTTATCCTAATCCATGGCCAACTCCACAACATTATCAGAATACAGTCAACCTGGGGAAAAAGAACAGATAGAGGACAATCAAAGGAGAACTTTACCATAACTGTAGTTTGAATATTGATATTTTTTTCTTAAAACATTGCCTATGAAATACACACTCACAACTAACCAGTGGTAAAGTACTTGTACGTAAACACATGATTGGAACAGTTAGCTTACCTGTTTGGTACTAGGTGTATCCTGGGCATGTCAATTAAATGTCACTAGTCTGTTGCAGGACCCATCATGCCACACAGTGCAGGGACATAGCAAACCTGACCCCAGGCCTACCATTGTAGCCTGGCAGGGGAAATGAAAACTGCCAATTCAACCCGACAAAAGAAAGCCTTTTGGCAGGCTTATACTTTCCTTTAAAATATCAATAAGTCACCCCTAAGACAGGATGCAGAATATTTAAAAGTAAAATGCAGAAAGGTTTAATGTTATACATGCCCTTACGGTGAACATGGCCCCAAAGCTAGTTTCACTGTAGCATGCTGAGCTCTTCCATATGAACACACTGGGATAAAATGTTAAAATTAATAGCTGTTATGTGTGCTGAGGAAACAAGTACAAATGACATTTTTAGAAAATGTGAAATATTTATTGCAAGTCCTATTCACTGGTGAAATCAAATTTGCAATAATGAGAAGATCAATTGTAGAACGTCACCTTTGCCTTGCCTGAAGTCTCTGGAATCTAAATCTGCATTTTGCTCTTCCCTTCTGCCAGCCAATAATAAGCATTTCAATGGGTGTGAATGAGGTGAGAACTTGCTCCAGGACGGTGACAAAATGGCTCAAGTTTGGGAAGGTATTGTCATGCCCTTGACAGGAAGGTCTGTGAGCTGGACCCAGGACATTATAAAAATCAAAGAGACCTACCCTCTCACAAGCACCCAGGTCTGCACCCTTTGTCTGTACTCCTGGCCAGTCTGTCTCAATCACAGAGGGCCTCTTGTTGACATCACGGCATCAGATCCTGCTGGTGTCTCAAGATGTGCTTGACAATCTAGAGCTTTGCACAATTGGTTTTGGGTATATCTTGCTCATTTGCTATGGCGTCAGGTAGGTTCATTGAGCTGCACTTATCCAAATTGGGCATTGATGGATACTGTTTTGACTTGGAGGTAGGCCTTGTCCTAATCACTGTCTTTGTGGCAAGTATGGTAAAAACATTAATATAGAATAAATGCACTGGCTCCAGAATCACATATTTTAATTGTCTGTGCGTGTAAGTTTCAGTGTGATTCATCAAGCAGGGGCTAAGAAAAAGGGAGGGTCTCAAAATGCTTTATTCCCATGCAACGTCTATGGGGATTTTCCAATTTTTAGACATGGCTACAGCCAGAACCGCTGAAAGAATTGCACAAAATTTGGAGAAAGCTAGATCTTGGTCCGTAGATTTTGCTTTTTGTGATTTGATGTAAATCTGTTCAGTAGGTTTGGAGTTATTAAAGGAAAAAACATAGACCTCTAGAGGTGCTGAACCTTTGCGGATCCACCCAGTCACTGTGTTTCAGTGCCTTTAAAAGCATTGGTAGGAGTTGTGCAGAGAGAGATTCTCTTGTCCTGAGGCAACAAAAGGTTTGGAACACAGAGAATGGCATGCCCTGAGGCGTGCTTGCACCAACCACCACCTCAGCGTTCCAAAATGGGGTTTGAATATTATGGTGGTCATTACAACCCTGGCGGACAGTGTTAAAGCAGCGGTAAGACTGCCAACAGGCCAGCGGTAAAAAAAATGGAATTACGACCGTGGCGGAAACCGCCAACAAAGACAGCCACTTTAACACTCCTACCGCCACGGCGGTACAAACAAACAGCGCGGTGGTCACTGCCAACAGACAGGCGGGAGACAATGTACCGCCCACAGTATCACAGCCTACCAATCCGCCACCTTTTCCAGGGCGGATTCAACGCGGACAAAAACACGGTGGAAACAGGACTTCGAAGGGAAAACGTTCACCTCTACACACCCCACGAGGAATCCGGACACCATGGAACCAGAGCTGCAGATCCTGCCAGCCCTTATCTTCTTGCTTCTCTACCAGGAGCACAAACGCCAGCGGTGAAGACCACGGTGAGTACTGCACCTACGACACAGGGGAGGGGGGAGGGAAAAAACAGGGACACACACACACGCAACACCCCCACCCTCACCCACCACAACACACACACTAATACAGCATGATACATTACAGTTACAACCCCCAACCCCCCAGAAGAATGCAAAGACAAAAGGAAATTAGTGTAACCATTGTAATATATGAAAATCCAGTACGCAAAAATATACATATATACACTATAAACAAAATATACACCAAGAATAGTAGTCCAGGTAGTGCTCCATTGAAGTCCGTGGAACACTGGGCCCACACGCTATTGGCGAGGCCCACACAAGATCCCCGACCATGACAGAGAGAACACTGCAGGGGCATCAGCTAGCAATAAAACGGGCACCTCAGGGGGATGGAAAGGGGGGGCACCTCAGCCGGTTGAGTGCACGACGCCAAATCCACGAGGGGGCCGTATGTCCACTGTTCAATCCTGGGGAGTGCAAAGCCACAGTCTCTCAAGTCTCTACAGTGGGTGGGTTGCCCACTGTTCCATCCTGGGGAGTACAAAGCCACAGTCTCTCAAGTCTATACAGTGGATGGTTTGCCCACTGCTTAATCCTGGGGAGTGCAAAGCCACAGTCTCTCAAGTCTATATAGTGGGTGGTTTGCCCACTGCTTTATCCTGGGGAGTGCAAAGCCATAGTCTCTCAAGTTTCTACAGTGGGTGGTTTGCCCACTGCTTTATCCTGGGGAGTGCAAAGCCACAGTCTCTCAAGTCTCTACAGTGGGTGGAGATGTTGTGGCTGAGGTGCTAGGTTGGGACCTGGAGAGTCAGGCCCTAGGAGACGGACGGGGTGGGGGAGGTGTGGGAAAGAGGTCAAGGTTGGACAGGAAAAGTTTTTGGGAGACACTGGGACGGGTAGCTGGAGGGGGTTTGGGAGTGGAGGAAGAGGTTGTGGTTGTAGGAGGTGTTCTTTTGGTGACTTTGGGTGAAGGTGCATGTGCTGGAGGCTGTCGTGAGGTAGATGGCTGTTGGGTGGGTGTGTGCCTGCGTTTGTGTATCTTGGGAGGTGGCGTCACAGACACACTGGGAGAGGACACAGGGGACGTGTGAATGGTATTGGGGTGGTGAGTGCACATGAGCGGGGTGTGGTGGTGGGTGTGCTGGTGATGGCAGTAGTGGCTGTAGATGTAGTGCATGCAGGTGTGAGTGTAGACGAGACTGGGAGGGAGGAGGGAGACAAGGAGGAGGGGGACACAGTGGAGGCAGAGGATGTTGGTGTGTCTGCATGTGTGTGATGCTTGCGTGAGTGCCTGTGGGATGTGTGGTGCTTATGTTTGCCTGAGCTTCCCTTGTGTGTTGACGTGTGTGCATGCTGGTCTGAAGGTGTGCTTGGGATAGGCTGAGGTACAGGGGATTGGGTGTGGGTGGAGGAAGTTGGAGGGGGAGGCTAGACACAGGGACAATGGCTGCCATCAGAGCTGAGACCAGAGTCTGAAAAGCTCACTGAAGGGCTGCCTGACCAGAATGAATGCCCTACAGGAATGCATTTGTTTGTTGCAACTGCCTTTCTACACCCTGGATGGCATTCAAAATGGTGGACTGCCCAACAGTGAGGGACCTGAGGAGGTCAATGGCCTCCTCACTGAGGGCAGCAGGGGTGACTGGGGCAGGGCCTGAGGCGCCTGGGGTGAAGGTGATGCCCACCCTCCTGGGTGAGCGGGCACGGTGCAAAGGCTGAGAGGCTGCTGGGAGGGCAGTGCTGGTAGGGGGGGTGGCAGCTGTACCTGTAGATGCGGGGGCATAGATGTTGCTGCCACCACAAGGGAGCTCCCATCAGAGGACGAGTCCGTGCCACTGGTATCTGCTTCTGTCCCCGACGTGGAGCTCCTCTCGCCCTCCGTCCCACTGGTGAAATCCGACTCTGTAGTTTCGCCCTCCAGGGACATGTGGGATGCAGCTCTCTCCTGCACCAGTGCCACTGCTCCTCCGCCTGATGATGCTAATGCACACAAGAACAGGGAGACCACAAAAAGTGGGGGACAACAGAAGAAAGACATGTTGAGTGCATGCATTACCGCTACCGTTGGCAGACACGACAGACACAGAAGCCCCCTGCACTACGCCGTGCTCTTGGGTTCCACTGTTCAATCCCTGGGACATGGCCTACAAGGCTATAGACGACATCTTCACACATGGATGACACAGGAGCATGACTAGGTGTACTTGGCACTGTACACAGGTGGGGTGGGGTGCCACATGGCCTGCCTTACGGAGGGACCTTGCCTACTAAACTCGCCCTGGCCTAGGGAAACCCACAGCCCCCCTCCCCCACCCAGACACCTCCACTGCACACAAAATCAGCAGGATGAGAGTGTACTCACCCCTGCTGTGATGCCCCCAGGCGCCCAACCAACTCCGGGTACGCCACTGCCAGGATCCTGAATATCAGGGGAGTCATGGTGCGACGGGCACCCCTCCCACGTTGGGAGGCCATCCCCAGCTGAGCCTCCGCCGTCTTCTTGCTCCAGCGGCGAATGTCCTCCCATCTTTTCTGGCAGTGGGTGCTCCGTCTGTGGTATACCCCCAGGGTCCGGACGTCCTTGGAGATGGCACGCCAAATATCTTTTTTCTGGTGGGCGCTGACCAACATGAATTGTACAGGGGGAAAATAAATGTTGTTACCAAATGCACCGTCACAGTCATTGGCCCCCATCCCTACCCTTGCCATGTGGCACATGCTCTCATCGTCGTTTCATGCACGCCTCAATCTCCCCCCCCCCATCTTTCATCCACCCCACTCCACACAGGCATAGCCCATACAGCATGCTCCCAGTGTACTTACCTGTTTGTCTGGAGGACCGTAGAGTAGCGTGTACTGGGGGAGGACCCCATCCACGAGTTTCTCCAACTCCTCCGATGTGAAGGCAGGGGCCCTTTCCCCAGACACTCGAGCCATTGTCTCTTCCAGACCGAGGTCACAGCAGCACTTGCAGTGTAGGTCCTCTCCTGTCGAAGATCAGGTATCAAGTGATTGAACAGAGAGAAAATGGCGGTCACGTCCGCAGCGGTGCGTACCGTCACCCCCGGCGTACATTGTCATTGGCTCCTGGGACCCATAGGGTCCAATGTTAACCAATGCAGCATTGCGCCACGGTCTTCGACCGCCTACCGCAATGGTGTACAACGCCAGCACAGTTACCTCACATCCCATTGTCCCACTTTACAGGTCAGGCAGCTGCCATTTCAGGGGCCCACATGGCTTAATTTTTAACTGCGTCACACATACCTAGGCCTAGCCTCAACACACATACAGGCCACTTTTCGGATTATGATTCGTGTTCTGTGTAAGCTGTGGGTACGTACCTCTGAGTTGGTTGACTCTGTGCTCACTGTCGTCCTTCATAGGCACCGTCCGCTGGGACATGTGAGGAGATGGCGGCATCCTCCGGTGTACAGACCGCTGGTGGACCTGTTGACAATGGAGGAAAGACATGTGATCATCAGCCACAGGCTTGACCGTGCCACAATCCAGGAACTGTGTGCCCAGTTGGAGCCAGACCTGATGTCAGCTATCCGCCATCCCACAGGAATCCCCCCTCAAGTGCAGGTGCTGTCAGTACTCCATTTCCTTGCAAGTGGGTCATTTCAAACAACAGTGGCCATAGCATCAGGGATGTCCCAGCCTATGTTTTCAAACGTGTTGTCCAGAGTGTTGTCTGCACTGCTGAAACATATGCGCAGCTACATCGTTTTCCCTCAGGTGGAGGATTTGCCTACAGTGAAATGTGATTTCTATGCCCTGGGACATATCCCCAACATCATAGGTGTCATTGATGGAACACATGTGGCTTTGGTACCCCCACCCCCGCAGGAGCGAACAGGTGTACAAGAGACCGGAAGAGTTATCATTCCATGAATGTGCAGATGGTGTGTTTGGCAGACCAGTACATCCCCCATGTTAATCCCAAGTTCCCTGGCTCAGTGCATGACGCCTACATCCTGCGGAATAGCAGCATCCCTTATGTGATGGGTCAACTCCGGAGGCACCGTGTGTGGCAATTAGGTGAGCACCTGGAAGCAAGACAGTGGGAATGGTTGCCTGGGTCTGGGGATATCCCTACAGGTTAGTGTGTGTCTAACAGTTGTCCCTCGCCATTTGCAGGTGACTCTGGTTACCCCAACCTGTCATGGCTACTGACCCCAGTGAGGAATCCCAGGACAAGGGCAGAGGAACGCTACAATGAGGCCCATGGGCATACTCAGTGGATTATAGAACGGACCTTCGGCCTCCTGAAGGCCAGGTTCGGGTGCCTCCATATGACAGGTGGATCCCTATTCTACTCACCAAAGAAGGTGTGCCAGATCATCGTGGCCTGCTGTATGCTTCACAACTTAGCTTTGCGACGACAGGTGACTTTTCTGCAGGAGGATGGTCCAGATGGCGGTGTTGTTGCAGCTGTGGAGCCTGTGGACAGTGAAGACGAGGAAGCAGAAGAAGAGGACATGGACAACAGGAACTCAGTGATCCTGCAATATTTCCAGTGAGGCACAGGTAAGAATACAGACCTACTACATGTACTTTAACACTACTACCTCTCTACTGTCTGTCGTTTTCACCCAGTGTATGGTCAGTGAGTTGTCACTTTCGCCTTACGATTTCACAGATGTGGGTCCCACTGTGTGACATATGCTTTGTTTCCTCATGGACTAGAGCTGTGTGACATAGGTATGTTGACATTACAATTGAAAGAGCATTTTGTCACTGTAATTGCTAATACACTAATTCGAAATCACAAACTGACTCCAGATTGTTTTGTGCTTCAAGGGTGTTTATTTAAGTGCTCAATATTGGAGGGGGTTGTAAAATGGTGAGGGGTGATGGTGGAGGAATGTCCATGGCAGAGTCCAGTCTATTAGTCTCACAGGTGTATTGACCACATGTGCATAGGAAGTGGAGCAGGGGCAGTTTGAGGATGGACAGGGTGACAAAGTGGGACAAAAGGATGACATTCAGGGTGGTCTCATTTCTTGGCGGGGGTCTTGGCATCGTTCTCTGTCTTTGTCCTGGATCCCAGGGACCGCTTGCGGGGTGGTTCTCCCTCTGCAGGGGGTGGGGTGCTGGTGTGGTGGTCCGGTGGTGGGGCGTCCTGTCCACTAGCGCCGGCGGAGGTGGTGGGCAGTTCATCATCCATGCTAGTGTCAGGGGCCCCTTGTTGTGCCACTGTGTCCCTCCTGGTGTTGAGTACTTCCTTCAGCACCCCTACGATGGTGCCCAGGGTGGAATTGATGGTTCTGAGTTCCTCCCTGAAGCCCAAATACTGTTCCTCCTACAGGCGCTGGGTCTCCTGAAACTTGGCCAGTACCGTTGCCATAGTCTCCTGGGAGTGGTGGTAGGCTCCCATGATGGAGGAGAGGGCCTCGTGGAGAGTGGGTTCCCTTGGCCTGTCCTCCCCCTGTCGCACAGCAGCCCTCCCAGTTCCCCTGTGTTCCTGGGCCTCCGTCCCCTGGACAGTGTGCCCACTACCACTGCCCCTAGGTCCCTGTTGTTGTTGGGGTGGTGGGTTAGCCTGGGTTCCCTGTAGTGGTGGACACACTGCTGCTTGACGTGTCCTGGGGGCAGAGGTATGGGCCCGCTGGGTGGGTGCTGTGCTGGTGTTTCCAGAGGGGGGAAGCTCTGTAGTGGCCTGTGACTGTGTGAGGGGAACCGACTGTCCCGAGGTCCCCGATGGGCTGGGCTGGTCATCTAGATCCAGTTGGACAGAGCTGCTGTCATCACTGTGGGCCTCTTCTGTTGGCGGTGTGGACATGTGTGGACCTTCCTGTCCGGTGACGTTGGGTAGGGGTCCTGCAGGGGTATAAAAGGATGTTTATTACATCTGTGTGTGCCATGGTGTGCAATAGGTGGGTGACCGTGTACCCCAGTGCTTGCATTCCTGTGTGGGACCTTGTGTGATGGTGGTTTAGGGGGGTGTATGTGTATGTGCAGTGGCCATGCTTTGGTGATGGGTGTCCATGCTTTGGTGTTGCATGCAGGGCTTGGTGTTGGGATGGGTGGGTTGTGATGTTGGGACATTTGTGAGGAGTTGGAGTGATGGGGTGATGGTGAGGGTGGGGGTATATGATGGCATGCAGGTAGGTTGGGGAATGTAATAGTTAAGATTTGACTTACCTGAGTCCATTCCTCCATCTACTCCTGCGAGGCCCTCAGGATGCAGAATCGCCAAGACTTGCTCCTCCCATGTTGTTAGTTGTAGGGGAGGAGGTGGGGGTCTGCCGCCCGTCCGCTGAACCGCAAGGTGATGTCTTGAGACCACGGAACGCACCTTACCCCATAGGTCGTTCCACCTCTTCCTGATGTCATCCCGATTTCTTGAGTGCTGTCCCACTGCATTGACCCTGTCCACTATTGTTCACCATAGCTCCATCGTCCTAGCTATGGTGGTGTGCTGCACCTGTGCTCCGGATAGCTGTGGCTCTACCCGGACAATTTCCTCCACCATGACTCTAAGCTCCTCCTCAGAGAACCTGGGGTGTCTTTGCAGTGCAATGGGGTGGTGTGGGTGATGTGTGGGGTGGTGTGTGTAGTAATAAGTGGGGTGATATTTAGTGGTGTGTTGTGTGAGGTGCGTGGATGTTCTGTGGGTGATGGTATTGTGTGCCTGTGGATGCTTGGTAGTAGTTTGTAGTGTCTCTCTCTGGCCTTCTCTCGGTAATTGTGGTTGTAGGGGTTTGCGGATGATGTGGGTGTGTGTTTTTTATTGTATTGGGTGTGTGGGAGTGGTCAGTGTATGTGTATCAGGTGTGTGTATTTCGATTTGTCCAATGTGGCTGTGTTTTGTAAGAGTGTGTGTATTTTGAGCGCAGTGGTGTGTACCACCAATGTAATACCACGGCTGAAAGACCACCGCGTGGATTCGTGTGTTTTGATAGTGTGGGCGTATTTCTGTTGGCGTGACGGTGGAGGATTTGTTTTCGCCAGTTTACCACTGACCTTTGTTGTGGCGGACTTGTGTGGGTGTCTGAATTTTGGCGGATTCCGTGCTGTGGGTCATAATAGCTGTGGGGAATTCCGCGGCCACGGCGGTGTGTTGGCGGTCTTCTGCACGGCGGTAAGCGGGTTTTACCGCTATTGTTGTAATGACCACCTATGTTTTTCTATCATATGAACTGTACCTTGTCCAGGTCTTCTTCTGCCTCCCCCTTCTTGGATTGGAAAGAGGGGTCATTATCCAAACCTTCCGAGCTTTAGTTATGTTTAAAGTGTGGCACTTTACACATCCTCGCAACAACGAGTATAGTAAGTAGGTCTCTGTTTAATACAGTAACCCATGCAAACACAAACATGCACCAGTGCACAATTGTGCATGCTTTTTGATGCATTAGTAAATTAAAGCTGCTCATGCTGACTTTGCCAAAGCTTGTTTCCATATTTATCAGTAGTTCGTGCCCACCTCCTGCGTTTTGTTTCCAGCTTTCCTTGTTCCTTGCAGAGGGGAAGGTTCTCTTACTTGCCTCATCATCTGATTTCCATCAGAAACCATAATAATTGACCTAGCAAGTTCGTTAATATAAGCTAGATAGAATACAAAGGTGAAAAAAACATTAGCTTTGAAGTCATGAAGCTGTTTAGTTTTGATAACTACATTTTTCAAACTCATCTAGGGAAGTCAGTGTATGAAATGACTGTTCCATGAACAGTGCTTCATATCTTCATCACTGGCATTTAAAAGAAGGAACTGAATTATTTATACGTGTAAGTTAAAAGGCGCACAGCACTGCCGCCATTTGTTTAGAATTCCTTCCTTTAACATTAAGACATTGCCCTGCAGGACTCTTGTGGTTAAATCACACAAGTTGACACTATTGCCTCTATTCTGGAGGGTTCAATGTTTCTCAAAGTTCTGACTCACATTAACTTTCATGCAAACGTGTGAACCAAACAGTTTCACTGAATGGAAGAAAACAGAGCCGGCCCTTTCTCGGGGTGCCCCCTGGGCAGAAAGAACATTGCCGCCATCGCTGCTGCTGGTGAAAGAAATGAGGTAGCAGGGGGCCCGTTTTCATAGGTAAGTCCCTGACCGGCTAAGTCAAAAAACATAAAATAGTTAGAATGGCAGCAGCTACTGCCCTCACTGCTGGTGACTTGCATCTGAATATAAACAGCTTGCACACTCCACAACTCACCTCAGTTTCCCACAGTTTAGCTCTGTCAGGCTGGTGCCAAGTTGTGGTGGAGAAGGGGTGTTGGTATGTGGCAGCACTAGTTGAAAAGTATATGGGAGGGCACGGAAGGGGGTTGAAAAGGTGTTAAATACAGCGATTGCAACATGTTAACAAGCATTGGACATCTTATGAGTTTCTCAGTATTTTTTTTTCACACGTTGAATTATTCTTCATTCTGCGTGACTAAAGCTTGTTAAAGTGTTTATGAAAAATCTGCAGCACCCAAAAATCAATGAAAGCTGATGTGCATTACTTATAGAGCTACATAAACGCATGTGTTAAAGGAACGTGTCTAATACCAATGTTTATCCTGCTTATATTAACTTAGAATATTGATCCTGGCACACAGATAGTTACAATGATTTGCCCCGGTGCAGGAAATGAGGGAAACCAATCGTATCTAGAGCTGGCATCTATAGTTTAGCCCCATGCGGCAAATATGCAGAATTTGCCCTTTGCCCAGAATTGCCCTATTTGGCCAAATGGGGACTTTGGTGAAAAATATGTTATCTTTGCTCTACAGTGGTTAGCAACCACTTTTCTTCCATACACGTTTTATCGACTGCCTGATGTTGGTAAAAGACGCTCACTGGACGTGCTCTACAGAGGTCCACCAATTCTGTATTCACACAACCCTTAGAGAAATAAAGCTAAGTACGCCCGCGGTATATACTGTGAAAGGTTGAAAGTCAGATCACACTTATAGGGAGTCTAACCAAGAGACACATGGATCCTAGCTAAAGGCACCCAACCCACGTTGCTGTCCTACTTGCCTGCTGAGGACTTTGTACCCCCTACAATAAACTCTCAAGGGCGCAAGTAGGGCCAGTAGGTAAATGGGGAGTTTATTAACATTCACTCTCAAGTCCATCCCCTGGACTAGTGCCCCCCCAATTTTTAATTAGTAATTATTTGTGCAAAGTTGATGTTATTTGGAGATGTGATCTGCAGCATGAAGGCTTGTACCTGCCTTTTAATTCTGCACCCTTCAATGTGTATCTTTTAATTAGTCTAATACGGAGGAGGCGCAAATGAGCCCCCTTGCTTGAAGTTCCACACTCTGGATGACAGCCTGTGTCAGAACCGCACCAAGATGTTTTTAAAATGAGAGTAGAGGTGCACGCACTACTCATGCCCATGCTGTAGCATTGGCCACACGCCCTTCACTGGGGATGGCATTTTAATTGAAAAACCTGTCTTTTGGAAATTGGGTTCCTAGTTGACTTGGGTAAGAGCCGTTGTCGAGCAGTAACCACAATCCTACTCAGGGTAAGGCACAAACAAACCCTAAATTTACCTGTGCTCGTGCTCTGGTAGCTTGGAACAAAGCAGTCAGGTTTAACTTAGAGGCAGTGTGTAAAGTATTTGTGCAACACTTCAAACAGCACAGCTGTGAAAACACCACGCAAACAGATCCATGCCACGGTGGAAGAATAGAGCTTACTGTAATAAATAAAACAGGACCAAAATGACAAAAATCCAATAAGTAGAACTTTAGATATTGAATTTCAAATTTTGTAAGCAAAAATAGCACTAGGAAGCACTATTGGGGATATCTGGTCGCACCGGACTGGGACAAAGTCACAAGTTCAGGCCGACTGTGATTAAATATGGATGGCTACAGGGAACTGGTTAAGACCGCTGAACAATGTACCTTAAATCCTGGTTGGGGAACGCTGCATGGATCCACATGCAGGATGTATCACACAGCATAGGTAATACATTGGTTCTGAGTTGTGGCAAGCCTGCAGTGTGGGGTCCTGTTGTGTCAGTGGTGAGGAGCCTGTCAACGGGGCTTGCGATGTGAAGGCTCATGTTGGGGTATGTGTTAAGTAGCCGAGGGGATGCGTCAGTTCAGATTAGCAGTGACGCAAGCAATGTAGAGCTTAAGGGAGGGCTTCCAGAGTGCCATTGATGAGAGATGTGAGGAACTGCTCCAGAGAAGTGTTGCCCAGCAGCAATTCCAAAGATGATGGGGCAAACCCAAGATGCGGGGGGTGGCGGCAATACAAGTCTTTTGCAATGAGTCTAGTCCACGCAGCAGCAATGCATCAGTTCTGTTTGAGGATGGGGCGCTCTGCCGAAGAGATGCATTGGTTCTGCTTGGGGATGCGTCATTTAGCAGAAAGGATGCATGGCACTTCATGGCAGGGTAGACTAACAGATGGCAGAGTCCAGATTCAGAAGCAGGGTGGATGGAAATCCATTATGTCCCCAAGACTTCAAATCAGGAGGCTAGCCAATGAGTCCTTGGAGTCACTCTGGGTTCTGGTTTCAATTGATGCAGGTAAAATCTTTGTCACCCAGGCAGAGGGCAGCAGGTCAGCACAGCAAAGCAGGAGTCTGTCAGAGAACAGTCCAGCAGAATGTTAGTCCTTCAGCAGCACAACATTTCTTCTTCCTGGCAGAGTATCCACAGGTTCAGAAGTGTACTGAAGTGGTGGCATCTGAGTGTTGGCAGTGGTGGCTTTGATGTGGGAAAGACTTTAAAAACAGGCTTTTGAAGTGCCTTGGCTCCAGCACACTACAGGGGGTTATGCAGCCATTTGTGTGTGGTCAGGACAAAGCCTATTCAGGTGTAAGTGAGGCTAGATCCAGCAGCTCCCTCCCATCCTGCCAGGATGGCTCATGAAGTCACACCTAAGCTGCCATAATGTGTGACTGTCTAGGAGAATACACAAAGCCCACCCTAGGCATGTGACCAGAGACAAGTAGCAGGCACCAAATACTTAAGTAAGAACATGCCAACTTTCTAAAAGCGGCATATTCAGAATTGCATTTTAAAATCTAACCTCACCATAAGTTATGGTTTATCATTGTGATTCCAGTGACACCAAAGTTGAAGGAATTATCTCTTCCCATTTGGAAGTTATGCTTATAAAATGTAATAAGGCAACTAAGTTATCCTATGGGAGAGAATGGCCTTGCATTAGCGAAAAACATATTTAAGAGTTTTTGACTATCAGGACATATAAAACTTTGAGAATACATTGCACTCTGTCTTCTGGCTGCACAGGGCCTACACATGGGGTGACATATGTATTAAAAGGGAAGGTTTGGGCCTGGCCAAAGGTTTATTTTGCCAGTTTGAAATTGAGGTGTAAAACTGCACATAGGTCCTGCAATGGCAGGCCTAAGACATAGTTAAAGGGCTACTTAAGTGGGTAGCACAACTTGTGCTGCAGACCCATTAGTAGCATTTAATTTACAGGCCCTAGGTATATATTGTACCACTTTACTAGTAACTAATATTAAATATGCCAGCTGGGGATAAGCCAATACTATCATATTTAAAAGAGGGAACATGAAGCACTTTTAAACTGGTTAGCAGTGTGAAAGTGTAGACAGTCCTAATATCAGCAAAGAATGCATTCAGCAAAAATAGGAGGAGGAATGCAAAAAGTTTGGGGATAACCCTGCAGAAAAAGCCAAGTCCAACACAGTGGCTTTACCTCATGCAAAGGACTGGAACCCCATGACAAGCTCTCTCCCGAATTTTCTTGCATCAATGCAATGAAGAAGGTGCACAAAGGTTTTGAGCACCTGCCCTACATTGTGCTTGGTTTAGTTTGAATGTGAAAGTGACACAAACTGTTTCTAAACACTACAGTTTCATTGCAGTATAAAGAATTCAAAAGAATATGGGGTCTCTGCAGGCACCTTAAACAGTTCAGCATTTTTAAATACATAACAAAAGTATTTTGTGTCCAAGTATTGAACATAGCACATTGTATGAGAGTCCTAGAGTTTGGCTTGTGTTCAGAAAACAAACAGTTTCTAAACGCATGTAATCATGATTGCTGCATTAAATATGTAAGGGACTTGCATTAAAAGAGGGAGTAAGAAATCCTCTCCATTGCCTGTAAATGGCGAAGGGGGGAGATACCACCCCTCTTCAAATAAAAGGACCAGAAGTACTAATGGAAGGCCTGCATTGAATGTGCTGTATGTGCCAAGTCATCTGCTATGTGACCTAAAGTGCTTTGGTGCTGCACTCCATGCACAATTCAACAAGTGCAGAAAGGACATTTGCAAGGATTCACAACAATCTCTTACAAAGAATGATCAAAGAATGTACGAGGAGGAGGGTGGCTGAGTGGGCTAAAGAGAATGAGGGAGGGGAGGTTAACAACAACGGACATCAGCAGGAGGTGGGTGTGGTTTAAAAAGGACAGTGGTGGGAGGAGGGAAACAGGTGTTTTAAAAAGAATGTATGGGGGTTAAAAAGAACAGATATCAGGAAGAGGGTGGGTTAAAAACAAGCAGCAAGTGGGTGGGATTTAACAATAAAGGAGATTGGCCAGAAAGGGTGAGGGTGAAGGGTCCCAAAAAGTAAAAATATAAAGAGTCCCTGTACCTACAGCAGCCTGCAGTGGAAGGCCAATGGCCCCTGGAAGCAGCACTTGGTCCAGGCTTCACAGCAGGACAAAGACACAAAGGCCCAAGATGAAGATAGAGGTGCAGAGGAGGCACTGGCCAATAGGAAGCAAGTAAACAAGAGTGATGTGGGAGCCAGCTGATGGTGATTAAAGGTAAGCAGTGGGCAGCAAGCCCCTTTTAATACAAGAGATTTCACAAGCACAGAGCAAGAGCTGTGCATATGAATCCTAAAAGTAATTAGAACAACTTTAAATTAAATCCCTGGAACCAAGGTACAGGGATTTTGCTGTGAGCAGGACCATGAGCCCCTCTCAAGATTAGTGCCCTGGACATTTATTTTATTTATTTTATTTAATGCGTTTTTATATAGTGCGGACTTTACCCGAAGGTGTCAGAGCGCTTCACAATAGGCAAAGTAAAGATACAAGAGGAGAAGAATTACAAGTGAGCCTGTTACAAAAACAAGCGTTACATTACAAGAGGCAATCGTGATAATTGTGCACGTATCAAGAGCAAAAAATAAACGAGGTAGCAAACGATACGTTATGAGAGGAAAAAGTGACGTGTGCAGGTTACAAGAGCAAATAAAGTACGAATAGAGGTAAAAAAAGTTGCAATCAATGGTAGACACTCAAAACACTAAAACAATAGTTACGTTACATGAGCCAGTGGTGGCCGTTGTGCATGTATCAAAAGCAAACAAGATATAAGAGGTAGCAAATGATACGTTGAAAAGGAAAGGTGCCGTGTGCATGTTACAAACGAGTACAAGATACAGGTAGAGGTAAAATACTGCACTAAATGGCAGTCACTCAAAACACAAAAACACCCTGGGAAGGCACTTTTATAGGCATGGAGAGCAGAATATCCAATAATGGAAGGACTTCCTTCTGAAAACAGAGGGCTTGAATTAACTTTGGAAGTGTCTTTGAAGGAGGAGAGCTTTGAGGTCAGTTTTGAAGGCCTGGGAAGAGGTGGTGGTCCGAAGCTGAGGCGGAAGTGAGTTCCAGATTCTCACCGCGTTGCCTGAAAAGGATTGGGCCATCAATCTTTCCTTCTTGAAAATGGGAGGTTCAAGCAATAACTTTTCTGCATTACGTGATGGTCTGGAGCCCCCAGAGAGTTTCAGTTTATTCACCAGGTAGCGAGGGGAGGAGGAGTGCAAGGCTTTGTGGGTGATACATGCAGTTTTGTAGATAGATCTTGCCTCTATGGGAAGCCAACGGAGGGTGGATAAAATGGGTGTGATGTGGTCGCTTCTTTTGGCCCCATATATGAAACGAGCTGCTGAATGGAGAATAGACTTCAGGGGGGAAAGGTGGGATTTGGGAAGGCCAGTAAGAAGAGAGTTGCAGTAGTCCAATCTGGAGAGAACCAGCGCTTGGACCAGGGTTTTAAGGTCGTGCTCCGGGAAGAAGCGACGAATCCCCCAAAGAAGGCGCAGTTGGTGTCGAGCAGACTTTGCAATGGAGTTAATGTGGGAGAGTAGATTACGTTTTTTGTCGAGAATGACACCAAGGGATTTTGCGCTCTCGACAATGATGGGCTTATTGTTCATTAGATTGATCTGATCCATCCATGTTTGCACTGGGGGATGAGAAAGGGAGGAGGAAAGGAGGAGGAATTCTGTTTTGGAGGGATTCAGGATCAGTTGATGAGTTACCATCCAGTTTTGAATGGAGTCGAGAGTAGAGCTAAGGAAGGAGAGATCGTGATTGGAGGCCACCTTAAGGTAAATCTGAGTGTCATCCGCATATAGATGATAGTGGATCCCGGATTTACTCAGCATATTTCCCAACGGTTCTAAATAGAGATTGAACAGTGTGGGTGCAAGTATGGAGCCTTGAGGAACACCTTGACTGACTGCTACAGGAGCTGAAAGACTGTTCGCTATTTTGATCATTTGGGATCTATCAGAGAGGAAGGAGGCAAACCATTTGAGCACAGTGCCCTCCATGCCCATTCTCTGTTGAAGAGTGTTAAGGAGAGTGTTGTGATTGACAGTGTCAAAGGCTGCAGAAAGGTCAAGAAGAATTAGAAGACAAGACTCCCCTGAATCGAGTATCCGCAGCGCGTCATCAATCACTAGCAGCAGGGCTGTTTCAGTGCTGCAGTTTTGAATGAAGCCAGACTGGAAATTGTCAAGAAGATCATTTTCCTTGATATGGCGAGAGAGTTGTTTCGCTACACATTTTTCTGTGATTTTCGCAAGAAAGGGTAGGTTAGTGATGGGACGGTAGTTGTTGAGGTCGTTCGCATCAGCAGTGGTTTTTTTTAGCAGAGGGGTGACCTGCCCAGTTTTGAAGGACACAGGAAGGGAGCCTTGACTGAGGGAGAGGTTGACCAGAGTGGTCCAGTAGGAAAGAGAATTAGTATAGAAGTCAATGGCAATGGCACTGGGGATGGGGTCAAGAGAATGGTTAGAGGGCTTTGTATCGAGGATGCATTTAAGGAGAGCATCGTCAGAGATGGGGTCAAAGTTTTGCCAAATGGTTAAGGATTTGCACTCCTCTGTGGGGGTAGGATGAATGACCAGATCTACAAGTGATTTTACCTTTTCGTCAAAGAATATAGCGAATTCCGCTGCTTTCTTTGTGGAATCTTCCAATTTGGAGGTTGGGGGAGAGCTGTTAGGGTTCTTGATGAGGTCGAATAGTTTTTTGGGTCTATTTTTGGCTGAGTCAAGGAGGGATTTGTAGTGCGACGCTTTTCCAAGGAAGATGAGATTGTGGTACTTGGATCTTGCTGAACGAAGCGTGGCCAAAATTTCAGTGGAGGGTGCTTGTCTCCATTGTTTCTCAAGGGCTCTTATGAACTTCCTTTCTTCATAGAGGGATTTGTTGAACCAAGGTGCTGAGGGAGTGGGCCTTTTCTTTTTGCTTTGGAGAGGAGCGACATTATTGATTTCGACTGCAAGGACTGTGAGGCATTGGGAGGTGAGTTCGTTGACATCTAGGTCCGGGTCTAGCCTTGGAAGTGATAGCAAGGCAGAATTACAGAGGGTACTGAGGTCAATATTTTTAGTGTCACGGAACCAGGAAGTAGCCCTCTTAGGCTGGCCCAGAGTTATAGAGTGTGATAGGTGAAGAAAGAATGGGATGAGGAGGTGGTCCGACCAGTCTACATGAATAGGGGTAGCGATAGTCAGCAAGCCTGCTTTAGAGATGACAAGGTCTAGGATTGAGCCTTTAGAGTGTGTTGTTTCTGTGCAGTGTTGGATAAGATCGTTTGCAGAGAGGAAGGTGGCCAGCAAATTCGCATTTGTGTCTTGAGGCGAGCCCCAGTGGACATTGAAGTCACCCACGAAGATCTGATTGTCACTTTGCGCGAATTGGTCGCTGATGCAGTCCGTGAGTTCCTCCATAAACGAAGGGCAGCTACCAGGCGGGTGGTAAATAGCATGGAATCTGAGAGGTGAGCGGTGGTGCAATTGAAGCTCAAGTGAAAGGCATTCAAAAGTGTGGAAGGAGCTGTTAGGAAGAGCCTTAAGTTGAAGGGAGTTTCTAAAGATGACCGCAACACCTCCCCCCACTTTGTCAATTCTGTCATTTCTAAGTATAGAATAGCCTGTGGGTACAAGGAGATCAAACACAGAGTGAGAGGTATCGTTGAACCAGGTCTCTGTGAGGAAGAGCATGTCAATATTGTGCAGGTTGATGGTATCGGAGATTTCAAGTTTGTGTTTTATTGCAGATCTGCAGTTGTGGAGCAGACAGCGCAGCTCTGACGCAACTGTTTTGGTGACGGGGGCACTTGGGCTATGAGGGGTGATAGGGATATTGTGCTTATATGAGGGCGCTCGGGAGGATTTAGGTGGGCGAGTGGTTCTGACAGAGGAGATGGTCGGAATAGTGTAGATTACAGGGTTACTGGGAAGTGGAAGTGAAGGAAGGGTGGCGTTCGAGTGCTTGTGTGGATTTGCAGACGACTGGCTATGTTTAGCTATAGTGGGGTGTGGTGGTGAGGTGCATCTCGTGGAAGGGTGAGTGTTAGCCAAAGGAATTGAGGTGTGTGGAAAAGTCGAGATCTTGGAGCTTAAAACTAAAATGGTAGCTTCAAGTTGGGAGATGGCGGTGATTAGAGAGCCTAGCTTTTTTTCCAGAGAGAGTAAGGAAGAGCACAGCGTAATGGGTGGCTCGATGGAAACAGGAGGGGGTGCACTAGGCAGTGTACGGCAGGAAGAGGTGGGGGAACGGGAGGGGAGTAGGGGTATAGGGTTCAGAGGTCGGGAAAGGTTTAGGATGAGAGCAGGAGTTGGTGCACCAGGGGTGAGAGGAGAGTTGTCGTTGTTGGTGTTGCAAGAAGGATAGGAATTAAGGGCAGAACTAGGGGGCGATAGTAGAGGAGTGGGGCGGTGGGGCGATAGGAGAGGGGAGGAGTGTGAGGAGTCATAGGGATTAGGGAGGTATGAAAGGAAGGGGGGGAGGGTGTTGGATAGGTCCTGGCAGCTAAGTGAGGTGGCTGTGATGGAGCGGGTATCGGGCAGAATGGGGGGGATTGGGAGAAAGGGAAGTTGAAGAAAGGAAGTGATTCTGCTCGGACCGAGGGAGGGAAGGGGTAACCAGGGGAGGAAAGGGGGTAGCACAGCAGTGCTGGAGGAGAGTGGGGAGGGAGAGAGATGGAATGTATTTGCGGGGAAATCGGGGTACATAGTGAGGGGAGGAGTGAGCGGAAAAGCAGAGCGGAGGAGGGAACAAGGGGAGCGTAGGGAACATAGACAGGGGGAGAGGGCTGGAGGAGAGGTGGTCTAAGGAGGGGGGTGGCTGGATGGGATAGGGGGGAGGAGATGAGAATGGAGTGCCGGGACGGTGCGGAATGGACGAGGAGCGTGTTAGCTAGAGGTAAGGCTGAAGTGAAGAGGGGAGGGGCAAACTGTGAGGGGGGAAGAATGCGAGGGGAGAGAAGAGGGGAGAGAAGAGGGTCGACCTGTGCCTCCCCAGGGTGCAGCCTGTTGGAGAGTGGGGGGGTCAGGGGAGGAGAAAGGGAGTAATTGGTGGAGCTAGATGGAGAGTCAAGGGATAGCCCGGTAGCAGGGGAGGGGTGTAGGGAAGGGAAGAGGCGGTCAAAGAGAGAGAGACAGGTGTCTTTGGCTTGGATCATAACAGTACCGTTGTTATAGAGTGAGATAGTGAGGGAGCCGTTAAAACACGCAGAGGGGGACATTTTTTGCTGTTTCCCATGAGGGATAGAGGAGGAGGAGGTGACGTTAAAGGAATTGTAAAAGCTGGTAGACCAAGAGGGTATGTCGTGCGTGAAAAAAATTAGATCGTTTTTGAGCCCCCCATATCGACCATTGTAAAACTGATCGACAAAAAGGGAATCGGGGAAATATTCAATGGTGTTATGCTTGAAACGTTTTGTTGCAGCTTTAGACAGGTTAGAAGGGTAGATGATTTTGTAGCAATTAATTCCAGACTTAATTCGAGCGGTGGCCATGTTGGGAAATTGGGGAGGAGGAGGGTGGTGGGGAAAAGGGAAGGGTGTTACTAGGACGGTGGTGGTGATGAGAAGTATGAGGGCAAGAAGGGGCCACATAATCCATATGTCGGGAGAAGGAACCTGAGTTATTGTGGAGACAGGAAAGTGAGGCGATTAGGGATAGGTTGTTACTTCAGAATAGGGCTGATTCAACAAGGTAGGACTGAAGATGGAGTGGTGTAAGAGGAAAATCACTGTACTTATCATCCTGAGATATAAACCACATAAAGCACAGCATCACAATAGGTATCAAACGCATTGTACGCCCAGAATCTCAACAGTCTAATATTAGACACTTACCGCCTAAGTATCACCAACATTGTGGGCAAAAAGCACAGGGTGGAACATAATTTCACTAGCATAACCCAAAGTATGCCAGAACCTCAAAATCATAAAACACAATTTAGAGGTAGCCAGAACAGGGTCTGAAAATCAAACTACCAGAAATACATTTCCTAGCACTACAAATACACAATGGGGCCTGGCGCCCTACAAACCACCAGGAACCCCTAGTCAGCTGGCCAACCCAAAGGGGCTCAAATGCCCTGTGACCAGAATGTTGGGGCTGCTGCCAATACAGCGAAAGACCAGCGTGCATACTTGCGCAAACCTAAACGTTGCAACTGGCACTAAGTGCTGCACAGCTGTGAAGAAATGGTGCAAGGAGTGCATCTCACTCCTACCTCAGACAGAACTACCTCCAAATGTCCTAAGAGTCTAGAGGACTGTACTGCACGGCGTTGGCCCGTTTTACCCATTTTGCGGTGATGTGCATGTGCCAAATGTAGGTGGTTTCCCTACAGATCGTTGTAGTTTGCTCGAGTGATGGGGCAAGGTGTGGAGTTACTCTCAGAGCCCACAATCCATAGTTGGGGTCAGAAAGAAACTGGGTGGATCGCTTTTACTCTTGCTTTGGTCTTGATACCCCCCTCTTAGTGCAGAGTCTTGGAAATAGTCCCTGCTGGGATCTGGTTCAATTCAACTCCCCAGGTGATTCCCAGGACCAGGGGTGTTTCCATTATATTCCCAGAGGCTCTCACCTTAATGCTGCGTTTGTACAATCTTGTCTTCAGGTGCCCCCAGTGGTGCTCTGTCGGACCTCCGAGTAGGGGTCTCTAGAGTTAGTTTTCCAGGGGCCCCAAGTCAAGGGGCCTCGCCAGTTTTGTTCTTTGACCCCGATTAGGTCACCGGTGTTCCGCTTTCCTTCTCTCCGCAGGGTGTCAGAGGCAAGCACGGCTCCTCCCTGGGGACTCGTCTATTTTACGGGCTCCGTAGTCCCCGGGTGACGGCTCCAGCGCAGGAGGCTGGAGATGCGCCGGGGATCCAGCACCAAGCGCGGTGCAGGCAGCCCTTTCACTTCGCTCTATGCTTGCAACAAGTTTGCATGCAAAATGGCGGCCGCCATCTTGCGCCCTTCCATAGAACGGCTTTTCACTGATTCGGGGCCCGCAAAAGAAATTCTCGGGTACCGGGTCGCATGGTGAAGTGGTCGGAGGGGTCTCCGCGCCTTCCGCTCTCCATGAGCCTCCTTGAGCCACACCTGTAGGGCTTCGCCTAGCTCGGGCGCAGATCAGCTACTCTTGCGGTGTCTCAAGGTGCGAGTATGTGCAGATCGCCTGTCTCCCGGGTTCCTGTTCTGCGGCGCAGGTAGCTCGCTGAGCGCACAGAAGGCGCAGCGCTCACCAGGACCGGAGGATGGAGGCGGCAGCGGTGCTAGCGCTCTGCGCCCTGGCCTTCCCGCACCCCCTGCACGCCAGGGTGCTCCGGGCCGACGAGGACGGCTTCGCCGAGTGCAGCGTCTTTTTCAAGGAGCAGAGCCCGCAGGATCGGGCCCCCTGTTACCAGACTCTCCTCGACGGGGCCCTCAATCCAGATGGGGCAGCTGCGGCTCCGCCGAGGATCCCCCTCCGCGAGTCCTCAGTCGCGCCGCTTCCAGCCATGCTCCATCTCACCTCACTCACTGCTTTTCTTCGTGTCCCACTGGCAACCACTCGGGGCCCAGGGCACCACCACCGGCTCCCCTCTCTTGGGGACAGAGAATCCGCCGGGGTTTGGGCAAGTCTCGGCAGCCTCCTCTGCAACCAGCAGATCGTCGGCTCCGATCTCTACCTCGCGGCCGCCATCTTCTTGACATGGTCCCAGCTCACCCATGTCAAAAGCCGGCTCTGGCACAAAACATCCGTCAACAATTGTTATTAAAAGCAGATGGTTCTGCTGTCGCAAGCATGGGTTCAGATAGTTTTTAAATTGACAGAGCACATTGTCGCTGCCACTTCTTTCACTTGTAGGTGTTAAGAAATATGATCAAATCCTTTTGATGTGTAGGACCATTTTAACAATGCTATTTCTAACATTTTCTGGAAGTAAGATTAATGTACGGCTAGAAAAGTGGTAAGGTATACATGAGTAGATTGTTTGTGAGTCACAGTCCAAGACAAGCGTTGGCAAAGATTTTAGGTCTTGCCTTTGGGACCTACTGACTTTGTCAATGATTTATGGCAATGCTGACAGAATCAGAAGGCTCTTGTGCAAGATTGCCTATAGATAAAAAAAGGTGTGATGATGCTTCTGTGTGATTAATGTGTGATATTAATAAGGGTCATGGGAAAAAAACAAAGGAGGTTATAGAGCAGCGTGAACAATGCACTCAACAAGTGAATCCATTCACTAGCGTGAGTGTCCATTACTTAAAGGCTGTGCACCACAAAAACAGTACCCATAAATCTTGAAGCACTATACAAGAGCTTATCTCTAGGCATATGGAGTTCCATCTTTGAGGTCATGCTTTCATGTACTTAAGTGGCTAGTTTAGTGTGAAAATGCAGCAGACATCAGTGTGAAACCTGTAAGCCGCGTGTTCAGTCACCAACATGTTTACTACTTTTCGCCCTTCCATTGTATACATCGCCACTGAGATGGGCAACAATGCTGCACGAGCAGTTTCAGTTGTATTATAATACATTTCTAACGTAACCTACTCAGGTCCACAAAACCACAGCTACTATTTTTTTTATTGATATGTATTTTGTTTGCACGAAGTCAGGACTTAAGGTTGACATATAGGCAAAAAAGGAATTGTCCATATATACAATATTAAGAAAGTTAGGGGAGCTTGACAGTTGTAAAAGTATAAATTCATAGCCAATTACTTTCTATTAGATTGTTGAAGAGCATATCATGACAGCTATGGCATTCCTAGAGACCAGTAAACTACATGAGAATATTACTATCAACTCTCATTTTGCAAAATGACATAAACACCTCATCCGCCAGTCTTTAGTCCAACCAAAGGTACAGACTCTGTGCAATACAAACCTGTCTAACATGCAAGCTGGGAACCAAATTTTTAATACAGTGTTTGATGGGTCGATATCTAGCAGTGTGAATAATAGTTCAATGCCGGAGGTTAGAATCACTGGTGCATGATTTAGCCAAAGTTACCTGCTCGTGATGAGAGTGGCCAACACTCAGTAAATATATCTTGTATGAAAACCGTACGCAAGAAGAAGCATTGATTTAGCAGTACTGTCCTGAAGGCGGAATAATCCAATACTAGCAGGGCGTGCAAGGCTCAGTCCAGTAAGTCATATTACACATGCTGCCAACCAGACAGATGGAGACTAGATCACAAGCATTGGCATTCTGACAAACCCTGGGAGTAGAATTTCACTGTGATGATTCTTGCTATACAAGGCTCTTTTTAAAGAAGCAAAATATTGTTCTGTCTACTGTAATGTTATACATATTTGTAATTTTATAAATATATGTTTGATGGTTGCTAGCTTCTGTGTACTTCAGTAGGCCTGGGTGTTATATAGTGTCAAGTGATTGTACTGCCTGATTCCTCCACTTTTGTTGTGCATTTATGGTATCCTGCAGGCTTTCCTCAGCAGCATCAAATATAGAACATAAAAAAGGAGGCCACCAGAAATACACAGCATTAAGGACCTGAAGTACAAAGCCATTTTGTATTCACAAAACCTGCAGCTGGCAAAATCACAGTGTTTGCAACTGCAAGATGGCTTTACACATGTTGTCAAATTTCAAAATAGGTTTAGAAATCTAAAACAGATGTCAGTTTAGAAGGTTTGTGTTTAGGGCTTCACTTCTAACTAGTGAGTCATTAAGGTATTTGTTAGAAATGGGGTCTTTGGTTGGCAGTCAGGTTACCCCCTGTCCAAACAAGGACCCTCACTCTAGTCAGGGTAAAAGAGAATCACCCTCTGCTTACAGCTTTGGTAGCTTGGCACGCGCAGTAGGCTTAACTTCAGAGTGCTAGGTGTAAAGTATTTGTGCCAACACACACTAACTTAAGGAAAACACTACAAAAATGACACAACACAGGTTTAGAACAATAGAGAATATTTATCTAAACAAAAGAAGACCAAAACGACAAACATCTACAAAACACAAGTCAAATTATCAATTAAAAAGCAAAAAGAGTCTTCATGTACTTTTAAACACACACTAACACTGTTAGCATGAAAATGTACCTTAGGTCCGTCAAAAATAACCCCGCACGGGCAAGTGTGCGTCAAAAAGGGCTTGCGATGCATCGATTTCACTCATGAGCAAGACCTTGCATCGTTTCTCCTTTTGTCGAGTCGGGGGGAGTTTCTTCTCCCTGCAGGAGAGTGATGTGTCAATCCAGTCAGCACTCTCGGGTCCGGGCAGGCCTTGTGTTGTTTTGCGTCTGATATTAAGCCGAACGATGATCTGAAATCTACGAAGCGCGGGTTGAGATCTCACCAACCTCCGTCAGTTGGGAGTTGAGAGCTGGCGGCACGTTGTTTCTTCAGCCGCAGATCGGAGTCACGCAGATCTTTTCCCTGCACGGCGTTCTGTGCATGGATTTCTTCCTCTTAGGCTGCCAGCTTCTCCTTACAGGGTCCCAGGAACTGGATGGGCACCACAGGGCAGAGTAGGAGTCTCTCCAGAGAATCCAGGTGTTGGCAGAGAGAAGTCTTTGCTGTTCCTGAGACTTCAAACAACTGGAGGCAAGCTCTAAATCAAGTCCTTGGAGATCCTCACAAGATGTAAGGCACACAAAGTTCAGTCTTTGCTCTCTTACTCTGGCAGAAGCAGCAACTGCAGGATAGCTCCACAAAGTACAGTCACAGGCAGGGCAGCTCTTCTTCCTCAGCTCTTCAGCTCTTCTCTAGGCAGAGGTTCCTCTTGGTTTCCAGAAGTGTTCTAAAATCTGTGGTTTTGGGTGCCCTTCTTATACCCAATTTCTCCTTTGAAGTAGGCCTACTTCAAAGCAAAGTCTCTCTTGAATGTGAAATCCTGCCAGGCCAGGCCCCGGACACTCACCAGGGGGTTGGAGACTGCATTGTGTGAGGGCAGGCACAGCCCTTTCAGGTGTGAGTGACCACTCCTCTCCTCCCTCCTAGCTCAGATGGCTCATCAGGAAATACAGACTACACCCCAGCTCCCTTTGTGTCACTGTCTAGTGTGAGGTGCAACCAGCCCAACTGTCAAACTGACCCAGACAGGGAATCCACAAACAGGCAGAGTCACAGAAATGGTGTAAGCAAGAAAATGCTCACTTTCTAAAAGTGGCATTTTCAAACACACAATCTTAAAATTAACTTCACTAAAAGATGTATTTTTAAATTGTGAGCTCAGAGACCCCAAACTCCACATGTCCATCTGCTCCCAAAGGGAATCTACACTTTAATCATATTAAAAGGTAGCCCCCATGTTAACCTATGAGAGGGACAGGCCTTGCAACAGTAAAAAAACGATTTAGCAATATTTCACTGTCAGGGCATATAAAACACATTACTATGTCCTACCTTAACCATACACTGCACCCTGCCCATGGGGCTACCTAGGGCCTACCTTAGGGGTGTCTGACATGTAAGAAAAGGGAAGCTTTAGGCCTGGCGAGTGGGTACACTTGCCAAGTCGAATTTACAGTTAAAACTGCACACACAGACACTGAAGTGGCAGGTCTGAGACATGATTACAGAGCTACTTATGTGGGTGGCACAACTAGTGTTGCAGGCCCTCAAGTAGCATTTGATTTGCAGGCCATGGTCACCTCTAGTGCACTGTACTAGGGACTTACTAATAAATCAAATGTGCCAAACATGGATAAGCCAATTAAATACACATTTTGTAAAGGAGCACTTGCACTTTAGCACTGGTTAGCAGTGGTAAAGTGCCCAGAGTAACAAAAAAATCAAAATCAGAGTCCAGCACACATCAACAACCTGGAAAACAGAGGCAAAACGTTAAGGGAGACCACGCCAAGGATGAAAAGTCTAACAGTATGTATCAATGTTTTGCAACTGAAATCTGTGAAAAGTGCCTACAATGGATCAAGAATTATCAACATTATGCCTGATTAGATCTCCTCCATTACAGAGTAGAGATTAGGCATGTTTAAATTTGCACTGGGAATTAGGAGTATTGGGACTTAAAGGGATACTCTCTGCTTATTAAGCATGGCAAGCCTCTCCCAGTATGGCCACTACATAGGAACAGAGGTACACGTTAGCGACAAAATTCGCTTCCACTTCAGACATTTTGCACAGTGCAGGATACAAGGAGAGCACCATTGACTATCTTGCTCAGATGTTATGTACTTGCGGCAATCATTGCCATTCTCTCTTGTAAAATCAGCTGCAATGGAGCAGAACAACTTTTCATTTTTAAAGGCTACAAGGAACATATCATTGACTATCTCCCTTCAGATGGATGCTATGTACTAGTGGCAATCGATGTCATTTGCACTTCTAAAATCAACCTCAATGGAACAGTAAAACCTTTTGTTTTAAAAAGCAATTGCACTGAAACTAAATCTACCTCTATTGTTCATCTCAGCCATCCACAATCAGATGAAACCAAATGAGAAGCTCATTGGTGTGTGGTCAGCAAGGTCTGCTGTTGGTATCAGTGATCATATTGCTAGAGGTACCGGGAATGGATGAAATAGGAGAGGACCAACCTGCTAACTCCATGATCCACTGAGACTCAAACTAAGGAGGTGCAACAGTTATGAAAGAAATTGCAAGACAACCTCCATCTACATCTGGCCATTCTCATCCACCTATAATGAAGCAGCTCATGGTAGTGTGGTCCAAATAAAATGCATCGGGCATCAGCAGCTAAGTTGGTGGAGATTACATGAGCAGAGGAAAGAAAAAGGGCCTCGTCTGATAACTTGATTATGTTCTGGGGACCAAAACAAGCACTTCTGAGAAACTGCTTTGATACACAGAAGTGTACTGGGATGAATTAGTGCAGGTGTTAATACTGGAATCATTGATGTTGATGCACACAATGATACATTTGCATATAAGAATGAAGTCACATTACCAATATTAAATTCACACACCATTAACTCTCCATCGACATTGGTATGAAAGTTCATTGTAAAGCAGGATCTGAGGCCTAGGCTATATGTTACAGATTGACATTTCACAGGTGGGGTGGTGTGTAGCCAACAGACAAACGCCTGAACAGGAATCCTAGATCAGTTCCACAGATAGGCGAAGCAACACCACAATGGTCTGAGGAAACTGGTCCGATAAACACACATTCCCAGAAGGGTGGGTACATTCCCCAACACACCATAAAGTCAGATGCCACATGAAGTTAGTAACACTTAGCCAATCAGAACACAGCATGCACCGAAGCACACATCGATCATGCGCCCCACAGGCTGGACATCTGGGCACGTACTCGCTGGCCCACATTGTGTGCACACAAGGTCGAGGCCAGCCTCCCTTTGTGAGTAGGACCTATCTGTTTTCTGGTACCCAGCGAATTGTATAAAACACTGCTCAAAACAACTGTATTTTGAGACAGTCCACAGACCCTGGTTCTGTAACTGTGCTCCAGCCGTACAGTAATGTTTAAAAGACCTGTTACTGCTTTGCCAGATGAGTCTTGTCTTTTTGCTTTTTTAAGGTAAATTTACAATTGAGCAACACAGGTGAAATCTTTCTTCTCTTGCGGACTCTTGTAAACAGAAGTTACCATCACTCACATTGCTGACACAACAAACACCAATGGCCAGTAGCCTGGTTCAAAATTACACTGACAATAAAGCCAATGACTGAGAGTAGCTGACCGACTGGACCACCCTAGGGCTTAGACTACAAGGTCTGCGTAAACACCTGTATGCAAGTATCACAATTACACGTTGTGTGATGTTTATACCACCTTGTAACCCCTGGATGAACCAGTGAAGGACATTGTCAGTGAATCCCATTTGAGACTCTAGGGTGCAAATGAGGTTAGGATGGTCGACTGAGTGAAAATTATACCCCTAAATGGGTGCAAATTCCATCTTTTTGCTTTATTTACACAACTATTGAAGCAAGTGTGACTCATGCCAGGCACAAACATATATTATACAAGGAGGCATAAATATATTTTCTACACAAATAAAACACTGTTATTCCTGTTTTCCAACCCCTAGTTTGTGACGTTAACACATTGCTTAAGCTTTACATTACATTTGTAATGTGTTTGTTTCACATTTTAAAACTTTTTTTTTCATTTTCATGACACTGTAGTGAATCCTAGTTTGTTTTAACGGGATAACAGGAGTTAGCTTAGCCGTAGGCTTGTAAACTCGTGCCCCCGTCACCCAGTGACTTTTAACCTACTTAGCTTGCTCTGTCTTAGTCCATTTAATTATTTATTTCCTTTAAGATAGCGGCCTTGTTTATAGTTAGGCCACTTGTTATGGGTTCTATTATCAGTGTCACTGCGCCAAGGCGTCAAGATCAAGCACGAAAGACAAACATACAGTAGGTATTCACACTTAGGGATTTTCCCTCTCTATACTTTCGAGGGATTGTTGATATTAATTGCCGTCCCAAGCATGCCTGTTATCTATTGTTATGAATAACACTTATGCCAGGGGACCTTGTAGATCTGTATAAATACAACACACTTTAGATAGATAATCAGAGGGATTCTGACCAGAGGGCATCGCCACCATCGCTGATTCCAATGCTGCAGTCATCTTGACGCTGACCCAGTCTTCGTGTCCCTGCAGAGTCTGAGATAGAGACCTCATTCCAAGGTAACGAGGGTTGGGGGCTCCTCTCATGGACACGACTTTGGCAGATGAGTTTAACGAACCCAGCTCTCCTTTAGGTCGGAGGTTAGACCTATTCTCTTTAGGGTACTAGGGCTTATTCCATCTTTTACATATACATATATTTCTTTCATATATTGCACAATGGTGGGGGTCTTTATAACAATGACTCTCTTCTTCACAATATTGTTGCTTCGTATATTCATTATCCTAATCATTGCAGTTCATGCAACTTATCACAAATTGTAGTTATGTTGAATAAAAACTATTATAACCTCACTGCATCTGTGTTATTGCCTTTTGTTTGTATGAGACATAATAAATCTATGAGAAAAGGGTAATCTCCGTTTAACCACGACAACCCTGAGATATCGTACTTTGAGTCCATGCGTAAGTGACTGCTACAAATCACCTTTTACTATTGTGTTTCTGGTGAGGTACTGCTAGTAAGCCGGTAAGGTTTGGACAACAGTTACAACTAGTTGTAGGAAGAGACTTAGGCCCTCATTCTGACCTTGGCGGGCGGCGGAGGCCGCCCGCCAAAGTCCCGCCGTCAGGTTACCGTTCCGCGGTCGAAAGACCGCGGCGGTAATTCTGACTTTCCCGCTGGGCTGGCGGGCGGTCGCCTTCAGACCGCCAGCCAGCCCAGCGGGAAAGAGGCTTCCACGATGAAGCCGGCTCGGAATCGAGCCGGCGGAGTGGAAGCTGTGCGACGGGTGCAGTTGCACCCGTCGCGTATTTCACTGTCTGCGCAGCAGACAGTGAAATACATGTAGGGGCCCTCTTACGGGGGCCCCTGCAATGCCCATGCCAGTGGCATGGGCACTGCAGGGGCCCCCAGGGGCCCCGCGACCCCCCCTACCGCCATCCGGATCTCGGCGGTCCGACCGCCGGGATCTGGATGGCGGTAGGGGGGGTCGGAATCCCCGCGGCGGTGCAGCAAGCTGCGCCGCCGCGGAGGATTCAATGGGGCCGCGGTACACTGGCGGGACCCCGCCAGTGGTGCCGGTCCGACCGCGGCTTTACCGCCGCGGTCGGAATCCCCATTGGAGCACCGCCGGCCTGTCGGCGGTGCTCCCGCGGTCCTCCGCCCTGGCGGTCAAAGACCGCCAGGGTCAGAATGACCACCTTAGTCACCTACAAACGAAAGTACTGTCATCCTGAGACCAGCAGTCTTGCTCAGAGCAAGAGTCCAAACTACGACATGGCGCCACCAACGATGGTGTTCAGGCACTAATTTACGGATACCCTGACTATCACTGTCTCACAGACAACAGGTACCCTCAGTACCATTATACGGAGACGTCCGCGGTCTTTGGGAGAATCCTTCTCAGCTGAACAGGTAACACCTAATTAGGCTGTAGGTTGTTCGAGCTCAAACTAATCAAAAGGAAAAGCTTCCCCTATTTTTTGGTGTTCCGTTTCTCTAAACAACTATGGCAAATACCATAGGCATTCCTGCAAATGCTAGACTTTCACTTACACAACATTTATTAGCGCATGGCCTTACAGAAGAGGGCGGGGATGTTACTCTGATTATAGAAGCAACTGAAGCCTACCAAACGGAAATGTTTTACTGTTGGGTTGCCTTTCCTGAGGCTGACCAACGAACGCACACATTTCACACATATGACATTGCAAACGTACCAGTAAGATACAAAGCATACCAGTATCATGAAATATCGCTCACATATCAAGAGCATCAGAACTGGTTTGAAGGCGCCCTACCGCATGTACTACGATGAGTGAGGCTAGGTCCTTTAAGTAATGAAGGGCCTACATGGCCCATGTTTGCCACATATACACCTCACCCAGGCATACAGACTATGCCGATCGCAGATTTACGAATATTATATAATGAATTAGTGGCATTATATAGACGATTCGTTCAGTTCATAATGCGAACATTGAACACTACACCAGCGCGTCCAGCACCACCAGTAGCTGGTGGATATCAATTGGCTACTGGGATTAATCCACAAACAGTGCATACTATTATGGGTAAAGTGCCCACGGAACAGGAAAAAATACCGTTCTGGATTGCCCAGAAAACAAATCAGCTGGAAGCTGTGTTCCCCCATACGGGGCCACAGGAAAAACATAGATTGCTCACTATGTGCTTGCTGTTTGGGATGGTTCCCTCGGTGGATGAATGTGCCACTTGGGGTACAGTCTCCGCTGCCGTTTATACAGTACTACCACACATGGTACCCCTACACTTGCCAATTTACCGGAAGTGTTAAAACAAATACAAAATGAGCATGGGGCTGCACCGGCCCTGGATCTGGTGACGAAATTGATGCGTAACTTTGACGCCGTCTCCTCAATAATACTAAGTAATATTAAAGGGGAAGCTGTGGCACTGGCAATACGCCAGCGTCTCCGGGAAACTCCAAATATGGAACAAGAGAGACAGCTACCGAAAATAATCTCCGATACCTATACTAGTATAGGACGGGATGGTTTGGGAGCCAAACCAAAAAAATTGGACATACCGTCTACCACCCATAAGGAAGGTACAAAGCAGGCACAAGAGGGCTCTAAAAAGCGCTGGGACAAACAAAAAGATTTCAAAGACAGGAGAAATAAAAGAGCTGATTCTCCACATCCGGAGTACTCCGAAAGGAGGTATAATCTCAGAAATAGGGATAACATTAGAACTCCAGACAGATATACTGATTCACGTCCTTCTCGTTCCTTTCAGGACGCACCGGATAAACGTAGCGAGAGAGGGGGCTGTCAAGACCGACGTCCGGAATACCTGAAAGAAAAGAAAGACTCGCCACAGTCTACCGTTAAAAAAGAAGAAAAGACTTCTCAGCAAAAGCCACAATTTAAAAAGAAGAAAGTGGCAGCACTGATCGTTAAAAATGCCAGTAGTATTGAGAACACTGTTGAGGAACAAGAGGTGGGCAGTGACTCTGTTGGACAGCGCGGCAGAGGTCACGATATGTCGCCAGAGTCTGAAAGATCATCTGGTTGCGACAGCAACTAGCGATTACATCGCGGTTGAGACAGCGAATGGCCACGTTCTCCCACCCGATCGGGTTTATGATTTAACGATTCAGATAGAGGGAGACGTGGAACGCATTATTAGTGTAATATTTTGGGATGAACTTACTAGTGATATCCTGTTGGCCGAGAGAGACTGGCCACCTGAACATGTCCGCAAGCTCCCACATGGGGAAGATGCCATTTTGCCTTCTTTCTCCGATCTTGTTCTGGAGGCAGACAAAAAAGCCTATGCTGCTGAATGGGCTTTAGCGCAGGCACCTGCACTATACCGTAATCATGAAGGTTGGGACAAGGACTATCCTTGTCATGTTATTCCCGTTATTCTACACCGCACCCGCAGCCACAATACCCTGTTAAACATGAAGCGAAAGCTCCGGTGACGGAGATACTGTCACAACTTGAATACCAGGGAGTGATTGAGCCCTTTACATCGGCAATGAATAATCCATTATTTCCCGTTGCTAAACCTGATCATTCATATCGAATAGTGGTTGATTATAGACACTTAAATAGTCATACACGCACATATGCTATACAAAATTCACACAGCACAGCGCTGATAAACAATATAGTGCGTAAGAAATATAAAACTACATTAGATATATCTAATGGGTTTTTCTGCCAGAATTTAGCACATGAAAGTAGGGACCTAAGTGCATTTCCCTTTGGCTCTCAGAAACGCTTTTGTTTTTTACCCCAAGGCTATAAAAACAGCCCAGGACTGTTTTCAGCCCGTGTAACCTCAATATTGAACGAGCTTGATTCCGATGCATTATCCTATGTGGATGATATCTATCTCACTGACGACGCCCTCGACATTCATCTTGCGAGGGTCGATCGGATCATTTTGGGATTTGCAGCCTTCGGTTATAAATTTAATTTTAAGAAAAGCAAGATAGCCTTTCTTAGTGTACTGTTCCTAGGATATGAACTATCAAACGAGGGGAAGAGCCTGGCCCCGCACTTCCTAGAAAAGTGTGATCAGCTACAGCCTCCAAACACGCTTAAAAAATTACAGTCATTACTGGGTTTCTTTAATTTTGGCAGAACATACATTCCAGATTATGCTGAACGCATCAAACCACTTTATGACTTAATTCAGCCCAACTTTTCTGCCAGACCATGGACGATTGAACACACACACATCCTTAGGGACATACAACGGGACATGCTGGAAGCTAGACACTTATACACATGTGACAATAAAACAAATTTGGTCATCAGAATAATAGCTGGTGCCCTTGGATTTACCTATGTCACCTTTAATGAGGGTGACACAGTGCCGATAGCATACAAATCATATTTGTACTCGAATGTTGAGAAACGTTTTGCTCCTACAGAAAAAATTCTGACAGCAGTTCAGATGGCCGTCATAAAGGAGAGGCCAATGCCCAGGGGAAACGCATTATTGTTGTCTCCCCGGTGCCGGCCTTAGAGGCTGTCACTAAAGCAAGCGTTCCAAACGCTAAGGCATTACATCCACGCTGGATTCAATGGGCAACGTCTGTGACCGCCACTGATGTTGATTATGTGTTTGACCCAAGACTTCAGACACAAGAATTTATCCAGTATGAACAGGAGTATCCCGCTCCTCTACATATATTGCCAATAAGATACCATTATTTATACTGACGGATCGGCACAACCGGCTGTGGGTACTAAACATCAATACTCGGCAGCTTGCGCAGCCGTGTGTGGGGTAATGGAAGACGGAGTTTTCCATCTTCACAATACCTATACTCAGACCTTAGGGGACTGCACAGCCCAGTTGGCCGAGCTTAAGGCTCTTCTTCTAGCGCTCGAACATTCTGAGCCAGGAACACAGACTTTGATCGTCCGTGATTCATATTACTGCGTCCAGTCATACAATGAATGTTAGACCTGACAGCCTTAGGGTAGTCACCCCTAACTTTTTGCCTGCCTCCCTCCACTTTTTGGACACTGTTTTTGCTGGTTTATAGACTCTGCGCACTTTACCTCTGCTAACCAGGGCTAAAGTGCATATGCTCTCTCCCCTAAAACATGGTAACATGGAATCATACCTGATTGGACTATTAATTTACTTATAAGTCCCTAGTAAGGTGCACTCTATGTGCATAGGGCTGGTAAATTAAATGCTACTAGTGGGCCAGCAGCACTGGTTGTGCCACCCACTTAAGTAGCCCCTTCTCCTGGTCTCAGGCCTGCCATTGCAAGGCCTGTGTGTGCAGTTTCACTGCCACATCGACTTGGCATTTAAAAGTTCTTGCCAAGCCTAGAACTCCCCTTTTTCTACATATAAGTCACCCTTAATATGTGCCCTAGCTAACCCCTAGGGCAGGGTGCTGTGTAGGTAAAAGGCAGGACATGTAACTGGGTAGTTATATGTCCTGGTAGTGTAAAACTCCTAAATTCGTTTTCACACTACTGTGAGGCCTGCTCCCTTCATAGGCTAACATTGGGGCTGCCCTCATACACTGTTGAAGTGGCAGCTGCTGATCTGAAAGGAGCAGGAAGGTCATATTTAGTATGGCCAGAATGGTAATACAAAATCCTACTGACTGGTGAAGTCGGATTTAATATTACTATTCTAGAAATGCCACTTTTAGAAAGTGAGCATTTCTTTGCACTTAAATCCTTCTGTGCCTTACAATCCACGTCTGGCTGGGCTTGGTTGACAGCTCCTTGTGCATTCACTCAGACACACCCCAAACACAGGGTACTCAGCCTCACTTGCATACATCTGCATTTTGAATGGGTCTTCCTGGGCTGGGAGGGTGGAGGGCCTGCTCTCACACAAAGGACTGCCACACCCCCTACTGGGACCCTGGCAGACAGGATTGAACTGAAAGGGGACCTGGTGCACTTCTTAGCCACTCTTTGAAGTCTCCCCCACTTCAAAGGCACATTTGGGTATAAAACAGGGCCTCTGCCCTACCTCATCAGACACTTGCTGGAGAAGAAACCTGAACCAGAAACTACATCCTGCCAAGAAGAACTGCCTGGCTGCTCAAAGGACTCACCTGCCTGCTTTTTACAAAGGACTGCTGCCTTGCTGTTGCCCTGCTGCCTTGCTGAACTCTTGTCTGGCTGTGAAAGTGCTCTCCAAGGGCTTGGATAGAGCTTGCCTCCTGTTCCTTGAAGTCTCAGGACCTAAAAGACTTCTCTCTTTTACTTGGACGCTCCGTGCGCTGAAAATTTCGACGCACAGCTTGTTTCGCGGTGAGAAAAACGCCACACTCCGACGCTGATCGACGCGACGCTCTTGGGACGATCGAAGATCCGACGCACGGCCTCGCAAGGACAACGCCGCCCGACCTCTAGAGGAGAAATCAACGCGACGCCTGCCGTGAGATCGTAATTTCAACGCGCAGCCCCGCAGATCGAAGTCTAGAGGAGAAATCGATGCGACGCCTGCCGTGAGATCGTAATTTCGACGCGCAGCCCCGCAGACCGACGCGCAGCCGGAGAACAAGCAGGAAAATCCACGCACAGACCTGGGACATCTGGTAATCCCCGCGATCCACAGAAAGAGACTGTCCGCGCGCCGGGAAACGACGCCCGACTTCCCCGCGTGGAAAATAACGACGCAAGTCCATGTGTGCTGGGGAGAAATTGACGCACACACCCTTTTTCCACGCACCTCTTCCCTTGTGGCCCTCTGAGGAGATTTTTCCACGCTAAACCAAGTACTTGTGCTTGAAAGAGACTTTGTTTATATTCTAAAGACTTAAGACACTTTATATCACTTTTCAGTGATATCTCTACAATTTCCCATTGCAACTTTATTCTTTTTGACCTACAATTATCCTGATAAATATTATATATTTTTCTAAACACTGTGTGGTGTATTTTTGTGGTGCTATATGGTGGTATTGTATGATTTATTGCACAAATACTTTACACATTGCCTTCTAAGTTAAGCCTGACTGCTCGTGCCAAGCTGCCAGAGGGTGGGCACAGGATAATCTTGGATTGTGTGTGACTTACCCTGACTAGAGTGAGGGCTTTTGCTTGGACAGGGGGTAACCTGACTGCCAACCAAAAACCCCATTTCTAACATTGGTGATCAGCGGTGAGGATAGGACTTGTATTTGTGCAGTGACATACAGTAGCTAAGTATTTCACTACCTACCCACAGTTGAAGGTCAACTTGGTTTTTATCTCTTTTTTGAAAATCCGACTTTTTTCCTGACAATTTTCAAAAACTAAATCCTCACTCAACATGTCTCTGACTGGGTCTCAGACAGGGGACTTTGACCTAGTCCAGTTGGATACATATACGGTCAAACAACTAAGAGGATTCTGCAGGGCATTGAGGGTACCCACCCAAGGGGCCTCCAGAAAGGAGGACTTCCAAGTGGCGCTGAGGGCCTGGGCAGAAGCCCATTTAGAGGATGATGAGGAAGAGGAGCCAGAACATGGCCCCTCAGAGGAATTTTCACTATCTGTGGATGGTGTTACCACTGCAATTGTGCCCCCTTCCAGACCAGGGAGCAGTGTCTCTATGCAAAGCCTGACCGCAGAGGAAAGGAGAGAGGAAAGGGAGTTCCAATTGCAAATGGCAAAACTGAAAATTGAGGCTCAACAGGAGGAGAGGAGGGCAGAAAGAGAAGCCAAACAAGCTGAGGCTGAAAGAACAGCCAAACAGATTCAAGAGGAAGCTGAAAGAGCAGCCAAACAGGTGGAAGCTGAAAGAGCTTTGGCTGAAAAGAAACTATTGTTGGCTCATGAACTGAGTCTCAAAGAACTGGAGATCAAGGCGAGACAGTCTGAATCCAGCAATAATGGTGGCAGCATACAGACAGGACCTGCTGGAGAAAAAAAGGTTCGTATACCCAAAAATGTGGTGCGCAGTTTTGTGGTGGGAGATTACATAGATAAATGGTTAGCTGCTTATGAAGTTGCACTAAGGGCTCATGAGGTTCCTGAAGGGCAATGGGGGGTAGCTATGTGGGGGATGTGCCGCCATTGGGGAGGGACACACTTCTCACATTGGATCAACCTGATCAAAACACATACCCACTTCAGAAAGCCACTTTACTTGCCAAGTTTGGGCTGACCCCTGAGGGATACCGTCAGAGGTTCAGGGACAGCACCAAACAAACCACACAAACATGGGTAGATTTCTTTGATTTCTCCAGTAAGGCACTGAATGGATGGGTGCGGGGCAACAAAGTAGCAGATTATAAAGGTTTATATAACTTGATTCTGAGAGAGCATATGCTTAATACTACTTATACAGATTTGCGCCAGCACCTAGTGGACAGTAAGCTGACTGATCCCAGGAAGCTTGCTGAGGAGGCAGACCTCTGGGTTAGCACCAGAGTGTCCAAGAAGGTACCTGGGGGGGACTCCCACAAAGGTGGTCAGGGTTCCCAACAGAAGAAAGAGGGGGGAGATAAACTTGCAGATAAGGAACTCTCCAAAGGCCCCCAAAAGAATTCTCAGGGAGGGGGTGGCAATCCTTCCTTTTCCAAATTTGGGAAAAAGCCAGGGACATATGACAAGTCAGGGAGATCTAGCCCCAAATGCATGGAGTGTTACCAGTATGGTCACTACAAAGGCGATCCACAGTGCCCCAAGAGGGCACCGTCCACTACCGGACAGGCACCTGGGTTGACTAGTGTAGCGCTCGGGGGGAGATGGACCCAAATAGCTTTGGGGAGCAGGTAGAGATTTCCCTAGTGTCCCTGGGAGAGGGAGAAATGGTGCCCAAGGCCCACATGCCCAGAACTACGTCCAAGTACCGGCAGTGGGTCACCATTGATGGGCAGAAGGTGGAGGCTCTGCGTGACACAGGAGCCAGTATGACTACTATCAAGAGTCAGCTGGTGTCAACAGAGCAGATAGTACCTAATACATTCCACCAGGTGAGAGTCGCTGACAATCGCGAGAGTCACCTACCGGTGTCTCTGGATCCCTTTGAGTGGGGGGGTCTCTGGTACTCTGAAAGTAGCTGTGAGTCCTGCCATGCCTGTAGATTGTCTGTTAGGCAATGATCTTGAGCACACTGCTTGGAAAGAAGTGGAGCTCAGGTCTCACCTGGAGATGTTAGGGTTACCTGAGTGGGTCTGCATGACCACACGGTCCATGGCTGACCGAGAGGGAAGTCAAGGGCATCTGGAGCCTGGAACGATGGCCCAGAGAGCTGCCAGGAGGAGGGACCAGGGGTGCGGGAAACCGGCCCCAGAAGTTCCCACAGTGGCTGACGGGGCTCCTGAGGAGGAGGCTCCTGAGCCAACTGGGGAAGACATTGCCGCCCTAGGTGACTTACCTGAGCTTTCTGGCTGGCAAGTTGAGGGTGGACCCACCAGGGAGGAATTCTGCAAGGCGCAGAAAGAATGTCCCACTCTGAAAGGTTTGAGGAAGCAAGCCTCAAACCAGGCAGCAGGTGACGCCTCTGGCAATCACCACCTATATTGGGAGAATGATCTCCTCTACAGTGAGCCTAAGGTTCCGGCCTTTGGGGCAGCACGTACGCTGGTGGTCCCCCAATGTTACCGAACCTTCCTACTGGGTCTGGCTCACGACATTCCCCTGGCAGGACATTTGGGGCAGGGCAAGACCTTTAACAGGCTTGTCACCCACTTTTATTGGCCCAAAATGAGGACACACTCAGATAAGTTCTGCAGATCTTGTCCTACCTGCCAGGCCAGTGGTAAAGCAGGGACAAGGGTTAAAACCCCCCTGATTCCCCTTCCTGTCGTTGGCACCCCCTTTGAAAGGGTGGGCATCGACATTGTTGGTCCCTTGGACCCCAAAACTGCTTTAGGCAACAGGTTCATCCTGGTTTTGGTGGACCATGCCACCCGTTACCCAGAGGCAATCCCTCTGAGGACCGTAACTGCACAGGTGGTGGCCAGAACCCTGATGGGGATATTTACCCGTGTGGGATTCCCCAAGGAAATAGTGTCTGACAGAGGCACTAACTTTATGTCTGCATACATGAAGTCTCTGTGGGATGCGTGTGGTGTAACTTACAAGTTCACCACACCCTATCACCCCCAGTCTAATGGTCTTGTGGAGAGATTCAACAAGACCCTGAAAGGCATGATTGGTGGCCTCCCTGAGGCCATGAGGCGTAAGTGGGACGTCCTCTTACCATGCCTTCTCTTTGCTTACAGAGAGGTCCCCCAGAGGGGGGTAGGGTTCAGTCCCTTTGAGCTTCTCTACGGGTACCCTGTCAGGGGACCCTTAAGCATTGTCCAGGAGGGATTGGAGAAAGCTCCAAAGACACCCCCTCAGGATGTGGTCAGCTATATGTTGGCCCTCCACAACCAGATGACCCGCTTCTGGAAAGAGGCCCAAAGTAACCTTGAGGCCAGTCAAGAGGTGATGAAACACTGGTATGACCAGAAGGCCACCCTGGTAGAGTTTCAACCTGGAGACAAAGTGTGGGTAATGGAGCCAGTAGAGCCCAGAGCTCTCCAGGACCGCTGGTCTGGCCCATTTGAAATAAAGGAGCGGAAAGGGGAGGCCACTTACCTAGTGGACCTCCAAACCACTAGGAATCCCCTAAGGGTGCTCCATGTGAACCGACTAAAAGCTCATTTTGAGAGGTCGGAGATCAACATGCTTCTGGTCACAGATGAAGGAACGGAAGAGGAGAGTGAACCTCTCCCCGACCTCCTCTCTGCCCAAGAAGGTGATGGGTCAGTAAGCGGGGTCATTCTGTCTGACTCCCTGACTCTAAACCAGAAAGGAGACTGCTATGAGCTGTTGGAGCAGTTTTCCCCCCTGTTCTCCCTTACTCCTGGACTGACCCACCTCTGTGTTCATGATATTGACACTGGTGACAGTCTCCCTGTGAAGAACAAAATTTACAGGTTGTCGGATAAGGTGAAGGCCAGCATCAAGGAGGAGGTCTCCAAGATGTTGACTCTAGGGGTTATCGAGAAATCCAGTAGTCCCTGGGCCAGCCCAGTGGTGTTGGTCCCTAAGGCTACTGACCCAGGTGCGAAGCCAGAACTCCGGTTCTGTGTGGACTACCGGGGTCTCAACTCAGTCACACAGACTGATGCTCACCCCATCCCCCGAGCTGATGAGCTCGTGGACAGGCTAGGCGCTGCCAAGTTCCTGAGTACGTTTGATCTTACTTCAGGGTACTGGCAGATCGCCCTGACTGAGGGGGCCAAGGAAAGATCTGCATTTTCAACCCCTGATGGCCATTACCAGTTCCGGGTGATGCCGTTTGGGTTGAAAAATGCCCCCGCTACCTTCCAACGGTTGGTTAACGGGGTCCTAGCTGGCAAGGATGCCTTCTGTGCAGCCTACCTGGATGACATAGCTGTCTACAGTTCCAGCTGGGAGGAACACCTGCTTCACCTCAAGGAGGTTCTTCAGGCCCTGCAACAGGCAGGCCTGACCATCAAGGCCAGTAAGTGCCAGATTGGGCAGGGTTCCGTGGTGTACTTGGGACACCTAGTGGGTGGTAGCAAGGTGCAGCCACTCCAGGCCAAGATTGAAACTATCAAGGCCTGGCAACCACCGCGAACGCAGACTGAGGTGAGAGCCTTTCTAGGTCTCACAGGATACTACCGCAGATTTGTCAAGGGCTATGGCACCATTGTAACACCCTTGACAGAACTCACTTCCAAGAAACAACCTAGGTTGGTGAATTGGACAGAGGCTTGTCAGAAAGCCTTTGACGCCCTGAAGGAAGCCATGTGCACGGCCCCTGTGCTCATGGCCCCTGACTACTCCCAGGAATTTATCGTGCAGACAGACGCTTCAGAGCATGGCATAGGGGCAGTCCTAGCACAGCTGAATGAGGAGGGCACAGATCAACCGGTAGTCTTTATTAGCAGAAGGCTACTACCACGGGAACAGAGGTGGAGTGCTATTGAAAGAGAAGCTTTTGCTGTGGTCTGGGCACTGAAGAAGCTAAGACCCTACCTGTTTGGGACTCACTTCCGGGTTCAGACAGACCACAGGCCCCTCAGATGGCTCATGCAGATGAGGGGTGAGAATCCAAAACTCTTGAGGTGGTTCATTTCCCTACAGGGGATGGACTTTACGGTGGAACATCGCCCAGGGGTTGACCACGCCAATGCTGATGGTCTCTCCAGGTACTCCCGCCTTAGCGATGAGAGCTCCCAGGAGGTCGGGTAGCTCTCCCCACTTTCAGCTGGGGGGACACATGTTAGACCTGACAGCCTTAGGGTAGTCACCCCTAACTTTTTGCCTGCCTCCCTCCACTTTTTGGACACTGTTTTTGCTGGTTTATAGACTCTGCGCACTTTACCTCTGCTAACCAGGGCTAAAGTGCATATGCTCTCTCCCCTAAAACATGGTAACATGGAATCATACCTGATTGGACTATTAATTTACTTATAAGTCCCTAGCAAGGTGCACTCTATGTGCATAGGGCTGGTAAATTAAATGCTACTAGTGGGCCAGCAGCACTGGTTGTGCCACCCACTTAAGTAGCCCCTTCTCCTGGTCTCAGGCCTGCCATTGCAAGGCCTGTGTGTGCAGTTTCACTGCCACATCGACTTGGCATTTAAAAGTTCTTGCCAAGCCTAGAACTCCCCTTTTTCTATTCTACATATAAGTCACCCTTAATATGTGCCCTAGGTAACCCCTAGGGCAGGGTGCTGTGTAGGTAAAAGGCAGGACATGTACCTGGGTAGTTATATGTCCTGGTAGTGTAAAACTCCTAAATTCGTTTTCACACTACTGTGAGGCCTGCTCCCTTCATAGGCTAACATTGGGGCTGCCCTCATACACTGTTGAAGTGGCAGCTGCTGATCTGAAAGGAGCAGGAAGGTCATATTTAGTATGGCCAGAATGGTAATACAAAATCCTACTGACTGGTGAAGTCGGATTTAATATTACTATTCTAGAAATGCCACTTTTAGAAAGTGAGCATTTCTTTGCACTTAAATCCTTCTGTGCCTTACAATCCACGTCTGGCTGGGCTTGGTTGACAGCTCCTTGTGCATTCACTCAGACACACCCCAAACACAGGGTACTCAGCCTCACTTGCATACATCTGCATTTTGAATGGGTCTTCCTGGGCTGGGAGGGTGGAGGGCCTGCTCTCACACAAAGGACTGCCACACCCCCTACTGGGACCCTGGCAGACAGGATTGAACTGAAAGGGGACCTGGTGCACTTCTTAGCCACTCTTTGAAGTCTCCCCCACTTCAAAGGCACATTTGGGTATAAAACAGGGCCTCTGCCCTACCTCATCAGACACTTGCTGGAGAAGAAACCTGAACCAGAAACTACATCCTGCCAAGAAGAACTGCCTGGCTGCTCAAAGGACTCACCTGCCTGCTTTTTACAAAGGACTGCTGCCTTGCTGTTGCCCTGCTGCCTTGCTGAACTCTTGTCTGGCTGTGAAAGTGCTCTCCAAGGGCTTGGATAGAGCTTGCCTCCTGTTCCTTGAAGTCTCAGGACCAAAAAGACTTCTCTCTTTTACTTGGACGCTCCGTGCGCCGAAAATTTCGACGCACAGCTTGTTTCGCGGCGAGAAAAACGCCGCACTCCGACGCTGATCGACGCGACGCTCTTGGGACGATCGAAGATCCGACGCACGGCCTCGCAAGGACAACGCCGCCCGACCTCTAGAGGAGAAATCGACGCGACGCCTGCCGTGAGATCGTAATTTCAACGCGCAGCCCCGCAGATCGAAGTCTAGAGGAGAAATCGACGCGACGCCTGCCGTGAGATCGTAATTTCAACGCGCAGCCCCGCAGACCGACGCGCAGCCGGAGAACAAGCAGGAAAATCCACGCACAGACCCGGGACATCTGGTAATCCCCGCGATCCACAGAAAGAGACTGTCCGCGCGCCGGAAAACGACGCCCGACTTCCCCACGTAGAAAATAACGATGCAAGTCCATGTGTGCTGGGGAGAAATCGACGCACACACCCTTTTTCCACGCACCTCTTCCCTTGTGGCCCTCTGAGGAGATTTTTCCACGCTAAACCAGGTACTTGTGCTTGAAAGAGACTTTGTTTATATTCTAAAGACTTAAGACACTTTATATCACTTTTCAGTGATATCTCTACAATTTCCCATTGCAACTTTATTCTTTTTGACCTACAATTATCCTGATAAATATTATATATTTTTCTAAACACTGTGTGGTGTATTTTTGTGGTGCTATATGGTGGTATTGTATGATTTATTGCACAAATACTTTACACATTGCCTTCTAAGTTAAGCCTGACTGCTCGTGCCAAGCTACCAGAGGGTGTGCACAGGATAATCTTGGATTGTGTGTGACTTACCCTGACTAGAGTGAGGGCTTTTGCTTGGACAGGGGGTAACCTGACTGCCAACCAAAAACCCCATTTCTAACAATGAATATCTCAATCATTGGAAAGTGAACAGGTTTAGAGATTCTAAAGGGAACACCATTAAACACAAAATGTTGTGGGGAAGGGTGGCTGATCTTAAAGATAAGCTTCCATGTGTCCATGTAGTTCATACATTAGGACACCAACGTGTAGGAATACACGTTGCCGGCAATACATTGGCTGATGAAGCAGCCAAAGCATCAGTAGCTACGGCATCTGTGGCTGCAGTGACTCGTTCTCGGACGAGGTTGGATAATGAAATACTGATTGCTGTTAAAGCTTCGGCTGCAGGCAAGAACCTTTCAAAAGGATACCCTACGAACTATACTTATCATATCAGTGCACAGAATGTTGCTTTTGCAACGATTCCTTAGGTAGGTGATCGAGTGATCCCCAATGAAGACCAAAGATTAGAGCTGATTACAGCTGCACATGAGGGTGTCGCTTCTGCACATGCTGTTATACAGGCCACTATAACAATACTACAACAACGATACTGGTGGCCTGGTCTATGCAGATGGACTAAACAGTATGTCCTTTGCTGTGACATTTGTCAGCAGATTAAGGGCTCAAATATCAGATGCCCTCCGCAGACATCCCTCTTAGTGTCAGACAAGCCACTCCATTGTGTGTACCTGGACCATTGTGGTCCCTTGCAGCCTGATGGTGCATATAAATACATTTTAGTGGCTGTAGATTCCTGTTCTAGATTCCTGTGGGCATGGCCACAGCGGTCGGCTGACGCCCGGACTGTTATAAAAGATTTGCTGATCTTTATCGGCACATATGCGGTTTCAGCATTCCATTCGGACCAGGGCCCTGCATTTGCCTCTAAAGCTTTCAGGGACACCATGAGAACTACGGGTGTTGAACTCCATTACTCCTCAAAATACCATCCCGAGGGAAATTCGGTCGTGGAGAGGCGGAATCTTGATCTAAAGCAGTCCTTAACAGCTCGAGTATTAGGTTCAGGCCGCAGTTGGGTACATCACCTATATGGGGTCCAGAGAGCACTGAATAATCTGCCAAGACGGTCTTTGGGGGGAAAGTCTCCATATGAGGTTTTCTTTGGGACACCTATGTATGTCCCCGATCTCGATGCCCCTGATATGGTGGCAGCAGAAACACCGTTTGACATAAAAGAACATCTCACTGTTTTACAGGAGCTTCAACAATTCCGTGATGATAAATCATCTGCAAGTGCTGCCACCTTGGGAATAAGGGAATTGGTGAAAACTTTGACTGGCTGGATTCCTAACGTTGGGGATCTGGTTCGTGAAAAGATCGCTGTGAAAAAAGAATTTGGTCCATCATACAGAGCACCTGTACCGGTCTTGGGGATAAAAGGCACCAGGACTGTCATCCTTCCACCATTGTCTGGTTCCAAATCAAACAGATTCATCTCCATTGATGACATCAAATTACACCATGTGGCCGATTCTTCACAGTAGACCAGGAGGTCCCTTGGGTAGTTCCCGATCCCCTCTCACTACCCAACAGGACATCCATCTACATAGTAGGATAAATATCACTAATACTGACTATGCAACTATGTCAACTGCTGTTCAGGACACTTCCTCGACCATGGGGAGTGCGGAAAATGAACTTTTGTTGGTTCCAGTAACAACTTCGGTGACCACCCCGCTTCAGGATTTGGCTGTATTTTACACAAACACTTCCACGGCTAATGACGTTGTCTATCAAGAACTTCCACGAGCGGTGGATGAGAATTCACCGGGTCCTGTGTTTGCAGAGACTTCCTCTGGCTGTTTTGTAGACATTGATGATTTCTCTTCGGATTCATCCTCAACTGAGACTGAAAAACGTTCGAGTAGTAGCAAATTCTATTGATGGCTTAAGAAGAACTATTTGATATATCCATGGAACTATCTATGGTTCTGTTTGACATTTATTGCATTATTTTTATGGATTGGTTTTGTGACTGTTTTCTTCTTACTGATTAATGGTCACTATATCGCTGATCGCTCCTCTGTGGAGCCTGTTGATGAAGTTTTAACACCACATCATTCTTCACATAAGGTCCGTCGTGATTTGTCCCCTGTCAATATTACAGCTATTCCAATTCCTGATGGGATTGTATGGGACAAAGTTCCGTTCGATATATACGGGCCTACAGAGATAATTCAAATACCATACGTGTTCAAAATTTCAATGTCTGATGTTATTACACCTAATGTTGTCTCTGATGATTGGGATGTCCAAACAGTTGATTCAATGCTAACTGAAATGAAGGACTATTACGCTTTTGGAAGTGATGATGTATATGATTATACAATGAATTATGGGGAAATGTTCTGGTATAACAATTGGGGACATCACTACCTGCACTGTGCAACTAGATATAGGCCTCTCTTTAACTACACACAATGGGAACACTGTTCAACACCACAGGTGGGGAGTCCAAAGTATTACAGTGACAAAATCACATACTTTTCTGGGCATGATACCAAAGAAAGCTGAATCGTATTATTTTAAATTACCTCCAGCGCAATTTAGAAAACTTTTGCTAACAGATACGAAACTGATTTATTCGGATCCCTTTGTTTCCCGGCTCTCGATTGAGGGTTACGAATATTGGAAAAACACTTTCGATTTGAAAAGTGTATGGGGGACACACGATTGGCAAATACAGGGTAGGGAAGCTTTGTTTCGAGCATGCTTGATTCCTGTGCAAATGATTTTTTTAAATTACACTGTTGAGCAGACATCATGTCTAGGGTTAGCAAAAATTAAAGATCTGAACACGCCCAGTATCCCTACTCCGACAAAATTTAGAGATTGGCAACACTTTCTTAATGTTTCAGAGGATAGGCTAGATGCAATGGTTAAGGCTGGTGCTTATAATTCTTCACTTTCCCGTCCCGGAGGATGGTTGGTATGGCCCACCGACACTGATGAGTGTCAAAGGCATTTTTTGAACTCTTCAGGGTTTTTTTTCCATTCATAGGCCAGACCCTCGCTTTCTATCAGGTCAACATACTGGTATAATTACAACATACAGTGTGGGTAAGCTGTGCCAGCAATGGGTGCAGACAAACACTTTAACAGCAGTTAAACAACACCTGAACACTCTTTCTGACAGTATAGACTTACAGGATTTCCTATTAGGTCCTAGGAAACAACGCTCGAAACGGTTTTTATATGCTATGTATAATGGAATTTGGAAACTTTCCCAAATTGAGGCTGCTGCACGTTTAAGGCAACTTGATAAGGAGAATTTGGAAAAAACATTGGCTGTTGTCGACAATGGCATGAACACGCTGTCAAACAGGATTTATTCACTGTCAAATATAGTGTCATCTGCTATTGATATCGCTCAGACTGATTTGTCCCGGTTATGTCATGGGCAAACACAGCTACGTTCCATCATGTAGCTGGGTTGGGCATTGCAGACACTGAGAAGTGGCCACATTCCATGGAAATACATTAATGGGAGTGAACTATTCGCTGCTTTTAATTTTTCCAGGGAACAAGAGACAATGGCTAAAAGGGAGGCTCGTTTCACCTTGCTTCAAGTAGAGAAGTTAGATAAGTTGCCCTTCACTGTAGCAGAGAGTCCTTCAACTATCTGGCTCTTACACAGCATTATTATTTACCGTTTTCGACCTTTCGTTTCTCGAGCTGCCTGAAACATCTTGCAGTGGGACGATATGAACGGCTAGGAGATAGCTTTATTAAGGAAGAGTGGGAGTTGCCCTTCGAGTATCGATGTTTGAACGGTGAACAGGAGGTCTTTCTTAGCGGAAGTGAATGTGAGACTGCTGTTCGTCATTCCATGATATGCAAACAGGTGTCTCTTCACTGTCTTTGCAATGCGGGGTTGTGAATTTGGCCTGTTTTCTGAAGGGTACTCCCGTCCCCTTGATTTGTTCAGTGTTTCATGTACTTTCTAATGGGAGTTATGTTCTACTGAACGATGACAGCTGTTGCGGCTTGCGACCTGGAATGGCCTACGCAATCTCAGTCACGAAGGTCGTTACGTGTTGTGGCCATGTTTTGTTTCCCCCCACACGAGAGATAAAAGTATCTGAAATGTGGCCCCACATTGATACTATTAATGTGAACTATGACAAGTTGAGTAGACTAAAGGCGCTATTGTTTCAGAAACAGGTCGCCTTGGCATCCGCAAAAGAGACGTATGCTCTCCAGATTGCGAGATCATCAGCCGAGATACAATCCCTTTTAAATACTGATTTCCCCAAACACTTTGGAGAGCTGGTATCCAGAATATTCAATGCTTCAAGCACAACTGGGATTGTTAATTTCTTTAAGGCTGTCGGGTCTGGTTTCGTGTCCATCTTCCAGACTGTCTTCGGAGTCATCCCATCAGCCATCCATTCTCTATTTTCCAATGTGTTTGGTGGCTTTCCAATTATTTTGGCTTTAATTGGCGGATTGCTACTGCTATTTTTTCTGATTCGCGGTGGTTGTTTTTTTCCAGCGACACAGAGCAATGGAGCCGCTCCCGTCAACCCCGCTGTGCCGTGAACGCATGGTTCGGATCTTCGGTACACCTTTGCTGGTGGAACTAGAGTTTGACTGGTCATTGTCATTCCGGCCTCTACTCTGGTGTGTACAACCGGTATTCCGCTGCATATGGTGTCTCTTTAAACATCTGCCTATGGTCTGTCTTGCTGTTGCACCAACATCTCCTGTGGACCACGAACTGCTGATGTCCCCGATGAGGGTTCATACACGGTCATGCCCCTTGAGACTGAGGTTGCTCCGCGAGGCCACCTATGAGCCTTCTGTTATAAGATCTAACATGGATGAGGACGATGCAGCGAGTGTCGATACACTGGTGAATGTGGCTCACTTCTGCTCTGTGGATCTGTTTGTCCGTCCAGCTCTCGATTTCACTTCCGACGATGTTGACTCGTTTTTAAGATCCTTGAATGGTGACTTCGATGACATTCTTCAAGATTCTGCATATAACGCATGATTTGATGAATTTGCTTACCAGTTCCCGGTTCCAAAATAAGCGATTATACTAAAAGTTTGCTATACTTGTCATGGTTAATATTAACATCTCTGTATGTTTTTAAACAAATTTTAACACACAGCAATTGTTTTGTCATTAAGTACATTTTTTAGCTTGAGTTTTCGTTTTAGTTTTTTGGCTTTTAGTTCAGTAGCAGCTTTTTTAGCGTTTGGGTTGCTTTACCTTCATCATACCTGTTACGGCAATGGGGAGGGTGTAGTGAATCCTAGTTTGTTTTAACGGGATAACAGGAGTTAGCTTAGCCGTAGGCTTGTAAACTCGTGCCCCGTCACCCAGTGACTTTTAACCTACTTAGCTTGCTCTGTCTTAGTCCATTTAATTATTTATTTCCTTTAAGATGGCGGCCTTGTTTATAGTTAGGCCACTTGTTATGGGTCCTATTATCAGTGTCACTGCGCCAAGCCGTCAAGATCAAGCACGAAAGACAAACATACAGTAGGTATTCACACTTAGGGATTTTCCCTCTCTATACTTTCGAAGGATTGTTGATATTAATTGCCGTCCCAAGCATGCCTGTTATCTATTGTTATGAATAACACTTATGTCAGGGGACCTTGTAGATCTGTATAAATGCAACACACTTTAGATAGATAATCAAAGGGATTCCGACCAGAGGGCATCGCCACCATCGCTGATACCAATTCTGCAGTCATCTTGACGCTGACCCAGTCTTCGTGTCCCTGCGGAGTCTGAGATAGAGACCTCATTCCAAGGTAACGAGGGTTGGGGGCTCCTCTGATGGACACGATATGGCAGATTAGGTTTAACGAAACCAGATCTCCTTTAGGTAGGAGGTTAGACCTATTCTCCTTAGGGTACTAGGGCTTATTCCATCTTTTACATATACATATATTTCTTTCATATATTGCACAATGGTGGGGGTCTTTATAACAATGACTCTCTTCTTCACAATATTGTTGCTTGGTATATTCATTATCCTAATCATTGCAGTTCATGCAACTTATCACAAATTGCAGTTATGTTGAATAAAAACTATTATAACTTCACTGCATCTGTGTTATTGCCTTTTGTTTGTATGAGACATAATAAATCTATGAGAAAAGGGTAATCTCCGTTTAACCACGACAACCCTGAGATATCGTACTTTGAGTCCATGCGTAAGCGACTGCTACAAATCACCTTTTACTATTGCATTTCTGGTGAGATACTGCTAGTAAACCGGTAAGGTTTGGACAACAGTTACAACTAGTTGTAGGAAGAGACTTAGGGGGTCATTTTGACCCCGGCGGGCGGCGGTCGCCGCCCGCCTGGAGGGATCCGCCATATGGCCGCTACGCGGTCGAAAGACCGCGGAGGCCATTCTGGCTTTCCCGCTGGGCTGGCGGGCGACCGCCAGAAGGCCGCCCGCCAGCCCAGCGGGAAACCCCTCCCCACGAGGAAGCCGGCTCCGAATGGAGCCGGCGGAGTGGGCATGTGCGACGGGTGCAGTTTGCACCCGTCGCGTATTTCAGTGTCTGCTAGGCAGACACTGAAATACACAGTGGGGCCCTCTTACGGGGGCCCCTCCCGTGCCCATGCCATTGGCATGGGCACGGCAGGGGCCCCCAGGGGCCCCGCGGCACCCCCTACCGCCATCCTGTTCCTGGCGGGCGAACCGCCAGGAACAGGATGGCGGTAGGGGGTGTCAGAATCCCCCATGGCGGTGCAGCAAGCTGCGCCGCCATGGGGGATTCCAAGGGCAGCGGTAAACCGGCGGGAGACCGCCGGTTTACCCTTTCTGGCCGCGGCAGAACCGCCGCGGTCAGAATGCCCTTTGGAGCACCGCCGATCTGTCGGCGGTGCTCCCGTGGCCGGTGACCCTGGCGGTCACCGGCCGCCAGGTTCTGAATCAGGCCCTTAGTCACCTACAAACGAAAGTACTGTCATCCTGAGTCCAGCAGTCTTGCTCAGAGCAAGAGTCCAAACTACGACAACACGTAGTAAACTTCTAAAAAGACATTGATAAGCTGAACCATCTCCATAGCCTGTAGTGCACAAAGGAGCAAGGATATGGGTACCTTTGTGTGCCACATCACGTCATTTCGTAGGATGAGAGCCAGCGTGGTCTCACTTCTTGGGATGTTATATTTCAAAGATCCTGTAACGTCTCTTCATGTCATGTGTCTGTTGTAGGGGCATGCGATGTGGGATTGTTGCCCCTAAAATTCTGGTGAAGTGGCACTAATTAGCACACTATGAATAACATCCTATGAACCATTGAATGCCTTGACATTCTTTCATAAACAGACTCTCTTTCATCTTGGTTTCTTTCTCTCCTTACATATACCTACTTCTATTCGCGATTTTTCGAAACACCAACCCTAACTATCTGCATTTATTTGCTATACTACTTATAACACAGAGCTAGACAGGATCTTCAAAGCGACCCCTCTAAGAAGCCGGCACGTGTATTCCCACATGGATATATGAGCAATCAAACATATAATGTACTGTTGAAAGACACACCGGAGCTGTATTTATTTTCTTTTAGTGGCTTGGTTGTATTTCAGTGCCTGTCAGTCACAACATTGAGCTCCAAGCCCTTCTGCATTCTTTCGTAGTGGTCTTGTTTATGCTGGATTCATTTAAATCTGCCACTGGCACCAGCATGCCTAGAGTTCTGTCTTTCACACAAACTCGGTAGGTGACCGGTATGCCCCTGTCGGAGCTATGATGATTGATTGGTGAATGTCATCAGCCTCATCTATGCTTACATACGATTCATAAGTGTCAGTTACACTTAAAGAAACTTAAAGAAGTCTTGCAGAAAGAGGTGATTGATCCCTGGGTGCTTACACTATTATGGTAAAATCCCACAGACACGGGCAGCTCAGGAAAACTAACAGTATGGTCTTTCAACCACGAACCACAGGCCTACGGTGAACATAAGAAGTCAAAGGCACTCACACAAAGCATCTGTTTTCCATTCCGAATAAGTGCATTTAAGTTGCCATTCTTTGCAACCTGTTACACTCCCTTTGGGGGTTTTAGCAGGTGACCCGATAAAACCAAACACCTACATGATTTTTACCTCAGTTATCTGAAGGAGTGTGCTCTCCTAAGAAAGAGCACTACATGAGCGAATCGGGGAAAGATATAAGTGAAAATACTGTGTATGAAATATGGACACAAAAGATGTGTGGATTGAAAGAGAGAGAGAGGACATGAGCAGTTGGGATAGATGGATGAGGTGTTTATCATGAGAAATTAAAGTAGCGAATTTACACGAGATGACAAATGACACTAAGATGTCTACAAATAACACCTAACAAGCATTATCAAAGCCAGTAGGTCTTGCTTTTCATACCGGATGCAAACCTTTTCTTTTTCCCCGGATGGCCGTCAAGCATTCATGCATGTTCATCAACCTTCTTATAATGTTTTTTTCATAAACCTTAAAGAAAACTTCACAAGATGACTACTGAGCGTGCCTGCACGTGTACAGCAGCCATATTGTAATGTTTTTTTCTTTTCCTTTATAAAAAATGAAAACCATTATAAGATGGATGCCCACATTGTTTGTGTAGACAATGGCAATCTGCAGATCTCTGTAGGTGAGACATAAAAGCAGACGTTCAAGATACAATGTGGAGAAGTATTTAAGAAGACATTTCAGATTCAGAACTAGTGGTAACTTGAAAGAATCCAAAAGGAAAAAGCAAATATGAATATGCACTGAAATAGATAAAAAGTGTGTCTACTTTGTGTCAGTTCTTATTGCTTTTGCTACTCATTTCTGGTAATAGAATGTACTAAGAAAACCCAGTTAAACTCTACACCACATCTGAAGAGCTATTGAAGTCTTATGAATACGAGGTTCAACGTATCAGAGTTATACAAGAATTTCTGCTCGTTTCTAGGGACATTTTCCCATATTCTTATCCTTTCAACAAGGATACTTTTTCTAATTTATTGGGGCAATATGGTGCCCTCTATTGGTGGCAGCCTGGCAGTCAGACTGATGCACCTTTCCATTAGGTGGCCCTGCACCAAATGAAAATATACAAGATAACACATTTTTTTTACATTTTTTTTATTTCAGACATGTTTTATTGTTAGAAAGAAGCAACACACAGTGGTGCCAACACGCACTCTTCACATTACAACCTTAAAGGGAGTTAACCACAGTATCATTACAGTGACATACAGAACATTAGGCCTGAAACGAGCAGTTAAACACATACAGTTGTGTCCATCATCCCCAAAGTTCTGTATGGCTTTAGGTAGCATCTGATACTGATTGATATTGGTTTTCCCTCCGTCGACCCCAATGTATAGTATTTTAGCCAGCTGCCCAACACCTTGCAGAATTTACAGGCACAGCCCCTACTTTCATATGTGACTTTCTCTGCAGCCATTTAAATGTCCTTCTCCCACCTCCATTCCTGCAAGTTTGAAATCTGTTGTGCCCCCCATAGTTTGGCCACATCCCTAACGCCAACTCCGAAGCCCAGCACCCTAAATATAATTGTGATATCCAATGTCCACACCTGGTTCTGTATAGTTAAAAATAGGTCTATTTTACAGAAGAATAAACAAACGAGGAAAGAGAGCACACAACCTTCGCGACAGCCCATTCACCAAACAAGTGTAACTGCAGGCTTCCGAACACACCCTCGGAACGCCGTGTGCCTGTCAAATTCCAGTTCCAATTCACAACATAACATCATTCCCCTTCCACAATAATAAATAGAAGAAGAAACCCATAACTTAGAATTAAGTGAACAAAAATAACTCAAACAAAACATAATGTAATATGACATAGCACCTGACATAGAAAACTAAAACTATAAAATACATTTATTTAACAGTATAATATAACATAAATTCAAAGGAATGTAGCACCCTTTACCATAACCCTGAATTCAAACAATATACTTAGAACAAACTTAAATTTGATACCTTAGTTCAAAACATAGGCCCTCATTCTGACCTTGGCGGGCGGCGGAGGCCGCCCGCCAAAGTCCCGCCGTCAGGTTACCGTTCCGCGGTCGAAAGACCGCGGCGGTAATTCTGACTTTCCCGCTGGGCTGGCGGGCGGTCTCCTTCAGACCGCCAGCCAGCCCAGCGGGAAAGAGGCTTCCACGATGAAGCCGGCTCGGAATCGAGCCGGCGGAGTGGAAGCTGTGCGACGGGTGCAGTTGCACCCGTCGCGTATTTCACTGTCTGCGCAGCAGACAGTGAAATACATTTAGGGGCCCTCTTACGGGGGCCCCTGCAATGCCCATGCCAGTGGCATGGGCACTGCAGGGGCCCCCAGGGGCCCCGCGACCCCCCCTACCGCCATCCGGATCTCGGCGGTCCGACCGCCGGGATCTGGATGGCGGTAGGGGGGGTCAGAATCCCCGCGGCGGTGCAGCAAGCTGCGCCGCCGCGGAGGATTCAATGGGGCCGCGGTACACTGGCGGGACCCCGCCAGTGGTGCCGGTCCGACCGCGGCTTTACCGCCGCGGTCGGAATCCCCATTGAAGCACCGCCGGCTTGTCGGCGGTGCTCCCGCGGTCCTCCGCCCTGGCGGTCAAAGACCGCCAGGGTCAGAATGAGGGCCATAGTCTTTCAGATATTTTGGTAACATCGTACTTCTCCTACAGATTTGTTTGCTATCCAAGTGAGAAGACTAAAAATCTGGGGTTTAAATTACAGGATTCATAATGTGTGATTCACCCTCATTTAAGTTTGTATATATGTCATCATACGAGCGGTCACCACCATCCGATAAGCCTTCGTAACTCTGAAACACGTCTCAAGCTAACTTCCTGACTACGCTCCCTTCTGCTGCTGATACCTTCCTCCCCAACCACCAATTTGCAATCACAATCCAGGTTTCCATGGGCAAACAATCTTCCATCTCTCCATAACTGGCTGAAGTTTTAACAAAGCTGCATTTCTTTTGCTCCACCAGTTACCATTCTCAACCATAACAGCATGGTTGGAGACCTTGACTTCTCTAGTGGCAGGGAAAAATTTAGAAGTTCCTCTCTTTTTCCCTCGGCGTCTCCTTATTTTTACCAAATCCCCCACACCAAAAGATATGTCTTTGGTCCTATGAAAAACATCAAAATTAGATTTTCTTTTGAGCTGTTGTTCCAAAACCTTGTCTCTTACTGTCCCTGTACTGGGCAATCTACAGGCTGCTTCCGTTTTATCTAACAGCCACTTTGGGGAAAGGTCACACGATGAATGTCTACCCCTTAACAAGATAAAAGTAGGAACTCCAGTGGTTGAGTGTGGCGTATTGCAATAACCCCATAATCTATCTTGCACAGTATTGAAAATACATTTCCTCGCAGCAAAGCTACTTGAATACTCTCTTTTATCATCCTGTTCACCCTCTCAACCATGCCATTTCCCTGCGGACTCTATAGAAAGTGATTGTAAAGTGTTTGATACCATGTACATTAAAAAATGTCAGCATGGCTCTAGATTTAAATTGCACCCTATTGTCAGTAACAATTGTTTGGGGATTCTCTATTGAACAAGGAGATAAGAAATTCAATGACAGTCTTAGGTTCCCTAAAGAACTTACAATCAACCCATTTCGAATGGTAATCCACTACGACTAAGGCATATCTCTTGGTGACTGGCAGATCCAACATAGGCCCCCACAAAATCCATACCTAATTTCTCCCACGGCCCCTTAGGGAACTCAACCAGACATAAAGGAGTGATCTCAAGGATTTGTCAGCATGACTGCAGTCACAACATCCACCCACCCACAGATTAATCTCGTCATCCATTCCTAGCCACCAATAAAATGCACAAATCCTCTTTCTTGTGCTTGTCATGCCAGAATTACCACGATGAGCCAGACTCACCAACCGGTTCCCGAGACTGTTCGATGGAATGAGCATATTCCCATGTAACACCAAATCGCCCTCTATGACAATTCATCGTTGACTTTGTGGAAAGGCTTTACATAATTTTCGATATACCTCTGATGTGGCCACCCTTTGACAATAAAGGCTTTCAACTTCTTTAAGCATTATCTCTTCTCACACAATCCAGCCATTCTTGCAGGGAAATAGTTTTATCAAGTACCGTGACACCATCAACCGCTCCTACTGCACACTCTACTTCTTTATCAACATGCTCACCCTCCTGATATTTTATTGGACATCTAAACAAACAGTCTGCTCAGTATTCTTAATTCCTGAAATATGTTTTACCTCAAAATTATATTCATACATTCTTGCAAGTAATCTGACTAATCTTGGACTAGCTTTTCCCGAATCCTTTTCAGTAAGTAGTGACACTAATGGTTTGTGATCAGTAACTGAGGAAAATGTTTGCCCCAACATATATGTAGCAAAATGCTTTTTTGCCCACACAATTGCTAAATCTCCCTGTTCAATTGTGCTGTAATTACATTCCGCAGCTGATAGGCATCTTGAAGCAAAAGCTATTGTACCCTTCTTTACCATCAACTATTTATGACAAAACCACCCCTAAACTAATCCCACTGGCATCAACTGTGACAGTCGGTTTTGGCCCATCCACAAAAGGGCGTAACCCTGGTGTTTCAATGATGAGCTAATTAATGTTAACAAAAGATTTGTTCTCATCAGATCCCCCCACATGAATTCATCTCGTTTCCTTAAATGTTTCCTGAGAGGTTCAGTGTGCAAAGCAAAATTCTCAATAAATCTAGAATACTCACACAATCCCAGAAATGATCTGAGTTGATCTTTGTCTTGGGGTTCAGAACTTAACTTAATTGCATCAGCCAATTACGACGTAGGCTTTCCGATGTGGATCTCATAACCATCATAACCATTTGTACAATGTAAAAAATTGCTCAGCCATAAATAAATCATGCCTTAAATGCAGGAAAAGAGGTCACTTTGCAAAAGTTTTTGCAGAAACACTCAAAAGCTAGGTTTGATAAAAGAAGAAAGTGTAGTTAACGCAGCTGAATTTGATAGATTTCGATAACTGAGTTGTGTTGTCGGTTAACAATTACAGATCATACTAGTGACCCCCTTTGTTACATATTTGTTGACAATGTCGAAGTGAAAGTTAAAGTTGATTCTGGGTCACCTATTTCTATTGCCACTGAAACATTGTATGAGTCAGATTGGGATTCAGCTTTAAGGAAAGGAGCTTTCCCATCAAATCAGGCAGTTTAAATCTGGTACTTATAGCATTAATATGCTCGATGCTTATGTGTTCCTTTCCTGCATTCAGTTCTTTTGATGCTTGAATTGATCTTTCAATTCCTCTTGCAATTGTTAATGGTACTAGTGAATCCAGATCATAACAACACAATAATTTCTCTGGAATGCGATGGTCAAAACAATGGACTACAATTTGGTCTCTGAAATAATTGTTCACATCACCATCAAACCTACAGGTAGCCGCCAGTACCCTCAATTCAGCCAAAAATGTATCTATTGATTCGACTTGCAATTGTTTCCTGGTGAAAAATCTGTGTCTCTCCACAATTATGCTTGTTTCATCCTCAAAAAGGATTTTCAAGTTTGGCAACAGCTTTCGAATATATACCCCAATCTGAACTTGGAGCTTGCAAAACATTAGGTAGATGATCAAAAATACATTGACCCTCGACACCCAAACAATTGTAGAGAATTTCAAATTTCCTTTTGGCTGGAAATTTATCACTGTCAATAGCTATCAAATAACTATCAAAATTCTTGAACCAATGGAACTATTTGTGTTTCCTAACACCTGGTTCAGCTAAAAATGGTGGAGGAAAATTGGTATTCTGCATTGTATAAGAATAAAAAAAGCTAAATATTGATGTTGAGTCTCAAATTGTAAATATGTAACTTCCAAAAAGCACAACCACAGTTAGAAATATTTAAATGCATGAATGTCGATGTGGTACAGGTTGTAAAGTTATAAAAAGAACATTAATTTGAAAGTAACTTTCACAAAAATAAGCTTTATGACAGCGGGTAACACTGTGTAGCAAATCCTGTGAAAAACAAATGCTGAAACGTTCCCAAAACATAGCTGCCAAAGTCATTGAGAGTTATTTCTATGGTTGGTTGGGGTAATTTTTCCCAAAGTTATAATAAGCAATGACATATGTAGCGTCTTGAGGAAGCATGAGATAGACACGCCAGCCAGAATCTCAGGGCATGAGACGGAGGCGCGAGCAGGAATCTCTTGGCCAGAATTGAGTAAAGGTATTGACAAAAATATTACCGGAAGTCTCTTTATCTGAAAAATAGTGGCCACCACATGCACTCACCAGAGACAATAGCGTCGTCGGGGAGTGAGGCACCAGGACAGGCGTACCGGTGCTGTCTTTCAGTGTATAACGTAGGTACGTTTCCCTCGTCGCCAGTAAACTTCTGTGGTATCCAATGTCAGCACCCGGTTCTGGTTAGTTAAAAATAGGTTTATGTTAAAGAAGAATAAACAAATAAGGAAAGATAGCACACGACCTTTGCGACAGCCTGTTCACCAACCAAGCGTAACTGCCGGCTTTGGAACCCACCCTCAGAACACGTCAAGTTCCAGTTCCAATTCACAACATAACAATGAGCTTGGCCCGTGGGGCATCTACAGCTTTGCAAATTTATAAGAGATCATATTGCAGCTCAAGTGAGATGGTGACCTCGAGAGTGGCACTGAGTTCCTGTGTAATTGTGGCCCAATGTGTTTGGATAAGCAAGCAGCCCTACAGCATCTGCAGGAAGATGCCACTGATCCCATTGCACCGCACACACATCAGGGAGTCCGTTCTTCCCATATCATTCAATCTGTACCGATCATAGTAGACCCTATGTAGAATCTTGTACTATATCATCCTCAGTCTAGGCTTTAATGTCAAGGGTTCTATAATAAGTGCAAACAAGAGAGTGGACAAGGGGCAGTCCTATTGGGCTCCCCTACCAAACAGAAATTCCACTGACAGTACCCCATTTTCTCTCACTGTTCCAGTTAGGGCCTAATACAACAACCCTACCCATTCCCTGTAATGAGGGCTGAGCTCAAACTTCCTTAATGTTTTCTAAAAAAAAGGGCTAGTGTGCCACACCAACTGCCTTTTCCACATCTAGTGAGAGGAAGATATGAGGGGCTGGCCAGTTCTTCACCTCTGCCAGCCAGTTCTGTGAGCCTCGTAGGTTGAACCATGTGCATCTACCTGGCAGAAAGCCAGACTGATCTCAGTGAACCAAATGTGCGATACTAGAGTACAGGAGCCTAGTGACAAGTATTGTCCTTAATATTTTTACTTCAATGTTAAGGAGATGGGGCAATATGACTCTCACTATTCCTTTGGCATCACAGTGATGGTGGAATGCGGGAGGTCTGGTGGCAGGCCCTCCTTATTCCTTTCTTTTCTAAACAGGTACAATAAATGATTTCCCAAGAGACTGGTGTAGCACTTGTAGATCCTTTGGGATATTGTTGGGCCCTGGGAATTTACCCATCTTCAGTTTTTTGATGGCTGCCTGGACTTCGTTCAATATGTCTCCAGTACAAGAGTGACGTTGTTGCCCAGATAGTGTTTGATGTAAGTTGTGCCGTCCAGTGGCTGTACCTTGTAGAATGACTCATAGTAATGGCAAATTCCTCTGCTGTTTGCTTGTCCATGTTGTAACATGCCCCTGACTGGTCTATGATGTGCCTCACCCACCCGGCCTTCATCTTCCTCCTCCTTAACCTCACTAAGAGCAGAAATGCTTTGTCTCCTGTGTCATACAGGTAATGCAATGTAATACAATGTGGCCAGCATTTGTTTCTTTGCTCCCACTTGTGCCAAGTCCTGATACTCAGCTTTCACGATAGTGATCTGTCTAAGAGTAAGGGGGTCAGTAGCTGCCACAGGGGTGCTCTCCAACTGCAGGAGCTGTTTTTCAAGTCCCTCAAGTTCCACCACCTCTATCCTCTTTTCCTGAACAATTATGTTATGGGTTCCTATCTTGGAGAACTACCTTGTAGGTTTCCCGTAGTATTATCATCAATATGACAGATCTCTCATTTTCTGCAAAGTAGAGCTCTGTGTCAACTTGGACTTCCAATGCTATATCTAGGTCTTGTAAGTCCCAGGCTTTCGGCTTCCACCCAGCACCCACGCTCCCTCCGCTGACCCACTGTAACTAGAAGGGTTGAATAGTCCGACAGCCCTCTTGCAATGCATTCTGCCCATTCTTTAGTGCCAACCTGCCCCGCAGGAACAAACACATAGTACAGTCCAGAAAAGACCCTGTGGCACTTAAAGAAATACACATAAAGTCTGTCCTCTGGGTGTTTGAATCGCCAAAGATCACACAAGCCCATCATGGCAGCAAACCGTGCAAGATGTGTGAACTGAGATGTTGCAGCAGGGGTCCCAGACCAATCCATGTCTGTGGCCATGAAATAATTGAAATTTCTGCCCACAGTGTATAAAGAGGAGTCGGCTTCTAGGAGTATGTTGGCAACTTTTATCAAGTGTGGGTGCTTGCAGTCTAGGTGTTGGGGCAGTTCAGGGTCTTTAGCTTTAGTCATCGCCCCAGTCCATGGACCACAACGCAAAGACGGGAGAGGAGGGTCAAACAGGGAGAGGGGGGCTGCCTGACAGTCTCTTGATTGCTATGTTTTTGGGCTGGGTGCATCACCGCCACATAAGTATCACCGGTAATATCCACCAACCCATACCAACACAACATCTCAAGAGATTCTGGGGCACCCTGTCTCTGCCAGACATTGATGTATGGCCAATTTCCAGCCCAGATGGGTAGGTCCTGTGTTGGAAAATGGGTTATTGGTAGGGCAGGTAGGTACCTACACCTAGCAACAAGCCACTAACCTCCACCTAGGTACAGTTAGGTCTCAGTAAATTAATCCCAGCTCAACCCTTGGTAGCTTGGCAACGAGCGTCAAGGCTTAACTTAGGAGACAAAGTGTAAAGCATTCAAATATCACAAAACAGTAATTAAATAAAACACAGGAAACAGTTTAAAAATCCAAAACCAATTTATAAAAATAGTTTATATTTTTATCTTTAAAATGACACAAAAACTATTAAAATCGGTTCAGGGGAACCGGAGATATGAATTTTTAAAGAATTATTACTTTTCTAGCGCTTAGAAACAAAAAGCGCCAATCGGGTCATCTGGTTGCACCTCGACCGGGGCAAAGTCAAACTTTCAGGCCGACCGCGATGGAGCCCTGCTCGGCTACAGGTCGCGGGAGGCCTCGGTTAAAAAGTTACCGTCTGACTTAGTCTTTATTTTGAAGTTTTTCTTCACCGGGACGAACCTGCCAGTTGAATCCGACCTCCTGGAGCCCTTGTCTGGATACGCGATGTGGGTTTCCTCGGTGGAGACTTTTACCTTCGGACTTATTCGTTTTTTCGAGATGAAAATCCTTCGACCGGGGTAAACCTGGATCTTGATCCGACATCCATGGAGCCCTTCTCAGATACGATGGCTGGGAGGTCCCGGTCAACTTTTTACGTTCGGACTTAGTCTCTTTTTTGGATGTTTTTCTTTACCGGGACGAACCACGAAGTCAGGCCGGGTCGTGGTTGAGGCAAGCCGGCTAGAATTTCCGTGGCGGGTCGGTCCCTCTCTGGAGCTTTTTTCCAAAGATTCTCAAATCTTTTCCAAACTTCTGGGGCTTCACCCAGATGTTCTTTTAAGGTTCTTTTGGGGTCCACAGCTCACCCCAAGGGTCCAGAAGTTCTGTGATGGTCCTTGGGGGGTGCGGACTTCAACTCCCAGAATGCACCTGGCGCAAACTCCTTTTTGGCCACTGGACAGTGGTCAGCTGGTCGCTTTCTTCAGGAGTTGGTGCAGGGGACTCTGGTTAGCAATTTTTCACCTGTAGCAAACAGGGAGTCCCTCCTTGAACCAGTTGAAGCCAGGCAAAGTCCTTCTTGTGGTGAAGCCCAAGTGTGCAGCTGGTGCAGTCCTTCTGAGTGCAGGGTCCAGGTGCAGGCCAGGGGTCCAGCAGGGCAGTCCTTCTTCTTCTTTAGTTCCTTTCTTGTTGAATTCTGGAGGGGATCTGAGGCGTGGGTGCAGGTCTGCCAGTTTTATCCTTGCTCCTGGGTGAAAAGCAGGGGTGCCCTGGTTCTCCAATCAGGGACAGGGTCGTCCCCCTGTGATGACCACTTCCTGGGAAGTGTGGCAAAAATCCATCCCAGAAGGCAACAGTCTCTAAAAATCCAACATGGATGAATCTGATTTTTGGAGGTTACATCTGGCTGAGCCCACCCACTGGTGTGGCTAAAAATCATAAACACACCCCTCTCCTGCCCTCTCCTAATCTAATCAAGGGGGCACCTAATTGTCTGGGGTTGCAGGATGTGGGGGTGTTGCTGGGTGCTGCAAATGTCCTTCTCTGCCTTTGAAGACCAGTTTGGCAGCCCTCCCCCTTCCTGCCTCACCATCTGCTGAGGGGAGATTCTCTCCCCCAAGCACATTCCTTTGTGTGAAGCCTGGCCACTTCACACCTCATCAAGGCAGCCTGGCAGAAGATGCTGCAGGCTGGCCAATCAGAGCACAGCAGCAAAAACAATGCAGAGCTGAAATTGGCAACTTTTTAGGTAAAGTCTAAACTTTTTACCTGAACTAGTTATATTAAATCCAACAACTGGAAGTTGTAGGATTTATTACAACAATTAATTTGATACCAAATTCTTGGTATGCAACATTTAAGGAGACTTTAAAATTTAAAATAAAGTCTGCCCATTCTAGCCTATGAAGGCCATTTACTTCAATGAGGGAAAAACGAATTTGGCTGTTTTTACCTCACCAGGGCTTATAAATCTATTTTTATAAAGTCCCTGCTTATAGTTACATGGCACCCAGCCCTAGGGGCACATAGGGCACACCTTAGGGGTGACTTATATGTAAAAATAAGGTAGTTTAAGACTTTGGAAGTACCTTTAATTCCAAAGTCGAATTTGCATATAACTTTAATTTAAAAGCAGCCAGCAAGGCAGGCTTGCTTTTAAAATGACACTGGGCACCTCAGCAATGCACCTAGGTGTGCACCACCTATGCTGTGGTCCCTAAACCTACATGCCCTACCATATACTAGGGACTTATAGGTAGGTTAATTTAGCCACTTATAATTAGCCTAATTTCCATATCCATTTTACACAGAGCACAGGCCCTGGGACTGGTTAGCAGTACCCAGGGCACCTTTAAAGTCAGGAAAACACCAGCAAAAAGTGGAAAATGGGGGCAAAAAGTTATGGGGCCTCTGCAATCAGCCCTGTTTTCTCACATCCTGTCTCTGCTATTACTCGTCGCCTGGGACGGGGAACATGTCCCCCGCCACTGTTCCAGTGCCCTTTCTGGAATCGCAGCACTTCTTTGCACCAGCCGCACCCTGACACTGCTACTCCTTATCTCCTGGCCTCTCTGCTTGTCCCTTCCAACACAAGGGTGCTGCCTCATGTGCCTCCAGCCTTCCACATTCAGGGTCTCTGCTTGGGGTGCTAATCCTCAAGCGGGCTGCTCCCCACCAGGCACTGCTCTCCTCTCTCATAAGCCAGGCCTCGGGGAAACCAGCTCAGTGCCACCTCCTGTGAACGATCGTCACCGCTAGACCAGCTGTCACATTGCTTTGCCTGGGAGAAAAGAGAAGGGGATTCATGGCTGCACGGGCCCCTGTACCAACCTCCTGCCGGTTGGTACTCCTCTGTGTCTACTCGGCCCAAGCTCAGGAGAAGCTCACTCCATGTGGCCATTCTTATTAGAGACTGCGGTCACCATGCCAGGAGAGAGAAGTACAGTGTGCCACCTCAGCTCTCCAGTGGGCCTGACGTGCCTCTCGGATGCTCCCAGGATGTACACAGCTGTGTTGCCCACGTTTGCATAAAGCTGCTTTCTGCCAGGTTCCCTCTGCCCCTTTCATATGACGGGCCCAGGGGTACCAGCTCGGTGACCAGTGCCACCCCTGTGCTGGATCGTCGTGCTGCACCACAGAGAGCAGTACTTTGTCTGGTAGGGAAGGGAAGTGGATTAAGGCCACCCATGCCCCTGTGCTGAGCTCTCGCCAGTCACTACTCCTCAGAATATGCTCAGCCCCTGGCTCAGGAGGAGCTCAACATCATGTGGCTACCATCTTCGAACAGGCCACAGCTGCCGCACAATGCGAGAGAGCCACAGGCATCTCCCAGCCTCCAGCGGGAGCGCCTTGCCTCCTCCGCCACTGCCAGGATGCACAAAGTAAAGTTAAACCTGTTTGTGGATGATAAGACAGCATGAAATTTATTTACAAAAGTAAATTTACATGTGAGTACATCTACATGTGTAAAGTTACTCCTACACTTTGTAGTAAGTGTATTACTTTTGATTATCTCTCATTTGTAAATGTAACTTTACTACAAAGTATAGACTTACATATCTTCACCTCAAACAGCTGTGAAGTTACTATTGGTAAAGTTTCACAGATGGGCAGAGTTCGCTGCTACCAGGGTGGAGATCTCCATATGGTAAACAATAAGCAAGTTTTTAATTATTTAACAAAAATTGTTTAAAAATATTTAAAAATTAGGAGAAAAATGTGTATGCTAAATATTCATAAAAATTAATGTTGTTAAATAATTGTAAATGGAGAACGAAATAAAAAATGCTTCAGCACTACCAACTTAATGTTGAAATAAATATTTAAATCATTTAAAAATATTAAATTAAATTACATTTAAATTATTTTTAAAGATTTATTAAATGAAAAAATCCACCCACAGTAAAATATTTACATTTATTGATGGAATTACTTTAAACTCACTTCGTTATTTTTAAACATAAATTACACTGATTTTTACAATAACAAGTTTATAAACATATTTTATAATAAAATCATATTTATATATAATGTTTTAATTAGAGTACATATATGTTTTTTTAAATACAAATAAGTTCAAGGTTATAGTCAGGAAGTCTGGTTGCTTTGCAGCATTAATCACAGAGCTGAATATTAACAGTTACTATGTTGGATATTGAACAATTGCTCTTCATGTTCCTGCTGTATTGCAGTACATTATGTTTGTATATCATTGAACCTTTCACTTACATTGTAAAATTTGAGAATTTCCAAATAAATAAATAATTGTAAAAAACAAAAGTGAAAATATACACATTTTTTTAACATTATACCCTATGGGGTATTATTAGGAGTTCCTGCCTTATTTCTTTTTTAAGGGAGTTTGTTGTGAGTGGCCTTGTGTGATGCTGGAGCACTCCACAGCTGGTACGAAGCACATTTGTGGCTGTTTTGTGGCATTTTGAGCCTTAGTAAGTTTAGAATTGTAGTTTGTGAATAGCAGTTTTCTTACTTTTTTGTGGGTGGGTGGGTATTTGCATAAGCATGCAACTCCCTAAACCCCTACTTATTTCTCCCTAAACCACTCTTTAGTCCTCCCTAAACCCCTCACATTCTTAATGGATATTCCCCATTTTACCACCATTCCTCTGGGCCCTTCTCACATTTACTGCTAAGTACTAAACTTACATATGTGGAAATTAATCCATAGAAAAGATAGCAGAGGTGGAGGTGGAGATTTACACCTGCAGGTTTGTGAATTGTATTTTGCAGTAAGTAGTAGTACTGTGGTACAACTTTATGAACTACAAAATGCAGTTTGTGAATCAGGCCCCATATCTTTTACAAGGTCTATGCAGTTAACCTTTACACACCTATTTTTCTGATACTACATGAAGCATCTTTAATGTGCAACTTTGTATGGATAACTGTGGAAGGCCAAACATGGACATAGTGACAGCAAGACAGTTCTGATACACTTGGATAGTTCCACCAATACAGTTTTAGAACAAAGATAAAACAGGAATTATGCACCATCCCAGAATATCAACATTACCGTAAATGAGAAAAAAAGAGAATGTCCAGTGTAGCATATATAAAGTGTATACCAGGTATATTGAGGCCTTAAGGCCTAATTTAGAGTTTGGAAGATAGGGTGCTCTGTCGCAAACACGACAGTGTACCCTGACTGCCGAACCCTCAGTCTGCCAGCCGCATTTAAATTTGGGCGGTTTGCAAGTATTCCATCTAATTAGGGCCAGTTGGTGGAATACTTCCTTAGACGATCTGCTGGATAGGGACCTTCGGAAGAAGGACTTTACACCCTCCCTCCTATTTAGGGTGGATGGTGTAAGGTTTTGTATTTTCTGTCTGTCACCAAAAAGAAAAACCTGGTGGTAAAGGTCAGGGAAAAAACATTATAATCACCCACACCATGGAAGAAAACTCCCATGGTGTGAGAGCCAGTAGGTTTTTTTCAGAAATGAACTCCCACTTAGGGTATTTGTTATTGGAAAATGTATGAAAGGTTTGACCACTGACCATATTTTCCGATGGTACCATCCATCAAACCTTTCCTACATTGACAGGAACAGCCATCATGGTGGTTTCTGTCAATGTGGAGAGCTTGACCAAGGCAGGTGAGCAACTCTAAATATGGCAGGTAGAAGACCCCCAATGTGGAGCAGGTATTGTCCTCCATCATCCTGAGAGAGAAAAGTCCATCTGGACAAACTCTAAATCAGGCCCTTAGTCTGTCAGGGGACAGGGATGTCACCTGCATTGCAAACAGGTGTGTACCCTTGCACTGAATGCCCAACTGTATGCAGAACTGCACATGGTAATGCAAAGTATAGAACCCGTTCTATGACTTTGAGGGGCAATACAAGCATGCCCTCATAGTAGGCATTAGATTGCTGACCATCTGGTGGAATTGTAACATAATGTGGTGATGGCAGAGATCTGTTTTTGTGAGTCTGAAGTGTGACCAGATCTTCTTTTCTGTGTCAGTGAGAGTGACTACTGTGTCAGTGAGAGTGAGAGTGTGGTCTACTGAACCCTCTTGTATAACGTTCTGCTGTTGCACAAAACCCAGAACTTTTAGCTTACAACTTATGTTTATGTCAAGTATGTGCATGTGCAGTGAGTGTGAAGTACATTTACGGATAGTGGGATTCTGTGAGCTCTATGACCCTGAGTACTGGGCTAGTGGGATGAATTTTAGATGCCCCGGCTTAGCCTAGCACAGGATCCCATTTCCTACAAGTGTTATTTCTCATTTAAGAACATGCTACGAGTTTCCAGTTTTCTGTGTTTATCACTGCTCAATCATTTACTCTGATGTAGGCTATTTCCATTTTGGTGGGGTGTTACCTTATTTGTAGGCTTAAACATAAAACAAGAAAGCCAACACATACTGTTGAACTTTCACCTAATTGTGACTGCTGGATTATCAGTAGGTAGTAATGTGGTGTCCTTGTTTTTATATCTTCTCACTACACAGATTTAGGAACTTAATAAACAATGTGCCTGTGAGCATATCAAAATAGACTCTGCTTATTCACATGTAGTTGTTGTAGTAATGAAGTCCACAACGTAATTTATAGTTGTAATGTTTTTTTCCAGTGCCAAAGATCAGCGCCTCCCTCTTGCCGTCTCCTCATAACTGCCACAACCGCGGAGCCGTCTCCGTGGTAACAGCACCTCGGAACCGTCAAGAGCTCGTGCGCTTGAATACACGAACCACATTACAACATATCTTCTTCCTTTCATTGTTTTAGCAGAGTTACTACTATATCGAATATTATTAACTGTAAGAATTAACAAAAATAAAATGTAACACACAGAAACAAAGATAATAACTTAACCATACATGAGAGTAAAATAGATTACATTTTTCTTACTTTACATAATCAGCCAGATACGCTGGTGCTTTCTTAACTCTATGTGGTCTCTCCCTCATTACTTCATTCCTGTATTCACTAAACTCTTGTTGTCTCTCCCCACCATCTTCCATAAAACCAGGCAGCATATCACCTGTACATCTAGTGTGCTGTGCAACAGGTTTCATTACCAGCTCGTCAAACATACATCCACTGCATCCATCACTGATCTCATCTTCTGTAATAATGTTTTTTGTATAATTACACTTTGCCACTCTCCTGAGATTCCATCTCTCACCATTGGTCAACATCACATACCAAGTATGAACTTCCTTGACTTGAAATGGTCCTTTGAATTTATTCATCCCTCTAACAATTCTCCCAGACTTAACTTTCACCCAATCACCCGGCCAAATTTTGTTCTTATTTTTTCCACCATCTGCAGAACCCCCACATTTATTCTCTCCCTCAAATGCTCCTATATTATTGCTAGCAAGTTCTCTCAACCAAAATGGAGTCAATTTTGAATTTGGTCTTCTACCCCTCATCATGAAAAAAGGTGAACATCCCGTAGCACCATTAACAGTGGAGCGATATGCCCACACAACGTCCGCAACCATACTTTCCACATCCATGCCACTAGCCAGTGCTTGTTGTATGGCCCCCTTAACCATCCTGTTGGCTGTTTCCACCATTCCATTTCCCTGCGGATTATAAAGTGCTGTCCTTGAATGTTTAACACCCATCAATAATAGAAACTCTCTCATTTCATGAGAGGTGAGTTGTGTACCATTATCCGTCACCAAACATACCGGGCATCCTTCTTCCTTAAATATCTCAGACAAAACTCTCACTGTGGATGCTGTGGTTATCTCTGACATAAATTTCACTATTATCCATTTTGAGTGAACATCCATCAAAACAAATGCAAACCTTGACATGTGTTTAACTCCACATAAAGGACCAATGAAGTCTCCACATACAGTATGCCATGCTTGACCAGGATCCTCAATGTGACCTATCAAGGATTGTTTGCCTACTTTCAGACTCTTTTCACTGCGTACACACACATCACATCTCTCCACCCAGTGTACAATGTCATCATTCATTCCTGGCCACCAGAAACTTTCTCTGAGCCTCCTCTTCATCAACGTTTGCCCTACATGACCCTCATGAGCAATATTGAAGATTTTTCTCCTCACCCCTACAGGAGGAACACATTTTTCACCACGAACAACAACATATTCGCCCACACATGAGAGTTCATCTAATATCTTACCATACATCCATAAGTTTTTTGGCAGTGTACTCTCTCTACGTCTACCACTCACTATCATTCTGATCACTTCCCTCATCACCTCATCACATGCCATGGCTTTACACCATTCCTATTTACTCAATGCTCCCGATGACCATTGCACTACATCTCCGACACTTGCAACTAGATCCTCACAATCTTGAATACTACCATACTCTTCATCCAACAATTTCCAGTCTTGTGATAGATGTGAGAGGCAGTCAGCTTGTACATTTCTCCATCCCGGTATATACTCTACAGTATAATTGTACTCCTGAGACCTCGCAGCAAGTCTAATCAGTCTAGAAGAACCTTTTTCAGCTCCACCTGGAGTCAACACCCTTACCAGAGGTTTGTGATCAGTTCGCAACTTGAATCGTTTTCCCCAAATGTGCATTCTGAAATGTTCCATGCTCCATGTCGCAGCTAATGCCTCCTTCTCTATTACAGAGTAGTTGCGCTCTGTCGGTGTCAAAGAACGTGATGCAAATGCAATTGTTCTTTCCTTTAAACCATGTTTTTGTGATAAGATAGCACCTATACCTGTGGCACTAGCATCTACTGTAACAATCGATTATTTTTCCCCATCAAAAGGCACTAGGATGTCAGCTTCACAAATTTCCTTCTTGATTGATTCAAAACACCGTTCTTGTGTTGCACCCCATTAAAAAACCACACCTTTTCTCAATAATTTTTTAAGTACCTCCGTCTTCGATGCAAAATTCTCCACGAACTTGGAGTAATACTCCACTAAACCCAAAAATGACTTCAACTGGTCTTTATTCACAGGACATGGTGCCAATTTGATGGCTCTCAATAGATCTCTCTTTGGCTTCACCCCATCTTGCGACAATGTGTGACCTAGATTTTCCACTTCCTTGGCTAAGAATATGCACTTCTCTTTTCTCAGTGTTAAACCTGATTTTAAAATTTTATCTAGAACCAGCTTCAGAGTCAAATTGTGATTTTCCACAGTGTCTCCAAAAATTAGTATGTCATCCTGAAAGTATATAACATTCGGAATTTCTTTGAGTAAGTCATTCATTACTCTTTGAAAGACACTTGCAGCTGAACACAAACCAAAAGGCATTCTGGTAAACTGAAACGTGCCTTCCATTGTGATAAATGTTGTCAAGATTTTTGACTCAGGATGTAACCTTACTTGATGATACGCATGCTTTAAGTCAAGTTTTGAAAAAAACTTTCCTCCTTTCAGCATCAAAACAAGCTCATTGATATTAGGTAGAGGAAAACTGTCCATTACTACATTCTGATTCAAGCTTCTCAAATCAACACAAAATCGAAGTTTGCCATCAGACTTCCTCGTTATCACAACTGGAGATACCAAATTTGATGCCTCGACAGGCTCAATGACTCCACAACATAGCATTTCTCTTATCAAGTCTTTGACCTGTCCTCTAGCTAATATTGGTATTCTCCTGACTTTAAGCCGTACTGGAATTGCACCGTCTTTGAGGTTAATCTTGTGACAATACCCTTTTAGTTGCCCCATTTCCTCTCGAAAGACACCTTTTGCATCTCTGAGAATATCTTGTAACGTCACTTCTTCTACAACTAATATTTGTGTTTTAGCTCGAGGATTGATGATGATATGAAGATCATATTGATGGATCCATCCCAGGATTGGTGGACCCGATTCGGCTACGTATACTTTCCCTTTAGTGCTTCTTCCTCCAAATTTGATATCAGCCATCATATAACCAATGAGATCTATCTTCTCGCCTTGGTATCCCCCAGGACTTATATCTCTAGGCAATAATCTTGCTTGTGGCCATTCAGAAGTGAACAATCTTCTTGGAATTATGGTATATAAGGATCCGGAATCCACCATCAATTCAACTGGTTTTCCTCGAATCACGAATTGCGCCTTGGGTCTTTGTTCCTTGAATTTTTGCAATCCTTCATCCCCAACAGCCAATATTCTGTCTGCACTTAAATTTGTCTCACACAAGCTATCATCCACCTCTTCTTGCAAGAGTGTTGCCACGTTCTTATTTCTCCTTAAACCCTGACACATTCTTGCAAAGTGACCCTTGAGCCCACATTTCCTACACTCCTTCCCTATAGCAAAACAAAACTTTGCTTCCGACATGTGATTAAAACTTCCACATTTGTTACATCTTTTATTCTCTGTTTCTCTTATAGGTTTACTGTTGCCAATCCTAACTTTGTTTGAAAAACTGTCCTGTCGCTTGCTTATGGCCGCTACCTCATCCTTTGTCTCCCGTTTCTCCATTGCTCTCATACAATATTCAGATTCTTCCATGACTTTGGCCATATCAATTGCATCCTTCAAAGTGGGATTCCTTGCTGCCCATAACCTCTCTTGTATTTTCCTGCTTCTGCATTGAACAATCAGTTGATCCCAAATCATTTCATCTTCCATCTGACCAAATTGACACTTGACCGCTAACTCTCTCAACCTAGAAATAAAATCATTGATAGATTCTCCATCTCTTTGAGGTTGGGTATAAAATTTGTGTCGTCTCATCACACCATTTTGAGTCTTAGCAAATCTTAAATCTAATTTTTTCCGGGCATCTGTGTATACATCCACATCTACTTCGTCACCCTGAACTTGTAAGTTTGGAAGGTATTTATAAATGTGTTGGCCTTCTTTTCCTAAAACATTTAATAAAATAGCTTTCTTCCTGCTAGGGCGGAATCTTTGACCATCCAAAGCTTCTAAGTAATTATCAAAAATATCCAGCCACTCCTCCCATTCTATTGCTGGCTGTCCTGGTACTGTCAAGAATGGAGGAGGTGCTGTGATTGTCGGCATATCCATTTCAAACTTAGTTCACTGTACTGTTTGTACCTTTAACCGCATTAAAATGACTAAATAGGTGAAACAAAAATGTTCCAAGGCATTCAAGTTTCCTCCTTATGTACTTTCTTCTAATGTCTCTCGTTTTTTTTTTAGTCCTTCTATTCTTTTCACAAGAGGAGTACTTCGCTAGGTACTTTCCTCTAATATCAGTTTCGTCTTTAGAAAGGTCGAGGCAGTCGAGATCACTTCAGCAACTAGCACAAGTAAGAAGCGCAGCCTCCGTTACCTTTACTGTGAGCGCAACGCTGTCGATGAGCTACCACATGCGTAGTTCAAATCTGCTGATGCCTTGCCACTGGCTTCCAGAACCGGCAAGTCGTCGCCAAAATGTTGTAGTAATGAAGTCCACGACGTAATTTATAGTTGTAATGTTTATTTCCAGTGCCAAAGATCAGCGCCTCCCTCTTGCCGGCTCCTCGTAACTGCCACAACCGCAGAGCCGTCTCCGTGGTAACAGCACCTCTGAACCGTCAAGAGCTTGCGCGCTTGAATACACGAACCACATTACAACAGTAGTCTGACATTGCATTAGTCATAGTCATAACTTCTCCTAGAGCTCCCTTAGACACTAGACCTCATCTCCACAATTACTTCTCTTATGCTGGCCAAATTAAACTGTCTTAATTATGTAGTAAGGTAAAAAATTGAGGAGGGGACTTCAAATAACCAAGCAGGTTGAATACTTGAAATATCCGTTTTTACAAACATCTTCAATATGTCTTCCATCAAAAGCATCTTTGTTCTAAGATTATTTTTCCTTTCAAAAGTTTGTCATTATTATTTGTAAAATTACATTCTTTCTATATTTGCCCTCAACAAGACTCTTTTCAGGTCACATCTAATCCATATAAACCTATCTTGTAGCACCACCTATGCTTCTTTGTTTTTTTCATGGCCTTCAGTACTCTGTGGTTTCAGCCAAGTAGAGATGCTAGTTTCCAATGAATTTAAGAAAGATTTGGAGAAGGCCTGATTTCTAGTGGCATCTATTAAAATGGTCACTTGTTAGAGTAGATGAAAAAATTCCTTTTGCAAAGTGATGTACATTTTTATGCGAAATGCTTGTGTTAAAAGATTATAAGAAATGTCAAGCTGTCCAAAACCACTCTCTAAATCATTTTCAACTTACTCAAAGGTAGAAAACGTGTCAGCCAGCAATGGGCAGTTGGAACACAAGTACTTTATTGTCCTGTAATGGTGATGTGGAGAAACCCCTTCACTTTCCCCATTCTTACCTCCAGAGACCCCCTTGTCTCAGTCCTTGGGGAATAGGAACTGCTGGTATGTCTTGGAAACATTACACTAAGAGAGGACTTCTCTTTCCAGGTGCAGGAGTTGGAGCCAGGTCCTCAAAAGGAAAGACGCACAAATATGAGAATGTGCAGAGGTGCACAGAGCAGCACTTCAGGGAGAAGGACAATGCTGGAGGAGTTCGATGAGAGAGCATCTGAGAAGAAGAGCGGTTAGTGGGTTGGCACACCATGAATCACAGGAGAGTTAGAAGCAAGGGTAAGCACAGCTGACCCCCTTGAGGATACCCGGGAGATATGGGCCGAGGAGTGGTGGACTCCACCTAAAGATGCTTGCAAGCCGACCACAACTCAGGAGAGCCGTGGAAGCGCGGTGGGAGGCTTGTTAAGGGAGAGCCTGTAAACAGCAGTGGGTAGTGTATTTACCATGTTTTGTGAAGGGGGTTTGGGGGCATGAGTGTTGCCTTCTGGTTTACATATATATATATAACAAAAGAAAGAACTCTGGGTACTTTCCAAGTTTAGGTGGAGAGCAGCTCCTCTAAAGAGCACCTGCAACACCAGCGACACTCTGGAATTGCTCACCTCACATGTCTGCTTTTCTAGCAAAGTTTTTAAGCATAGGATTTGCACAGTGCCATCCATGCCGAGCTAGAAAATGACAAGGCCCTTATTACAAGAATGGCAGTAAAAAACGCTTATCGCCGTGGCGACGGCCGCCAAAAGACCCTCTGGATCCAGGTAAGTTGGGTCTCCGACAGGGGAGAGGGGTGTTGTGTGTGTGTGGGTGTGTGTGCATGTATGTGTGTGCATGTATGCGGGTGTGTGTTGAGTGTTGAATAAGTGTGTGTATATATGGACGTGTGGGTGTGTGTATGTTGTGAAATGTGAATGCGTGTGTATGTTTGGAAGTGTGTGCTGATGTGTCTACAATTGGATGTATGCATGCATGTATGTATGTGTGAATGAGTGTGTGTATGCGTTTGTGTGTGAAGGGGGACTTGGATGTAGGAGGGGAGTTTGGAGAGGGGGGGGGATCTGGAGAGGTGAGGGGGAGGTCCCTATCAGTGACAGGGAAGGAATTCCCTCTCACTGATATAGCCTACCGCCATGGTTTTCGTGGTGTTACAAATGCCACGAAAACCATGGCGGTAGGCGGGGTCATAATCCCGCAGGCGGCACAATGACGCCCACTGGGCTGGGGATGGACATATCCAGCCCGGCAGCTGTTACTGCTGTGGTGGTCAGAGTGGTACATTGGCAGGTTGGCTTCAGCCAACCCGTCAATGTCATAATGTGGTGGTAAGTACCGCCAGCCTGTTGGCGGTACTTACCGCCACATTATCGCCGACCGCTGGGGCCGTAATGACCCCCAAAGTCTTTTAACATTTGTACAGCCAAATCTTTAAGCACAGGATAAGCTCAGTGCCATCCTTGCCAAGATGTAAAATTACAAAAGCCTTTCACCACTCCAGGCACAGTATTACACGTGTTTCGATGTCATTACATCTCTTCTGAGAGGTTTAGCTTTGCCCAGACACAAGCGAGAAACCAGTATAAGTCAAAACAAAACCCTTTCAGGGTTAGAGTGACGCATAAATTATGCCAAACAAAAGAGGGAACTCTGGGTAGGTCCCATGTTTAGGTGGAGAGCAGCTCCTGTAAAAAGCACCCTGCAACACCAGCGACACTCTGGACTTGCTCACCTCAAATGTCTGCTTTTCTAGAAAAGTTTTATATATATATATTGGTACTCTTGCATGCTGCTCTCTAATACAAGGCTTATGGTCCTATGTTTATTTTTCTTTGTGCCTTTTATTAGTTGCCACTTTATGTCCTGTCCCTTGCCTTAGGTGGCAGAGGGGTATTCTAAATTAAAAACACCACCAGGTCACACTAGGCACTATCAGATGCCGTGGGCACATCTTTCTGCGTAGGGTCACGTAATAATCCTGAGACACATGGAAGTGGGGGATTGAACAACTCCTGATCCCAGGTGGGTGCAATTAAAAACACAGGGCCAGAGGATAGTGTTATGGTTGTTGTGCTTAAGGAACCCTAATTGTGCAGTGAGGATATAATACTTACATTATTAATGTCTCATAATCAAAGCTAACCATCACTTTATTTAACCTTCATTTTTTCAGTGAAGTTCAGAGTTTTTGTCTCATATTCCACATCCAAAGGTTCCTTGCACCAAATCTACTAATTACAGCAAAATTCTCAAATGCACAACCTATGGCCTGCTGTCTTAGCCTTCAGCCAGCACTGCTTAATGCAGGATCTGGCCAATCCACTAGAGGTGACCAAACACCACTGCGCACAGCAAAACATTGTGCACATTAGTTGTAGCACACAGGGCCTGGCATTTGAGCAGTTCTGCCCCAACCCATTGTGGACAGCCTATGCTTATGCCGACCAACCTCTGCAGGCTCTGCCTTTTTTAAATTATTTTCAAAGTATTTTCCATCCTCTACTAGGACTTGTATTGATGGTGGCCATACCGTGTGAAGCACAAACTTTGTTTCAGATTTGTAGAAACTGCAAAAGGGACAGCATATGGCCACAAAGCTTACCTGGGGTTTGCAGTCCCCTACCCAAAAAGCTTGGGCTGGATTTGTGAACCCCGGGCCCAAACTCATGGATTTTGGGGTGCTGCACTGGATGTCACAAATAAAGCCCTGGGTCCACAAACCCTGCAGTTAAATCTTCCATATTTTTTCTTAGGGGTGGTCCTTTTACCCCCTCACGCAACACACCCACATAGCAGGAGGGTCAGGGTGTAATCATTCTGCCCCTTTATGTGCAGCTTCTATTTTTTCAGGCTATGGGGACTGAGTCCCAATAGCCCCTAATCGTGTCCTGAACATTTTTCTTAAGTTGCAGCAAGCCAATTTAAGTGCGTTGGTTCCACATACTCAACTTTATGTATGAAAACCGAAATGGATGATGGGAAAAAAAGCTCCTAAATGTTGGGATTTTTGGAACTTTAGGTCTATGGAGGTCAACAAAAATGCAATCTAGAGAGCTTTTTTTCTGTTGGTGGCTTCAGTCCTGTGAGTCCGGCTCGACTGACCACAAGGTTGGATTGGGCAAGACCGTTTGTCTGCGAGAGGTTGGACCACATCCTGTGTCTATGAGCGGGTGATGGGTGGCAGCATTCATCCCACCCCTTGTTATGAAGGGCCTTGTGGTTGGGCCAGAATCAGGGCCTGCTGGGGCCAGATATTTAGATTTAATTTCTCATTTCCAAAACTCATAAATGAGCAGTGTCACGCATCTTTAAGTGTGTTGGTATGTGTGTTCATACACATCTGTTGCTGAGTTTCTCTATGTGTGCATGGATCTCAGCATATTAATTACTCTTTCTCTCTATCTCCATGTTTATATGATCTATGACAATGGGTGCATAGATACTGTGGGTCACCGTGTGCTTGTAAAGGATTGCCTTTTGAAGTGTGTTTTTTTAGTAAGGGTTGCGGACTACCTAGGAGCTGATAAAAACACATAGGAGCCAGCAAATTGTCAAAGTACTGAAAAACAAATATGGGTTGGCACTCAAAGTAACACAGTGCTTCTTTGTTCGCAGACACAGTGAAATCTATTCCCCCATTCACAAAGGTAAATTTGCATGTGAGTAAATTTATATGCGTAAATTTACCTTACTTTTACACTTAGTAGTAAATTTACAACTTTTGTCTAGTCACCATTTCTGATTGTAAATTTACAACAGAGAGTAGACATATATGACTCAACACCCTCTGAAACTGGAAAAAGTGGTCAGAGTCAAATAACTGATTGTGAAGTTGCTACTGTTAACTTTTCACATGTAGGCAGAGGTCTCTGCCAGCGAGGGGTGATTGCCTTGCGGTAACGTAGAGGGATTTTTTAAAAAGTTTATCAAACATTAAAAAAATAAACAAAAACATTTTATCCTAAACACTATTCTCAATGATTTTATATTTATTTTACATGTAGAACAATGAATTAAAAATGTAACTAATTTAAATATATTAAATTAAATAATGTAGTCAGAATGCAATAATTTGTTTTAACATAATTTTCTATGGGTTGTTACTTTATGTTCCTGCCTCCATTACTTTCTATTGGTGTATATTGCAGTACCTCTGAGTAGTCATGTGCGGTGGAGGGCATACTCAAATGCTGGGCTGAAGTACATTCATGATTGTTTTGTGCTCTTTTGAACCTTAGTAACTTTAAAAATACAGTCTGTGAATAGCAATGGTCTTGCTCTTTTCTGGGTGGTATCTGTATTGGCATATCCCTCTCTTAACTCCTCCCTACTTTTCACTAAACCTCTCCTTACTACTTCCTAAACCCATCCCATTTTGTAGTAGATATTCTTGATTTGCCTACCAATCAGACCTGATCCCTCCTACATTTACTACTAAGTAGTAAACCTACATGATTGGAGCTCTCCCCATAGAAAAGTAGGAGAGGTGGGGGGTGAATATTTAGCCACGGGGATTTATGAATAGCATTTTTTTGTAAGTACTGTAGCACTACTTTACATGTTAGGAAAGGTGGTTTGCGAATCAGGCCCATAGCATTCTGACCTTGCCAGCCATGGTGTAGCCTGTTGTAGTGCTTTCAAATTGTAATATTTTCCCTGTCGAAGGCATGTGCCTGTGTTCGGGTTTGTAAACATGGGCACCTATTCTGACATCCATATCCACCAGAGAGGGAGGAAGAGAGGTCTTCTTTGTTCCTGATTGCATGCCCTTTGGATGCCACAAAATGGGTTTAGACGCAGTGCCATTCAGTCTCTGCCATGACACTTTTTAATATCTTGTTTACAACTATTAGCAAGCAGCCAATGATCAAAGCTTCAGAAAGGCTTCTAGCTGAATGTGGGATGTTGAAGAGTCAGTGCTCTACATGCAAAAGTGGCACAAACCCTCTTGTCCTCCCACATTTTAATGTAACAGTTATATCTGAGTGGATATGGAAAATAGTAAAAGACAGCTTATGACAGCATAATCCTGATATATAAAGACAAGCAATGAGAATGCCAATAGGCTTGGCTTTAAAGTGGTAAAATGCCAAAAAGTGCTCAGATACACACTTGTGCATGATTGTGGCTAGATGTGTAGCCAGTGCTTCTTTGTAAAAGGATGAGTGGTGATGACCAAAGCTCTGTTCCGAAGCCTGCAACCACCTCGTGTCTCCTTAAGCCACTAGCAGACACTCCCTGTCCTCTTATCTCGCTCTTGCAGCTTCCTGCTTTCTCCCTTAGTGGCACTTTTTGTCTTTCACGTTCTCACCCTTTCCCCTTTTGGTGTTTTTTCCTCTCTTGCTCTCGGTAAATGTCTGATGAGGAAAAATAAGTGTGAGCCGCCAGAAATGAGTGCTGGCGCGCTCCCCCGGCAACCACAGGCTCAAATTAAGCACTGGTGTTGTTAGCTCTTTAAACTCTTAAACTAGCCCGACCTATTGGAATTGGCAGTGTTTGTTTGAATGCAGCTCTTTGGCTCTTTGAAAAGGTTTTTGCTAGGGGTGATGCACCAAGCTCACTATCGAGTGGCATTTACCATGATTAGGATGGAAGCAGTATGTTCATTGTCTATTTTAATGATACACTATTGGTACTGCAAACGTTTTTTAGCACAATGTATTTGTGATGGGAGCATCATTATTGTATGGGGCTAATTATTTGAATTTTAATTACAAACTCGCCATATTTTTCTAATAAAGATATTGTATTTTTAAATGCAAATAAACGGAACAAATAAAGCTCTTGTTGGTGTTTTTCAATGGAGGCGTGGTATAGTCCAGTTATAACATTAAACAAAAAGAGCATTGAATTCTATTAACTATGTGTGTAGGCTTGTATGTTCCTATTCCTCGGTTAGGGTCAAAACCCTACACAGTTTATATAATTACAAACTGTTAAAAATAGGCTGCGCTCTATATAAACTATATCCCTGTTTAAAATAAAGCGCTTTCAACAACCTAAGCAAAACCAGAAGCAGTTAAAGGGTGACCGTATATAATGCATACTGCAGCTGGGGAAGAGGTCGTCTGAGAATAGAGCACCATCCCACACACACAGAGCTGATCAGGCGCCATGGTGTGGGGGGAATGATCATGGGGACATCTGAAAACCGACACTGGTATGTGCAGCTGAACTTGCTGTCCTGTACCTGACCGGCACAGCTGCTTTCAATTAAACAGACTATAAATCTCTTCCTCCGGAGGAATAGGACTGCAGCCACGACGCCTCCATGAATCTGCTTCTGCAGTCCGGCAGGTGCATCTCTGCAGATCCTCGGGCTGTGTTCTGACTTGTTTGACATGGTTTTTCTACTCTCAAGAACAAAGCCTGCCTTATTCAAAACTGCCCCATAATAAACCATGCGAGTTAGTGTAGAGTTAGTGTAGTGAACGAGGCGTGTCCGCTCTCACTCTCGTGAGGTGATGAGGGAGGTTTTTCACCAAAGGAAGATTTAGAGAAAATGGGTTCAAACAGTACCTTACAACACATTTTTAACTATCAGCTAAGTGTTTTCGTTTGATGAGACATGCGTCATAACATAAAAGGGAACTTGCACACCCAATGAGGGCACCATCTCGATGCAATCTCAGGTTATGCACTCCACCAAAATTGTCTCAACAAGTTGAAGCCTCAGTTGAGACCAACTAAAGTATGCAAAAAGTGGTGATGGAATGCCTCAATAAATCTCAACCACGGGTAATTACGTGGGGCTGTATCCCAGTCTATTGTTGTTTTACACACCATGTAACCTCAGTTTAGACCCAGCTATATGGAAATCAGTTTTGACTTCATCCCAGTATAAAGAATCCAGTTCGAAACACCAAGCCAGGTCCTTCTGGAACAAGCACATAAGCAACCCGAGGACCCAATTTGCCTCTGTTATGGGCTCATCAGCCTGATATAGCTTGGTTCCAGTGGAGCAGTGAGCACGGGTCCCACGCCTGGGCACACCCATCCCACACAAGACACACTAAAGTAAACAAAAGAAGTGATGGATAGAATGCTTCCTCCCTGAATCAGAACACATGCACCCCATCTTGCCCTTGTTATGGGCTCATCAGACAGTTTAAAATCAAGGCATCTACTATGGATTATTGCCCAGTTATAAAGGACACAGATGAGTAAGTTCTTACACAAATACTGTATGTGTAAGGATGGTACTTGCTACAAATATAGCGTTGGCCCCTTCACCATTGTCCTGATGAGGCTTTATATTTAAAAGAAGGCAGAAACATGACAACACACCTGGCAGATAGACGTAAAATAAGGAAATCAGAAAGCTTGAATATTACAAGGTAATATATGCAATATACTTCACCCTTTGAAAAAGATCCTCTCTGCACAAGTAATGCACAATAACATATTAGTCCCCTTTCCCGACAGCAATTTAGGAGGATCAGGAACATGGCGGCCAGCTAAGCAGCTGAGTGCGAATGCTCCGTACAGGGGCGAACTGACGCAACGCTACGGGGGAAGAGGAGGGGCTTGCTGGGCGCGCTGAGTCAGCGCTAGGCTGAGTACCGGTGGCTCCGACGCGAGCCCTGTATGTTTGTGGATTGTTTTGAACCGCGTTTCTTTTGGCATTTTTTCTAAAAAAAAAAAAAATCCCTAGCGCCAAGGAACTCTGGCCACTCGATATTAGATATTGGGCTTATTTCGATTTATTGACGTTGCAGAGAATATATCTCCTGCAAATATTTGATATTTTGTTTGTGCAAGAGCCCCCTTTCATGGTTGCTCAAGATCAAAGAACATTGTGTCTCTGAGTTTGTGGCAGACTCCGAGGCGAGCCCAGCTTTTTGGGGGTGATTTGTACTTTTCCTTTGTTTTTTTTTTGTTTTTTTGGTTTCTCTCTTTCTCAGACAGCGGGAGGTTGTAAACCGCTGCAAAACAATTCTGGCCCGTACCTATGCTGGGGCCGCTGTAGCGGCAGGGAGAAGCGCAAATGAAGGTTCATGTGGGGAGAGACGTTGGAGGTCTCACCCAACCTCAGGAGTGTGGAGCGAGGCTGTAAGGGGTGTGCGTCAGGGGAGACGCTACACCTCTAGGTGCAGTTTTCGAGGTCCGAGAACATCTTCTGGAGCCAACTTAACAGAAGTAGAGAAGCAAGAAGGAGAGACATCTGGATCAGCATTAATGTCACTGGTTAAGCATTATTTGAAAGGTCCTCAGGTAGGCGCTGGCAAGCTTGGGGCAATACGAAAAGGTAAGCCTGGCTCTCAGGGACTGGAGAATATTATAACCGTGGACAATGTATGCTTGACCAAAAGGAGGGTCCAATCTCGAGTAAAAGGGAGTCTGGGAGAGTTGGAGAACTATACAGGCGGTACAGGTGACTCTGGGGGAAAAAGTGCTACCCTAGGCTCAATAACTAAATATTTTTAGCCAGGGGTGGAGGAGGTAAGTGAGATTTCTCCTACACCTATGGAAGCACAACTGGCCTTAGGGGGCTCAGAGGCACTGGAACAGGAGTCCCTGGAGAAGCGTGAGGCGCATATGGCCCAGATCTCTCAAATAAGGAGTGGCTTTTTAAGGGGGAAGGGAAGATTCCTTGCTTGTACAGGGCCCCTCTTTTGAGCCCAATGCCTCAGCCCCCGCAGAGCCCAGCAATGGGGTTGTTTACAAACTTTTGCTTTCCCTCACGAAAGAGATTCGGGAAAAGTTTGAGATCTCTGAGAGTAATCAAGCTAAGATACAGGAAGCGTGTATGGTTTTGGATACCAAGATTAATCAGTTAACAGATCGGGTTGATAAGGTGGAGGAGGCCGTGGAACAGCAAAAAGGACAGATGTTGGTTAACTCTCAAGATATCTTGCAACTTAAACGCAGGGAGAGGAACCTACAGGATAAATTAGAGTTCTTGGAGAATAATATGAGAAGAAACAATATTAGGGTTCTAGGAGTCCCGGAGGGGACAGAAGGAGCGGATCTTAAGGTATATATGGTTTTACTGATAAAAGACACAATGCCAGGTTTAGCACATTTGAAATTGGAGGACGATATTCAAAGAATACATCGAGATCCGTTCAAAAAGAACGCGGGTAGGAAATCCCCTAGAAGAATTCTAGTGAATTTTGCCACTTATTCAATCAAAGAGAAGATTCTGTCTGAGGCTTTGGAGGTGGGAAATTTTGTCAAAGATGACTGGTCTTACAGAATACGGTCAGATGTTTCTAGAGTGACCTTGGACAGACAGTGGGAGCTGGAAAAATTAATGCAAGAGCTTCGTTCCTTGAGGGCAACAGTGCAGTTGAGATTTCCCGCGGCCCTACGGATTATGTGGCAGAATAAAACTCATAACATAAGAGATCCAGAGGAGGTTAGGGCCTTTATAGAACAGATGAAGTTGTTATAATGTTGGTATGATTGGATACAGCCCGGTGTACGGAGTGCTCCATGGGATAACTGTGGTTGTCCTGCTAAAAGAAAGGAGGGTTCCCACGGGTGGGTGGGTTAGGGGTATGAGGGGGTTTTGTGTGGTGTGGGGAGTGTGTTGTTTTGGGTGTGGGAGCATGGGGAGGAAAAAAGATAAAAATATAAAAGTCCTCAGAATGGGTTTTTCACAATTAAAGAAGGGGAGGATCCAAGAAGTTTCTCTAGAGGATAGGTAAGCAGGAGGGTTTATTCCTAAAAAATATTTCATGGAATATCAACGGCTTAAGGGTCAAGTGTAGAAGAATAAAGATTCTGGAGTTTCTCAGACAGGCAGAAGAGGATGTGATTATTTTACAAGAGACGCATCTCTCACGAGAAGAATGGGAAAATGTGTTTAAAAGTACGCGGTGGATCTCCCGGGGGATAGTGACTAATGAATTGTGCCAGATCAAAGGTGTTGCTATTCTTTTTAAAGAGAAAATAACTAAGGGGTTATGTATAGGTGACGTGCAGGTAGATTCAAAGGGCAGATGGGTGGTGGTTGAGGTTTGTTTTTTTGGTCTATGGCTTACGATTGCAGGCATATTATGGCCCCAATACGGATGATTTTACCCCGTTTATAGAACTATATATTCTTCTTTTGAAAACTAAGTATCCGGTTGTGTTAGGAGGGGACTTTAATATATTGTTGAATTTGGATTTGGATAAATCCACTACCCGGGCGACGGCTAACTCCCCTAGAAGTAGATCAATGGTTAAACAGGCGATAATTGATTTGGGGCTTGCGGATGTGTGGCAGGTTAAGGGGGGAGTAGGGGCCAGATTTACTTTTTATAATAAGAAATATGGGCATAAGTCCAGAATAGATTTTTTTGAATTGCAAAATAGCCTGCTAGGTAATGTTTCTTATATAGCGCATGCCCTGGCACATCTTTCAGATCATGCTGCTGTTAAGTTGTATCTTTCCTTTACGATGCAAGTTCCTAGGCTTTGGTGTACAATAAGTCGTTCACTATTATTGGATGACTTGATAATTGAGATACTAAGAAAAGACACAAGAGTATTTTTTTAGTTGAATCAGTGTTCAGCCAGTTTGCAAATAATATGGGATGCATACAAAGCCTATATAAGGGGGAGATTGATTAGCTTGGCTGCATATAGGCGTAGTGAGGAAAGAGGGAAATCTCAACTGCACTGTTGTCCCCTGAGACCAGAATGGCAACTCTGCAGGAGTACATACAGGCCGCACAGAAAACCGAGAACAAGGTTCAATTAAGGATACTTGAGCAGCAACATGAAAAAGCACATTTGAACTTAGAGTGCTTTTTAGAAAGCCAAGAAAGAAAGAAATGGGAAGCTAGTCAGTATGCGCATTATGAATACGGGGAAGGATGTAGTAAATTATTAGCTTGGAAAATAAAGTCAGATCGTTCAAAGAAATATATTTCTTCAATAAGGTCTGAGGTCACTGGGCAAATCTGTGTAGAAAGATCAGAAATAGAAGTAGCTTTTGTTTCCTTTTTTCAAACCTTGTACTCAGATGAGTTGCGGAACTCTGAGGAGCAGATTAGGGATTTCTTGACTAAGGTTAGATTGCCGTGTCTGGAGAACTCAGCATGACATTTGTTAGAAGGAGAGTTAACTGAGATGGAATTAACTGAAGTTTTTAAGGGTTTGAAGAGAGGGAAGGCATCTGGCCCAGATAACCTCCCGAACGAGTTGTATTTGGTACTGAGGGAAGAACTAATCCCGGTTTTATTGAAATTGTTTAACTATATGTTTCTGGAAGGGGGGCATTGTAGGAAAGTATCATCTTGCCTAGCATGTTACCCCCATATTTCACTGTATATATGTTGTTTTAGTGTATGTGTCACTGGGACCCTGCCAGCCAGAGCCCCAGTGCTCATAAGTGTGCCCTGTATGTGTTCCCTGTGTGATGACTAACTGTCTCACTGAGGCTCTGCTAACCAGAACCTCAGTGGTTGTGCTCTCTCTGCTTTCCAAATTGTCACTAACAGGCTAGTGACCAATTTTACTAATTAACATTGGCATACTGGAACACCCTTATAATTCCCTAGTATATGGTACTGAGGTACCCAGGGTATTGGGGTTCCAGGAGATCCCTATGGGCTGCAGCATTTCTTTTGCCACCCATAGGGAGCTCTGACAATTCGTACACAGGCCTGCCACTACAGCCTGAGTGAAATAATGCCCACATTATTTCACATCCATTTTACACTGCACTTAAGTAACTTATAAGTCACCTATATGTCTAACCTTCACCTGGTGAAGGTTGGGTGCAAAGTTACTTAGTGTGTGGGCACCCTGGCACTAGCCAAGGTGCCCCCACATTGTTCAGGGCAAATTCCCCGGACTTTGTGAGTGCGGGGACACCATTTTACGCGTGCACTATACATAGGTCACTACCTATGTATAGCGTCACAATGGTAACTCCGAACATGGCATGTAACATGTCTAAGATCATGGAATTGTCACCCCAATGCCATTCTGGCATTGGGGAGACAATTCCATGATCCCCCGGGTCTCTAGCACAGAACCCGGGTACTGCCAAACTGCCTTTCCCGGGGTTTCACTGCAGCTGCTGCCAACCCCTCAGACAGGTTTCTGCCCTCCTGGGGTCCAGCCAGGCCTGGCCCAGGAAGGCAGAACAAAGGACTTCTTCAGAGAGAGGGTGTTACACCCTCTCCCTTTGGAAATAGGTGTCAGGGCTGGGGAGGAGTAGCCTCCCCCAGCCTCTGGAAATGCTTTGATGGGCACAGATGGTGCCCATCTCTGCATAAGCCAGTCTACACCGGTTCAAGGATCCCCCAGCCCTGCTCTGGCATGAAACTGGACAAAGGAAAGGGGAGTGACCACTCCCCTGACCTGCACCTCCCAGGGGAGGTGCCCAGAGCTCCTCCAGCGTGCCCCAGACCTCTGCCATCTTGGATTCAGAGGTGTGCTGGCACACTGGACTGCTCTGAGTGGCCAGGGCCAGCAGGTGACGTCAGAAACTCCTTCTGATAGGCTCTTACCTTTCTTACTAGCCTATCCTCCTTCCTAGGTAGCCAAACCTCCTTTTCTGGCTATTTAGGGTCTCTGCTTTGGGGAATTCTTCAGATACCGAATGCAAGAGCTCACCAGAGTTCCTCTGCATCTCCCTCTTCACCTGCTGCCAAAGGGTCGACCGCTGACTGCTCAGGACGCCTGCAAAACCGCAACAAAGTAGCAAATACGACTACTGCAACCTTGTATCGCTTCATCCTGCCGGCTTTCTCGACTGTTTCCTGGTGGTGCATGCTCTGGGGGTAGCCTGCCTCCTTGTTGCACCAGGAGCTCTGAAGAAATCTCCCGTGGGTCGACAGAATCTTCCCCCTGCAACCGCAGGCAACAAAAGACTGCATCACCGGTCCTCTGGGTCCCCTCTCAGCACGACGAGCATGGTCCCTGGAACTCAGCAACTCTGTCCAAGTGACTCCCACAGTCCAGTGACTCTTCAGTCCAAGTTTGGTGGAGGTAAGTCCTTGCCTCCCCACGCTAGACTGCATTGCTGGGTACCGCATGATTTGCAGCTGCTCCAGCTCCTGTGCACTCTTCCAGGATTTCCTTCGTGCACAGCCAAGCCTGGGTCCCTGACACTCTAACCTGCAGTGCACAACCTTCTGAGTTTTCCTCCGGCGTCGTGGGACTCCCTTTTCTGACTTCGGGTGGACTCCAGTTCACTCCTCTTCTAAGTGCCTGATCCGGTACTACTGTGGGTGCTGCCTGCTTCTGTGAGGGCTCCCTGACTTGCTGGGTGCCCCCTCTGTCTCCTCATCCAAGTGGCAACATCCTGGTCCCTCCTGGGCCACAGCAGCATCCAAAAACCCTAATCGCGACCCTTGCAGCTAGCAAGGCTTGTTTGCAGTCTTTCTGTGTGGGAACACCTCTGCAAGCTTCTTCACGACGTGGGACATCCATCCTCCGAAGGGGAAGTTCCTAGTCCTCTTCGTTCTTGCAGAACACAAAGCTTCTTCCATCCAGTGGCAGGTTCCTTGCACCCTCAGCTGGCATTTCCTGGGCATCTGCCCACTCTCGACACTGTGACGACTCTTGGACTTTGTCCTCTTGTCTTACAGGTACTCAGGTCCGGAAATCCACTGTTGTTGCATTGCTGGTGTTTGTCTTCCTTGCAGAATCCCCCTATCACAACTTCTGTGCTCTTTGGGGGTTGAAGGTGCACTTTACACCTACCTTTCAGGGTCTTGGGGTGGGCTATTTTTCTAACCCTCACTGTTTTTCTACACTCCCAGTGACCCTCTACAAGCTCACATAGGTTTGGGGTCCATTCGTGGTTCGCATTCCACTTTTGGAGTGTATGGTTTGTGTTGCCCCTATACCTATGTGCTCCTATTGCAATCTATTGTAACTGTACACTGCTTGCATTACTTCCTTTTGCTATTACTGCATATTTTTGGTATTGTGTACATATATCTTGTGTATATTTGGCATCATCATACTGAGGGTACTCACTGAGATACTTTTGGCATATTGTCATAAAAATAAAGTACCTTTATTTTTAGTATATCTGTGTATTGTGTTTTCTTATGATATTGTGCATATGACACCAGTGGTATAGTAGGAGCTTTGCATGTCTCCTAGTTCAGCCTAAGCTGCTCTGCTATAGCTACCTTCTATCTGCCTAAGCTGCTAGAAACACCTCTTCTACACTAATAAGGGATAACTGGACCTGGTACAGAGTGTAAGTACCCGTTGGTACCCACTACAAGCCAGGCCAGCCTCCTACAGGCATGCACCAAGTTCTTGGGCTGAGGCTGTAATTTGTTTGATTTTGAAACCCCGTAAAGATCCAACACAATGTTCTTCTTATCGGCTTATTTCATTACTTAATTCAGATTATAAAATGTATACAAGTTTGCTATCTAAAAGGCTGGGGAAAGTCATTCCTGGACTAGTCCATCCAGATCAGAAGGGGTTTATTAAAGGCAGACAGCTACAGGAATTAGTGCATGACTTGCTGGCGGCAATGGACTTGGATTTGGCAGAGAGGCAATAATAACTTTTGACGCGGCTAAGTCATTTGATCAGGTAAATTGGCTATTTTTGCAGGTTGTAATGGAGATGTTTGGATTAGGGACCACTTTCATTAGAGCAGTTAAAGAGCTATATAGGTCACCAACAGCGAGAATTTTGATTAATGATGTGCTATCACAGGAAGTAGGCATTCTTAGAGGGACAAGTCAGGGTTCTCCCTTATCCCCTCTATTATTTGATTTATATATTGAGCCTCTTGCAATATTGCTTAGAAATAATGGGGAAATCCTTTCCTTTCAGAGTAAGAGTTGGGAGAAGAAAGTTGCATTGTATGCAGAAGACCTGATGATTTATACTAGGGATCTTTCTTTTTCACTTCCCTCAATAAATTTGGTGATAGAAGGTTTTGGTAGAATGTTGGGTTATAATGTTAATGTTGAGAAGACAGAGATTATGGGGGTCATTCCAAGTCTGGCAGGCGGCGGAGGCCGCCCGCCAGACTTCCCCCCTCCGAAATACCGCTCCGCGGTCGAAAGACCGCGGAGGGTATTCTAAGTTTTTCCCTGGGCTGGCGGGCGGTCGCCAAAAGACCGCCCGCCAGCCCAGGGAAAAACTCCCTTCCCACGAGGATGCCGGCTCGTAATCGAGCCGGCGGAGTGGGAAGGTGCGACGGGTGCTGTTGCACCCGTCGCGTATTTCACTGTCTGCCAAGCAGACAGTGAAATACTTGTAGGGGCCCTCTTACGGGGGCCCCTGCAGTGCCCATGCCAGTGGCATGGGCACTGCAGGGGCCCCCAGGGGCCCCGCGACCCCCCCTACCGCCATCCGGTTCCCGGCGGGCGGACCGCCGGGAACTGGATGGCGGTAGGGGGGGTCGGAATCCCCTCGGCGGCGCAGCTAGCTTCGCCGCCTTGGAGGATTCCAAAGGGCGGCGGTACACTGGCGGGAGACCGCCAGTGTTGCCGGTCCGACCGCGGCTTTACCGCCGTGGTCGGAATGCCCTTGGGAGCACCGCCGGCCTGTCGGCGGTGCTCCCGCGGTCCTCCAACCAGGCGGTCATTGACCGCCAGGGTTGGAATGACCGCCAATGTGTTGGAATATGCTATATGAATGCCCGTTAGGTAAACAAGAGATTAGATATTTAGGAGTTCAGATTATAAAAGATTTGGGGGACCTAGCAAGGATAAACTTTGAGAAAGTCTATTTTGAGACTAAGAAACTCCTTAGAGCATGGGTGGCTCTCCCTCTCTCTTTAATAGGTAAATCTAACATTTTGAAAATGATAATTTTGCCAAACTTTACTTTCTTACTTAACGCTGTCCCCTTTGAATTCAAGGGTAAGTGGTTCACAAAATTGCAGGGAGATTTGTCTTCGTTTGTCTGGGCACATAAGGGAATAAGGATATCTTGGAAGAAGCTGTGTAAGAAGAAGGAATGGGGGGGGTTAGCAACGCCTGATTTCTATAAGTATTACTTAGCTTTTCAATTTAAGAATAACAGAATTCTTTTAAGTAAAAAGTCAGAGTATACCCCAATGTGGGAAGCTTTGACAGCACACGTGGAGGAAGGGGCCGAGTTTTTTCTGTATAAATTTGGTCATCCAAGGTTTTAAAAAAAAGTTAGACTCAAGATTCCATGGCAGGCCTGTAAAATCTGGCTACAGATTCGTAATCTACTAGGGATAGCTTATTATTCTGGATCAGCCCCAATTTGGGATTCACCTGGTACCCCGGTATGTCTCCTTGATAAATTATCAATTCCACTGAAAGTGAGTGGGGTACTACTGTGGGGACAGATTATAGAGGGTGTGAAGTTGATTCCATGGGCTATATTTTTGGAGAGAGCGGGGGTCCGTTTCTAAATTTAAATATTATCAGTTGGATTAAATCGTTACAAGAAGGAGAAATTGGTAGACCTTGTTGGGAGGAGAAATTAATTCAGAGACCTTGCATTTGCATTTTGGTATCAAGCCTTGTTGGAGGCAACTGAGGAGGATCCCCCCCTCTCGCTCCAGAAATGGGGAGAGGTTTTTCCAACCATGGATATAATATCGTTGTGGCAAAGGTCATGTTCAATTATTTGATCCGCTGTTAAATCAGCGGCAATGAGGAGGAACCATCTGTTTACTATGCACAGAGTGTATTGGACTCCAGCAAGGCTATCCCGTATTGGCAAAATTCATTCAGAAAAACTGTCCACGATGTGATGACCCAAATGCGGATGATATTCATATGTTTTGGGACTGTCCCAGCTTAGTTAATTTTTGGGAAGCCGTGCAGAAAGTCCTAAATAAGATATTTGGTGAAGGAATAACATTGAACTCTGTCCTAGTTTTATATGGGGTTTGTGACCTGAAAGCCCAAACACAGCAATGTCTTTTGTTTGTTTTGATGCTTATTGCCCGGCGGCAAATCTGTCATAAATGGGTATGCTCACTACCTCCTACAGTGCAGGAGTGGCAGAACTCGGTAGATCGATTATATAAGTTGGACAGAGCCGGGCCTATTAGCAAAAGAGATATTTTTTGAATGGGATGGGAAAATGTCTGTCAAATTCTTACTTGATTTGAGGTGTTTAGTTTGGTTATGAAGTCCGATGATTATACCTGATCCCCTCTTCCGCGCTTCTAGGCCTATTGTCCATTCAGGGTACTAGGCGTATAGATGGGAAGGATTTGCCAAGATTATAGGGGGATCCATGGAAGAGAGCGGCAGGTGGAGTGGCCCGTTGATACTGTGGGGCTATACACTTGGGGGTCAAGGAGTAGTGGATTCTTCCTTTATTGGCACGGATTAGTGAGATGAGGACAAAAAAAAATAATAATAATAATAACATATTAGTGCATTTGTCAATGAAAAGTCAAGAAGGGATTTTGGGCCAGATGTATGAATCTGGCCCATTGCGATTCGGTAATTGCGATTTTTAAGAAATCGTTATTACCGAATCGCAAAGGGCCATGTATCACATTTGCGAATCGGTAATAGCGATTTCTTAAAAATCGCAAATGCAATTACCGAATCGCAAATTGCGATACTGGCCCCATTCGCAGCTATGGGCCTGTTGGCCCATAGCTGCGAATTTTTTGCATTTCCTAAATTGCAATTTCTGAACCAGAAATCGCAATTTGGGAAATGCAAAAGGGCAGTGTGCTGGGGGCCTAAGGCCCCCTCTCCTGCACCCCAATTTTTTTTTTTTTACCATGTAAAGTACACACATGCCAAAAGGGCATGTGTGCTTTACATATTACATTTAAAAATGCAGTTTTACTGCATTTTTAAATTTTGCACCAGGTTACCACCTGGTTGCAGACAATGGTATTTTGCATGTGCAAAATACCATTCTGCGAAAAATCGCAATTTGCGATTTTTTGCAGAATTGCCTTGCGACCTGGATTTTGCCAATCGCAAAATGCGATTATCAAAATCCAGGTCGCAACGCAAAAAAACGCAATTTTTGCGATTTCTATTTTGTGGTCTGCGAATGCCTTTGATGCATTGCAGACCACGATTTTGCACTCGCAAACGGCCGATTTCGCTGTTTACGAGTGCAAAATATTTTGATACATCTGGCCCTTTGTCTATATACATGAAAGATGATTTATGTTTTGCTCCTAACACTGTTGAATCTAAATATAGATGACATAAAAAGGGTATTATTCTACATACATCAGTGTCATTGGTTTTCTTGATGGTATTTGCATATATCAGAATGAGGTATAGTAAATGAATAAGTGAGATATTTAGATCGTATTCTTACTGTTGATAACTGAATTATTTCAGGTGAATATGCAAATCTCTAACACTTTTCTCCCAAGGTAATCATACCTGTTATCATTGACTGATACCAAGAAAAATTAAAAGATATGAAGTGGATCAGTGGTTTAGTATCCAGGATGCAGGATTTGGAAACTGTTTATCAGGGTCATGAGCTAAACTCCCAAATTTAACCATTTTTATTGCAGGCAACTGCTGCTTTCTTCCTTCTTTTTTACATTGAAAAAATGGTGGTGCCGAGAGATGATTACCTTCATTTATCTACATTCACGTATTCATTTGCAGGTATGTCAAAACAATGCACCTTTTTAACAGGTCTGGCGTTAACCAAGACCTTTTGATTGTTACTAAAATTTGTATAGTATTCTTACCTAAAGTGGCTTTTAGCTGCCCCCTTCATCTATTGGTTTGTTATTGTGTCATTCACAATATTTGTCTACTTCTACAACACACAGCATCGTAGCCCACTTCAGCAAAAGGCTAACTTCACTGTGAGTAAAGGCATTTTTCCCTTACTCAAGGAGCACATCCACTCACACTCCCTTCAGTGCCAGAAACTCACATAGCAAATTGTGCTTTTTGAAACCACAACATATTTTTGCTTTTAGTCTGTTTTCTTTCTTAGCTTGATAAGGGCATGGCAGATGCCCTAAAAATAAAGTTTTGCAAGAATCATGACAAAACAAACAAAGCATTGACAAAATCAAAAGGTTTCAACCAAAGACAGATTTATTGGCTTGGTTACTGTTTTTTTTGGGCTTGAGAGAGGACAATTATACAGTAAACTGAAAAAAAGGGAAACATCTAATGGCACCAATGCATAACCAAGACACAGTGACAAGAATATGGGAAAGACTATATTCAGTATTTTAAACATCACTAGACTTATGAAGCCTGAAATACCAAAAAAACTGGAAGGAAAAGATGGATTTATAAGGGAAGCAAGAAGAAACCACAACTGAATTTCTATAAGCGTACTACATCACTAGGCCATATGTACAATCAGTAGATCACATTTTTCAATGGTATTATATTTCTTGCACACTCAATTGTTTGTTCTTTTCCACAACCAAATTACATTTGATTAATTCCCGAAACCGGTAGGACTCTGACTTAGAACCTTTATCCAGCCATGGCTGGCCAAAACAATGTACCCCAAAATTAACAAAATTGGTACACTCCAAACCTAGCTCCTTTGAGGAGTATCGTATTAAAGAACCAGCCAAAACCATTCAATACTGCATACAGGTTTTCTAAACATATGGTTAGAGGACTATGGTACACACAAATTTCTCGAAACATTGACTACATTGTTATCTGCAATCACCAAACACTACTCCTAATGTACATCTGCATTAAGCAAGTATTGATAACACTAACTGGTCGGACTTATTTTGCAAACACGGATGGGTGGGTGGATCATTGGATATGTCGGGGCATACAAGGATGTATAAATGTTAGAAATGGGGTCTTTGTTTGACAGTCAGGTTACCCCCTGTTCAAGAAAGGACCCTCTCTCTAGTCATGGTAAAAGAGAATCACCCTCAGCTAACCCCTGCTTACCCCCTTGGTAGCTTGGCATAGCAGTAGGCTTAACTTCAGAGTGGTAGGTGTAAAGTATTTGTACCAACACACACAGTAACTTAATGAAAACACTACAGAATGACACAACACAGGTTTAGAAAAATAGGAAATATTTATCTAAACAAAACAAGACCAAAACGACAAAAATCCACCATACACAAATCAAGTTATTAATAAAAATGCAAAAAGAGTCTTTAAGTAGTTTCAAACACACACTAACGCTGTTAGCGTGAAAAAGTACCTTGGGTGTGTCAAAAATAACCTTGAACAGGCGAGTGTGCGTCAAAAAGGGATTGGGATGCGTTGATTCCTCACACGAGCGGGACCTTGCGTCGTTTCTCCTTCTGCCGAGTCGGGGCGCGTCGTTTCTTCTCTCCACAGGAGAGCGATGCGTCGATCCGGTCAGCACTCTCGGGTCCGGGCAGGCCTTGCGTTATTTTTCCACGCCCAGCAGTACTTGAGTCAGAAATCCAGCCGCATGATGATCTGAAAAACCTGCAGCGCGGGCTGTGATCTCCCAGCCTCTGTCAGCAATGCTGTGCATCGTTTCTCCCACTTCGTGCGTCGATTCTTCGGTCGCGTTTCCTGCGAGTGTCGATTCTCAGCTGCGGAGCTGGCAGCGTGTTGTTTCTTTAGCTGCAGATCGGAGTTGCGTTGATCTTTTCCCCGCACAGCGCTCTGTGCGTGGATTTCTTCCTTTTAGGCTGCTAGCTTCTCCTTTCAGGGTCCCAGGAACTGGATGGGCACCACAGGACAGAGTAAGAGTCTCTCCAGAGACTCCAGGTGCTGGCAGAGAAAAGTCTCTGCTGACCCTGAGACTTCAAACAACAGGAGGCAAGCTCTAAATCAAGGCCTTGGAGAGTTCTTCTCAAGATGGAAGGCACACAAAGTCCAGTCTTTGCCCTCTTACTCTGGCAGAAGCAGCAACTGCAGGATAGCTCCACAAATCACAGTCACAGGCAGGGCAGCTCTTCTTCCTCAGCTCTTCAGCTCTTCTCCAGGCAGAGGTTCCTCTTGTTTCTAGAAGTGTTTCTAAAGTCTGTGGTTTTGGGTGCCCTTCTTATACCCAATTTCTCCTTTGAAGTAGACCTACTTAAAAGTAAAGTCTGTTTTGAATGTGAAATCCTGCCTTGCCCAGTCCAGGCCTTAGACACTCACCAGGGGGTTGGAGACTGCATTGTGTGAGGACAGGCACAGCCCTTTCAGGTGTAAGTGACCACTCCTCCCCTCCCTCCTAGCACAGATGGCTCACCAGGAAATGCAGACTACACCCCAGCTCCCTTTGTGTCACTGTCTAGTGTGAGGTGCAACCAGCCCAACTGTCAAATTGACCCAGACAGGGAATCCACAAACAGGCAGAGTCACAGAAATGGTATAAGCAAGAAAATGCTCACTTTCTAAAAGTGGCATTTTCAAACACACAGTCTTAAAATCAACTTTACTGAAAGATGTATTCTTAAATTGTTAGCTCGGAGACCCCAAACTCCACATGCCCATCCGCTCCCAAAGGGAATCTACACTTTAATCAGATTTAAAGGTAGCCCCCATATTAACCTATGAGAGGGACAGGCCGTGCAACAGTGAAAAACGAATTTGGCAATATTTCACTGTCATGACATATAAAACACATCACCATATGTCATACCTTACCCATACATTGCACCCTGCCATTGGGGCTACCTAGGGCCTACCTTAGGGGTGTCTGACATGTAAGAAAAGGGAAGGTTTGGCCTGGCAAGTGGGTACACTTGCCAAGTCGAATTTACAGTTAAAAACTGCACACACAGACACTGCAGTGGCACGGCTGAGACATGATTACAGAGAAACTTGTGTGGGTGGCACAACTAATGCTGCAGGCCCACTAGTAGCATTTGATTTACAGGCCCTGGCTCTTCTAGTGCACTTTACTATGGACTTACTAGTAAATCAAATATGCCAATCATGGATAAACCAATCAACAATACAATTTACACAGAGGACATATGCACTTTAGCACTGGTTGGCAGTGGTAAAGTGCTCAGAGTTCAAAAGCCAACAGCAACAGGTTAGAAAAAATAGGAGGCAGGAGGCAAAAAGATTGGGGATGACCCTGCATAAGCAAAAAAGTCCAACAATAAATATCTCGATTAATAAAAAAATAAAAACCAAAAAAAACACTTTGGGCCTGATTACAACTTTGGCGGAGGGGGTTAATCCGTCCCAAATGTGACGGATATCCCGCCCACCATATTACGAGTTCCATAGGATATAATGGACTCGTAATATGGCAGGCGAGATATCCATCACATTTCGGACGGATGAACCCCCTCCACCAAAGTTGTAATCAGGCCCTTTATTCAGTATGAAAAATTAACAACCATACAAATAAATAAGCAACACATCACATAACACTGTCAAAAATCACTACCAAAATTACAATTGCACCGCTATCCTGCCCAATGAATTCTTTTAGACAAAATTTTAAAAAGAAATTCATTAAACCAATTTGTTGATCATCTCAATGCCTACTAATCATTTTAGCACATATAAAAATTAAATTTCAAATGTAATTGCAAAGATAATATATAAATAAGGATAAAAAATTTAAATCATTAAAACAAAATTACATTGTTCCGCCAGGTTATAGCTCCCTTAAGAAAGGATCCCACCCCCGCCACACCAGCGCATCAGAAGCCATACACAACCACAAAAAAGCTGGACGATATTGCACAAAACCCCTGGACCTCAATTAGGGGAGTAAGTAACGTCGCCTAAAGGAAGCATAAAAGTCACAGAACAAAGTAAAATGAATTAAGGTCTGAGGAGACACTCCATCACAAGGGCATGGTTTTATAGATTTTTCATCAAACTGGCCTAACCGAAAACACAGATTACTTCTGATAACCCCCAAACGGAATCGTGAGATAAGAGTCCTTTCCCTAACATTTCTTATCTCCAAGAGATAAGCCTCTGGACCCATCCCCATCTTTAAAATTATAAAGTCCCTTACTGATTTTTTCCTTAGTTCCTCCTCCTCCCTATTAGCCCTTAAGATTTTAAAGAAATTCTCCTTTGCCCAATGTTTGTCAGAGCTAGTTAAATCCTCTGTTGCCTCAAACATATCTGGCCGCCCAAGTGCAAGGCTACCTTTCTTATATACATCAGCCAAGGAATATCCTTTGCATGATCACATAGCATGCAATCTTGCAGGATCTCTCTGTTGAAGGAGGCAAACTCATTAGTCCAAATAAAGATCCATAACATGAAAGGAGCAATCTTGATGGTATCTTCTATGAAGTCTAGATCCAATTCAGCATACAAACAAAAGCAAGAGGTATTTTGACCAACTCCTAGCAGCCTTCTGCAGAAGCGATTTTCCTCTATCACAGGGGCCCTATTTTCCGTATTGCCCCAAAGTGGAGCCCCATACAACGAGACTGGGAGACATTTGCGCCTATAACCTTCAAGCAGAGGCTTAATAGGTTTCTTTCCCACCCTTGCGGCAAACTCAAATGTGGCACCAACTGTAGCATTAAAAAGCACCCCTCTCCTAGAAATACAAGATTTCCAGGTGCCCTTGTCATCAAAATTGACCCCTAAATAGGAGAATTTCTGAACCTTGCTATTTTTTTGCTCATTTATCTTCAGCCCCCCCCCCCACACCCAGCTCAGTGGTTTCCCGTACACCATAAAATATGATTTACTGCAATGTATTTCTAAATCTAAAGCTGACATAAAAATGTCATAGGCTCTAACCACCTCACGAAGGCCATTTATAGGGTGGGCCATAAGCACTGCATCGTCCGCATAGATCAATACCGGGACACTCTTACCATTAATTTTGGGAGCATCCTTGCATCGTTCAACTAAAAAGTCATGCAACCCATTTGTGTACAGAAGAAAAAGGGTAGGAGCCAGAACACACCCCTGACATACACCCCTGTTAAGCTCAAAAGAGTCTGAGCATTCCCCATTTGTCCCAACTCTCACGTTAGCATTAGTTCCTAAGTGGAGATACCGAAGTAGCTCCACAATTTGGGAATCCCTACCCAACCGGATTAGCCTCTCCCATAGCTTACTCCGATTGACCTTATCAAAGGCACAAATAAAATCCATAAATGCAAGATATACAGCACTCCTGTTGGCTTGTGTGTATTTTCCAATCACTATCAGTAGATTTAAACACTGTTCCTTGGTGCCAAGCCCTTCCCTAAAACTGTATTGCACCCTACTCAAAATTGCATTTTCAACCATTCAGTCCTCAATGCGTTTTAAGATAATCGTCCTGAAATTTTAACCGAAGAATCAAGGAATGCGATTGGGCGATATGACTTGGGATCATTTCGGTCACCCTTTTTATACACAGGAATAATACATGCCAATCTCCAATTGGCAGGGATTCCCACGCTAACTGCTGCATTGAGGACATTGAGCAGAATGGGCGCCCACAGCTGCGGACAAGATTTCCAGAGATCCATTGGGATTGTATCCGGGCCCAGGGCTTTATTACTAGCGCTGCTATGAAGCACCTTCTTTACCTCTTGGAGTGTAAACCTGATAGCTAAATTGGGGGGATCATCATATTGTTTACCAAATTTCTCTCCTAGGGGACTCTCCTGAAAGATCCTACAGAAATGACTCACCCAAGCCTTGGGGGCAATATTACAGCCCAGGCCCTCAGATGTTTCTGTCTCAATGAATCCCCTATTTACAACCTTCCAAAACAGACCTGGGTTCTTATGGTCTACTGCACGTTCCAATTTCTCCCAGGCTAGCTCCTTGAGCTTTAACTTTTGTGCCCTCAGGACAGTTTTATACTGAGCCCTCACAACTTTAACATGTGCCTTATCTTGGGAGCTCATTTAAGGCCTTCCTCAGAGATTTCTTTGCCTCATAACAAGGCTTACTAAACTATCCACCCTTATACTTATGGGAGGACTGAGCAGCTACAATCAAACAATCTTTAAAAGCTATATTCACTCTAAGCATAGCATCCATAACTTCCCCTGAACTGGGTATTTCTGCCAGAGGTATACCTGTAATCAGATTTAGGTTATCACCCACCTCCCTTTCTACTACTTGCTGGATATTTACCTGTCTCCAACCAAGTCTCCTACCCTGATCTTTTGTCTTCACCGAAACCGGCCCTCCCCACCTTGGTTTGCGTAAAACCTCTGGGAAATTAAAGAAAATCTCAACAAAATGGTAGAGTCCAAGATCTGCATCCGAAGAAAAGTTCCCCACTTGTTTGTTTTGAGCTCCTTCCGGCCTGTGCCCCCTACGTGGGGGTGCTGACAAGCGTCCCTGCTCTTGCACCAGGTACTAGCGAATCCACAGACCAACTAAAAAACAAGACTTGCCATTGGCTGAGTAAAAACTGTGAGTTCGCTTGTAAGGACCTTAGGGATATTCTGTTTGTCAGAAGAATTGATTGGGTTGGGCCTCGAGAAATAGTGGGAAACGGGGATTACATTATTATAAATTGCAGATATCCAGGTCTGGCCCAGAGGCTTCTATTGTCACAAAGCCTGGCTTCCCAGAGGAAGGGTAAGATTGGTATGGTCCCCTCGGGCTTCTTCTATAATCATACTCGGCAGTCTGTTGAGTCTCCACTTTGGAATCCTAGGAATCCCAATCAAGGGCAGGGTGTCCCACAGTCAACTAGTTTGGGGAATGGTCCCATTAGTACTCCTGATCCAGGGAGTGGATTGGCGCTATGTATGGAGATCTATAGTGGGCAAGGTAGAACCCCCAAACACTCTTATGATCATGAATGACCAGGGTGGAAAGACCACAAAGTGCTATCTTATCTCATGGAGTGTAGTAGGGTATGACACTAAGTTATTAGATCATGAATGGATAAGGTTTCTGGCTCAGTATGATTTTATTCTACTTCAAGAAACCTGGTCGGATGGGCAGGCAGCCTGGGATGGTTATCATAGGTTTGCTGTCCCAGCTGCTCGGCCTCAAGGAGGTCACCCTAAAGGGGGTCTAGTTACCCTAATCCGATTCTCTAAAACAGCAAGAGCGTATCAAATTAATTGTAACCATCAGGGTATATTAACTGTCTGGGTAGTTTTTCCTAACAAATTTAATGTCCTGTTGGTAAATTTTTACAATGCTGTTTGGGACTCCGGATGTCACATTAGAGTCCTTTTCTCAGTTCTTCAGATTCTGAAGTGTAGACTGGAGGGGGCTGGTTTGGAATTTTGTGTTGTTGTGTCAGGAGATTTTAATGCCAAATAGGGCGGCATTGTACAGTGGTGAATCCTTTTGAGTTGGATCACGAGGTATATATAGCTGAGGGATCACAGGACCCATGGGGCAGCGACTTGATTAAGGGCCTATGGAGTTTAGGTCTTTTGAATATTTGTGACATGGAAGCTGCGGGTACACAACAGGTCCCAAATTTTGCAGGCAGAGGGGCTGGAACAACAACTGATTGTATATTTGTGTCCCCTTCTTTAAAAAATGTGGTTGTGCATGGTGAGGTGGTAGAGAAGCACTTCAGTGACCATAACCCCCTCATGATTTTCTAAATGAATAATTGTATTGGTGTAGATGAATGGATTATTGTATCTGAGTTTAAAGATGCAAAGTTCTCTTTAACCTTCAATGTGAGTTGAACTAGAATGAGTTAATTCTGTCCAAAGATAGCGCAGTTTACATAAAATAGCTAAATGAAAACATGTTTACTCCCAGATATAGCGCCTTAATTTAAAATGCAACGTGGGCCTATAATATAGGTTTTGGGTAAGTGACAAAATCAACAGGCATGTGTTCGAAAAATCCACTAATTGTCAACATTACATTTTCGAATGTTTTATCATCTATAAACTAAGTATTACTATTTGTAATTTTGCCTTTATCTCGTGTCGAATATGTTTTAAATATTTTTAATTAGACTGACAACCTGGTCAACACTCTACAGTTGTCACAATGGCTGGTTTATTGAATTGTCCAAAAAAAGAAATCAAAGAAAATAGCGAAGGTTTAGTGAAGCAATCAAATGAATGTGTGAAAATCAGGCACAGTTGTGGTGATGGAGAGCTATTTAACAATCAAGGGCAGATGTGTGTGGGAGGTGATGAATGTGCATTGTGTTAGTATCTGGTGATAATGTAAGGTGAAGTTGAAGGCTAATTAACCCCATTGGCACGGTAGAGGTGAACGGTTGCCTAATGACTTTTATACATCCTCTAGTAAAACGCCTACAATATCTAAGCCAAAACCAACAATCATAAAGTATCAAAGTCAAACATTTAAACAGCATAGGTAGAGTTCAAGACTTAGGGCCCGATTTAGATATTGATAGACAAGTTACTCCGTCACAATGGTGACGGATATCCCGTTCACGGAAATCTCAATACCATTATATTCTATGGTATTTAGATTTTGTCTGATGGGATATGTGTCACCATTGTGACAGAGTAACTCATCTGGCTATATCTAAATCAGGCCCTTAGTCTGACAGAGGTATCCTGATGGTGGGAGCAAAGACTGAAAGGCTTATAAAACAATACAGTTCAATCAATAAAACATAAGGTTCACACCATAGCCCAACACCTACTTACCAGGCCAGAAAAAGTGGTTGTGAATTGCACACCAATGTTTTGCAACCAATATTTTATTTTGAAAACCAACCTCACGAAGGACCACTGTCTGCTTCCCTTGAAGCTGCTATCACAATTGCAAAAAGGGAGGTTGCAATGGGACATTTGTGAAATGAGTACACCCCAACTTGGGAGTCACTAATAAATCAATGTTTTCTCCAGAATCACTGTGGCAAACCAACTATGCACCATCATACTGCCATACAATTTAGATGTAACTCTCATAACATCGCTCTTCATAATTACGATTTGGTATGAGTCACAGAATCCATTTTAGGAGTTGGAAAACATTTTCTGACTCTGATTTGCAAAATGTTTATTGTACCTATAGATGAGGGATTTAGCAGTCTGAAGACCTGCCTGTCATTTACAGTTTTGCATGGTTTGAGATCATTAAATCTCTTTGTACACCTGAACCTAGTTTTGTTAATACTAATGATATACTAGCTGATACAAAAAGAGTACAGAAAACTGATTAAGGGAAACTGGAACAAGTATGTTTACATGTTTTCAGTTAAGTATATTGAGGTCATTTGGATTCAGGAAAAGGGAAGAGGGAAAAATATTTTGAAGGGGTCCTTTTAATGGAATTGGGGTCAGTCAAGCTAACTCACAAGGCTGCCACCCAATGCTTGGGATGTTGGCACTTATGTGCCTTTAAGGAGCTCAGATTTTACCAGTAGCGAGAATCACAAGGCTGAATACAGCAAGCATTGGTAAGCCCAATATCTAACAGCTGTGAAATCCGTAGGCTTTGCCTCCATCTGCCATTTTTAACAGGATTGTGAAACATAAACTAAGATGCATTCACAGAGGTCTGCTGAGAAAGTGCACACATCCACGGTGGCCATATTTGAAAGCATTTTATGTTATTTTTACAAATTCTAATCAAATATGGTTATCAAGGAAGAACTTCATCTGCCGCATCTTTGAAACCTTCTAATTGAACATGGGACATATCTTCTGTATGTGTAGGTCATTCTATATGGATCATGCCATGTACTCAAACAGCATAGTATAGCAGTACTAGCTTAGGGCCTGATTTAGATCTTGGGGGTGACTTCCCCATCATCGGCTTTTTGACTGAAAACCTGTCCTCCGCTTTGGTGGTCCGCCCGCTGCATTTAGATGTTGGCGGTCCCATAGCCCATGGCCCATATTCGAACCACTGTCTGCCAAGAAACACCACCTGCATCAATCGCAGGAGAGGGAAAAGTGGATGCCAATGGGTCCCCAGCCACCCCTCCTGCCATGCAGATTTGGAAATGCCTTACCACCAAGAAAAAACTGCTTGTCCGACCACTACTTCTGAGTTGGCGGATTGGGGAGAAAGAGGTGTAAATGCACCATTGTTTCGGCATTCCACTTCCTTCTCGACTGGACATGACAGGACAACACCTGCTGTCACTGCAGCCACAACCCATTGAGAAAACACGACCCTACCTCCGAACTCGAAGGTAGGAACACCACATTGCTAGAGTACATTGGGTGGGCACTGCAGGGTGGTCGGGACGACTGGAGGCAGTGTCAGTGGTGTGTGTGTGTTGTGTCATGGATGTATGTCAATGTGTGTTTTCGGCATGTACTGATTGTGTTGTGTTGGAATTGTAATGGATGATGGTGTGAATGTGGTGTGTTGTATAGTGTGTAGTGCAGTGCAGTGGTACGCATATGGCTAAGGGACACTGTGTGTGTGTGTCACTTACCTCTGTTCAAATGGCCCCTGCCATTGTTCAAAGTCCAATAGGTCCCACCGCCGTTTCCCTCCATCAGCATCCGTCACCAGTCTACTGCTTCCAGAGCTGTAACATCTAAATATGGCGGGTGGAACGCAGTTGGCTTGACGGTCTTTTCGGGTCTACCGCCAACTCAGCTTTAGAGGTAACAGTGTCAATACCTAAATCAGGTCCTAAGTGTATTCTTGAGTGAGTATAGCCTTTATGGGTGAAGCTGGGGCTGGGGTAAGTGTACAGTCAATTGTTGAGAGGAAGTCTCTTAGTGCTTGTTTTAGGTCCTGTGAAATGGTGTTAAATGTTATGTGGGATAAGCGTACAGATGGATGATTGTGAAATGTTGTTTGGGACCACTGACTTAATATTGTTTTGCACATCACAGCTTTGTCTCTGTGGCGATAGCATGAAAAATGCTGCTCTTTGGAGCAACGTGTGTTATGAGACAATAGTAAGACGTTATTGAGGAAATCCTATTGTATCTTGATCGATTTATTGACATCCAATCACTGTGAACCTGAAGTGTTGTCCATGACTTAACATTCTTTTTATGTGTGCTCTCCGACACCTTGTGGGATACGCATGAGTATAAATGTCAAGCAGAACGGAACATGGGAGTTATATTGAGATCTTCTCGGAGGTTACTTGCCTTGCCCATGTATTCTGGTTGGTGGGGTTGTCAGTGCTGATGCCAGTACCTTTAAAGTAAATGGTGATTGCAGATATTTGTTTTTAGGTGCAGGCAATTTAGCAGTGATGTAATAGATGTGCCTATTAGTAGATGTTTGTCATTTTTATTTGCGATCATATCTGCATGTGGTGTTAACTTTTGAGTCTTGTAGTACCTGTGTGATTTATTTATTATCCTTGTAAACAATTGCGGATGCTGTAATATGTACGGTCAGCCTGGTTGTATTGTGATTTCGATTAACAGGTGTCCATGTCATTGTGTGGTTTTGCGATGTTTATGTTTTTGCGCCACATTGTCAGTTGCTTACAGTGATTGTGCCCGTGAAGTATGGTCTTGGAATGTGTTTGCAATCGTGGGGCGCAGTCCCCCATTACGTTTAGTGATGGTCGTGTAAGATGCGATAGCTTTCTGAAGCTAAGCCCAAAGATTTGCATGTCTATGTTTGCACAGTAATTTCTTCACAACTAATTTTGTTGTATTAGCCCTTGCTAGTTTCCTGCCACCAAGCGTTTCCGGCCACCAAGTGTTTCCGGCCACCAAGCGTTTCCGGCCACCAAGTGTTTCCGGCCACCAAGCGTTTATCGGTTATGTCCTCTGTTTGTTGCCACGTTGTGTTACCTGACAATGTTTAGATTCATGACACAATGAATACTAATTTCCACGAAAAGTAGATTTTACTAAAGACAGGATTTTTTTAAGTATGAGCAAAATGGCAGATGGGTTCAAAGCATTTATTAAGGAAATAAGAACATAAAGTTAGCTCAAGCCTTGCCTATTACAATCCACAGATTACAACACTGCATTGCATTGCCATATATATGCCTTCGATGCAGCCTTATTGTGCTCATGCACCGCTCGTCTATTTGTTCATCTCAATTACCTGAGCCATTCTCATCATATACCCCAGTGCCGGGACAATGATTGTGAAAATAAGTGGTTTGGGTAGATTAATCAATTAAAATTCCGACAGCACTCGGCGCACAATGACTTTCTCATCCACAATAAATATTTTTTTCCGTAGCTTGTCTGAAAAAATGGTGTAAAGAATAGTAGCACATATGTACATTCAACACCCGGATGGGAGCACACTCACCAGTCAGTAGCACGAACATCTCTAGCAAAATTCCAGAAGTCACTAAATCCACTTCTTTACAAAGGCTGTCGGTACCTGTGCTGAAGGCAGTGTCAGCTTTAGCGCGGTGCAACAAGTGCCGGCACATCTGGCGACAAGTTCAGGGGGCATCGTTTGTACAATAACTGAAATCGTGTAGCCACCCAGCTAGATTTTCACCGGCGACCCAGGTAAATTGCTTCCGTGAGCTGCTATAGGCAACAGTGAACTGGAGCACCGGCTATACAATGGCCGGTATCTTGCTTTCTTATTGCTATTCCATGTCAGACCCTTGGTATTTGTCAGAGTGAGTGAGTTAGCTGGGTTTTTTGGGTGCACAGCTGGCTTGGTTAGTGCATTATTAATCAAGCTATTAGGGCCGACCTACTAATATTCACTGCCTTGGGACGCGAGTGCTCTCACACCTCAGGAGACACATCTTCCTTGCTGGCAGTGCACGCGTGAACAGTGAGAGGATGTCAACAAGCAAGAAAGCAACTTGTGCTTAATTACAAATACCTACATTACCTGCTGCTTCTGGCTCAGTTTCACTCAGTTATAACGAGATCGGAGCTTAGTTTTCAATACACTGCCATAACTTGACATAATCTCAGTAATTTAAAGTAGGAGAAATTATGAGTAATGCCCAAGATTAGGCTATTACGCCTTCTCTGTGAGCGAGATGTCCACTGGGAGAAAAAATGTATGATGGGAGCACAGAAACAACACAATTGACACGCACCAACACTTCAATCGACCTGAACGAGAGCACCGTTTCTTTCAAGTGTGCACCAATAAAATAACTAGAAAAGTAATTTCACATTACCTTTTTTACCCTGGTGTACTGTCCGGTAAATTTTGAGCACAGAATGCATTTTTAAATTGTTTTTGATGTACATAGAAGTGCCAGTGGCAATGAGGCAACTGTACATAAAGTTATCAACGTCCTCTTTCTGTCCTGAAGTCTTCTCCCTCTGCTTTACCAAGCCCCTTGGTCATTTTCAATTTGGATTTTGGATGTAAATAATCAATCTTCCTTTGTCTGCACTCTGTGTTGCATCATCCATCCTGGGGAGTCAGAATTTGTACTGTTTTGGAAATGCAAGTAAGTTGAGTGCAGTTCTTTGCAAAATGTTGGAATTGGCAGGCACTGCTATTTTTGTTCCTTTGTTTTTTTTATTGCTGATGGCCTGGAGTTAGGGAGGGCTCAGACAGGCCCTTCCTTGTGAGACTAAGGGATTATGTCCATTTTTGATTGTGAAGCCCCAGGGTTACAAAAATGTTTGTATTTTTCTTGTGTTTTTGCGAATTTTGTACAGCATTGTCTTCATACTGTGGTGAGATTTACTTTTTTGGAGCCTATATTGCAATGAAGCCTTGGATGTATATTTTACTGTATATTTCACATTCTTGCTGCTTGTGTGACAGATATGTGTACAATATTTTAGGGTCCTGTGGATGACCTTGTATTCATGCCAAATTTAGGGTATGTTTTTTTTTTTTTTTTTGCATGTGCCTTTTGGTGACATCCAGGTCCATGTTGCCAGACATTTTCCTCTGTATTTCCCCATGTGATAGCCCAACACCTTTCGGCCAGGCCTACCAGACAGCACATTTGTCTGGTTTGCTATTGACTTTTGCGGGCATTCAGAAATCTTCCCCAGGAATGCATTCTGCCTATTGTCAACCACTGGCTTTGTGGTTTGTTACTCACATTTGCTTAATTTCTATTTACTGGATTTATTCATTTTAGGCTGCATGGTTTGAGTTTGTCTGTCCGGTGGTGCATTGCTTGTTTACTGCTGTATCCTTCAGAGTGCTTGTTTTCTGTAAAAGGCCTTTACATCTTGTTCTGATCTTGTCACATTTGCTGTGCATTCAAAGACAGAGGTTAAATGTTAGGCTCTGTCTTCTGAGAGAATCATTGGTATTTTCTTTTCTTTTGTTGACTTCAAAGTGAGAGAAGTTATGTGACAATCTTCCTGGGAAATGAAAGGCTTTCTTCTAGCATACAACACAAATTAATTGTGCTCATATTTCAGAATTTATAAGTATTAAGAAAGTACAAATTTAAGTTTTTCTTTTGTAATTATGACGTGTGATGGAAACTAATCGAATACGATCAAAACACATCAATACACCAGGTGATGACATTGGCACACATTATCATTTGTGTGTAGTAAAACTATACGTCTGTGCAAATGCAATGGCCATTTCAATTGAAAATGTGTTGTCTGGCATGGCAGTCTAAACCATTCCACTATACAACACTCTACTCCACTCTATACTCCTCCACTCTACATGCACGCCACTCCACTCTATGCCCCTCCACTCTACTCTACCCCACTCTACCTCACCCCACTCAATCTACCTCACTTGAGTCTGCCCCACACCAATCTGCCCCACTCCACTTCACTACAATCTACCCCACTCCTCATCAATTTAGCCCACTTCACTTCAATCTATCCCAATCCACCCCTCTCCACTCCAATCTACCTCACTATACTCTATCCCAAAGTAACCCACGTCACTCCAATATACCCTACTTCCCTCAACCTACCCTACTCCACTCTACCCCAGCCTACTCCACTCCACTCCAAACTACACAACTCCAATCTACACCACTTCACTCAATCAACTCCAATCTACCCCACTTGGATCTACCCCACGCCACTTCAATCTACCCCACTCCAGTCTACACCAATCCACCCCACTCCACCCTAATCTAACGCACTCCAATCCAATCTACTTCACTCCAATCTATCTCGCTCCACTCCAGTCTATCCCACTCCACTCCAATTTACCCCACTCCAAACTACCCCAATTCAATCTACCCCACTCTATTCTACCCCACTCTAATATATTTGACTCCACTACAATCTACCCCAATCTACACCACTCCACTACAATCTACCCCTACCCCTGCCTACTCCATTTCAATTCACCCAATCTAATCCACTCTACCCTGTCTACCCCACTTCACTCCACTCTACATCAATCTATCCCACTTCACTCTCCAACAATCTATTGCACTCCAATCTGCCCAATTCCAATCCCCCCTATCTACCCCACTCCACTGCAGTCTACCCCACACTTCCCCTCCCCTCGCCACCCCACCACAATCTACCTAAATCCACCTCACCTCAGTCTACCCCTCTCCATTCCAATCCAACCCAATCAACACCCCACAGTCTAATCCATTCCATTCCCATCTACCCCACTCCACCCAATCTACTCCACTCCAATCTACCCCAGTCTACCCCATTGCAATTCATCCAATCTACTCCACCCTACCCCACTCTACCCTAAACAAATCTACCCCATTCCACTCTTCAAAAATCTACTGCACTCCAATCTAACTGAGTCCAATCTACATAATCTACTCCCTCCACTCAGGTCTACCCCATTCTATCCTACTCATCCCCAATCTACCCCAATCCACCCCATCCCAATCTGCCTCACCTCAATCTATCCCACTCCAATCTACCCCATTCCATTCCAATCTGACCTAATCTACTCTACCTACTCCAATCTAACCAATTCCATGCATATCTACTGCACTCCACTCAATCTACCCTGCTCCACTCCACCCAAATCTACCCATTCCAATCCAATCTGCACCACTCCAATCTACCACAATCTACCCCACTCCCATCTACCCCACTCCACTCCAATCTACCCTAATCCAATTACTGCAATCTGCCCCAATCCCCCTACTCCACTTCAATTTACAACACTCCGATCTATCCCAATCTCTCCCACTCCATTCTATCCGACTCCACTCCAATCTACCCCACTCAACTTAAATCTACCCCATGCAATGTATTCTACTTCAATTTATCTCACTCTAATCTACCCCACTTAAATCTACTTCAGACCACTGCAGTCTCACCGACTCCAGTCTACCCCACTCCACTCCAATCTACCCCAATCTACAACCACTACACCTTAGTATACCTGATGCCACTCCTCTTCAATCTTCCCCACTCTACCTCAATTCACCTCACTCCTCTCTAACCCAATCTACTCCACTCCATACAAATCTACCGCAATCTAACCCTATCCACCCCAATCTTCCCCACTCCACCCAAATCCACACTACTCCACTCCAATCTACCCCAATCCACTCCAACCTAATCTACCTGACTTCACTCCACTTCAGTCTACCCCACTCCAATCTGACCCAATGTAACCCACACCACTCAAACCTATCCCAATTTACCCCACTCCATTAAAATCTACCACACACCAGTCCACCCAGTCTAACTCACTCCACTCCAATATATCTCAGGCCCACACTCCAATCTATCCCACTCAAAAAATATCTCACTCCAATCTACCCCACTCTACCTCAATCTATCACACTCCACTCCAAACTACCCCACTCTACCCTAATCTACCCCACTTCACTCAAACCTAATTTACCTCACTCTACTCCACTCTAGTCTAATCCACCCCACTTCAAACTGCCCCAATCTACCCCACACAACTCAAATCTACCACACTCCAGTCCACTCAATCTACCCCACTCCACCCCAATCTACCCCACTCCACTCCAATCTGCTACAGTCTACACCACTCCACTGCAATCTACCCCACTCCACTCAATCTACTCCACTCAACCCCAATGAACCCCAATTGAATGTACCCCACTCTAATATACTCCACTACCCCACTCCAATGTACCTCACTCCAATCTACTCCGTTCCAATCTACTTCACCCCACTCCTGCCTTCCCACACTACTCTAATCTACCCCACTGTACCCCACTACAGTATACTCCCCACACTCCAATGTATCCCACTCAAAAAATATTCTACTCCAATCTACCCCATCCTACTCCACTCCACCCCACTCTAAAAAACCCTCTCTACTCCGCTGTAATCGGGAAACATCCTTTTTTACGACTTTTTTTTTACAAAGGTCGTGGTTAACGAAAGCGCAACAATGCTTTTTTTAACCACGACTTCGTTTTTTTGTGCCTTAACTACGTATGTCCTGAACAACGAACATGCGTGGTTAAGGTACAAAGAAGGGACTTGGCGAAGGTAAGTGGTGGGTTTAGGTTTTGGGGAGGGGGTGGGGGGTCAGGGGGTTTTAGGTTTTGGGGTGGGGTTGGGGGGGTGGGGCGTTTTTGGTTTTGGGGAGTGGGTGGGGGGTCAGGGGGTTTTAGGTTTTGGGGTGGGGTTAGGGGGGTGGGTCGTTTTTGGTTTTGGGAGTGGGTGGGGGGTCAGGGGGTTTTAGGTTTTAGGGTGGGGTTGGGGGGTGGGGCGTTTTTGGTTTTGGGGAGTGGGTGGGGGGTCACGGGGTTTTCGGTTTTGGGGTGGGGTTGGGGGGTGGGGCGTTTTTGGTTTTGGGGAGTGGGTGGGGGGTCAGGGGGTTTTAGGTTTTGGGGTGGGGTTGGGGGGTGGGGTGAGGGATGTAGGGTGAATGGTGCCTATTGCTAATGATTTTATCAGGAATGCCTTTACAACGAAATATCGTTGTTAAGGCATTCGTGGTAAAATCATTAGTAGTAGCAACGAGGTCGGTGTTCCGACCTTGTTGTTAAGGCAGTAGTTGTTTTTGCAGTCGTTGTTTCGTCGTATATTCCTGTAATCTACCCCACTCTAATGAATCCCACTCTACTCCACTATAATCTACCCCAATCTACCCCATTCTACCTCACTCCAGTCTACCCCAATCTACCCTACTCCACTCTACCCCAATCTACTGCACTCCACACCAATAACTTGTAGTGATGCTGAATAGTAGTTACACTGGTGTACAGCATGGCTAAGACACATTGCCAAAGCCAATAGCTCTTGCATAAACGAGACCTGTTGGCTTTGCCAATGTTTGTTGTTTGTGTGAGATGAATGATTAATTGTTTTTCTTAATTTTGTTAAAAGTATTTTGAAGGGGTAATTGTCACCTTGTGGTGTTTGTATTTGGCACATTTGTAAAGTTTATTTTAATCTTTTCTCACTGTTCCCATTTTGGTGTGTTTTTAAATGTGCTATTCCTGCTTTACTGGTGGTGTACTATGTCCATGAATAGGTCTAGTCATTTCTTGGGTGTATATTTGTGCAATTCATTCCCTGCTCTTTTGTTTTTTTTGAAGGAGTGGAGTAAAGGGCTTCAGGCAAGGTAGGTCAGCCATGTTCTTAGTATGTTGTCTGCATCCTTCTTTGCTGGTCATGTGGTGACATCCATTTTGAGGGCCCAAGAGTGGCACTGACAGTGACAGTGAGAGAGAGAGAGAGAGACAGAGAAAGAGAGAGAGAGAGAATGAGAGAGAGAGAGAGAGAGAGATAGAGTGAGAGTGAAAGAGAGAGAAGGCGTGTGTGTGTGTGTGTGCTATCCTGCAATTCTGCCTTTGTTCTCCATGCCTTCTCCTTTGTTGGTCATGCAGCAATAGCATTTTGTGGAATCAGAGTGTTTGTGTTTCATAGGCAACCATTTGTCTTTGTTCTCCATGCCTCCATCTTTGCTGGCCATGTGCTGACAGCCATTTTGTAGAGCCAGTGTGTGCACAACATGGGTGGCTATTTCTTTTTTGTTTGTTCTCCATGCCTCCTTCCTTGCTGGCTGATGCCATGCAGGAAGCAACCACTATTATTGGAACCAGTGGGTGTTTCTGAATTTTAATAATTTTATTACATTTAAAAAAAATACATTTTCTAGGGAAGTTGATATTAGAAGAATCCCATATTGCTGTTTTTAATTAACTTATTTGTATTTTTTGGTGGAAGGAGAGGGGATTCTGGAATGTTTGGAGATGTTTTGCTGTTGCTGTGCAAGTGCTGCAATTGTTTGGCAACGAATGAAGGAGAGTGCAGTTCTGTTCGTCCACCTCATGATAGACATGTGAACCAGTTATCAAGCAGTAGACTACATGTGCATCTCTGCACACTAGGTTTCCGTCAAAGGGGCTAAGCAAAGGCTAGTCACTTGTTTCTCATCACTGAGGATGATCTTTAGCCATTTAGTGCCATGCAATGTTCTCCATGAAGAAATAAGGAAGAGCTGCCATCAACTTGGGATAATTTAACACAAAAACTTACTAACGGTTTCAACACAGGTCTCAGCATTGAATTTGTTGCAACTGACAATGGCAGTAATATTGTTAAAGGCGCAGCTGACGGAGGATACTACAGAGTTGTATTCTTATTGCTTGCATCCACCCAACTGTGCAGGTCTGGCTCAAAAAAGAAGCAGTAGTCAACAACATGCTGGAGACCTTTCACCTGATTTACACTAATTTCAGTGATTCTTTCAAAGGAAGCATGTGAGGATCAATTAGCAGAATAATAGAGTTGCTTTAAATGCCCTCACACAGGAAATGTCATCTCGCTGGAACTCCACTTTACACATACTGCAAGGCTTGTTTGAGCAGTAAAGATTTATCAGGAGAGGGGATGCAACTCCCAAAGCCATGATAATGGAGGATGACAAATAAGGATTAGCAGAGTGCCTGATACAAATGTTAGTGCCTTTTGAGATTTTGACATGGATGTCAGTAAGGAAAACACTGCTCTGATCTAAGTGATCTCATTGTACAGGCTGCAGGAGCATTTCCCAAAGATGGAAACACATTTTGCCAAGCAATTGGGCATCACTGAAGATCTTTTGCCTCCCTTCAATATTTCTGCCGCCAGACATCCTAGCATTTGAAAATATAATTGTTAGAGATTTTGAGAAATAATGACAAGCTAACTGGTATAATAAATATAATCTTCCCAGAGTTGAGAAAGAATGCCTCATCACATTGAGCAAGCTAACTGAAATCATCATAAAACCTGCTGATGACGGCTGGAGGTATTGTTATCCTAGACACACTGCAATGTAACAAGGAGGTCCTGAGACAATTATCGAAATCTGACCACTTCCTTAAGATGAGCTGTGTTCTTAGCTCAGACACCAAGATTAAGACTCTGACTACAAAAGCAATAGTGGCGGATTTGCTTAGTGAAACACCACAGTCACTGGGTCCTGATAAAGCAAGGCCACTCAATCTCTAAATCGTGGTCCGAAGCCCATTCGTTCCAGGGTCAGGATCATAAAGGGCCAGTGGATGGCATCAAAGGCCTTCTCCGTGTCGAGAGAGACCAGTAGGTGGGTGTGCTGTCTATGGATGACTGTCATCAGCCACTTATGAAGCCTGCGCAGGTTTCCCCTGATGGAGCATTTCGGAATGAAGCCTGATTGATCATTGTGTATCAACGAGGTGATCACTCCAAGGAGTCTGGTGGTGAAAATATTGGCTAGGACTTTAGTTTCTACATTGATCAGGGAAATCGGTCAGTAGGAGCCACAGGAGGTCAGGGGTTTGCCTGGCTTAAGTATGACCACAATTGTAGCCTTGCAGAGGTCTGGGGAGAAGTGTCTGTTCCTCTCACGCTCCAGTGTAAAGCTGGAGCAGATGGGAAGCAAGTAGATCTACCTGTCTACCTGCTTCTTAAAAGATGCAGCAGGGAGGCCATCTGGTCCCAGAGTTTTCACAGATCAGAGGCGGTTTATTGCCCTCTGGACTTCGGTTAAGGTAAGTTCTGCTTCCAATAAGTTACAATGCTTTGCAGAAAGGGTTGGGAAGCTAGTCTTTGATATGGATCACGTTTGAGAGGGGACGAGCCTCATAGAGGGCTGCATAATAGGATGCAATTGCTTCTGTGATGGCCTTGTCAGTGGTGTGTAAGGAGCCCTCCCCATCTCAGATTTGTCAAACCCATCTAGTCTCCAGCTCTCGGCAGTTCAACCATGCCAGCAGTTTCCCCGCCTTGGCCCAGGCCTCATAGAGGCAATGCTGGGTGGCCAGCATTTGGACACAGCTTGCAACCATAGTCAGTTCCCAATATTGCTCCAACAGAGCTTCCAGTTGATGAGTCAGTACTGGGGTGGATGAGGTAAAATGTCTAGATTCTAATGTTAGGAGTCTGCCTCCTATGGCTTCCACTGCTTGAGTAGCTTTCTTCTTCTTAAATGCAACAATGTTTTGAAGTCTATCTCGCATCACTATCTTATTTGCTTCCCACAGCATGGTGGGAGATGTCACTCAATCTACGTTGGTAGTGAAGTACAGTACAGTTTCAGTAAGCACCTCTAGCATTTTGGATTTGTCAGTGAGTTCCCAAGCGTTGAGACCCCATGTCTGGGAAGTGGCCCTGGGGTTTTGGCCCTAACATCACCCATAGGGGGGAGTGGTCCAAGAGGCCCTGTGTCATGACCACACAAACTTGCCAAGTCAAATCAAAGAAGTGCATGAGAAAAGCAAAGAGATATCCTCAGTGGAGACAGCAAAGCCCAAACTGGAAGAAGGTTTGCAGAGTAATCTTGCGCTTATTTCAAAGGAAGAATCAAGAAGAGAAGATCCAAGATGGCCACTGTGAGTCCTGAAGGTTAGTTACAGTTCTAGTCTTGCAATCGGTTGGTTGCTAGGTTACGAGCTCTCCAGCTGGAAGCCTTGCACTTCAACTGAGGTCTGACAGGAATCAGCTGTGTGGAGAGAGAGCGCGCTTCAGAACAGAAACTCCTGTGAGGTAAAATTACATTTGAAGATTATATTACAGAAAACGGATAAATATTGTCAAGGTTTATTGAAGAGTTTGATAGTAGACCGTTCCCGTGGAAGTCGGCAAGGCTACAGAGTTAATGTATGAATTAACCTTATGTTTACAAGGTTCTTGTTTAAGATATTAAAGTCAAAGAAAAAACAAACTTTAAAAGAGCAAGTATCTACAAATTTCAAGGTTATAAACAAAGGCCAAGTTGAAAGGAGAAACGAACTGTTAACAAATAAGCATTTACAAATTCAATGGTAATAAACCAAAATAGAGTTTAAAAGAGAAACGAACTTAAATAAACAAGCATTTACAACTACAAGTTATCGACAGGTGTCGAAGTAAGGAAGGAGAAACTAACTGTAATAAACAAGCATTTACAAATACAAGTTATCAACAAATGTCGAAGTAAGAAAGGAGAAACAAACTTTAATAAACAAGCATTTACAAATACAAGTATTGACAGAAGTCACAATAAGACAGGAGAAATTAAATAACATCAGCTGATTTGAAGAACGCATTATCACCAACTATATATATATATATATATATATATATATAGCAACATAAAACCAATCTCTAACAAAGGTTGAGAAGTTCTTCCAGAATCAGTAATAAGCATTTTTTAAAGAAGAGCTATCATTTATAGAGAGAAGCAAGGCTACAGAGAACTCAGGGTGAGTGAAGAAATAATAGAATTAATGAGAATTAAGTGTTGAGAGTAGAAAGTGAAAAACTGATGTTGTATGTCCCTAGTAATTGCGACTGTGACTCTTGCAGGTGCTGTATCCAATCTTAGATGTGAAGAGGCAGACTGAGTACTGGCGTTCATCATCTCTGTGGCAGTCTGAGGTACTGGGTTTTTCAGAACCGGTACTGATCCGGTAACCCAGTGGTGCCAGGGTACACCCAAAGACCTCGGGTACTTTCCTGATTCAGACCACAGAAACTCAGAGTCTTCTAGGTGAAGTCAAAGATCGAATTTATTGGCTGCAACAAAGTAACAAGCGTCCTAGAAGTACAACAGCACGGTTTATATGTTCTCAGGAGACTGTGTGTCAATGCAAAGTCAGGTTTCCTTATATACAGTTTTTTAAGCTTCAGGCAAACATTCTTGACATTTTGGTTGGTCATTCACATGTTTTCACTACAAAGGAAAAAACAGTGTCATGACATCATATTTCATGTCATCCAACCCATAATAAATTACCCGGCAAGGCCTAGTATTTTACATCAGATAAGTGTGGACCCCCAATAAAAGCGGGCACCTCCCCCTCGTAAAGTAAGAAGAAGAAAAGAGCAGGTGCAGGTGTGAGCAAGATTAGGCAGGGTGTGTGAGCGATAATAAGGGTTTTATGGCATGGTGTGCCTTGATGCTATCTGATTCGGCCACTGGGAGAGGGACTGACCAAACAGGTTTGGCCTGAGGCAATGGTTCCAGCTTGCCCAGGTCAGAGAAAAGTCAATCAAGGTGTACGTGTCCTTGGAATCAAATCTGACTGTATTATAAGCCTATGTGAGGGCTACTTTTACAAATGGCTGCCGTGTATAAAATGGGAGCCACTAGTGCAGGACGAAAATGGCGATTTCGAGGTGAAAACGCTGCTGGAATTGAGCGAAAATGCTCATGCTTAGTGTACTAGTCATTATCGGTCTTTTGATACTAAAATCGTACTGCTGTGGCAAAGTAAATTACATGGGTCCAGAATTTTTAGAACCACAAACCCTCCTTTTGCCCTTACATAGGCAATAAACCTATTCTCATGCTAATCTGAGTCCAGGTCTATGTTTCTAAAGTCGTTGAGATTTTGCTGTAACATCATCCTAGTATTTAGCTCGTCTCTTGGTGCAGGTTTCCTTATGCATGATGTAACACAGAGGCCACATATTGCAGGAGCACACTGCACGCATAGACAGAACAGGAAAAGAATGGCCAAGATCATCCCAATGACCATCAGTATCTTCCATCCCCATGCTGATATCAGTTCCCAGAACCATCCCATTAATGACCAATCTCCTCTATCTAAATGAATAGATTCGGAAATTCTATGCAGTTTGGAGATGGCCTGGTATACTGTTGGAGCGTTATCTGGGACAAAAACACAGCAACTCGATTGGATCAATGTACATACTCCACCCCGGTCTGCAAGTATGACATCTAATGCGACCCTGTTCTGAAGGGTCATAAGACGATCCGACTGGAGCTCAGCAGTCAAGTTACCAAGGGCACCAGCGGTTTCAGCCACGGTGGATTCAACCACTCTTATCAATTGCCTTATGCTCCTGCTGTTACCTATTTGTCCCTAGAACGGCAGAAAACCCTTTACGAAGTCCCCAAATTCTTGTCCTGCAGTGTCTTCTTCACTGAAGACGCCTCTAACTATCCTTGTCTTGTGGTAATCTGCCGCTGCTGTGTAGGTAGGGGGCAACAGGAACGAAACGAAGCATGTGCCCGAAAAGTCAGGGGGCAACCATGTAGAGGCTCTATCATGGCAGATGAAATAGGTACCCTTAGCTGCCAAGAGCGGAGGTGAGGTCTGAGATGCGAAGACATATGTCTCAGTGCAGACGCTTTCCCCTAGCTGAGCTCTGGGATTCTTGCCAGTACCTTGCAGACACAGGTGACCCTGATGGGGTACAACCCAAATCAGGGAAGATATCTTAGCTTGCTGTTTCTCACTCATCGTGGCTTCATATCCGGTCATGTTCCATCCTATATATGCTATTGTCTCATCTCTGGGGATAGTCTCGTAGAAGATATTGTCCTTCATCATGTCTATGATACCTTTAACTAAAGCATTTTTCTTAGGGTTGTCTTCCGCAAAACGTAGGGGGTAGTGTGCATAGATGAATATCGTTCTGAATGCCCACACGGAACCATTGTGGCTGAAAGGCAGGATCAGATAAGGGATACCTTTATCTGCTGTGTGAGGCATAAGGCCACACACCCAACAGTTAGTTGTATTTATCACTAGTTGGTGTTGGTGCAAAAGCTGGATGAAGGAGTTATTAATGAACTCTAGTCTCCTAGCAGATTCATGTTTAGGGAGGAGTTGAAAAGAATGTGGGGAAACAGTGGAAGGAGGAGGTGTAGACGAGGTAGTGGGTGCCAATATCACGTTAAAACAGAATAAAGCATATCCTATCAAAAACATAAGTATACTAAATAACATAAAAATGCACAGCAGCAAAAACCGTTTCCTGGTTATCGTTTCACATATTCTCTTCTTGAAACTCAGTCTTTCAACATGTTCTCCATTTTGGAAAGATTCCATCCTCTAACCGTTGCCGTTCGTGGCGGTTGGTTTACTTCACTTAGGAGTGTTCTGAATGTTCCAGGCCACCCTAGAACAAACCAGACCTGTAGACCTTGTGTCCACAGGCTACCCCCCTAAGTCTTTTCAGCCACGATCCTACAGCTGAACCCGGATGGAGGTTCGAAAAACACAAAAAAAACAAAAAGTCATTCAAAAATAATTTTCCATATTGGAGAACTTTGCTAAAGGGAAGAAAAGTAAACTGTTTTATTTGTCCTTTATTCTTGGTCGTAGATTATAACGGTTAGTCCCAGGTATCGTGTGGTCCTGAAAAAGGAGTTCAGGTTCTGTAGTGTCCAATCGAACTGACGGTGATACTGCTGATTGTAAAATGTCATCACTTTCTTTCTCAGTGAGTGTTCCTTTTATTCGTGCATCGCTGAAAGGCAGAAAACGTGGCACGGTTTCAGTCTCTGAGTCGGCGACACCTTCCTGAACCCACCGGTCATATGGCAGAGGTAGGGGTACCCTTTTGCAATGGGTCCCATGGATCCAGTGTTTCTTCCCTTCTATTCGAACAGCTGATCTTGTGGAGAGAAGAACGAGGTGCGGTCCGGTCCACCTGGGCTGCTCGTTTTTGGTTCGCTGAAAGTTCTTTATTAAAACCCAGGATCCAGGCTCAATGGGATGACCTGGAGATTCAGAGACTGGAGGCAGGGTGTCGTGGACCTGTTGATGTAAAACACGCAATTTAGCCGTCAATTCATACAGATAGTCAAGCAAAACAGGATGCTCTATCTCGCTAAACTTCTTGGGCCTGGGCACTCCCCATATATTGGCCGGGCGGCCAAAGACTATTTCATAAGGACTAAGTTTCACTCGTGAATGCACAGTCATTCTGGTTGATAGGAGTGCTAAGGGTAGAGCGTCAGGTCATTTAAGACCAGAGCTCGCTTGTATCTTGGAAAATTTTAGCTTTAGAGTGCCATTATAGCACTCCACTAATCCAGCTGATTGGGGGTGATTTGCAGCGTGAAACTTTTGGTTTATGCCTAGCCCTTCGCATACTTTTTTCATCACTTGACCATCAAATTCACTTCCATTGTCACTCCAGATCATTCTCGGCATTCCGAATCTAGGGAAGAACTCTTTCACAAGGGCTTTGGCTAGGATAGCGCAGTATTGTCTTTTAGGGGATAGGCTTCCACCCATCTTGAAAAGGCACAAACAACAACGAGTACGTATTTTAAGTTGTTGCACCTCTCCATGTGGATGAAATCTAGCTGCAAAACCTCAAACGGATACGTAGGAGGTGCAAAATGACCAGCTGGAGTTGGGGTTCCTCTACCAGGGTTGTGTTTCAGGCATACCATGCAATTTTTAACCACATTTTCTGCGCACTTGGGAATTCCTGCATTTTGCCATACTGGGGCCAACAACTTACAAATCCCTTTCACACTGATGTGAGCCATTCCATGAGCCATTGTAACTACTGCAAGCACATACGCATCGGGTAGCAACCATCTTTGATGTTCTGACAACTCGACCCAACAACCATTCGCATCCAATTTACCCGTACTTTCTCTCCACACACTCAATTCTCTATCTGTGGCTTCAGCTTGAATCGATTTCACGCTTTCTATCGTGTCTTCACACATTCCAACATCACCAATCCATCTTGCAGGGCCCGCAACATACATTCGGCTCATCACACTCCTTGCCGTTTCTTTTGCAACCTCGTCAGCAAATGCATTCCCACGACCAACATCATCAGTCACCTTTTTATGTGCGCTACACTTCACAATTGCAACTTGCAACGGTAAAGTAAGTGAATCAAGGAGCTCATTTACCAACTGACCATGCTGTATTTTAGTTCCATGCGAGGTCAGGAACCCACGTTCCTTCCACAAATGCCCAAAACTATGGGCCACACCAAACGCATATTGGCTATCGGTATAGATAGTCACTTTCATTCCTTTTGATACTGTACATGCTCTTGTTAGGGCTATTAACTCAGCTGCTTGGGCTGAATTGTGTGGGATACGTGCAGCTTCAACAATCGTACACAAAGTTGTCACAGCATACGCCGCAGTCGTGTCACCATTCGTGAGCTTAAAGCATGAACCATCCACCCACAAAGTACCATCACTCTTTGCAAGGGGAGTGTCCAGAAGGTCTATTCTCCCTTTCGTTTCTTCTTCTGTTCTATGGAGACAATCATGTTGTTCAGAAGTATCTAACTCCGTCACAATTGGCAATAACGTAGCTGGGTTAAGTGTAGTGCATCTTTTTATATGTACATGGCTTGCTAACAATGTCAACTCGTAACCTGACAATCGAGCACTAGTTAAATGCTGTGTCTTGGTTCTGTTTAACAACGTGTCCACTGCATGTGGAACCATTACGATTAATGTGTTATTCATCACTAAACCAGCAGACTGTTGGATAGAAACAGCAGTTGCCGCTGCCGCTCTTAAGCAGCTTGGTAGTGCCTTAGCTACTGGGTCTAAGGTTGAAGAGAAATAGGCGCATGGACGCTCCCTGTCTCCAAACTGTTGTGTCAAAACTGCTAATGCACAACCTTCTTTCTCATGGACATACAATGTAAAAGGCTTGCTGTAGTTGGGGGTACCGAACACAGGAGCTGAACATAATGCATCACGTAATTCGACAAAACTTTTCTGACAATCTTCAGACCATGGGACGGGATTTGGTGTATCTTTACAAGTTAATGCCACCAAGGGTTTGGCTATTAACGAAAAATTAGGTATCCATTGTCTGCAATATGATGTAATACCCAAGAAAGCACACACTTCTCTCTGTGTTCTTGGCACACTCATTGCTGCAACAGCCCTGATTCTCTCTGGGGTCAGTTGCCTTCCCTCCTTCGAGAAGAGATGACCTAAATAGGTCACTTCTTTTTGACAATACTGTAACTTTGAAAGGGACACTTTGTGGTGTAAATCAGACAAATGACGCAATAATGACAATGTTGCTTCTTTGCAGATCTCCTTAGTATCTGCAGCAACTAGCAAATCATCGACATATTGAATGAGAGTGGCGGCATCAGGTAACATAAGAGTGTCAAGTTGTGCTTTAAAAGCCTGACTATAGATAGATGGACTTTCACAATAGCCTTGAGGAGCTCTCTTAAATCTGAAGCTTCGTCCTCCCAAATTGAAGCCAAAAATGTCCCTGCTCTCTTCTGCAATAGGGATGCTGAAGAAAGCATTTTTCAGGTCTATCACTGAAAACCAAGTGGCTGAAGCTGGAATCATTGTCAACAATGCAGTGATATCGGGGACGACTGGAAACTGTGGCACAACTATTTTGTTCACCTCTCTAAGATCAATTACAAACCTATAAACATGTGGCTGAGTAGGGTCAGTATGCTTCAAGACAGGCAAAACAGGACTATTGCAAATGTTGCCTCTTGTCTCTTCAATTACATCCTTCTCAATCAGATCACAAATAATTGCTAACAACGCTTTTTCCCCTTCACTAGAGATCTTGTATTGGGGAATACGTGGCATTTTAACATTGTCTTTTAATGTTATCACATATGGCTGAATTTCCAAAAGACCTACATCATTAGGTCCAGTAGCCCAAAGAGTATTAGGAAGAGACGAAAATTCTGGTGGAAATCTGTCCTTTGACAAATACATTGGTGAAACCACTTTCTTACCAAATGTGAGTTGCACTCCAGAAGGAGAGCAATACAATGTCGCATACAATCTCTTTAACAGATCAAATCCTAACAAGTTCTCGCCACAACCTGTCGTCAAAATAAGGGGTGTTTCAAATTTACAAGGTCCAACAGAAAGAGATATAGGGTTAGAAATCGGATTTCTAACTGGGGCGCCGGAAAACCCTACTGATACATTTGTTTCGCCAGACAAAGGTGCGCCAGGGAGTTTTGAGTGCATAATAGAACTCTTGGTAGCACCAGTATCCAACAGAAAAGGTTCTGACACACCTGATGCAATCACCTTAACATAAGGCCCACTCTGATCTACTGGAACTGAAACAACTCCCTCTCTTTGTCTATGGCTGTCCTAGCAATCATTACTGTCCAAATGCTCATCCTCTGTATAGTAATCATCAGTATAGTACTGAGCCGTCCTACCAGATGCATTAACCTGTTGATCAAATCTGTTCATTGAGTTTTGAGGGAGGAATGGGCGCGTGCTCTGGGGAACATATCCACGTCCTCTTCCTCTAGGTGCTTGTGGAACACCTCGACCTCTTAAACCAGAAGTACCATTTGCGCGCTGTAGCAAAGCAGGGCAACTATACTTGAAATGACCCTCTTCCTTGCAATATGAACACTGATTGGGCCTACTGGGATACGTGGTTGAGCATACTCAGCTCTTTGCGAGTTTCTCTGAAACGGTTGGGGCTGATAGTTATTCTGATAGTTGTTCTGATAGTTACTCTGTGCACCACTATTTTGACCACCACGTGGCGGGTACGCTTGTTGTAACAGAACCTTTGTTTTCAATTCTTTAGTTTTCTTCTCTACTCTATCTCTCTCATCTTTATCTCTATTTTCGTAGTACTGTGCAGTAGCCAATATCTGCGCTGAAGAGGAAACTGCCCAAGAACTTTCTCAATCTTTTAACTTTTTACACAACTCAGGAAGCAGATTATGCACAAATTTATCGACGAACAAACGTTGACCACCTTCCGTGCTCATATCTTGACCACTGTGGTCCACAAACGTTTCTTCAAACCTGGTGAAGAAATCTGATACCGTTTCTTCTTTCTTTTGCTTACATGCAGACAATTTATCCCAGTTTACACGCATCGCAGGCATTATAGTTTTCATGTAATCAATAATCCTAGCAGGAAGCTCTGTCACTAAAGGCTCAGGTTTAGCACCACCAATTTGTCGGGCATCTGCAGCAGCAATATTAGCCCTTGTGTCACCTAACCCTTGAGCATGGTCTGTATGGCGAATCTTTCCCCATGAAGGCTGTGGAACAACATTCCCAAACAACATGTCTATGTCAGCTAAATTCATAATACAAGACCCCGCAGTCTGTGACAATTCCTTGTAATACCCTGTAGGATTCTTACGGGGATCAGGCAATGTCTGCTTAAGGGCTAAAACTTCAGCTCGCTTCCATGGAACGTGTACCCATACACGCTGGAAATGAGGCAGGACAGGTGGATTAGCATTTGGGTCCCCTTCCCTCCATTGTGGGGGAACTTCTCTCATGGGGTACTGTTTCCCTTTCTTTTTAGCAGAAGAATCATATTTAAACAATAACCTGGAAACACCTTCAGTCCTAAACGACAATAACATCGCAACTGCTTTCTCGACATCTGAACCCACAATCAAACCTGTCGCAAAATCGAACCGTACACGACACAACTTAGGCGGATTGGGCTCCAAACCATTTTCCTCTAAATCCTCAGAAAGAAAAGTACACATTTTCTCAAAAACGTATCTCTGTTTCGGTTCTTCCCACTGATGGAAGACATCCATAACAGACTCTAGTTCATATCTCGCTGGTTCAGTAACCCATTTATGCGCCAAATAATTCAGTGTCTCTTTCTCCCTACCATCAGGCAATTGGCTACGCAATTGTTTACGCTCTGAAACTGGGGTCGTAGCTAATGACCCAAAGAGAGGGGATAAAAGACTCGTCACAGTGTTTGTCATTCTCTGACGGATAGAGGGAGAGGTTGACAAATAAACAGGAAGAAAAACAGAATGAGACAAGGCAGAGACAGAAGCAGTGTCAGAAACAATACCAGGAGTGGTAGTCGCTATAGTAGTCAAAGTTGTAGGAAGTAAATGCAGAGCAGATGTCAAAGCCGGTGGCCCTTGAGGAGGCTGCACCGGAGGAATAGGAACCAACTGAAGAATAGCTGGTGGGTGCTATGGAGGAGCAGGAGGCAATGCAACCACTGGTTGTGCAACTAGAGGTTGCGGAGGTGCCGTGGCATTCTGCGCATAGGGTGGTGGCGAGTTTAGCAAATGCGACATTAGGGGATCTTTTTCAGAGTCTTTTGCTGCATCTTGCTGAAGAGGCAGCAAAACTGGATAGCATTTATCTACTGTCATTTTATGTCGCCTATGCAACTGCTCATTCAACTGTTCTACTTCGTTATCTTTAAACTGTATAGCAGCTTGCATAATCGAAATACCTTTTTCTCTCTTATTTTTCTTAGCTAATTTAATTTCCTTTTGCTTGGCTTCCTTATGCCATAAGCGGAAAGAATCAAACATTGCCGGCCGGGCTTTCTTCTTAAAAAGTCTAACTTTGAGGTTATCTAAGATTTCTGTGTCAAAGCTACCATTTTGGGGCCATTTTAAAACACCATCTTTTCTGGTATAAAGGATCCATACTTCATTATATGTGATGGGGCCTACTCCGTGCTTCACATATAGTTCATAGGTTGGAGTTCCAATCGGAGGAACCGGACATGAGTCCTCCAACCGGGAGTCCCTTTTACAACCAAGACAAAACAAATTTCCAAGTCTGCTAAGACCAGGCATCTTCACTCACTAGTCTAGCTTCAAACTTCAAAGGATTATCGTTAACGATAGTCTCGTGAATACACGAGTCCTTCGGCTTTGGTACTTGCAAGTTCCAAATCAAAGTGATTCCGAAGGGATACCAAACCAAATGTCCAACTAAGGACCAAACCAAGTGTCCAACTAAGGACTGGGAGACGCTCCACTTATACTTAACTGAAAATATCGATGACGTCACCAGAAGACTCGTCTTATCGTTTCGCTCTACCAAACATCAAGGGTCCAAATCAGGGCGATAGCCAGGGCAGCAGTCCTTCGTAGCCGTCGGGAAGCGGGGAACCTCGCAGCAAAGACTTTCGGACCACGTCGACATGCAGGGGTCGATGAAGTGGCGGCCTTCCTCCAGAATTTTCACACGAAGCTCCTCACGGACCTCAGGCTTGGACCGGTACCGCTGGTATCGCCCCACGTTGGGCGCCAACTGAGGTACTGGGTTTTTCAGAACCGGTACTGATCCGGTAACCCAGTGGTGCCAGGGTACACCCAAAGACCTCGGGTACTTTCCTGATTCAGACCACAGAAACTCAGAGTCTTCTAGGTAAAGTCAAAGATCGAATTTATTGGCTGCAACCAAGTAACAAGCGTCCTAGAAGTACAACAGCACGGTTTGTATGTTCTCAGGAGACTGTGTGTCAATGCAAAGTCAGGTTTCCTTATATACAGTTTTTTAAGCTTCAGGCAAACATTCTTGACATTTTGGTTGGTCATTCACATGTTTTCACTACAAAGGAAAAAACAGTGTCATGATGAAACCTCATATTTCATGTCATCCAACCCATAATAAATTACCCGGCAAGGCCTAGTATTTTACATCAGATAAGTGTGGACCCCCAATAAAAACGGGCACCTGCCCCTCGTAAAGTAAGAAGAAGAAAAGAGCAGGTGCAGGTGTGAGCAAGATTAGGCAGGGTGTGTGAGCGATAATAAGGGTTTTATGGCATGGTGTGCCTTGATGCTATCTGATTCGGCCACTGGGAGAGGGACTGACCAAACAGGTTTGGCCTGAGGCAATGGTTCCAGCTTGCCCAGGTCAGAGAAAAGTCAACCAAGGTGTACGTGTCCTTGGAATCAAATCTGACTGTATTATAAGCCTATGTGAGGGCAACTTTTAAAAATGGCTGCCGTGTATAAAATGGGAGCCACGAGTGCAGGACGAAAATGGCGATTTCGAGGTGAAAACGCTGCTGGAATTGAGCGAAAATGCTCATGCTTAGTGTATTAGTCATTATCGGTCTTTTGATACTAAAATCGTACTGCTGTGGCAAAGTAAATTACATGGGTCCAGAATTTTTAGAACCACAAGTCTCTCTACCATCCCATTCCCCTTTCCCCCTCCGGGGTACTCAGCACGAAGGATTAATATTCGTTGTGAGTAGCTCGGGTCGGGACTGAGGAGTTATCTTCTGCTTCTGAGGAAATCGAATTGAAGTATCCTGACACCCTGTGCCAAATATTCTGCCCTGTGTGTTGTGGCTACTCAACCCTCTGATGCTATGAGATAATCTAGTCTGGAGCAAACATTATGGGCCTCATTACGACCCTGGCGGTCGGTGGTAAAGCGGCGGTAAGACCGCAAACAGGCCGGCGGTAAAAAAAAATGGAATTATGACCGTGGCATCCGCCACTTCACCATTCCGACCGCCATGGCGATGAAGACCGCTGGGCTGGAGATTGCGGTCTCCAGCCCGGCGGTCGTCACTAGACTGCCGATGGTATCAGGACCCTGCATACCGCCATGGATCTCGGTGGTTGGGAACCTCCATGAGATCCATGGCGGTAGGCACTATCAGTGCCAGGGAATTCCTTCCCTGGCACTGATAGGGGTCTCCCCCACCCCCTGCTACCCCCCACGAATCCTCCCCCCACACCCCTAACCCTCTGCCAACCCCAAAGGTGGCACTACCCCCTCCCCACCCCGATCCCAAACATGCACATATACACACCCCTACACGCACACACCCCGAACATGCACATATACACACCCCTACACGCACACATACACCCTGAAAACACATATCTGCACACATACACACAGCCATGCACACCGTCCAACCCGCACACATTTCCCATACACACAACACCCCCCGCACGCATACACTCACTCACTCACCCCCTCTACACTCCCACACGTACACCCCCATGCACCAGTACAACACACAACACCCGCCCACCCCCTTCCCTAACGGACGATCAACTTACCTTGTCCGTTGATCCTCCGGGAGGGGATGGGATCCATGGGGGCAGCTCCGCCACCAGGACACCGTCACCAGAACACCGCCACAACGAATCATGGGATGTGATTCAGTGGGCGGTGTTCTGTTGATGTGGCGGTGGAGGTTGAGCAACCTCCACTTTCCCGCCGTTCGCCAGTATGGCTGCTGGTGGCTTTCCGTACGAAAAAGGACGGCGGGCTGCCAGCGGTCATATTACGCGGCGCAGAAGACCACCACCACTGGCGGTCTTCAGCATGGCGGTACCTCGGCGGTCTTGCGAAAAGACCGCCGCGGTCGTAACGACCCCCTATGTGCTCCAGAGCAGTAAGAGTACTTGCATCTATGGGGGTGGGGACGTCTCCATAGGTATGTGAGGCCCAGTGTGTCACAATTGTGGTCAGGGGCTTGTGTCTAGGCTGGTGCAGTGATACATGTGTTCGATCTATGTCAGGGGACATCACGTCATTAAAAGTAGCGCTGACTGTGTTTCAAGTAGGATATTGGTGAGGTTAGTTGGTGTGTATGCTTGAAAGCGGTTGGGGGCATAAACACTAATCAGAGTCACTGATGTCCTGCCCCATGTTCCCTGGACTGCCGCATTTGTTGACAATGGATCTAGCCAACGCTGCTGTATATGGAATAGTGGGCACTTCCTAGTTAATATCGCCACCTCCCTGGATCCATTAATGAAACCTGCTTGTGCACATACAGAGTATGTCCCGCTACCCAAGAAGGAACAGTGTGTTCCCTTGAGATGGGTCTCTTGTAAAAGGACCACATCGGGTTGAAGACGTTTAAGGTAGGCTGTGACCAGTCCCCATTTAATCTTGCTTCCCATCCCATTTACGTTCCATGTAAGGACTGAATGCTGCATCAGACCCATGTCAGTGGAGCATGCCATGTCTGGTTGTTATTGTCTGTCATCTACTCCCACCGCTACCTATGTGAATTAAGCTGTCATTGCAATTGTCTTGTCTAGTGATGTCCCAACAATATTGTTGCAACAAAGCCAACATATTTGTGTAACTGCGACCCCCCTACCCCATCCCCCACCCCATCATCATGTAAACCCCCAAAACATTTAAGGCTTATACGATACAGGCCCGACACGGGGGATCTGTCGCCCTCCCCATCCTAACAAATTAAAACAAACTTCCAATTACAATAGCAAAATGGAAAGGAGGGGAGGGAGGGGTCTGGGAATAGAGGAAGAGTGGCACAGCCCGAGAGGGAATAAGAAATAGGGGGCGAACAAGGGTGGAAGGGGTCGAGAGGAGAGGGCGGGAGAATGGAAAAAGCAGTACTAGTAAGTCACTAGTGCACTGTGGCCAAGCAAGCTCTATTATAGGAGGGTAGCGCCTCTGAGCCTACACCATGGTGTTGTTGTGCCATTTGGCTATTCTATTACCACTTCTGGAGTTTGAAGCTTCGTCTTACCATCTTGGCCCCCTTCCAGGTATGTGATGTCTTTAAGTAAGGGGGGAAGCTCTCTGCTTCTGATGAGGACTCTGTGTCTTTCCCTTGGGCCCAACATTCTTTCAAAGAGGAGCCACTCCAAGGAGCCGCAGCCTTTCGCCTGTCATTTTGACCAGATGACCAGTGTCTATCGTCTACAATCCTGTGTTCAAGTAAGGGGTTCCTTGTCTGTTGGAGGCCACTTTGCGGATTCAACATTGTGATCTCCATTGACCCACCTTGGGCCGGGTGCCCATTAGATAAGGTGTCTGGTGACCCACTTCTCCTGTGGGGTCAGGTCAGGTTCGGGGGTGCTCCTCCAGCCAGGTCCAGGCTTCTCCGGGGGAGTGGAAAAAAGATAAATTTTCCCTGGTAGAGGACTTTAAGTTTGGCTGGAAAAGGCAGAATATATTGGAAATGCAGGGTGCAGAGCTTTGTCTTTACTGAGTCGAAGGCTCGGCATTGATGTTGCATCTCCAGGCTGTAGTCGGGGAATATCATGATCCTAGAGCTCTCATGTCGGATCTCTCCTATCTTGCCTGCCTCACAGAGGATCATATCTCATCCAGAAAATTAAGGAGCTTGGCAATAATCAGTTGAGGGGGGCTCCGGGACAGGGCCACACTGTAAGGGTCTATGTGCCCTTTCGATCACAAATCAGGAACCACATGGAGAGAAATCCTGTGACGGTGGTGCCCTCGATCCCTTCTGGGAACTCAACAAAGCAGAGGTTACTGCGCCTTGCATGATTTTCTGCATCTTCAATCCTCCACATGGTCTCCGCATCGATTTTATGTTGGTCCCCTGTTCCTGTTTTGAGGGTCTGAATTGTTTCCTCCATATCAGTAAGTCTATTCTCTATCGCTGTTACTCTGTCAGACTCTTTGCGAAGAACCTGTCTTAGGAAAGATACTTCGGAGCGTACCTATCCAATTTTGGTATCAAGAATGTCCCTAGAAGCCTGAATGGCTTGTAGTAAATTTGTGTTGCTAGGGCCAGTGACCATCTGCTCACCGGGATCCGGTTGCCGTGTGACTGCCCTTGTGTAGCGGTCCATTTCCCCAGCCACATTTGTTTATGCTTTTAATCTCAGGACATGACTGCAACAAGGCCACCATCAAGTCCGGGGCATCCCACTAGGGCTCCTGTGGTTCTTTGCGACCTCTCAATTCTTCATCTCAGCGGGCCAGAGGAACCAACTCTCATGGAAGGAATCAGGCAATACTTCTCATTGTTATTTTGATTGCCCCAGAAGATCACGGGCCGAAAAGCCGATGTGCCCATGGAGCCAAGGGAGGCGCAAGATTTGGAAGGGGAGGTGGGTCCCTTCTATAGGGTTCAATGCAATAACCCTGTAGTCACTTATTGTCTCTTAATGCACTGTCTCAGAGGGTCTGGGAGAGCCCTCTAGTCGCAATCAAGTTCCCCCATCGGAGGGATGCAGTCAGCATCCCTTGACACTCGATCAGGTATCCCAGGAGGTTGTGGGGTTATGCATGTGGTCACCTTCAAGGAGCAAGACGGGGCACTAAGGTTTTAAAGTGGAGAGGGGGAGGATTCTTTAGGGTCCCCCTTCCAAGTCCACACTAGGGTCCCGGCTGTAGCACCTGTCTGCTGGCATGGGGGAGTCAATTAGTTGTCCATCTCAGCCCACATGATGGCCTCCCCGCGCCCCACATCCTCACTGCCAATGAAGCGTCTCAGGCGGTGCTCCTCCCAGCTGGGCAGAGGACCGCTCCGCTGACCCCAAACCTCAGGGGAGAGCAGAAAGGCCCCCAGGCTCACCCATGGCTCCTCATGGACCACGGGGCCAGCAACAGTCGATTACGCAAGGCCTCAGGCTGATGGTTGAGTGGGGGCAGCAAAGCATTGATGATCTAACTCACCACTTCTCCGGTGAGGATCTCCGGCCCCGGAATCGGGAAACCAACAGCAGGGGGATCTCCCGCAAAACTCTGCTCCAAAGGGGGAATTAGGGAGGGAGCTCCCAGGCCGCAGCCCGGGGACTGCAGCGCTGGCAGCATCTCACCACAGGAAGCTGCGGACGGGCGATCAGGGAGTGGCAATGAGCGTCCAAAGTCTCACCCCGTCATCTCTTCAGCATGGTCACCCAAGCTCTGGAGGTAAGGGAGCAGCTGCAGGGAGTAACTGGTAGTTACTTGTCATTGTTTCTTCTGTTTTTCAGTTACACTCATGGTGGCTATGGCGCATTCAAGTTTTACACAGCGCAATGGGCAGTATTGGAGTGCTTTGCATGACTAGAAGTTACTTAACATTATTTATTTTGTTTTTCTATTGCGCTCATGTCGGACATGGTGCTTTCAAGTTTTATCAAACACCAAAATAGAAGGGCTCACAATTGGGGGAGATTATTTTAAGGGAAATTGTTCCTGTGCATATTCTCCCATCTGCATAAAAAAACAATGAATGCACAGTTCCAAAGAAAATATTTAACCCTAATTATGGGGAAATCAAATCAAGGTTCCTGTGAATGACCTAAAACAGGAACAGATGCCCTCACTCGCCAATAGGTGACATGCTTTATCATCGGGCTCTGCTCCCTGTCAGACCGGCACTGCAATATCTGACGGGCTCCTTGTAGGGGCTCTTTGCCGGAGATCTTCTGTAGGAAAAATTGTGAATGTTAATGATGTGGGACTGGCGTAGACTGTTAAAATTGACTAGAAGGACCATGAAATGAACTGTTTAATGAGAATATGGGCTTCTTCCAAGATTAAAAACACTATGGCCCTCATTACAACTTTGGTGGTAACTGCTGCCTACTGTCACGGCCACCAACATACCGTCGCCGTGGCTACCAGCTGCCCACCCGCATTATGACCGTAGACGGAATTCTGCCAGAAGGCAGGCGGAATACCGTAGATGATCGTGGCAGTGGACGGCGGTAAGGTGGTGCTGCTGCCAGCGGCAGCGCCACACCAGCAAAACACCACTAACCGTATCATGAGCAGTGATGCGGCCTGGCGGTGTTTTGCTGGGGGACGCTGCTGCTGGCAGCAGTGCTGCGTCCCGTCTCCTGCCGGAAGACCCCCGGCAAGCAGGTAAGTCAGGTCCTCTGACAGGAGAGGGGGTGGAGGGTGGTGTTTGCGTGTGTGGGGGTGTTGTGTGTGTGGGGGGGTGTCTGTTTTTGTATGCGTGCATGCAGGTGTGAGTCACATTGAATGCGTGCATGAATAATGTGAGTGTACGTGTATGTTGTGTGTTTTGAATGCATGTGTGTGACAATGTATGTTGGTGTGTGTTGCAGTGTGTGGGTATGTATGTGTGCATGCGTGGGTGGATGTGGCTATGCGTGTGTGTATGATTGTGTATGTGTGCATGTGTAGGTGTGTAAATGTGCGGGGGCGGGGAGGGGAGGGTAGTGGAGGACTCTGGGGAAGGGGAGGGGACGGGTGAGACCCCTATTAGTGTCAGGGAAGGAATTCCATGGCAATGATAGTGCCTACCACCATGGTTTTCCTGGCGGTACGCTTGCCACAAAAACCATGGCGGTACGAGAGGTCATAATCCCGAGGGTGGGATTGTGACGGCTGCCTGGCTGGAGACTGAAGTCTCCATCCCAGGGGCAGTTACCACCCTGGGGCCGGAGTGGTACATTGGCGGTTTGGCTTGAGCCAAAACGCCAATGTCATAATTTGGGAAAAGGTACCGCCAGCCTGTTAGCAGTACCTTTCTCCAAATTACCACCGACCGCCAGGGTCGTAATGAGGGCCTATGTGAGGAGACAAAAGAATAGTGTCTATCTCACCCTATCCAAAAAAGAGTAAAATGTTAGTGAACCCCAAAAATCTAGGGATCAACGGCACAAGTGGCTAGATTGGAAATCCCATTACCACACAAATGGAAAAAGGTCAACATGTTTTTCCCTTAAAAACATCTAGCAAGATCTGGGTGCGATTCGTCAGGACCTAAACTTAAACCTACCTAATCCCCACAGCTATACTAAGTGCATATTCAATAGATAGGAACCTGAAAACAGAAATACAAGTAAGAAACAACTCAGCTTGGACCGTGGAATTCAAAGTCCTACCAAGTCAAAGAGCATGCCAGTGAAAACTCAGGTGAAAATCCCTAATAGTGCTCGGGTGACCAGTGAATTATCACTTCTAAATCACACTAAAGCTAAACTGCTTACCCTCCTTATATTAAAGAATGGGCTCCAACGGGGAACACGGAGAGCCTGTGTAATTACGCCAATGTAGTCATCAACCAATCTGGAGCGAAAGGAAGATCAGTAGTTAATATATCCGTAATAAATGTTAATCGGACTAAGATCATGTATGCATAGAAACAATGTCTGAAAATTGACTGAAAGAATTCTGACATTTAACAGACAAACCAAAACCCATCGTCTATGTCGTTTACCCAAAGAGATTATAGATGACTGCACCATAGTCTGCCAGAGGGATTAAAACCTTGACACTAAGGGGGTCATTACAACATTGGCGGTAAAAGCCGCTTACCGCCGTGCAGAAGACCGCCAAAACACCGCCGCGGCCGCGGAATTCCGCCACAGCTATTATGACACAAATCTCGGAATCTGCCGAAATTCAGGCACCCACACAACTCCGCCACAACAAAGGTCAGTGTTAAAGTGGCGAAAACAATTCCTTCACCGTCACGCCAACAGAAACACACCCATGCTATCACGACCCACGAATCCATGCGGCAGTCTTTCAACCACGGTATTCCATTGGCGGTACACACCGCTGCGCTCAAAATACACACACATCTCCAAAACACCACCACATTGGACAATTCCAAATACACACACCTGACACACATACAAACACCACTCCCACACACCCAATTCAATATAAAACACACACCCACGTCACCCACAAACCCCTACGACCATAATTCACGAACAAAGGCCAGAGAGACAGAGAGCACAGCAATTGAGAACCCCACCACACAGAGGCACACAACACCATCACCCATACAACATTCCACGCACAAAACACCACACACCACTACACATCACCACACACATCATCACACACATCAACACTTACACCACCCCACACATCACCCACACCACCCCATGTCACGCCAAAGACACCCCAGGTTTTCCGAGGAGGAGCTCAGGGTCATGGTGGAGGAAATCCTATGGGTAGAGCCACAGCTATTTGGCTCACAGGTGCAGCACACCTCCATAGCCAGTAAGATGGAGCTATGGCGCAGAATCATGGACAGGGTCAACGCTGTGGGACAGCATCCAAGAAATTGGGAGGACATGAGGAAGAGGTGGAACGATCTACGGGGGAAGGTGCGTTCTGTGGTCTCCAGGCACAACATCGCGGTACAGCGGACTGGCGGCGGACCCCCACCTCCTCCCCCACAACTAACAACATGGGAGGAGCAAGTCTTGACCATCATGCATCCAGAGGGCCTCGGAGGAGTCGGTGGAGGAATGGACACTGGTAAGTCAAATCTTAACTATCATATCCCCCACCCTACCTGCATGCTATCACACACCCCCACCCTCACCCCCTCCCCTATCGCCCCAAATCCTCACTAATGTACTAATAACACAAACCACTCATCCCAACACCAAGCCCTGCATGACACAACTAAGCATGGTCACCCCTCACCAAAGCATGCTCCCTGCACATACCCAGAACAACCACCTAACCATCATCACACAAACCCACACAGGATTGCTTGCACTGGGGTACACGCACACCCACCCATTGAACACCATTACACACACACATGCAATAATCATGCTCTCATATCCCTGCAGGACCACTAAGGAACGTCACCACACCGGAGGGTCCAGACATCTCCACTCCACCCACAGAAGAGGTCCACAGTGACGACAGCAGCTCTGCCCTACTGGATCCTGATGACCAGCCCGGACCATCGCGGGCCTCGGGACAGTTGGTTCCCCTTGCACAGGCACAGCCCAACACTGACCTTCCACCCTCTGGTAACACCAGCACAGCACCCACCCAGCGGGCCCATGCCTCCGTACCCAGGACACGTCAATCAGCGGTGTGTCCACCACTACAGGGAACCCAGGATAACCCACCACCCCAACAACAACAGGGACCTGGGGGCAGTGGTAGTGGGCAATCGGTCCAGGGGACGGAGGCACAGGAACACAGGAGAACTGGGAGGGCTGCTGTGCGACAGGGGGCGGACAGGCCAAGGGAACCCACTCTCCACAAGGCCCTATCCTCCATCATGGGAGCATACCACCACTCCCAGGAGACGATGGCAACGGTCCTGGCCAAGTTTCAGGAGACCCAGCGCCTGCAGGACTAACACTATTTGGGGTTCAGGGAGGAGCTCAGAACCATCAGCTCCGCCCTGGCCACCATCGTAGGGGTGCTGAAGGACATACAAAAGACCATGAGGGACACCGTGGCACTCCAAGGGGCCCCTGACACTAGCCTGGATGATGAACTGCCCACAACCTCCGCCGGCACTAGTGGACAGGACGCCCTGCCACAGGAACACCACACCAGCACCCCACCCCCTGCAGACGGACAACCACCACGCAAGCGGTCCCTGAGATCCAGGAAGAGGACAGAGCAAGATGGCAAGACTCCCGCCAGGAAATGAGACAACCCTGATTGTCCTCCCACTGTCCCACTTTGTTACCCTGTCCATACTTTAACTGCCCCAGCTCCACTTCCTATGCCCATATGGGCAGTGCACCTGTGTGACCAATAGACTGGACTCTGCCATGGACATTCCTCCACCGTCCCCCATCACCATTTTACAACCCCCCTCCATTTTTGAGCACTAAAATAAACACCCTTGAACCACAAAACAATCTGGAGTCAGTCTGTGATTTGGTAAATTTGTATTATCAATGACAGTGTCAAAATGCGTTTTCAATTGTAAAGCCAATATACCTATGTCACACATCACAAGTCCTTGAAAGATGCAAGCAGATGACACACGTTGGTAACCACACCTGTGAAACCGTAATGGAAAGGTACAACTCAGTGACCAAATAGTGCTATGGAATGACAGACATGATAGAGGTAGACGTGTGAAAGTGAATGTAATAGTAAAAAAAAAAATTTCTCACATGTGTGTCACTGGAAATATTGCTGTATGACTGACTCCCTGTTGTCTATGTCTTCTTCCTCAGCTTCCTCCTCATCACTGTCCACAGGCTCCACAGGCTCCACAGCTGCCACAACACCGCCATCTGGACCATCCTCCTGCAGAAAAGGCACCTGTCGTCGCAAAGCAAGATTGTGAAGCATAGACCAGGCGATGATGATCTGGCACACCTTCTTCGGTGAGTAGAATAGGGAACCACCTGTCATATGGAGGCACCTGAACCTGGCCTTCAGGAGGCTGAAGGTGCGTTCGATCACCCTCCTAGTCCGCCCATGGGCCTCATTGTAGCGTTCCTCTGCCCTGGTCCTGGGATTCCTCACTGGGGTCAATAGCCAGGACAGGTTGGGGTAACGAGAGTCCCCTAATAGCCACACACAGTGCCTCTGGAGTTGACCCATCACATACGGGATACTGCTATTCCGCAGGATGTAGGTGTCATGCACAGAGCCAGGGAACATAGCATTTACCTGGGAGATGTACTGGTCTGCCAAACACACCATCTGTACATTCATCGAATGATAACTCTTCCGGTTCCTGTACACCTGTTCACTCCTGTGGGGGAGGTACCAGAGCTACATGGGTCCCATCAATAGCACCTATGATGTTGGGGATATGACCAAGGGCATAGAAGTCACCTTTAACTGTAGCCAAATCCTCCACCTGAGGGAAAACAATGCAGCACCTTACGTGTTTCAGCAGGGCAGACAACCCTCTGGACAACACGTTGGAAAACATAGGCTGGGACATCCCTGATGCCATGGCCACAGTTGTTTGAAAAGACCCACTTGCAAGGAAATGGAGCACTGACAGCACCTGCACGTCAGGGGGGATTCCAGAGGGATGGCGGATTGGTGACATCAGGTCTGGCTCCAACTGGGTACATAGTTCCTAGATAGTGGCACGGTCAAACCTGTAGGTGATAATTAAATGTCGCTCCTCCATTGTCAACAGGTCCACCAGCGGTCGGTACACCGGAGGATTCCGCCATCTTCTCAAATGTCCAAGCTGACGGTGCCTAGGAAGGACAACAGCGACCACAGAGTCAACAAATTTCCAGGTATGTACCCACAGATACACAGAACACGACACTAAACACAAAACTCTTCCTGTATGTGTGTTGAGTGTAGGCCCAGGTATGCGTGACGCAGTAGTAAATGAAGCCATGTGGACCCCTGAAATGGCGGCTGCCTGGCCTCTAAACTGGGACAATGGGATGTGACGTATCTGCGCTGGCGTTGTACCCCATCGCGGTTGGCGGTCGTAGACCGCGCGCAATGCTGCATCGGTTAACATTGGACCCTATGGGTCCCAGGAGCCAATGATGAAGTGCGCCGGCGGTGATGATACGCACCGCCGTGGACGTCACCGCCGCGGACGTGACCGCCATTTTCTAACTGTTCAATCACTCGATACCTGATCTTCGACAGGAGAGGACCTACACTGCAAGTGCTGCTGTGACCTCGGTCTGGAAGAGACAATGGCTGCTGCGTCTGGGGAAAGGGCCCCTGCGTTCACTGCTCACGAGTTGGAGAAGCTCGTGGACGGGGTCCTCCCCCAGTACACGCTACTCTACGGTCCTCCAGACCAACAGGTAAGTACCAAGGGAGCACATTGTATGTGCTATGCCTGGGTGGAGAGGGCTGGTTGTAAGAAGGAAGGGGGCAGAGTTCAGGCAACATGAAGGACTGTGAATGCATGTGCCACATGGCAAGGGTAGGGATGGGGGCCACTCACATCGACGGTGCAGTTGGTAATGACTTTTCTTCTTCCCCTGTGCATGTCATGTAGGTCAGCGCCCACCAGAAGAAGGACATTTGGCATGCCATCGCCAAGGACGTCCGGACCCTGGGGGTCCACCAAAGACGGGACACCCACTGCCGGAAAAGATGGGAGGACATTCGCCGCTGGAGCAAGAAGATGGCAGAGGCTCAGCTGGGGATGGCCTCCCAACATGGGAGGGGTGCCCATCACACCATGACCCCCCTGATGTTCAGGATACTGGCGGTGGCCTACCCGGAGTTGGATGGGCGCTTGAGGGCATCACAGCAGACACAAGGTGGTGAGTACACTCTCATTCTGGGGACTTTGCGTGCAGTGGAGGGGTCTTGGTGGGGGAGGAGGGATGTGGGTTTCCCTAGGCCAGGGCGACTTACGTAGGCTAGGCCCCTCCGTAATGCAGGCCATGTGCCACTCCACCCCACCTCAGTAGAGGGCCAAGTACAGGTATACATGCCCCTGTGGCATCCACGTGTGCAGATGTCCACCATAGCCATGTAGGCCAGATCCCAGGAATTGCATCTGTAGTGGCCAAGAGCACGGCGTAGTGCAGGGGGCTGCTGTGTCTATATTGTCCGCCAATGGTAGTGGTAAGCCATGCACTCAACCTGTCTTTCTTCTGTCGTTCCCCCCCCCTTTTTCTGCTCTCCCTGTTCTTTTGTGCATCAGCATCATCAGGCGGAGGTACAGTGGCACCGGGGCACGAGGGAGCTGCATCCCACATGGCCATGGAGGGCCACACCACGGACTCACAATACACCAGTGGGACGGAGGGCGAGGGGAGCTTCATGTCGGTCACCGGATCACCAACCAGCGACACGGACTCGTCCGCCGATGGGAGCTCCCTTGTGGTGGCGGCACCATCTGTGCCCCCCACTTCTACAGGTACAGCCGCCACCTCCCCTACCAGCACCGCCCTCCCAGCAGCCTCTCAGCTTTCGCCCCGTGCCCGCTCGCCCAGGAGGGTGGGCATCACCTTCGCCCCAGGCACCTCAGCCCCTGCCCCTGTTACCCCTGCTGCCCTCAGTGAGGAGGTCATTGACCTCCTCAGGTCACTCACTGTTGGGCAGTCTACCATTGTGAATGCCATCCAGGGTGTAGAAAGGGAGTTGCAACACACTAATGCATTCCTGGAGGGCATTCATTCTGGCCAGGCTGCCCATCATCGAACCCTGCAATCTCTGGCCTCAGGACTGATGGCAGCCATTGTCCCTGTGTCTAGCCTCCCCCCTCCAACTTCCTCCACGCAGACCCAATCCTCTGTACCCCAGCCTATCCCAAGCACACCATCAAACAAGCATGCATACACCTCAACACACACAAGTAGCTCAGGCAAACATAGGCACCACACAACCCACAGGCACTCACGTAAGCATCACCCACATACAGACACAGCAGCAACCACTGCCTCCACTGTGTCTTCCTCCTCGTCGTCTCCCTCCTCCCTCCTAGTGTCGTCTACACTCTCACCTGCATGCACTACATCTACAGGCACTAGGACTCGCACCAGAACACCCAGCACCACACCCCGCTCACCTGCACTCACCACCCCCACTACCATTTACACGTCCCCTGTGTCACTCCGAGTGTGTCTGTGACGCCCCCTCCCAAAGTACACAAACGCGGGCACCCACACACCCAACATCCATCCACCTCACAACAGCCTCCAGTACCTGCACCCAAAACACCTAAATTTACACCTCCTACAACCACCTCCTCTTCCTCCACTCCCAGACCTCCTCCAGCTACCCATCCCAGTCTTCGTCAGCAACTCTTCCTCAGCAACGTTGACCTCTTTGCCCCCACCCCCACCCCTCCAATTCATAAGTCCCGTAGTAGCACCTCAGCCAAAAAAACTCCAGGACCTGTGGTGCGTGTTCAAGGTGTGTGGAGTGCACCGGCCTCCAGGGCAGCCAGTGTGACACGGAGCCAAAGCACTGCCAGTCCACCCCCTGTAAAGCACCTCAAGTTCGAAAGTGGCCGACGGGACAGGGTGAAGACTCCTGATGGCAAAACTGCTCACAAGGGTCCCAGGGGGATTGCAGAGTCAGCTGTGACTCCTCCAAAGGTGGTGAGGGGCCAGAAGAAGTCTGCACCGTCTGGTAAGAGCAGCACGGCGGAGAAGGGCGCCATCCTCTCCGGCGGCCGGTACGCCACTGCCAGCACCATCGTCACTGGTCAGGAGACCACCGCCGGAGTCAGTGCCCAGGAGGGCAGCAGCATCGTCACTGGTCAGGAGACCACCGCCGGAGTCAGTGCCCAGGAGGGCAGCAGTATCGTCACTGGTCAGGAGACCACCGCCAGAGTCAGTGCCCAGGAGGCCCTGGCCCTGGCAGCCACAGCCCCGCTGGGCAATGAGGGACCGTCATGCCACACACCAATGCACGGGTCAGAGACCGCGATGGCAAAGCACCGCTGCACAAGGAAAACACCGCCATGGCAAAGCAACGCTGAACAGGGCAAAGCACTGCTGAACAGGTCAGAGACCGCCATGGCAAAGCACCGCTGAACAGGTCAGAGACCGCCATGGCAAAGCACTGCTGCACAAGTAAAACACCGCCATGGCAAAGCACCGCTGAACAGGGCAAAGCACCGCTGAACAGGTCAGAGACCGCCATGGCAAAGCACTGCTGAACAGGTCAGAGACCACCATGGCCAAGCAACCTCTGCACAAGGAAAACACCGCCATGGCAAAGCACCGCTGAACAGGGCAAAGCACCGCTGAACAGGTCAGAGACCGCCATGGGAAAGCACCGCTGAACAGGTCAAAACACCGCTGAACAAGGAACACACCGCCACATCAAGCATCGTTATCCCATGTGCAGCTGGGACAGTGACGGAACAGGAACCGTCACAGGGAGCCTGATGCAGTCTGGGCACCATTCCCCCTCCAGAACCAGTGGAGACATGCATCCACTCCGTCTGTCCTTAACAGGATGAAGCACTCTGGGCACCAGTCCCCCTCCAGAACCAGTGGAGACATGCATCCACTCCGTCTGTCCTTAACAGGATGAAGCACTCTGGGCACCAGTCCCCCTCCAGAACCAGTGGAGACTGTTATCCACTTGAGAGACTGTGGCTTTGCACTCCCCAGGATGGTACAGTGGGCAAGCCATCCACTGTAGAGACTTGAGAGACTGTGGCTTTGCACTCCCCAGATTGGTACAGTGGGCAAACCACCCACTGTAGAGACTTGAGAGACTGTGGCTTTGCACTCCCCAGGATGGTACAGTGGGCAAACCACCCACTGTAGAGACTTGAGAGACTGTGGCTTTGCACTCCCCAGGATGGTACAGTGGGCAAACCACCCACTGTAGAGACTTGAGAGACTGTGGCTTTGCACTCCCCAGGCTACATCAATGGGCATGGAGCCCCGTCGTGGATCTGGCATGGTGCTGTAATCCGGCTGAGGTGCCCCCCACTTCCCTTCCTCCTGAGGTGCCTGTTGTATTTCGATCTGATGCCCCTGCAGTGTTCTCTCCGTTTGTGGACAGGTATCTAGTGTGGGCCTCGCCCATGCATTTTTGGACCAGTGGTGCACGGACATTGATATGTGCATACATGCACTACTTCTCGTAATGTATATAATTTTGAATGTGTATATATATCTGTATATATTTGGAACTGTATTTTGATACATTACAATGTTTGAACTGATTTCCTTTTATCTTTGCATTCTTCCGGGGGGGTTGTGGGTTGTTACTGTGATGTTTGGAAATGCGTTGGTGTGTGTGTTGTAATGTGCGAGGGTGGGGTTGGGGGCGGGGGTGTTGCGTGTGTGTCCCCCTTACTTTTGCCTCCCCCCTCCCCTAAGTCGTAGGTGCAGTACTCACCGTTGTCTTCGGCGCCGCTGTTGCTGGTGTTCGTAGATGAGCAGGAAGACAAGAGCAGGGAGTATTTGTAATTCTGACTCCATGGTGTCCTCCTTCCTCGTGGAGTATGTTGAGGTGAGCGTTTTCCCATTGCAAAAGCTCTTTCCGCCGTGTTTTTATCCACGGTGAATCCGCCCTGGAAAAGGTGGCGGGTTGGCGGGTTGTGATACTGTGGGCGGTACATTGTCTTCCGTCTGTCTGTTCCGCCGTGGCGGGCGGTGTGTTAAAGTGGCTGTCTATGTTGCCGGTTTCTGCCACGGTCATAATTCCCTTTTTGTGTCCGCCGGCCTGTTTGCGGTATTACTGCACATTTAACACCGTCCGCCAGGGTTGTAATGACCCCCTAATTCCTCAAATTGGACTGCCCCTTTACTACCAATCTGATTGCTACACACCTGTATTTGAGCATAAGATATACCCTCATATAAGTGTGTAGGACAGCCATTTTTAGGTTTTACCTGCACAGCGCTTGTGCTGTCTTTGTGGAATCTATTGTATTTAATATAATTCTTGAAAGGGGCTTGCATCCCTCCCTCACGTTTCATTGGGGTGTGTGCTTGCCTCTTACTTTTCCTCCATTTCTATTGGCTGTAGTATACTATTTCCTGATGTTCATCCGTGTGTTTCTCTTATCTGTCTCCCAAACACCAATTTCATCCATTTTGGTGGAACTTCTTTAAAGCATCTCAGCCTGCTGTCACTACAGGAGCTACACCCTTGCTTTAAAATTACATTGCTGGCTGCGTGCCATGGACTCAGCACTTGGAGACCTTGTCATCCCACTTTTGCATGCTGGGATAGTCAAGCTCCCATTGCAACACCATTTACCAGTCCCCCTGGGTCAATTCACACCCACCAGTCCCTCCTGTGGACGAAACAGGCACCCACTCTAGTTTAAATTCTCCTTCTCGCTGTTATTTTTTTCAACACCCCCACTTCTGCTCTCCCTTGTTTTTAAGGCCACCTCTGCCTCCTGCATTGTTTATTAATCCTCTCACCAGGGATGGTGCATGTCTCTTCTCTAGACACAGATAAGGGTGCTCTGTGAGTTGTCATTCCACCAAGGAATACCTTCAATGGGGTCCGTGTGGCAGTGTCTTTCGAGGTGCTCTGAAAGGCACACGCACAAAGAAATTAGTGACTACTCATCTGCCCTGCCAGCAACCAAATGGATACAACTAACCCCGGAGGTGGCTTTCAGCCCGCTTATCACAGAGCCCCTGGCAACTGTTTATGAGTGGAGGGTGCAGTGCTGAATCATTTATAAAATGATTGGGTGTTTGCAGCCATCTTGCACTGCTTTGTTTTTTAGAAACAGGAGAAGAAAGGTGAATTTGTTTTACTATTTGCTTTATTTTCAAAATGGCTTTTATAATCATAGATGCATAACACAATCCCCCATTTGATATACACCATAAATGATATTTGTTGCAATGTAACAACACTAGTCAATATAATGCACGTATTATGTATTTTATAATTAAATCCTTTGCAGACTTACGTTTTTCAATGTAAACATTTATTTAGGAGCAGTTCACACAGGAACATGGCCTTGCATGGTAAATGACCAGTGAAGGCATCCAGCTAGTTCCTTGTGGCAGGGACACATTATCCCTGTACACAGGGTACCCTGTGAAAAAGATTGATGTTAAGTGACTGCGATATTATTTGGATTTTTTTTAATTTACAATAAGCACATTATCCTAGCAAGGCTTCACTGTACCAGGGAAATGCAGAAAAGACTTTAAAAAAATCAAATGGTCTTTTGTCTGATGATGAGTGCCTTACCTGGAGATGGGGGAGGTCTTTTAGAGAACTACAAGAGACAGAGGGTGATAGTGAGCAAATGAAAGATGGACTGAAGTGTTGTGTTGTGTGGGAGAGAGAGAAATCGGAGAGACAAAACGTGTGTATTGGACTCTGACAGCAAAATATAATTTGCCCCATTTTCAAAATGACTGTGTTTAATGATATACGCTTTTGTCAATTTATTTTTAGTACTGTGAAAACAGCAAATATGTTAATGAAATATTCCTTCATGTAGCGCTAACTGCTGCATGTCTGTTGTTTCTAAGTGGTCCTGACAATATCAGATGTGACTGTAACACAATCAGTTGTATTCCATTTAACCATCTTGGCCCCCCAATATCCTCAGAACACCACATTTGTCAGTGGTAAGCATTCAGATCATTGAGCTATCTGTTATCAAGAATTTCAGTCCAGAATAGCATATTATCGATCCAGTTAAAAGGTTCTGAGATTTTCTGAGATTTCATTCTCGGGTGAGTTGTACACTCTCTCCAGAAAAATCTTAATTTCATTATTATGGATCAATACAGTTTCATCAATGTTGACCATTATTTCTCTGATATCACTGAGGGTAAACCCGTAGCCAGTACTCAAGAGTGGCTTTAAAACTTCATTTGCTTTTTCAAAGAGTGCAAACTTAACCAAAGGCTGGCAGTTACATTGCTGCTGGGACCTCATTGTACATTCATCCTTTCAGATGTATGCACGCATGCAGTTCGGTTGAGCATACAATTGTGCTGCAAATGCATTTACCTCGCAGGTTAGATCAGCTACCGGGGTGAAAACATCATCTTGGAAGAAACTGGCTGCAGATAATAACATCTTTGCCCTTTGAGACTCACATACTCTGTACGTTGTCCTTTTGTTAATCCCTTTGGCCCTAGTTATGGGTACACCACAGGTAATACATTGAAGATCCTCTGCTTTCTAATCAGTTGTTGGAGGTGGATGAGGGGTAGCCATTAATCTTCTGTGTGGATAAGGATTGGTTTGGCTGCTGTCCCTTGTTCAAAAGACTCAGATTCTTCTTGTGATTCACTGGTTTCTGCTATTTTTTAATTATTTTTTACAGGCCTTTTTCATTGAATACGACTTGTAGCATGTGTTGTTATAATGATAAAATATTTGATCCTCTTCACCCATCATTTTCAATCTTTTGTGAACTTTGTATTGCTGTATTTCTGCAGCATCTCAAATTCTCTTCTGTCCAGACACAGTTGATGTAGGCTTCTCTTTTGGATTATTTGGCATATGACACATTTTTCTTTGTTGAAGTAGTCCTCAGATTTTGTAGTTAGCAACACTTTGGGCCTGATTCTAACTTTGGAGGACGGTGTTAAACCGTCCCAAAAGTGGCGGATATACCACCTACCGTATTACGAGTCCATTATATCCTATGGAACTCGTAATACGGTAGGTGGTATATCCGCCACTTTTGGGACGGTTTAACACCGTCCTCCAAAGTTAGAATCAGGCCCTTTGTCAGGAGGTAAAAATCCTCTGCTACTACCTGCTTCGCTCATGTTTACCAATTTGAATCAACTGAAAACCTGAGGCAAAAACATTATGATGACTAAAACACATCATTATAGAGTCTCCATTTTGGAAAATGGCACCTTGAGGAGTTATTTTATGTCTCTAGAAGACTAATTGACCCCCAAAACCTATGTTTTGATGCCAAACTGAAGTATATAGGTGTGATGGTTCCTGAAATATTACATCATCACTGCAACACATTAACCATTTTTAAAAATGTCATCCAGAGAAAACGCGGATCAGCAATGTCTACCTAAGCTAAATTACTCCTCTAATGATCCAAAAACACAAATCAAAAATGAAAATCTCTGAGCAACACTTTTTTACGGCTGTATATGAGGGAGCCAAGATTATATAGTGTTGCTTACTTCAAAGTGTTCAACTAAAAAAAAAGGTTTCTAGCTCAAATGGTTCAAAGTTCAAAGGTTACTAAAACAAAAGTACCAAAATGTGGTCCAGCTTAATGGGAAGCCATTTCAGTCTATATGGCTTTTTTCGGTTGTTAAAACTGGTGCAGTTAAGTGCACCTTTGCCTAGACAGTGTAATGGCTGCTGAAATCAAAAACTAATAATAGCATATCAGACAAGGTTACATTAGTGGGCACCCTATGCAAGATTGTAAGCACTGATCACCCCAGTTGATCAGGCAGGGTTCCCAGCAGAAATGTCACAAAGGCATTGTCCCTTTCAAATGTTTTTATGTTTGTCACTGTAATTTTTTTTTGAAAAGATGCTGCACATCAGCGTGGACTGCCATGAAGCACGGCCTAAAGTAAATAAAAACAAAGTACTATGACTCTGTCAATGATGGCCACACCTTAGTGCCTTGCCTTATTTACTTTGAGACATGGTGCCCAGCAGCCCTTGCTGCTGTGAAACATCTTTAAAAAAACATTGACAATGCCAATAGGTCTAGCAAAGGTGAAACCTATTGGCTTTCCCAATGCTTGTTAATACCTGCTTTGAATTGTTAATCATGCTACTCACCTCACTTTCACTTGCACTGTACCATCTTGGTTATCACTGATATCCTGATAGTAATGCATTTCAAGAATGACTTATTCAAATACACTTACAATCAAATATACAGCACTTTCTTTTGAATTTACATGTTACTTATTCTGTTTGTCAGTTGGATATCAAATCATTCCAGGATATCAGGTAATGTCAGGAGCTTGCAACTGCTTTTCATGAGTACTTCCAGAAGGAACCATTGTTTTGTCCGTTGCTCCTAAAGCTACAGCAACAATAGCTTCACTTGTGTGGCTGATGTAAGTATTAATTTAAAACAAATGGATCAGTGTGTGCAGCACAGAGAAACACTCAAGAAAGACACAGCCATTTGATCTGATAATTGAGTGGTAAGGAGTGAGAAAGGAAGAAAACCCACTAAACCATACAGTCTTCCATAGGCTTTGTGATGAGTGATATATGGTAGTCAGCAATGGATGCCTGCAACAGGTCTGTCACTCTAGAAGACGAAATTTAATCTTCAAGGCTCAACAACAAGATATCAAAGAATGATGCATTCCTATCTACTTCTATGAGAAAAAGCAGATTTAGAGAGGCCTGCCCCGGGGACTGCAAGCTGAAATGGGTGAGATATATTAATAGTGCAGCATAAGTGAATCCTACGTGATTATTAACTTGTGTGAGACATGATGATGATAGACATAGCTAAACATCTTTATTGTTTTGGTGATCAATCATTCAGAGTACTTGCTGCTAGGTGTTTGGAATCACTAGTACTAGTATAACCTTAGTTAATTGTATGCTTGCTTATGTTCCAAACTCTGAATCCGTGTGCACCTGTTTGTCTCGTCTCAAATATTCTCATTATCTTTTCTAAATCTCCAGACCTTCTCTTTTCCCAAGAAATAAAACATCCATGATGCTCCTGTTCATGATTTAACACTGCTTCCAAGACGGACAAATAAGAATGCAGTTGCACCATTTGTGCACTAGTATTTTGTTTTTTAACTTTTATTGAAAATATTGTTCAACTGTGTGTATCACTGCCATTTTGGACCTCAGCTTTAACAACTATAACTATCTAGGGAGTCTGTTGCTGCTAAAGACTGAATAGGATAACTTAATTGTCCACTTTCTTCTATGACTTAATTGTCCTCTTCTTTCTTTGACGGTTGTGCCACGGTCATGGTTTTGGTGAATGTTGTGTTTGTCTCTAAAATTCTCCATACCCACCCAATCATAGATACTGTAGCCCCATTCCTTCAAGATGTGAGATTGATTGTGCTGTTTTCTATTTCAACCATCACCAGATCGCTCAGTTGGTGGGTGGATCGTTAAACGGTTACAGAGGAAGGTTACAAAAATTGCTACTTTGCCCACACCATCCCCCTTGTCTAGGCTTGACACACATCTCATAGTGCACATAATAAATTGTAATAGGCTGAAGGTAGGTACTGCGCCATTTTTTCCTAATCTACTCTCCATGGAGAATCAATCTACCTGATGATTCTACCAAAGCTAACCTTCTGCTGTGACTTGAATGATCATTATGATTACTTTAGAAAATGACTCCCTACCTACATTGTGTTGATTTATGCTGGTGCTTGTCTTTGATTTTCCACTTTCTATTTGTTCAAGTTGCTAACTCCTGCATCAACAGCAAGCCCTGAGGAAGTTGCCAGACAATATAATTCTGCTCTGGTAAACACTGGTTGAAGATAGTGGTTGAGTTAAGAGGTAGACAAGCCTTTGAAGTATGAATGATAAACACATTTTCTGTATTTGATTAATATTTGTTGTAGTTTTCCTCCTTAGTGGTAAATGGTGAGTAGGTTCAGAGAATAGGGCATTACACAGACAGTACTAGAACTGACTAAAGGGAGGTAGGTGCTCTCAGGTGACATCAAGTGATGAAGGGGACAGGTATGCTTTGGGGCAAGCCAGAGGTAAGGGAGCTGACGTCAAGTAGATACTAGGTAATAGACTAATGAGAGAATATTGAGGGTGGACAACTGGAGAGTTTATTTGTGCTGGAACAGGTTCAGGGCTCAGATTCTGTTCTGGTGGTTCGTAGGTGGAGCATCCTGTTTTTCAACAGTAAAACATGCAACAAAAGGAAAGACTAACCATAATAATAAGTAACCATAACACATCAAACAACAGTCTCACCTTCAAAAACATGAAAGCCCTCAAAATCTATCCCAATAAAACTATCTCTTTCCCAACTGTCTCAACCTCACCCACCCAACCCCCCTCCCAGAACCCTCAAAAAATTATCCTAATAAAACCTACCACTTTTACAACTGTCTCTTTCTTAACATCCACAACAGGTCCACATCGATCGTATAACTGGACCTTATATCCACCAGTGTTTTCATAAGCTCCCTTTGGTTGTTTTTCAGTTCCTTCATGCCGTCCACAATTTTCTAATTGAAGGTAAATGACAGTTTTAAGGGACTGGTACACCAATCTTGGCCACCTATTGTGGCTAATGCGAATTTATTTTACTGTGTTATACTGTATCTTAGATGCTATCCCTCTATTCCACCCAGGGGTAAGCTTTCTCTGGTGGCTAACACCACTCTTGGTAACGTAAGTGCACAAAGTAAATGACGATTATTGAAAAAGCATGACATAGAATAGACATCACAATCTCCTTATACCCGTAGTCCTTTATTTGTACATTTCAGGAATGCTTCTAAACAGGCTCTTAAGATAGTGAGTGCTATTAAAAAAATCCTTGACAATTCACTGAGATGGGTAGACACAAACACCAAACCTCCACCACTAGATAGGCAACAGTGAGAAAGTTTCACCCATGGCACAACAAGACTTGACTTTTATTCCAGGGTTTATCGCTTCACCAAAATATGCTGGTTAGGAGCTCTGCGTTTAATGTATGGGCAGGGTCCATGGCACAGTTGCATTTTTCGGTGAAAGTAGTTCTTGAGTCTCACTATCTGAACCACTTACATTCCAGATGTCATGCAATGAGGAAGATGGAAATTATTTAACAAGAAGGCATGTTTTTTGTAATTAATCTCAGCCTCCCTTTGTGACAAATTGCACTTTTTATAACAGAGATAGGAAAAACATAAATTAAGCTTATATGGAAGTATATTATAAGAAAAGAGAATTTTCACCCACCAATTGTCTGATTTTATGCCATGGAGAAGAGAATGACCAGTCTCATAGTCTACTAAATAAAATACTGTATAGTGAGAAATATATGAATCTTGGAACAAGGAGTTGTGTATTTATGTGTTGGTACTCATGCTTCACCACATTGTTTGGTGATAACTAAATCATATTCTGCCTGTGCCTTTGGCCCCTTAATTGACATTATTTGATGGAGGTGTCTGAACCAATGAAGGATGTAGTCAAGTTATTTTCAGATGCCTGGCTCTGTCTCTGGCTCAGACGCAAGGTTCTCCTGGATCCTCAAGCCCAAAATGGAACTAGCCTTCTTGTGGCTTCTGTCTGCCTCTCGTGCTGTAAACATAAGCACCACGAATTAAGAACAAGTCATTAACGTTTGATGTAAAAATAAAGAGGGAAATAGATGCCCACCTATTGGCTTAATTTCACTATGTGAAACCAGGAAACTTAATTCCCAGCTTCCCCATTTGACCAAATTTTGTGATCCTGGGCACTTGTCTTACTTTGCTTTCTCTTTCTTCCTTATCACATATGAGAGCACCTTGAAATTCACAAGTTGAGGATGTGAATTGTCAAACATTTTGTTATGTTTGATTTAATAACATGTAACTTTGTTGCATGTATAATAATAACCCAGGTCACCCAGATCAGAGGGTGCACATGACAAATGACTTGCCTCTTGCTTTGCTAATGGCATTGTTGCCAGGGTGGGGGGCATGTTTGAAAAAGTTCACATAAAATAAATGCATCTCAATACAGTGATATAATCTGATGTAAAAGGCTTCTGCTTGTTTGAAATACACATTTTTTCGAATTTTAAAGAGGGTGTTCGCATGTTTTTTCATATTTTATATGTTTATGCACAATGTCCTTAAAATGAATGTGTTCTTAGAGATAAGTGATGAAGGACACCTTTCTTTATTTCTTTTCCTTTACCTCAGTTAACATGTAAATAAATGTTTGCATACTTAACAGCTTTCTGAAGGTTAGTGTTCAGTAAAGTAAGCAGCAGCCCAGTGCTGCTGTTCACTAGGATGGCACATGTAAAATTCAGGAGGGCCACGAGCGGCTCCCCGATTGTACTTTGAGTATATAGGGTCTGAGGGAAGAAGAAAAGAACAAAGATTGTGGTACCAACTGCAAACATGTTTGCTTTTTCAGTCAATTACACAGAGTTTCTTGTTCTGTAGGGCCACTAAACATTTTGGGCCTGATTACAACTTTGGAGGAAGGTATTAATCCGTCCCAAAAGTGACGGATATACCACCAGCTGTATTACGAGTCCATTATATCCTATGGAACTCATAATACGGGTGGTGGTATATCTGTCACATTTGGGACGGATTAACACCTCCTCCAAAGTTGTAATCAGGCCCTTTATGTGATTACATGCCCCTAAGACATTTTTACACATAATTCACATACTACTATTCCAGTACATGGTACTAAATAATCTATGAGGCAACCACCTGCATAATTAAAAGAGAGTTTTTTGTTGCTCAAATGGATAAACGTGTAAATAAATTAATTTATATAGATGTAGCTTTATGTGAAGAATACTAATAAAATAGACTTACATCTTCAATGCCTTCTACTGAGCAATAAAAATAACATTAAAAAAATAAACATCACTTACCTGTCAGAGCCCACACCTCAATCCTGCTTGCAGTAAATGCCATTAGTCCAGTGGTTCATGACCTACTGATCTGTCTGTCCAACACCTGTGAGGCATCCTGCACCAACATTTACCCCAGCGGTCCTTTCTTTTTGCAAAAGTGTACCTCTTGCCAGGTCTGCTGCCTACCACCAACATGAGGAATAGGTGGTGATGCACCAAAAATTCAAGTGCTTCTACCAACTCCTATGAAAAAATGCTGCGTTGGTGTGAGAAATGTGGTTGTTGGCTGAGTGGCTATTAAACCTGCTCAGGCAACAGCCTCCATCCCTGTCAGGGTGAACCACAAAAGCCACTAAATTACCTGTGCTTGCACCTCTGCTAGCTTGGCACAAAAGCAGTCAAGCTTAACTTAATGGCAATATGTAAAGTATTTATGCAGTACACAAACACTAATAAAGTGACAACACAAGCAAAATCCCATACCAATTTAGAAAATATAGTAATTTGTACTAAATAATTTTACTCCAAAACAACAAAACTCCAATCAGTAGAGCTGGGGTTATGAATTTTTAAAGTTTAAACTTAAAATTAGCACCTACAAGCTCAAAGCACCAACCGTGGACATCTAGTTGTGCGAGGCTGGGTCAAAGTTGAAAAATATGGCTCGCTGCGTTGGAGCATTAGTCAGATACAAAGAGTGGAAGTAGATTTTGGTTGGTCCGTGCTTACCTTTGGAGTTAAAAAGAAATTTGAAGAAAAATAACCTTAGAAGGTAGAAGTTCGGGGGGACAATGCTGCAGGCGGAGCCTCTGGATGAGTCATCGTCATCGGGGAGTTGCTGGAAGAAGTTGCAGTGAAGACTTCCATATTCAGTCTTATGGCATGATTTAGATATTAATATAACAGAAAGATTTGTGGTTCCTCTGGGGAAGAATATGAATTACTTTCACTTCTGAGGGTCCCATTTTTATACATGGTGTCTTCTTTAAAGCAGACGTTTCTAGAGCATTCCCTTTGAAGTGCTTGATGTTTCCTGCCTCCTCTGACCTGGCTCTAGACTGGCTGAATGAAGAATGCAGTGGTTGGGAGTCCACTGTGTGAAGGCTGGGCATAACCTATTCAGTTGCAAGTGGGGCTGTGCCCAGCTCTGTCCCCCATCCTGCCAGTGATGGCCCACCCATGCACATCTAAATCATTTATTGTGTGGCTGCCTGGGAGGAATAAACAAAGTCCAACTGCCAACTACATTCAGTCATGTGACACGGGAACAGGTTGCAGGCACCAAATAGTTAAGGCAGGTGGAAAATGCCAGGTTTCTAAAAGTGGCATTTTCAAAATTGTGGCTTAAAATCTAACTATACCATTAAAGAGGATTTTAAGTCACAATTTGTCAGACACCAAACATGGAATCTTTCCCTGTTCCCAATCAAAAGTTAGCATTTTTAATTGTAATAAAGCAACCCAGTGTTATCATAAGGGAGAGGTAGGCCTCAGGGTAGCAAAAATAAATGTAGGTGTTTTTCACTACCAGGACATGTATGACTTAAGAGTACATGTATAACCTTTTAATTACAATGCACACTGTCCCATGAGCTACCTAGGACCTACCACAGGGGTGACATATCTAATAAAAGGGGTGTTTAAGGCTTGGCCAGGGGGTTATTTGAACAAGTCGAATTGACAATTTAAAACTGATTCAGGCTGCTATGGCACACATTGGACATGTGTTAAGAGGCTACTTCACTGTGTGGCACAATATGTGCTGCAGGCCCACAGGTAGCAGTTAATTAACAGTCCATGGGTAAATGGGATGCCACTGTACTAGGGACACATAAGTAAATTAAAGGCTCCAATCAGGTATACACCAATTTTACCATGGTTTAGGGAGTGAGCACACACACTTCAGCACTGAATAACAGTTGTAAAGTGCACAGAGTCCTAAGGCCAACAAAAATGAATTCTGAAAAAATAGGAGAGGTGAAGGCAAAAGGTTTTGGGGTAACCCTGCGAAGAGAGCCAAGTCCAACAGCTGGGTTACTCCCTTGCTCCGACTTCAGGACTGGGACTGGGAATGAGTGCCCTGGGATTTACTCCAACCTTCTCATCATAGTGCTTATCTTTCGAGTATGTGTAATGCAGTTGTGAATATCTATGACACAACAGCCTTTAGATGCGTAAAGTTGGGTCACCGAAGAGTGCAACAATGAAGGCGCACCTCAATGAAGAGCTTAGGTAACAGAATCATCAATTTCAACCTGCAAATTATAATAGTTGCCCATGGCATATGTAGAGGCCCATTTAGGACTTCATAAGTACTGCTGATGTAGTACAAAATCCTATTAATGAACCTATGTGCAGAAACCTCCACTTATGCCACTCTTTTCTGTGTAGAGATCTCCCCTATGTGTGTGAAGATTTCTGCATATGTAGGTATACATGATGGTAGTGAATGTGGGAGAAACCAGGGAAGTGACTGTAAAATGCAGAATACTTATTTCTAAATCAGTAGGGGTTATGGAGGAATACATGAAAATACAAACACCCACATTGTTTTAGTATCAAAATGTAGGTTAAATAAAAAATGAAATAGTGTATCATTTTGAAAATCATATGAGCTTTATTTAAAAAAATAATGTAATTAAACTTTTAAAGTTTTAATAAAGATTTCAAATTAATTTAAAACCACATAACCAGTAACTAAATTTAATAAATAGTAATATTAACCCCTTCGCTGCCAGGCCTTTTCCAACTCCTGTGCCAGGAATTTTTTTGGCAATTTGGGGCAGTTCACGCTTAGGCCCTCATAACTTTTTGTCCCCATAAGCTAGCCAAGCCAAATTTGCATCCTTTTTTTCCAACATCCTAGGGATTCTAGAGGTACCCAGACTTTGTGGGTTCCCCTGAAGGAGGCCAAGAAATTAGCCAAAATACTGTTACATTTTTTTTTCTTCAACAAAATGGGAAAAAGTGGCTGCAGAAGAAGGCTTGTGGTTCTTTCCCTGAAACTGGCATCAACAAAGGGTTTGCGGTGCTAAAATCACCAGCTTCCCAGCTTTCAGGAACAGGCAGACTTGAATCAGAAAACCCAATTTTTCAACACAAATTTGGCATTTTACTGGGACATACCACATTTTTACGATTTTTTGTGCTTTCAGCCTCCTTCCAGTCAGTGACAGAAATGGGCATGAAACCAATGCTGGATCCCAGAAACCTAAACATTTCTGAAAAGTAGACAAAATTCTGAATTCAGCAAGGGGTAATTTGTGTAGATCCTACAAGGGTTTCTTACAGAAAATAACAACTGAAAAAAAATAATATTGAAATTGAGGTAAAAAAACAGCAATTTTTCTCTACGTTTTACTCTGTAACTTTTTCCTGCAATGTCATATTTTTTAAAGCAATATACCGTTACGTCTGCTGGACTCTTCTGGTTGCGGGGATATATAAGGCTTGTAGGTTCATCAAGGACCCTAGGTACCCAGAGCCAATAAATGAGCTTCACCTTGCAGTGGGTTTTCATTCTATACCGGGTATACAGCAATTCATTTGCTGAAATATAAAGAGTGAAAAATAGCTATCAAGAAAACCTTTGTATTTCCAAAATAGGCACAAGATAAGGTGTTGAGGAGCAGTAGTTATTTGCACATCTCTGAATTCAGGGGTGACCATACTAGCATGTGAATTACAGGGCATTTCTCAAATAGATGTATTTTTTACACACTCTCTTATTTTTGGAAGGAAACAATGTAGAGAAAGACAAGGGGCAATAACATTTGTTTTGCTATTCCATGATCCCCCAAGTCTCACTTGTCTCAAATGATACCTCACTTGCCACAATTTTCCTACCACCCGCGTTCCCCCAAGTCTCCCAATAAAAATGATACCTCACTTGTGTGGGTAGGGCTAGCGCCCACGATAGGAAATGCCCCAAAACACAACGTGGACACATCACAATTTTTGACAGAAAACAGAGGTGTTTTTTGCAAAGTGCCTACCTCTAGATTTTGGCCTCTAGCTCAGCCGGCACCTAGGGAAACCTACCAAACCTGTGCATTTTTGAAAACTAGAGACCTAGGGGAATCCAAGATGGGGTGACTTGTGGAGCTCTGACCAGGTTCTGTTACCCAGAATCCTTTGCAAACCTCAAAATTTGGCTAAAAAAACACGTTTTCCTCACATTTTGGTGACAGAAAGTTCTGGAATCTGAGAGGAGCCACAAATTTCCTTCCACCCAGCGTTCCCCCAAGATTCCCAATAAAAATGATACCTCACTTGTGTGGGTAGGCCTAGCGCCCGCGACAGGAAATGCCCCAAAACACAACGTGGACACATCACAATTTTTGACAGAAAACAGAGGTGTTTTTTGCAAAGTGCCTACCTGTAGATTTTAGCCTCTAGCTTAGCCGGCACCTAGGCAAACCTACCAAACCTGTGCATTTTTGAAAACTAGAGACCTAGGGGAATTCAAGATGGGGTGACTTGTGGGGCTCTGACCGGGTTCTGTTACTCACAATCCTTTGCAAACCTCAAAATTTGGCTAAACAAACACGTTTTCCTCACATTTCGGTGACAGAAAGTTCTGGAATCTGAGAGGAGCCACAAATTTCCTTCCACCCAGCGATCCCCCAAGTCTCCCGATAAAAATGATACCGCACTTGTGTGGGTAGGCCTAGCGCCCGCAACAGGAAATGCCCCAAAACACAACGTGGACAAATCACAATTTTTGACAGAAATCAGAGGTGTTTTCTGCAAAGTGCCTACCTGTAGATTTTGGCCTCTAGCTCAGCCAGCACCTGGGGAAACCTAGCAAACCAGCACATTTTTGAAAACTAGAAACCTAGGGGAATCCAAGATGGGGTGACTTGTGGGGCTCTGACCAGGTTCTGTTACCCAGAATCCTTTGCAAACATAAAAATTTGGCCCCAAAAACCTTTTTCCTCTCATTTCGGTGACAGAAAGTTCTGGAATCTGAGAGGAGCCACACATTGGCGCAAAAAAAAATAATCCCCGGTGCCTAGTGGTTTCTGCCCACTTTGGGGCAGATTGACCTAAAATCGGCCGATCTGCTCCCAAGGGGGGCAGAAATGGTCTAAATACAATTTGCCCCCCAGGGGAGCGACCCTTGTCTAATGGGTCGCTCCCCATCTCTAAAACAACAAACAAACAAAAAAAAAAAAACACCCCAAAAAAATTTGCCCTGGTGCCTTGAGGTTTCTGCCCCCGGGGGCAGATCGGCCTAATAACAATAGGCCAATCTTCCCCCGGGGGGTGGCAGAAATGGCCTAAAATACATTTACCCCCTCACCACCCAACCCCCCCGGGAGCGACCCTTGCCTACGGGGTCGCTCTCCTTGCATGACATTGGCGCAAAAAAAAAATCCCCGGTGCCTAGTGGTTTCTGCCCACTTTGGGGCAGATTGACCTAAAATCGGCCGATCTGCTCCCAAGGGGGGCAGAAATGGTCTAAATACAATTTGCCCCCCAGGGGAGCGACCCTTGCCTAATGGGTCAATCCCCAGCTCTAAAAAAACAAACAAACAAATAAAAAACACAAAAGAAAAATTTGCCCTGGCGCCTAGAGGTTTCTGCCCCCCCTTGGGGCAGATCGGCCTAATAACAATAGGCCGATCTGCCCCCAGGGGGGACAGAAATGGCCTAAAATAAATTTGTGTGGGTGGGGGGACAGTTCCCGGGTGCAGGATGAGGTGATCTCGTCCAAGGCACCCGGGAACCGGTGCCTTGGACGAGATCACCTCGTCCAAGGCACCGTAGGGGTGAAACTAATATTGTGATGTTTCTTAACTTTGATTAAAAACAATATTTAAAAATCAAATTAATATTGGTTTCATATTCAATTATTTTTTAACATTTACTTTAAGGAGTTACTGTGCTGTAATATTTAATTTTATTAGTTTTAGGTTACTAAAAACGATTAAACTTTAATAGTAATAAATGTTTTTTCCCGATACTTACCAATAGGGAGATCTTCGCCTTAGTGGTGTGTAAAAAGTTATTAGTAGTAGTGAAAGCTGGACAGTCAGAGCCCTTCAATTTACACCTCATGCCTTGGATGCAAGTTGACAAAATATCAGTAGTACCAAATTAACACTTATCCTTCATCAGTGACTTGACGTTAGGTAAGTCTACGCTTCACTTTTTATTGTTTCGTACATTTTAAAAAATACCAACGTTATGTTACCTAAGACTTCTTTTTAAAAGGTTCTCTTTAAGACACTGCATACCGGATTTGTTATTTTTTTGATAGATTTTAAAGTGATATTTGGAAGTTGTCCAACCTTACATACTGCTCACATAGGGCTACTAATGGAAATCAAGGGTATCAATACATTATTCTTTATATTTTTCCATTTCAGTAGTTAACATTTGAAGCCACAAGGGCAATTGAGGTGACGGCTTACACCTTTTATTAATGCTTTACAAACAGTTAAACAATGTTCTCCCTCTGTGTGGTAGATAACCGCCCCACATTGTCCAAATCCATTAAGATTTAACTTTACAGATTGATGCACAATTACTGAGAAAGAGGTAGGAGAATGGAAGCACCATGCTAAAAACAAATGCATCATTGACAAAGCCATCACAACCTGAACCTCTGCTTATTTTGCAGACAAGCACACCATCTTTGGTGGTTCTTGGCACACCCGCAGCCAGGACACCATCATGCAGCAGACTATCAAATGTAAATAAAGAAAAACAAGGCTGCTGGCCTTTTCCTTCTATCCACCAAGGATCTGGAACAACATCCCCATATCATCAGGACTGCCACAGCACTGCTCAAATTTAGGAAAGAGTTGAAGATACACCTCTTTGAAATGCACTACATCATTGTGCATTAACCGTCCACTAACCAACTACCTCTCATTTTCCTTGTTTCCTTAATTGCCTTTTAACCTGTAGACTGCTATGCTACCTATTACCTAGGTTTGTGCTACGGAAATACCACACATATACATGCAAACTCCTTATTTCTGTTGATATGCTTCTGTGCCGGAAGACTCTAAAGAACCATGAGTGAAAAACCCATGCAAATAGGAAGTGCAATAAAGACTGAGGAAAAAGAATGACAATAGAAAATGACTCTGTACCTTTACAGTGGTAGTATGGGACATTTTCGCATGACAGTGCCCTTGTGTTATGAAAATAATGGACTCATATGTAAAAGACAGACTTAGGTTGAGTTTTTCAAACATTTCACAGGTTTATCTATCCAAAGTCCCACTTCTAGTTACAATTTATTACCTCTCTGGGTGGGCCCATGCCTCTCCATACTTTCATAGACTCCTGCACCTCTACTTGTTTCATGGTCCATATTTTTCAGTTGTAATGCCATTCCTACTACGACTAAAAAGGAGCTGGAGGATATCCAGGAAATTAATGGCACTTCCCTCATATCAGGGGCAGAGTACGAAAAGCCTTGCTATTTTCTTACGAGCACCATTTGCAGGCATGTAGCCAATATTCACCTTGATATCACTGACTCTTTCCCCATTGCTTTGTGTACCACTTGGTTGATACTACAATATTCTACGTTCTAAATGAAAAAGGCCACCATTTTGTTTTCTGCAACTTTCTGTTTTGGAAGTTTTTGCTGTGCTCCTAAACCGACGCAAAACAAGATTTGAAATGTTTTGCACTCCAAATGCCCATCCCATTGGAGTCAAACGGAAACAATGAACAGGGGGACTGTATGCCCTAAGCGTACACCAACTATGCCGATATCTTCAGTAAAAATTGAGGTGCTCTTCTTCCTCCTCATTGAGACTATGATTGTGGAATTGATTGATTCCTGGCACAATCATTACTCATGAAGCAATGTATTCCTTGACTTTAAAATATGGTGAAGTTCTCATAGGAATTCAACCCTTACAACAACCCGTCTGCCAAACTGTAAGCCAGGTTGTTACTTCTTTGAGTTGTTAGGTTCTTTTTGTTTGAAAGATAGTATCATACTGCTCTTTTTTCTCTTGCGTTGGTACTCTCACTAAATCACATTTGTAAATGTCAATTTATTTCCAGGTGTAGATATAGGAAATACGTTAGATTGAACTTGCACTGTCTCTCAATCCAAATCATTACTAGTTATCCTTTCTCACCCTTCTTAATTTGTATTACTTAAAAGTCCCTCTGCAATGTACTTTTAGAAATAATCAACTTGCATTTTCTCTGTACTTCACAGACCATTCAGAGAGTGTGGATGTTTATCGAGTGCTGCTCTGTCATTGTTTTAAACTGCCAGACCCATGCTAAAAGGAGAGCTAAATTAACCTCCTCAATATTGTGAGACCAGCCCTCTATTTTTACCTATTCTCTGTGGAGATTCTTCCAGAGTGTGACTGCAATTCACAAAGTAAAATCCAGGCTCAAACAAATAGGAGCCTCTCCAAAGTCTTCCTTTATAAATCCCATGATTCTATCCTCAATTCGCTATTTATGATGAGTGAACATATTACCTTTGTTGTCCCATGTGAGTCACCTAACTCCTCTCACAGACACTCTAAACCAACCTGCTATTTTTCAACCACCAATAATCAGACAGTAAAAAGGATGAGTTCTAAATAAAGAATACTGAAAAAAAGATGCATTGGTAAAATAACAGCTAGAGTAGATCATTGAAAGAAATAATAAGGCATTATTAAACTACTGCAATAAAGGAAATTAGACCTTCATGCCCTATTCAAATATGAGAAACCGTGAACATATCTTCTGGACACAGTGGAACTCCTTCACAGTGATGCATAATTAGGAAATGGATGGCCTTTCAATGTGGTTAAATTTGGTGATAAAATATTTGATATTAATGTTTAGATATCAGACTATGTCTATGCATCTGGAAGCTTTTTGGTCATAGATTATCAATATATGCACAGATAATACGATGCAAGTTTCTCATATTATCTTTTGTACAGATTGTGGGATCAGTCAAAAGATTCCTCTTGTGAGATGCTCAGGGAAGCTGCGGTTTTGGTACGTGTGTGATAATAAATTTTCCTCAAGAAGGGAGATAGGAAAACACTGTGCCACTGAAATGTTGCCTCATAAAATAGATTTATGAATTTACCGTTTACACAGTTATTCAATGAAGTATATGTTCACAAAGCTATATTATGTTAATCAACAGAATCATCATTAATTATGTGATTGTGTTGGTTATGCTTGGCCAGAAGGAGAATGGCTCTGTAGTGAGTGTGTTCACAGTATTTGAATGTATTATGTGTGAGATTTTTAGGAGAAGAATAATTTCTATGGAAATATTTGTTACTATATTAGAGAGAATTAGTCATACATTTCATAAAAAAAGCAATTTATAATACGTAATAATTAGACATTTGTTAATTGATTTTATTACCCTATCCCTTTTGAAATTAGGGGGGTAGCTCTTGTGCATTCTGATTGTATTTGATGGATGGTATAAGACATGTCAAGATAATTACAGATTTATGATCACTTTGACAGTATTGTTTTGAAAATGTTATGCCAGTAAACTACAGGAGTCTAATATGGCTGTCAAAACATTTGAGTAGAGGAAAGTAAAATCTAATGTCTCTTCATCGAGATTTATCCCCTCAGTTAGAGTTTACCATTAAGAGCATGGTCCATCAGATTTTGGGCCCATCAGATTTTGGGTGATACATCAAGTCCCTCAGATGGTGTAGCCTTTTTACAGAGAATATTATTACTTTTTTCTTATTGAAAATGCCAGGGAAAGCCTGGTGGTCCTGAATGGAAAAGCATACAAAAGACCTTCACACACCACTCTGGTAGGAAACTTCCAGTACCTATGAACATTCACTCTTTGTTTTTTGTAATAACAAACTCCTGCATTGTGGGTTTTGTTGAACACAACATTTGTGCCCACTTTAAACACCTGCATTTATCATGGCAGCCACTCAAGCAGCCTTCAGTATCTTCAGGGGAGCTATGGTGAAGGTGGTTTTGTTGAAGGCACAGAGATGTCTACCTGCCTGGCCAACACCCCAACACCCTAATAAGTTAATTTCAACATAACCACAAATGGTTAGAACTATAAAACTGAAGATGCACTGGCTTACATTGCATGTCCACATTTAATAAATGGTCAAATAACCAAATGTAGATGCATTCATGTGCGCTCACGAATTCTAAATCCCAGATTTGCCCAGGTGTGCTTTTTCAGAGGGGGTAATTGGGGCGGAGGACCCCCAAAAACCTTTGAGTTGGATAATAGCCCACAGAGGCAGTTCGGACTGATGATCTAGAGTTTCTACCTTTCCAAGAGAAACATTTGAGGCATATATTCACATTTTAAGATTCTGCAAAGGCCTGGAAGTTATCCTTAAGTAGAAGTTTATGTGAAATCCTCTGTAATCATTTTGGCATTGCTGCCTTGGGATACTTTAATTTAGGTCTGGGCAGAAATATTATTCTCAGCACTACACTTGTAATGCAGAATTCCCTCTAAATACTACCATCCGGCACGTGGCATAATTATATTTCCATTGGCGCATGCAAGATTTGTTATGGTGTGCCGTGGTGAGTGTGATGAGATTTGCTGGTCACTTGCGCAGCTTCCGGTTGCCAAGGAGCCTTCCATCACCATTTTTGTGATGCTGGCAAGCACAAGCGGTATCGGCTGCTACTCGAAAAGACATTTTCAAGTGAATGTTCTACTCCAAAGGCAAGTTCGGGTTGTATTTTATTGAAAAAGTTGTTTTTTTAAATTTAATTTTTTTTTCAACATGGAGGGACTGCCCCAGAGATTACAACTTCTTCTTCCTGTCCAGCAGACTCCTCCTTGTGCTTTGTCCATCTTCTGGTCACTTTTCACTTGGATTTCGAGGTGGAAGGAGTGCTCTCTTTGTCTTCAATTCCTGCTGCATATATATAATTGGATTTTAAGGATTCTTTTTGTGATATCAGAAGTTGAAAATTGTTTGTGTGATGGTGTTGTGCGTTTGATACATGTACATGCACCAGTGTTAATTTTTACTTTCATTCGTTTTTTAAAGTTGGTTGTGGTGGGTGGCCTGGAGTTTCAGTAATGGCCTAGCCAATAATTTGCATTTCATTTTTTATCTTTTGTGAGGGTAAAAGGCTGCACAGTTCAGTACATTATCTCCATGATTGTTAAATTTGCACTGTTCATTTATTTTACTGTGTGGCCTAGTTTACTCACAAGCCAGCCAGTCAGTACGAGTCATGGGTACGTGAAGCAACTGTTTCTGTGGTTTATGGTGTTTTAAAACATCCTTTAGGTCAGGGATGGCATTGGATTGAATAAAAAATGTGGGTTTTTTTTGCATTTCACTTTTTTTTCTGCAAAAAGTGTATTTTGGTGAGATAATATTTGATGCCTCGGGAGGAAGTGTGTTGTTGTACAATGTTTATAGCTTACTTAATTTTCTTTTTAGGCATTGCTGAATAAATGGTAGTGTTTTCTTCACTGTTACCTTGCATCCTTTGTCTGGCCACTGAATGTATGTTTGCCATAGACCATGGTTTTGCAAAGTCGATCCTGGAGAGCCGGGTCCATGCCAGATTTTTTGCATATCCACATTTAGAAAAATGTAGATTTCTGAAACATCTTGTTTCTAAATGTGGATATGGTAAAAATCTGGCATGGACCCGGCTCTCCAACACCGACTTTGCAGAATCCTGCCATAGACCACCATTTGTCTTTGTTCTCCATGCCATGTGTCCGAGGACCATTTTGTGTAGTTATTGTCCATAGGCATGTATGAGTTTTCCATGGCTACTTGATTGTTCTTTGTTAATGTGGCCTGCAACCATTTTGTGTGGCCAGTCAGTGGGCTTTTACCATAGACCTGCATGTGTTCTTTGTTGTCCATGCCTCCTTGCTTCTTGTTGTTGGTTGACCATGTGGTTGACAGCCATTTTGTGTAGGCGGTCAGTGTGCTTTTGCCATAGGCCTGCATGTGTTCAGCCCTTATGTAAATCCTTTTTTTCCAGCTTTCAATGCCATTTTCTAGGTAGACTGATGGGAGAGGGCTCTGCCTTTTTAGTTATGTTCATTTTCTTTACTTTCCTCTGATATCAGTTTAATATGTCTGATAATCATTGTAGTATATGTCTGAACAGTGTTTCATATTATACGCATTTTCTTCCCATTTTTCACATGCACCTCCTTTCCTCTCAAATCCCAATGGGTTCCTCATAGTCCCCTAGTAAACCAGCACATTTTTTTTTTTTTTTTTTTTTTATCTTTTCATGTTTTTTAATTTAAAATATATACATTTTATTTTACTTTTTCCTACTTTTACCTTCTGCCTGTCATAGGTTCCTGCATTATATTTTTAAGGATTGTCATTTCGCATTTTCTCCTGGACCACCTGCCTTCTTTAGGCACATAGCCACACACACACACACACACCAGCATTAATTTTTTACAAACTATTACATTTTCACCTGGACCGCCCTACCTGCCACAGGTGCACACTAGCATTTATTTTTTAAGGATTATTTCATGTTCCCCTGGATCACCTGCTGCCTTAGACAGGATTATTCAATTTTTCCTGGACTCCCTGCCTTCCATAGGTGCACACCAGCATTAATTTTTTAAAGATATTAAATTTTCTGCTTGACCCCCCTGACTGCGACAGGTGTCTCGCCATAGATGCAAATAAAGCAAGCAGCCACATCTGTATGTTGTTATCCTTATTCAAAATGAAGTATTATGTTATGGCGGTGTAGTTTGTCTTTGGAATGGATACACTATTGATGTAAATTATTTAGGATAAAAAGTAACCATACTAAACTATATTGTTTATACTATCAATAATTCAAACTGCAAAATGACACATTTCACTAAATGTTTTTCTACCTAGTTTGCTTTTAGGTGCACATGACACATCACCCACAAAGTAGTGCCAGACAGAAGCCCAGCATAAAGTGACATGACCACAACACTTGAGTGCCTCCAGTCTATTTCTCTTGTTGCCAGGAAAGTGGCCAGCAAAGAGGAGAAGAGAAAGCAGCAGAATTCCACCACTGGCGTGTCACCCACAACCTTTTTCAGGAAACATGTGCATGCTGCACTGTCCTCCAGGCAACAAGCTAGGAACAGCACTCCCACATCAGCAGTATCACCAAAACCTAGGCCCAAGGCCATGTCTCTCAGCGAGGCAGCCACTACAGTCATGGAAATGAGCAGTGAGTATGAATTGGCTTTGTCTCAGATGCAAACTAGTACTGGTATCACCACCACTCCGCCAGCTTCCATATTTGTAAGGCACCAATATCCACCATTACCTCGGTCGAAGTACATACCGCAGAGATGCAATTGACGATATACCCATCTACCTCCTGTTTTTCAGGCATTGGCAGTGGCCCCAGTGGGCCACTAAAAAAAATCTCCTCCCCAGTTTGGGACTTCTTTACGATTAGCTAGTAGGAAGATAACATTGTAATGTGCTCCATGTGCCACACAAGTGTTCAAGGAGGTAAGCCTGGCTCTAACTATGTTACCGAAGGCAAAACAACCCATTTGAAAAAACATCACACAATCCGGTGGAAGGAGCAGTTTAAAAAAATTGCAGCAGGGGATGGTGGCGAAGAGAGAGCGGAATCAGTTCTGATCACGGTGGAAGGTGAAGTTGATGAAGAAGAAGAGGGTGACAGCTTTATGCAAAGCATACCTGCCCCAGTATAACCCGCCTCACCAACCTCGAAATGGAACTAGAGTCTGATGGAGCACCACAACATTAAGGGGCTGCCCCAGGACACACACTAAGGCGGTCATTCTGACCCTGGCGGTCAAAGACCGCCAGGGCGGAGGACCGCGGGAGCACCGCCGACAGGCCGGCGGTGCTCCAATGGGTATTCCGACCGCGGCGGTAAAGCCGCGGTCGGACCGGCAACACTGGCGGTCTCCCGCCAGTGTCCCGCCGCCCCATTGAATCCTCCAAGGCGGCGCAGCTTGCTGCGCCGCCGAGGGGATTCCGACCCCCCCTACCGCCATCCAGATCCCGGCGGTCCGACCGCCGGGAACCGGATGGCGGTAGGGGGGGTCGCGGGGCCCCTGGGGGCCCCTGCAGTGCCCATGCCACTGGCATGGGCACTGCAGGGGCCCCCGTAAGAGGGCCCCTAAATGTATTTCACTGTCTGCTGCGCAGACAGTGAAATACGCGACGGGTGCAACTGCACCCGTCGCACAGCTTCCACTCCGCCGGCTCGATTCCGAGCCGGCTTCATCGTGGAAGCCTCTTTCCCGCTGGGCTGGCGGGCGGCCTGAAGGCGGCCGCCCGCCAGCCCAGCGGGAATGTCAGAATTACCGCCGCGGTCTTTCGACCGCGGAACGGTAACCTGACGGCGGGACTTTGGCGGGCGGCCTCCGCCGCCCGCCAAGGTCAGAATGAGGGCCTAAGTCTACCACCTTCTAGTTGCCCCGGATACAATTGGAAAAAGCATGACCATGGAGGTGGACAAATGGGGCCTAGCCAAATGCCTGACACAGATTTTACTTCCTCTTGAGGTTTTCACATGGAAAGTCAGCAAGCAAGACAGCACGTTGTTGCATCTGCTATAGGACCAGTTAAAAAAGGTGTTGCAAAGGTTGCAAAGGTTTGCCAGTTTGGATAGCAACAGAGAAGCACGAGTTGGTTGAGAGCTTAATTCTTCACTTGGCTGTTAATCCAAGGCTGCAAAGAGATGTTATTGGACCTTTCCCTCCTATTTTTTCTGACCTCTTGCTGACGGCTCGAGGACTCTGAAGACCTTTTCACTGCTTCTCAGTGCTAATGTGCAGGTTCTCTCCCTTCTAAAGTTAGTATGATTGGCTTACACCTAATTGGCATATTTTATTTACCTGTAAGTCCCTTGTACAGTGGTATCTCTATGCCCAGGGCCTGTAAATTAAATACTACTTGTGGGCCTGCTGCGTTGCTTGCGCCACCCACTGAAGTAGCCTTTCAAACCTGTCTCAGGCCAGCTAGTGCAGGGCCTGTGTGCACAGTTTTCTGCCACAGGCATCTGGCATCTAAATTTATTGCTAGGCCTAGAACTCCCCTTTTACTACATGTAAGTCATCCTTAAGGTAGGCCCTATCTAGCCCTATGGGGAGGGTGCTATGTGTGTAGAAGGCAGGACATGTGCCTGGTTGCGTGGCCTGTCTGGTAGTGACAAACAGCCTATTTGGTTTCTCACTGCTATGAGAGCTGCCTTGCTCATAGGATTGCATTGTAAATTCCCTGCCTTATGACTGGGGGTATTGTCTGATTTATGAGGGGTAGCATAGGCATGTTTGGTATGGTTGTTATGGTAGTGTAGTGAGAAATGCTGCTTACGGGTGTAGGTGGATTTTTTATTACCATTATAGAAATCCACTTCTAGAAAGTGAGCATTTCTCTGTGCTTATGACTCAAGTGTTTTGCAGCTTGAGTCCAATCCACATCTGGGCAGAGTGACAGTTGTGCTTTGTGCATACTTTTCAGACAGCCTGTACACAGAGAGGGTGGAGGTGTCACAAAGGTGCATCTACATGTTGAATGGTCTTCCTGGGCTGAGAGAAGGGGAGGCACTTGTAAAGGCTGTGCCCGGGCCTCACACAAAGGGTTTGTTTACCCCAACTGATGTCTGGAGCCTGTGCTGGAGGAGAGAGGGGACACGCTCAGAACCAGTTGTAACTGGTTGGAACCTCTTCTCACCCTCAATGACATTGCTTTTCCAAACTGAGTATAAGTAATGTGGATTTTCCCCATGAAAGAGTCACTTTTAACATACTTGGAGCTCTACAGAGAATGCTGCTGGAAGGACTCACCAGGAACCGCCTGGGACTGCTGCTGCTGTGCTGATCTGTGACCTGCTGGGTCACTAGGAGGAACTGCCTCTGTCTGCATCCCCTTTGTGCTGGCCTGTTGCTGGGCCCTGCCGCCCTGTGCTCCACTTTTCTTTCCCAAGGACCTGGGTACTGTGGCCCCTGCACTCTGCAATTATTGCTTCAGTGTGTAAGGAGCGCTTTGTCCTGATTTATCCCTAGCGCCTTTAGAGCGCTTTCTTTTTATGAACCTCACGCCTTGAAATCACCTTTTCTTCCCATTGTTAAAGCTCCTGGGGAGCGCTTTTCCTGAAGCCACTGCCAAGTGAAATCATCGCTGCAGCCCGGATCTCCTCAGCGCATCCGAACTGCACTCCGTGACGTGCTCCCTTGGCATAGGAAAGAGGGAGGCAGGAGCAGGAGCTCTCCTGGTGGTGTTCCCGGGGTGCGGGAGGCTGCCAAGAAGGGCCCCTGTGGTACAGGCAGGCACTTGCAGAGAGTGCCTTTCCCCCACCGCAGCCTGGGTGGTTGAAAGGGTGGATCACTGCAGATGGGAGCTGCCGTGCTGCTGTTGTGAAGGCAGCAACCAATGTGGATAGCCAGGTATGGCTCGTGGGCTGAGAGAGAAACCTCCGTAGAGGTCCTCATTCTCTGCCGCGCGTTGTGGTGTGCTCATGGGCTGGGAAAGAAGCCTCAACGGAGGCTCTTGTCCCTGCTAAGCCGCTTTGGGCTCCATCGCGCCTTGCTAGTTGGCACACATCATCCCTTTATGTGACCATCCTACCATAACTTGACCGAAGCAGAGGAGCTCCGGTGCTGGGGCCCACATGTCTTGTGGTTCTTTTCCCTCCCCCCAGGGATATTGTTGGAAGTGTGGGGGCCTTGATTGTTGGGAGTAGCTCATTGCCGGATGGACAATGGCCTCATCGGATGCCCCATTCCACCGAGGACCATTTTTGGGGCCCACAGCAATCGAAGCATAGGAGCTCTGGGATCGGACACATTCGCCCCGTTTTCCCTAGGGCTGGGCTGACCTATGCCTCTAAGAAAGTGGATGTTCTATATATTTATGATGATGCAGCCTGTTCCCCTGATGTTTCCGTAATAGGGGCATTCATGATGTTGTTGTGTTACTTAGGCTAGGGGAACACCATGCTCATCTGTTAATCCTATCACTTTGTTTCTTTCCTGTAATGTTCCTTTTATGGACATTGATGCTAATATGTTTTCATGACTTGCCATACATTTCCTGATGTTCCTGGTATGGTCGTTTATGATGATTTTATGACAAGTGCATTTTCTTAGCAATGTTTTCCTGACTACTGCTTATATTGCAGAATAATGAGTAACCTGTTTGTTATATGTGACTATTGCTGGTTTTTGCAGAATAACGGTATTGTATAATGTTCTAACAACTGCTTGGGTAGAAGAATATTAGTGGCATGTTGTGTTTGGTCTAATAATGTTGTTTACAATACAGTTTATTTTTGTACACTAGTGTTGTGTTTCCTTTGTGGTGGGGATAGTGTGTCACGAGTGTTGTGTGTGTTGTGCAATCGCTTTACACATTGCCTCTGGGATAGGCCTGACTGCTCGTGCCAAGCTACCAAGGGGTTCAGCAGGGGTTATCTTGAGTGTGTAACTCCCTCACCCTGACTAGAGTGGGTGGTTTCTGCCTGGTTTAGGTGCATACTTTAGCCAACCAGAAACCCCATTTATAACATTGTGTCAACCAATGAATACATCTGTGCCACAATACTTGATCCAATGTACACAAAAATACTGATCACTTTCATTCCTTTGTCAGAAGAGGTAGAGGAACGGCTGGAAGTTAGAGTCCAGGGCAGAAGTTCTGGCATGCAGCCCTCAACCTCAAGAGAGGACAGTGCTGTTGTCTCACAGCAGTCCACACCAGCATCAAGAACACCGGTAACAGTGGCAACAGAAAAATCAGACCCAATCTCTGTAATGGCTTGGTTTCAAGAAGAAGGGCTTAAGTTAAGTGCAGAGGCAAACGAAAAAGAGGTTGAGCAAGTGGCAGCACCAGTGACCATTCAGAGGATGTTCCAGGACTACCTGGATGACCTGAAAGAGGTCTACATGGATCAAAGCCCAGTACTTTATTAGTATGGGAAGATGTGCCAATTTCCGAGCTCAGCAAGCTGGCAATGAAGTATCTGGCTTGTTTGGTAGTCAGTGTATCTGCTAAGCATGTGTTCAGTGCAGCTGGTGCAGTTGTCATAGTCAGAAGGGCCAGTCTCTTACCTCAAGACATGGAGAGATTGACCATGATTAAAATGAACTAACACTTAATTCCACACAATTACATCTTTCCTGAGCATGTCGGTGATTGGTCAGATTCAAGTAAGTTAGCTGACCAACATCTAGGCGAACAACCTGAGTTTGAGAACAAACTCTACTTTCCCGACTCAGTACTAAGTAGGCCACCAAACAACTTTTTAATTATTGTCAAATTGCTTTGCAAAAAAAAGAAAACCATATAGCTAGAGCAACATTATATATTTTGTCTCTGTCCGGCTTATGCAGCCCCACCATTTTAGGCATCTGTATGTCCGGATTTGAGTTGGACCAGTGTGCAGTGAAGAAGCCTCGCCATTCCCTTCAAGGACATTGAAGGCAATGCCTGCTTCCATCCCATGCCTTTTCTTCCTTTTTTTTAAAAATATTCCTAGCAGGGCTATTCCAGTAGAAACCATTTGACTTACAAAACTCCCAAATTGACAATTTGTTGTGTCGCGTGGGCTCTCATTATCCTAAATGAGACTACTGGATTTCTAGGTAGCAGGATCGTTCACGGTGTGGGGGACTGAGTCTGACCCACTTGGAAGGACCTCTGTCACCCTAAATCCGGTTTTGCTCCGGCTAACTAGCAGTGCAGTGCCTATCAAAAGAGAAGATACAATTGTGCCACCATGCTTGGATTGGAACAGGTAACTATTGCACCAATGAGTGATCTATTATTGGGTGATTGTGAGTGATGATTGATGATTTCTGTGGTGGCAGATAGTGAGGGAGGGGGCGTTCAACTAATTTGCATACTTGATTTCGATGATTTGCAATGTTTGGGATCTGATGGACAATTTTGCCTGAAGACGATTGGCCCTTCACACTTGGCTATATTTACTTGCAGGGTCCATTCCTTGTGGTTTATTTTTTATGGTTCTTCAGAGTCCTGGCCAGTCAGTTTAGTTAACAAACACAAATCTACACAAAATGTTCAAATTCTAATTTCTTCAACAGCAGTGCACTATAGGTCTTTCTATCACAATCTCATTTGGGTTGAGACATAGTTGGACTGATTTGTTACTCTAAGTCAGGACTCAGGGCAGGACTACCTCAAAAGCCAAAAGAAGGAAGTTATTGACTTCAAGGGGAAACCAACATGATGATGACTCTAAAAGGCCTACTCAGCTCTTTAGACTGGAGATAGGTGTGTTGATTTGGGAAATGCTGCTTAGTAGTGTTTGTGCTGGCTCAAATTTGAAACTCCTCTATTATGTGGTTGTGGTCAGGAGTGCCTGTTGTAACTGGAGATATATGTGACGTTACTTCATCATCTTATGATGGACACACTTGGCTAAATGTTATGATGACAGTTGTGGGATTGATCAACTTGGTACATGCAGCTACGTGTCTGGGATTGGTTGTAAAATTGTTATAACTTCTCAGTTAATTGCACAGAAGTCATAATTAATGATTGCAGAAGCCTTTGCTCTTGCTCTGCCCCCTTCTGCCTTCTCCTTGACTCTACAATATTGTTTCTGTTTACAATCCGCAGGCCTTCTCTTGTACTGCACTAAAGGCGAAACCTCCATAACACTTCTGTTTACCTTACCGGACAGGTTCAGCCAAGCACCCAAGAAGAGCGACTTTCTGAGAAGAATGCAGATGCAACACCCAATTTGGCATTTATTTGCAGTTTTATTTATCTTTTGATAGTCATAATTTTAAGAACTGTGTGGGTTCACACCTCCATAAATTTGTATTTGTTAAACTGAGATGGCAGAACATTTAGTTAGATAATAACTTGGAGCTCTGAGATTGAAGGACTGTTTGCATTGCATTTAATTGAACTGTTATTCCTTCATTTCCTTTATCAACATATTTGATAATGATGATGATGTGCTACTCTTCTACCTGATGAATATTATTGTTGTCTAATGTTTGTTTTTGTCACAGCTTTACCCAAGTACCCATTCCCATCATCCATTAAACCCCTAACCCTCTCCCCCAGGCTGTGCGATATAGATTTAGGTGTGACATTTGAATTTACAACATAAATGCTTGGTGGGGTAGATGTGGTGAAAGCGACAACAACTCACTGCAGGATCTCCTATGACCTAAACAATAGCCTACACCAGCCCCACTTGCCTACCCACAAATAAAAGGAATCCATAATTAACATATATAACGTAATTTTTCAACATCATCATACAGGCCCTATGTTGCGTTAGAGCTTAACCTTGTCTTGACTAAGTACACTTCTCCTGACTCGAAGATTTAGTAAGTTTAGTGTTAGTTTGTTTTAATAAATGTAATACTCATTGCTCAGAAGAAGTTACTACTGTCATAGCAGGTCTTTGAGCCATGATGGTAGTCTGGTCTCAGTCTGTGATAAGTTAGGATATAAACAAATAACCCACTAACTCTGTGTTTTTTTCCAGTTGCCTGTGATGGGTACTTTTTCTGATCATTCCTACAGTTGGAGTTCACATAGATGAGAGTAGGGCCTTGCTTGTGATGTCTTTCCTGTTAGGGTGCTAGCCTGCTACTAGTAACACCACCACTATTAAGAAGGCACCTTTAAAATCTCTGCACTAATACTTGGAAAGACTGAAAGGGGTAGCAGCCATCAGTTCATCTATTCGGGTGGGGAAACCATGGAGTGAAGTGAACTAGGTTAGTTATTAACTAACTTCTACCGAAGTGCAAGATTTTCCAAATGGATTATTGTAGGTGGCAGAGGCACAGGCATACCCACCTAGTGATCAATTATAGTTAGAGAGAGTTGTAGGGCAAGGGTATAATAAACTGGTTTACACTTTGATAAGTGGATTTAAAAAAACAGGCTGTGCTAAAGGGTAGCAGTGCAAAGTAAAACACAAAGGACAGATTTCCACCATAAACAATTTCCCTTTAACTTTTTTTAGCAATATAAAACACCCACCCTCTCCAACCACAACAGATACCCCTTCTCCCCAAACAAATAAATATTGCCCCAACCAAACTCCAAAAATACCCCAACTGCCCTCCCCGGTGCCAACCCTCTCCACCTAAAATAAAAGTCCTTCCACCAAAGTAGACAACAAAAAAGGGCAAATTATAAATGATGCTCAATGCAAACATTAGTTTATAAAGTGGCTCAGTAGCAGTACTTTGCTGGTGCTCTATGGCCAATAGAAATTTTGAAGTGATTGATTAGTCATAGGGCCAAGTATTCCCCCCACAGGGCTGAGTGGGCAAAGAGAAACACACCTTATTTTCAGTTTGTAATGCATTGAAAAGTTCTTAATACTGCATTAACTGAAGCAGACACACATTGCACTGCCAACACTGCAGTGCCAAATTGAGTCATACTGCAGTTAGGTCACAGGTGGCGAAATGCCATGGGTAGGGAGGTGATTAATGATGACAGCCCCGGGTGCAATATCTGCCTCGCTTCACAAATACAGTATGCTTAATTTGTCAATAAGGAAGTACCACCGCAATACCTCAATACAGTTTGGTTAGTAGTATCTTCTAACAACACTATCACTTTGGGAGGTTTGTTGGTGGACAATGTTAGAAAAGCCAAGTAGTCAGGTCAACCAAAAATTTTCATTACGGAGGGGTAGAGCTATGATGACCCTAGTCATTTAAGCGTAATGAAGGGGTGGAGTGGTCAATGAAGAACATATGGTCTTAGATGGCAAATGCAATAGGATCTCATACTTTCCTGCCATGCTGCACAGTCATGGAAGCTGGTGGTATACCATGGTCACTCCATCAACTGTTTGAGCATGACTAAGAAATCCTTCTAACAAACTTGTGGTGAATAATAGCTTACTTGGGCCTGCAATCTTCACAATGCCAAAAATCTGTTCTCCTAGTCTTGCAGTACCACAAGATATATAAGGGGAGAGGGAAAGCTTACCAACAAAGCAGAAGGAAGCTACAGAGTACAGACAGGAGGAAGTCAGCTACAGAAACATGAAATATAGAAAGAAAGGATAATGCATGGATAACAAGAATGTATTAACAAACATTAGATAGAGTAATTGAAAAAAGGAGACAATATAAAAAAATAAACAAGGCAAATGTATACTAACAGTGGGGAGAGGTAAAAGTTAGGGAAACAATAACAATAACAAAACTTACTGGGGCCAGCAGAACCATTGGCCGCGGTGCTGGTGGTGATGATTCCACCCGCCGTGGCACTGGTGGTGGCAGCCTCTTCACCCGCCTATGATGCCTCTTTCTCTTGGGTTGTGATATAAGGAATAAAGAACATAAAAAAATAGATTAGTGGTACATTTAATCTTCCCAAAAATTGTTGATAGGCAGATGCAGTAGCGGTGTACTTTTCTAAATCAGATTGTCTATGGTATTAGTAGTATTATAGGGCTATCCTATTCATAATTCCTGATCCTAAAACCTATTCATAATTTCCTGAATTTAAACTGCATTTTGAACTACTAATGCATTGCAAATTTGCAACAAATGATCTTTGCTTCTCAACCCCCTTTGATGGGCCAACTCAACTAAGTCTCCCTTTTCAATGCATAGCTATTACAAATCACTGGGAGACTGGGACTGTGTGAGTTATATAAATAAAGGCATAGAGAAGAGAATGTTAGCTCACTGATATACTACCACTGTCTTAGTGACAGGACAGAGGAGTCTGCATGACTTGTTAAATAATCAGCCCAAGCGAGCACTGACGGTTACGAGTAGGTAGTTCCCAGCATATGGCTAGCTCAAGTTGGATCAAATATTACATAAAATTTGTGAAATAAACTTAACTTACCTCTGAGTGTGAGCAGCATGCTATTTGGAAAAAGAAATTAGCAATTTTAGAAAACAAAAAATAAATAAATAATTACTCATTGAGCCAGCAACCCAGCAGGCCCTGCAGGTCATTTTCACAGTCAAGTGCATCCTTCCCCACAGCAGCCAACATGCCCGCAGAATGTACCCTCTCCCAGGCCTGCTGTCTGCTGCCATCATGGAGGGGAGGTGATGTTGCATAAGAAAAACCAGCATGGCCCCCTCCGCCTCTGAAAGAATGGGGTTAGGCTGCACCCTTTGGTGGCCCAAGAGACCGCAAGGTGTGCAGCTTGTTGCAGCCACACTGCACCACCTCTTGTTGGTTGCTTGAACGTGCTGATGGGATGGAAAAGAAAGGAAAAAACTGCAAAGAAGAAAGAAATGAAACACTAAAGAAAGTATAACAAAAGGAGAAAAGGGAAAACAAAAAAAAGTACAAAAAGTCACAGAAAAAGTAAAATAACAATGCAAAAATGTGAAATAAACACACAGAGAGACACACACTGGTAAAAAAGGTAAATAAGGGATGGATGAGTGGGATACGAGAAGGAGTGGAAGGGATTAAAGTGTATTGGAAAAGCAAGTCCAACACCATGCACAGAGAGAAAAGAAAGCAGGTAAAACAAAATGGCGTCACCCATGTGGACTGCATGGTACCATTCATGCCTATTTGTCAGCGTGGAACGTGCTACAGGCCTGAAAAAGCACCACAAATGGGCGGAAAAGCATTCTTCTGACTGTTAGCAGAGTGCTGCGGAATCTCATGGAGTTTTATTTTTTGGAATTCCCTGAAATTCTGTGAAGCACAACTCCACAGGTTCAGCCCACACCTACTTTACTTATCAATCAGGGGTCATGAAAGAAGCTATAGAATCCATTTTATAGTGTTTTCTTCTTACATTACCTACTTGAAATATGTATTGCTAAAGGGAAAAAAAAAAAATGTAGGCGATTTTCCTAATTTTTGGACCAGCTGACACCTTGAAATACTGATCATGCTGCCAAGTGTCAACCCTTTTCTGATCATGACTGCCTGGAGAGTGAGACTGTTTACCATAATGTGAACTTCTGTTGTGCTAGCTGGGCACAGACTATGGATATAGTTTAAAATTGTGTGCCTGCACAGCGGACTCCTGTGTCACTCGCACTGCATACCTGGCTATATGGCCCCAATAACCTGCCTTCATGATGGGTGTACACATGCTAGAACTGCACAGAACACTCTAGACCAGTCTTCACTGTGGAACTCAGGTCTGGAGTCGGATATGTTCACCCAGCTAGGGGGAGGGGCTTCTAATTACACTTTTTGTCCCCCACAGTAGCGCCCAATTTCAGTTCCCACACCCATGTGTCTAAGAGAGATTATCAGAGATGCATTTCCATTAACTGTTTTATGATGGTATATAGGCCGGGACACAAATAAATCCTTCACCTTTGAAAAAGGTTAAGTTGGTGTTGGATCCTCTTCTTGCTTAGACTTGATATTCTGACTCACTGCCATCTAGCTTTCCTCAGACTCTTCCTTGCCATGTCAGTGTCATTCATTCAGTCATGTGCTGTGTGCCAGAGTGTCCTGATGCAGAGTAGTGGTGCTAAGGTGATGATAAATTTAGTGCAGCTTTGATGCACCTTTTCCAGAGCACTGCATGTAAACTTAGACAATAGTTTCCTATTTTGAGAAAAATATGTCTCTTGGCTAATTGTTTTGTTGCACAGATCTTTATGCAACATGTAAGCCACAAGTTGCAATTCGGTATGTGTAACATTCACATGCATTGCTTCACGTATATATGTGCAATTACATAAAGTCCTAAAATGGTATTTAGGCCCTCATTACAACATTGGTGGAAAAAAGCTGTTTACCGCCGTGCAGAAGACCGCCAACACACCGCCGCAGAATCCCGCCACGGCCATTATGACCCACTGCTCGGAATCCGCCAAAATTCAGACACCCACACAAGTCCGCCACACCAAAGGTCAGTGAATACATCCACACTATCACGACACACGAATCCACGCGGCGGGCTTTCAACCGCAGTATTCCATTGGTGGTAAGCATCGCTGCGCTCAAAATACACACACACATACAAAACACAGCCACATTGGACAATTCGAAATACACACACCTGATACACATACACACACCACTCCCACACACTCAATACAATATAAAACACCCACCCACATCACCCACAAACCCCTACGACCAAAAATCATGAACGAAGGCCAGAGAGAGACACCACAAACAAGTAACAAGCATCCACAGGCACACAATACCATCACCTACAGAACTTCCACGCACCTCACACAACACACCACTAAATATCACCCCACCTATCACTACACACACCACCCCACACATCACCCACACCACCCCATGGCACGGCAAAGACACCCCAGGTTCTCGGAGGAGGAGCTCAGGGTCATGGTGGAGGAAATCGTCCGGGTAGAGCCACAGCTATTCGGATCACAGTTGCAGCACACCTCCATTGCAAGGAAGATGGAGCTATGGCAAAGAATCGTGGACAGGGTAAACTCAGTGGGACAGCACCCAAGAAATCAGGATGACATCAGGAAGAGGTGGAACGACCTACAGGGGAAGGTGCGTTCCGTGGTCTCAAGACACCACATTGTGGTTCAGCAGACTGACGGCGGACCCTCACCTCCTCCCCCACAACTAACAACATGGGAGGAGCAGGTCTTGGTGATTCTGCATCCTGAGGGCCTCGCAGGAGTAGATGGAGGAATGGACTCTGGTAAGTCAAATCTTGACTATTACATCCCCCACCCTACCTGCATGCCATCACATACCCCCACCCTCACCCTCACCCCCATCACTCCTACTCCTCACAAATGTTCCACTATCACAACCCACACATCCCAACACCAAGCCCTGCATGCAACAACAAAGCATGGACACCCATCGCCAAAGCATGGCCACTGCACATACCCATACACCCCCCTAAACCTTCATCACACAAGGTCCTACACAGGAATGCAAGCACTGGGGTACACGGACACCCACCCATTGCACACCATGGCACAAACAGATGTAATAAACATCCTTTTATACCCCTGCAGGACCCCTACCCAACGTCACCAGACAGGAGGGTCCACACATGTCCACATCACCAACAGAAAAGTTCCACAGTGATGACAGCAGCTCTGTCCAACTGGATCTAGATGACCAGCCCGGCCCATCGGGGACCTCGGGACAGTCGGTTCCCCTGACACAGTCACAGGCCACCACAGAGCTTCCCCCCTCTGGAAACACCAGCACAGCACCCACCCAGCGTGCCCATACCTCTGTCACAGGACACGTCAAGCAGCAGTGTGTCCACCACTACAGGGAACCCAGGCTAACCCACCACCCCAACAACAACAGGGACCTGGGGGCAGTGGTAGTGGGCACACGGTCTAGGGGACGGAGGCCCTGAACACAGGGGAACTGGGAGGGCTGCTGTGCGATAGGGGGAGGACAGGCCCAGGGAACCCACTCTCCACGAGGCTCTCTCCTCCATCATGGGAGCCTACCACCACTCCTAGGAGACGATGGCAACGGTACTGGCCAAGTTTCAGGAGACCCAGCGCCTGCAGGAGGAACAGTATTTGGGCTTCAGGGAGGAACTCAGAACCATCAATTCCACCCTGGGTACCATCATAGGGGTGCTGAAGGAAGTACTCAACACCAGGATGGACACTGTGGCACAACAAGGGGCCCCTGACACTAGCATGGACGATGAACTGCCCACCACCTCCGCCGGCGCTAGTGGGCATGAGGCACCGCCACAGGACCACCACACCAGCACCCCACCCCCTGCAGAGGGAGAACCACCCTGCAAACGGTCCCTGAGATCCAGGACAAAGACAGAGAACGATGCCAAGAACCCCGCCAAGAAATGAGACCCCCCTGAATGTCATCCCTATGTCCCACTTTGTCACCCTGTCCATCCTTAAACTGCCCCAGCTCCACTTCCTATGCCCATTTGGGCAATGCACCTGTGAGACTAATAGACTGGACTCTGCCATGGACAGTCCTCCACCATCAACCTTCACCATTTTGCAACCCCCTCCAATATTGAGCACTTAAATAAACACCCTTGAAGCACAAAACAATCTGGAGTCCGTATGTGATTTCGGAATAGTGTATTAGCAATTACTGTGGAAAAATGCTCTTACAATTTTAATTTCAACATACCTATGTCACACAGCTCTAGTCCATGAGGAATCAAAGCAGATGTCACACAGTGGGACCCACATCTGTGAAATCGTAAGGGAAAGTGACAACTCAGTGACCATACACTTGGTGAAAACGACAGACATTAGAGAGGTAGTAGTGTTAAATTACATGTAGTAGGCAGGTTTGCATTCTTACCTGTGTCTCACTGGAAATATTGCAGGATCACCGAGTTCCTGTTGTCCATGTCCTCTTCTTCTGCTTCCTCGTCTTCACTGTCCACAGGCTCCACAGCTGCAACAACACCGCCATCTGGACCATCCTCCTGCAGAAAAGGCACCTGGCGTCGCAAAGCCAAGTTGTGAAGCATACAGCAGGCCACGATGATCTGGCACACCTTCTTTGGTGAGTAGAATAGGGATCCACCTGTCATATGGAGGCACCTGAACCTGGCCTTCAGGAGGCCAAAGGTCCGCTCTATTATCCGCCGTGTTCACCCATGGGCCTGATTGTAGCGTTCCTCTGCCCTTGTCCTGGGATTCAGTAGCCATGACAGGTTGGGGTAACCAGAGCCACCTGCAAATGGCGAGGGACAACTGTTAGACACACACTAACCTGGAGTGATATCCCCAGACCCAGACAACAATTCCCACTGACTTGTTTCCAGGTGCTCACCTAATAGCCACAGACGGTGCCTCTGGAGTTGACCCATCACATAAGGGATGCTGCTATTCCACAGGATGTAAGCGTCATGCACTGAGCCAGGGAACTTGGCATTCACATGGGAGATGTACTTGTCTGCCAAACACACCATCTGCACATTCATGGAATGATAACTCTACCGGTTTCTGTACACCTGATCACTCCTGCGGGGGGGACCAAAGCCACATGTGTCTCATCAATGGCACCTATGATGTTGGGGATATGTCCCAGGGCATAGAAGTCTCCTTTCACTGTAGGCAAATCCTCCACCTGAGGGAAAACGATGTAGCTCCGCATGTGTTTCAGCAGGGAAAACAACACTCTGGACAACACGTTGGAAAACATAGGCTGGGACATCCCTGATGCTATGGCCACTGTTGTTTGAAATGACCCACTTGCAAGGAAATGGAGTACTGACAGCACCTGCACTAGAGGGGGGATTCCTGTGGGATGGCAGATAGCTGACATCAGGTCTTGCTCCAACTGGGCACACAGTTCCTGGATTGTGGCACGGTCAAGCCTGTAGGTGATGATCACATGTCTTTCCTCCATTGTCGACAGGTCCACCAGCGGTCTGTACACCGGAGGATGCCGCCATCGCCTCACATGTCCCAGCGGACGGTGCCTCTGAAGGACAACAGCGAGTCAAACAACTCAGAGGTGCGTAAACACAGCTTTCACCGAACACGAATCATAATCTGATATTTGGCCTGTATGTGTGTTGAGGCTACGTCTAGGTATGTGTGACGCAGTTAAAAATTAAGCCATGTGGGCCCCTGAAATGGCGGCTGCCTGACCTGTAAAGTGGGACAATGGGATGTGAGGTAACTGCGCTGGCGTTGTACACCGTCGCGGTAGGCGGTCGAAGACCGCGGCGCAATCCTGCATTGGTTAATATTGGACCCTATGGGTCCCAGGAGCCAATGATGATGTACGCCGGCAGTGACAGTACGCACCGCCACGGACGTGAAAGCCATTTTCTATCTCTTCAATCACTCGATACCTGATCTTCGACAGGAGAGGACCTACACTGCAAGTGCTGCTGTGACCTCGGTCTGGAAGATACAATGGCTTGTGCGACTGGGGAAAGGGCCCCTTCCTTCACATCGGAGGAGTTGGAGAAACTCGTGGATGGGGTCCTCCCCCAGTACACGCTACTCTATGGTCCTCCAGACAAACAGGTAAATACACTGGGAGCATGCTGTATGGGCTATGCCTGTGTGGAGTGGGGTGGATGAATGGATGAAAGATGGGGGGGGAGATTGAGGCGTGCATGAAACGACGGTGAGTGCATGTGCATCATGGCAAGGGTAGGGATGGTGGCCAATGACTGTGACGGTGCAGTTGGTAATAACTTTTCTTTTTCCCCTGTACAATTCATGTAGGTCAGCGCCCACCAGAAAAGAGATATTTGGCGTACCATCATCAAGGACGTCTGGACCCTGGGGGTCTACCACAGATGGAGCGCCCACTGCCATAAAAGATGGGAGGACATTCGCCGCTGGAGCAAGAAGACGGCGGAGGCCCAGCTGGGGATGGCCTCCCAACGTGGGAGGGGTGCCCGTCGCACGATGACCCCCCTGGTGTTCAGGATCCTGGGGGTGGCGTGCCCTGAGTTGGATGGGCGATTGGGGGCATCACAGCAGCCACAAGGGGGTGAGTACACTCTCATTCTGCTGATTTTGCACGCAGTGGAGGTGTCTGGGTGGGGGAGGTGGGCTGTGGGTTTCCCTAGGCCAGGGCGAGTTTAGGATGCAAGGTCCCCTTGTGCTGGCAGAGCCTGTGGCACCCCACCCCACCTGTGTACAGTGCCAAGTCAGGCTCCTGTGAAATCGATGTGCGCGGATGTCGTCCATAGCCTTGTAGGCCATGTCCCAGGGATTGAAGAATGGAGACCAAGTGCGCGGTGTAGTGCAGGGGGCTTCTGTGTCTTTCGTGTCCGCCAACGGTAGCGGTAATGCATGCACTCAACATGTCTTTCTTCTGTCGTCCCCCCCTTTTTGTGGTCTCTCTGTTCCTGTGTGCATTAGCATCATCAGGCGGAGGAGCAGTGGCAATGGAGCAGGAGGGATCTGCATCCCACATGGCCCAGGAGGGCGAGACAACGGAGTCGGAGTACACCAGTGGGACGTTGGGCGAGGGGAGCTCCACGGTGGGGAATGGAGCTGACACCAGTGACACGGACTCGTCCTCTGATGGGAGCTCCCTTGTGGTGCCCCCCGCATCTACAGGTACAACCGCCACCCCCCCTACCAGCACTGCTCTCCCAGCAACCCCTCAGCGTTTGCCCCGTGCCCGCTCACCCAGGAGGGTGGGCATCACCTTCGCCCCAGGCACCTCAGGCCCTGCCCCAGTCACCCCTGCTGCACTCAGTGAGGAGGCCATTGACCTCCTCAGGTCCCTCACTGTTGGGCAGTCTACCATTTTGAATGCCATCCAGGGTGTAGAAAGGCAGTTGCAACAAACCAATGCATTCCTGGAGGGCATTCATTCTGGTCAGGCGGCCATTCAGCGAGCTTTTCAGACTCTGGCCTCAGCACTGATGGCAGCCATTGTCCCTGTCTCTAGCCTCCTCCCTCCAACTTCCTCCACCCAGACCCAATCCCCTGTACCTCAGCCTATTCCAAGCACACCTTCAGACCAGCATGCACACACCTCAACACACAAGGGAAGCTCTGGCAAACATAGGCACCACACATCGCCCACCGCCAGCACCTGCCCTGCTGCCCAAGAGGCCACCGCCAGCACCTGCCCTGCTGCCTAAGAGGCCACCGCCAGCACCTGCCCTGCTGCCCAAGAGGCCAGCACCAGCCCCGCTGGGCCAGAGAGGACAATAAGCACCAGCCCCGCTGGGCCAGAGAGGACCGCCAGCACCAGCCCCGCGAGGCCAGAGAGGACCGCCAGCACCAGCCCCGCTGGGCCATAGAGGACCGCCAGACCGCCAGCACCAGCCCCGCTGGGCCAGAGAGGACTGCCAGCACCAGCCCCGCTGGGCCATAGAGGACCGCCAGCACCAGCCCCGCTGAGCCAGAGAGGACCGCCAGCACCAGCGCCGCTGGGCCAGAGAGGACCACCAGCACCAGCCCCGCTGGGGAATGAAGGACCGCCAGCAACTGAGTCACTGCAAAGGACACCGCCGCCACAAGCACCGCTGAACAGGGCACCGCCACCACAAACACCGCTGAACAGGGCACCGCCGCCACAAGCACCGCTGGCCCATGAGCGCCAAAGGTACTGACGCTACTGAGGCTACCACGAGCAGGATGAAGCACTCTGGGCACCATGCCCCCTCCAGAACCAGTGGAGAAAGGTATTCACTTCTTCAGTCCTTAGCAGGATGAAACACTCTGTGCACAAAGCCCCCTCCAGAACCAGTGGAGAAAGACATCCACTACCTCAGTCCTTGGCAGAATGAAACACTCTAGGCACAAAGCCCCCACCAGAACCAGTGGAGGAAGACATCCACTACCTCTGTCCTTGGCAGGATGAAGCACTCTGGGCACCATGCCCCCTCCAGAACCAGTGGAGAAAGGCATCCACTTGCTCAGTCCTTAGCAGGATGAAGCACTCTGGGCACAAAGCCCCCTCCAGAACCAGTGGAGAAAGACATCCACTACCTCAGTCCTTAGCAGGATGAAGCACTCTGGGCACCATGCCCCCTCCAGAACCAGTGGAGAAAGGCATCCACTACCTCAGTCCTTAGCAGGATGAAGCACTCTGGGCACAAAGCCCCCTCCAGAACCAGTAGACTCTGTTATGCACTTGAGAGACTGTGGTTTTGAACTCCCCAGGATAAAGCAGTGGGCAACCCACCCACTGAAGAGACTTGTGAGACTGTGGCTTTGCACTCCCCAAGATAAGGCAGTGGGCAACCCACCCACTGTAGAGACTTGTGAGACTGTGGCTTTGCACTCGTCAGGATAAAGCAGTGGGCAACCCACCCACTGTAGAGACTTGAGAGACTGTGGCTTTGCACTCCCCAGGATGGAACAGTGGGCAACCCACCCACTGTAGAGACTTGAGAGACTGTGGCTTTGCACTCCCCAGGATGGAACAGTGGGCAACCCACCCACTGTAGAGACTTGAGAGACTGTGGCTTTGCACTCCTCATAATGGAACAGTGGGCATGTGGCCCTCTCGTGGATTTGGCGTTTTGCACTCAACCGGCTGAAGTGCCTCCCCTTTCCCTCTCCCTGAGGTGCCTGTTTTCTTGCTCTATGATGCCCCTGCAGTGTTCTCTCCATCATGGTCGGGGATCTTGTGTGTGTCTCATCCATATCGTGTGGGCCCAGTGTTCCACGGATTTAATTGGAGCACTACCTGGACTACTATTCTTAGTGTATATTTTGTTTATAGTGTATATATATATTTCTGCGTACTTGATTTTAATATATTACAATGGTTACACTCATTTTCTTTTGTCTTTGCATTCTTCTGGGGGTTTAGGGGGTGTAACTATAATGTATCATGCTGTATTAGTATGTGTGTTGTCGTGGGTGGGGGTTTTGCGTGTGTGTGTCCCTGTTTTTTCCCTCCGCCCTCCCTGTGTCGTAGGTGCAGTACTCACCGTTGTCTTCGCCGCCGGCGTTTGTGCTCCTGGTAGAGGAGCAAGAAGATAAGGGCTGGCAGGATCTGCAGCTCTGGTTCCATGGCGTCCGGATACCTCGTGGGGTGTGTAGAGGTGAGCGTTTTCCCTTCAAAGTCCTGTTTCCGCCGTGTTTTTGTCTGCGGTGAATCCTCCCCGGAAAAGGTGGCGGATTGGTAGGTTGTGATACTGTGGGCGGTACTTTGTCCTCCGCCTGTCTGTTGGCGGTGACCGCCGTGCTGTTTGTTTGTACCGCCGTGGCGGTCGGAGTGTTAAAGTGGCTGTCTTTGTTGGCGGTTTCTGCCATGGTCGTAATTGCAATTTTTTTACCGCAGGCCTGTTGGCGGTCTTACCGCCGCTTTAACACCATCCGCCAGGGTTGTAATGACCACCTTAGTGTTCTATTTTAGGATGAAATGACACAAGTATGCATTTCAAGCAAAATAATTATGTAAAAATTGCAAGTGTTGTGAACAACAGCCACTCACTCTCTGGTTGTTTCCTTACTCTTACATTAATATTTTGCCACAGACACAGCGTTAGTATGCCACATTGCATAATGGCATAATCTCAGGAATTTCACAAGTATAATGCTAAATTTGCAAGATTATGCCAACATAATTTATAATTTTGGCAAACTATTTAAAGGGGTATGGATCCACTGCAAACAGATGCTTCAAATTGGCAAGGCATATGTTTTGTAGCTATAAATAACTTTACATTCACATGTTTAAGGACAAGATAAAAATGAACATTTTGTAACAGTATGGAGCACATATGAATCTCACCGATGTATTGTTTATGCTGCATCATAAGCTAGGGAGGTGCCTATTTGGATCCCCATCTCAACCTCATTCGCGAGGTAAAATGACAACATACTCACCCCTGCTAGTGTTAAATACTAGACCTATTTAGCTACAGCATACAACATTAAAACCAAATATTTCTCACCCACCAAAGAATAACATTTTAAAACAATATGTACACAGTCGCATGATTGATTCAAACTAAGCTAACACTGTTCCCATTAACTGAACAAAACTCAGCAGACGAGGTAACAACAGAAATAATTATGCAGGCCTTATATCTTAGCACTCAAACCAATCTCCACATTCCCACTTCATCCAACCTTCATGTGGGCAAAACTGCCCACTCAATGGGAAGCGATCACAGGGCAAAACACCCACAGGGGCACCTGGTCTTGGAATTGGGTCTTACCCTAGCGGTGAAAGCAGGGTCAGAACTTCCCATGCACTGCACCACCACCACAGCACCTCACATCTATGACTGCTCACCTCTGGGAGCCAGGGTGATAGGAAATAAAATTGAACAAAGATACTCTAGTGCCATCTAGGCCTTACTACCTTCTCAACTTTAGACTTCTTTAGCCCACTCATGTTATTTTTATTTTGGTCTACCTTGTTGCCTGTTGGGAACCCTCTTACATTATTGACTAATCTATGCCCCTGGATATACCAATATGCAAAAAGGGCTAAATCTGTATCCCTGATTCACCAAGAAATGAATTACAATGGTATACTTTTCTAGAGAAAACCTTCTGAATACAAACAGGTAATACTGCTTAGTTACTCATTTTTCTATTCAATTAGACCAACAGCAATATTTTTCTGTGCTATAGTTTTGGAAGCAAAATCTCCCACAAAAATATTTTCAGTATAAATTGACAAATTATTGATGCATGATTTGCTATGGTTTGAACCAAACTTCTAATATTATAAGTTAATATTAGATTCACGTGTAAAAGCTCACACTCAAAGTGCAAAAAGTACATGGATATCAATTGCTAGGTGGAGGAGAATTAGATAAAATGGCTACATTATTTTCAAGGTTAATCTGCTAATAAATGTGCGCTATTGATATATAGTTTCTTATTCTTAGTGCTCAATGTCTACACCAGTCACTAATAGATTTGGGACTAAATTAGGGTGACAAAACAGCCAGGGCTTGATTCAGAAAAGTAACTCACATTTTTGAATAATTTACACTTTTGAGAAAGTTTACTACTTTTTGCTTACTCACAAAATCCATGTGTAAGTTACCTTTTTTTAAAAAAAAAGTAACACATTCATCACCACAGATGACTACAAATATTTCAAGTGGCTTAAACAACTATTATGAAAAATTAGGTTAATAGAACCTATCATTCACTGTCCAAAATGCATGCTTTATACTCCTATGATACTGTTAAAAGTGCAAATTACCACATTCAATCAATCAGTCAATCAGTGATTTCTAAAGCGCAGCTAACCACCCATAGGGCCTCATTGATCAGCATGGGTTAAATATAAACCTCTGGGATCTTCTGCCGCTGCAGTAGAACCACAAACAAGCAACCTAGAGCCCAAGAAGGTTTTGCCGAGGCTTGGAGATGTTCAGCAAAGATTGTGCACCTCTGAGGCATGAGCCAATTAGAATTGAGAGCCAGAGATACATTGTATCATCACTGATTTTCTCTTTAGAAGTCTCTCCTGAGAATGTTAAAGTTGGCATGTCACATAGTGACATAAGTTTATAGGTCCATGAACTTCCCTTGTACACTTGTGTTACATTTCTTCCTTCCCATGCATTTTGTCTGTATTTTTCTGCCGACTTTGGACTGAAAGGCACTCCTTCTCCTCAGACCCTCTGGAAAATAAAAGGTATATATCATTAAGTTTGTGAACCTCAAATACAATTTGTAAAAAAAAAACCTTAAGAATACTCTTTGCCCTCTTCTTTTGTTTATACCTTCATGGTTTACATCTTCTTCTGTGTTCCCTAATCTTCCCTTTCTTTCTCTCATAAAACTTTGGCCCTCATTACAACCCATTACAACCCTTGTGGTCGGTGATATAGTGGCGGTAATACCACCAACAGGCCGGCGGTAATAAATATGTAATTATGACCACAGCAGAAACCGCTCAGACAGACAGACACTTTAACACACCGACCGCCAGGGCGAAATCAACAGGCACCACGGCGGTAACCGCCTACAGCCAGGCGGAAGACAAAATTCTGCCCACTGTATTATGACACACCAATTCGCCATTTTTTCTGGGGCGGTACCAACGACATCAAAAGCCTGGCGGAAACACTGCACAGAAGGGGAACGACTCACCTCTGGAGACCCCACAAAATCATGCCGCCATGGAGAGTGAGTTGCATGTGTTCCCCATGATCTTCTACGTTCTTCTCCACTACAAACACCAACGCCGGTGAAGATGACCACGGTGAGTACTGCCCACAGAGGGGAGGGGGGGAGCAAAAAGAGAATGACACACACACACGCAACACCCCCACCCCCAACACCATACACATAACCAGATGCAGTATTATTACATATTCACCCTGTACCCCTCAGGAATAATGCAAGGACAATATTAATTGTATAAAGTGAGTGTAATAAGATAAAAAAGTAAAAATATGTGCATCCAAATCAACAAGTATATACATATTTACAAATGTAGGGACACTGCCCAGTCCTCAATGTCTGTTGGCCACAGGGCAACATCACATAGTCCAAGACCCCATCTCACTCCTGCAACAACATGGAGAGAACACTGCAGGGGCATCAGGCCGAAAATAGCCAGGCACCTCAGGGGGACGGGGAACGGGGGGCACCTCCGCCAGAAGATGGTACAACACCACTGGTCCTGGAGGGGGCAACATGACCTGTGCTTGGTCCTGGGGAGTGCAAGGCCACAGTCTCTCAAGTGGGTGATTTGCCCACATGCTCTGGAGGGGGTAACATGCCCTGTGCTTGGTCCTGGAGAGTGCAAGGCCACAGTCTCTCAAGTGGGTGATTTGCCCACATGCTCTGGAGGGGGCAACATGCCCTGTGCTTGGTCCTGGGGAGTGCAAGGCCACAGTCTCTCAAGTGGGTGACTTGCCCACATGCTCTGGAGGGAGCAACATGCCCTGTGCTTGGTCCTGGGAAGCGCAAAGCCACAGCCTCTCAAGTAGATGGCTTCTTCCATTGGTTCTGGAGGGGGCATTGTGCCCAGTGATCTTCATCCTGTGGAGAATGGGGTGAGTCGATTGCTTCTCCACTGGTTCTGGAGGGGGATTGTGCCCAGTGATGCAGATCTTGAGGAGTGCAAGGTCACATTCTCTCACCTGGGTGTCAAACCCACAGGATTTGCAGGGGCCAGGCCGCACAATAGCACATGGACTCATGACTACACACTGTCCGCCGGCGGTGATGGCTGCTCAGTGGTGGCAGTGGTACAGCTAATGGTGGAGTTGGCAGTGGTGGGGGGAGGCTCTAGCCCTTCCCCTGCAGCCTCGGATGGCTGCCCACTAGGGCTGCTGCTGCTGGTGGCAGAGCTGGCAGTGGTGGGGGAGGCTCCTGCCCTTCCTCTACAGCCTCGGATGGTTGCCCACTGGGGCTGCTGTTGCTGGTGGCGGTGCTGGCAGTGGTGGGGGATGCTCCAGCCCTTCCTCTACAGCCTCGGATGGCTTCCCACTGGGCTGCTGCTGCTAGTGGCAGTGCTGGTGGCGGTGCTGGCAGTGGTGGGGGGAGGCTCCAGCCCTTCCCCTGCAGCCTCGTACTGCCTCCTTGCCCTTCCTTCCCGCAGCAGGGGCTGACTCCTTGTCCTTCCTTCCTGCAACTGGGGCTGCTTCCTTGCCCTTCCTTGATGCACTTGGGGCTGGCACCCTGTCTGGCTGGCTGGCTGGTGGCTGGCATGCTTTCCCACCAGGAGTAGTTGGGGATATTACTGTGCCCGTGGACTGGGTGGCTGAGGTGCTTGGCTGGGTTTTGACCACCCTGGCCTGACGTGAGGGACGGGGGGAGGGCTAGGGAACAGGTCAATGTTGGCGAGGAAAAGCTTCTTAGGGACATTGGGGCGGGAAGAGGGAGATGGTTTCGGAGAGGAGGAAGAGGGAGTGGTGGTAGGAGGTGTCAGTCTGCTGTGTTTCGGTGCAGGTGCATGGGCTGGATGCTGTTGTGAGGTGGATGGCTGTTGGGTGTCTGAGTGCTTGCGTTTGTGTACTTTGGGAGGAGGGGACAGAGACACAGTGGGAGAGGACACAGGGGACGTGTGCATGCATATGGGGGTAGTGACTGACAGTGAGGGGTGTGTACTGATAGGTGTGCTGGTGATGGTGGTAGTGGTTGAGGATGTAGGGCATGCAGGTGTGAGTGTAGATGCAACTGGGAGGAAGATGGACGAGGAGGGGACCACAGTGGAGGCAGTGGATGTTGGTATGTCTGATTCTGTATGGTGTTTGTGAGAGTGCCTGTGGGATGAAGTGTGGTGCTTGTGTTTGCCATGTCCACTCTTGTGTGTTGTCCTGGGTGCCAGCTCGTCTGACTGTGTGCTTGGGATAGGTTGGGGATGAGAGGAAGGGGATTGGGAAGAGGAAGTTGGAGGGTGGAAACAGGGACAATGGAAGCCATCAGAAAGGAGGCCAGAGTCCGGATTGATCCCTGTTGGGCTGCCAAGCCAGTGTGAATGCCCTCCAGGAATGTATTTGCCTGTTGTATTTGGGCTGCTAGCCCCTGGATGGCATTCACAATGGTTGACTGCCCAACAGAGATGGATCACAGGAGGTCAATAGCCTCCTCACTCAGGGCAGCAGGGCTAACTGGGGCAGGGCCTGAGGTGCCTGGGATGAAGGAGACGCCCACCCTCCTGGGTGAACGGGCATGGGCAACTCGCTGAGGGGCTGCTGGGAGGGTGCTGCTGGTACGGGGGCGGCAGCTGTATCTGTCGCTGGGGTGGGCACACACCTTCTGCCACAAACAGGGAGCTCCCACCGGAGGAGGTATCCATGTCTGAACTGTCCCCTCCTGTCTCAGCCATGGTGCTCCCCTCGCCCTCTGTCCCACTGGTGCCCTCACCGTCAGTGGATTCGGCATCCTGGGTCCTGTGGGATGCAGCTCCCTCCATCGCCGGTGCCTCTGCTCCTCCGACAGATGATGCTAATGCACATAAAGACAGGGTGACAAAACAAAAAGGGGGGAAGAGACAAAGGATACACTTGGTCAATGGCGGCAACAACACAACCATTGGCGTAGACAACACACTCACACACAGGGAACAGCCCTACGCACTAGGAAATGCACTATCAGTCACAATGCTAGTCAGCAGCCCATGGATAGGGACATCTAACTCCAATTGCAACATACCTGAGACCCACAGACCCCTTCCTAGTAGTGGATGCCTACTAGCTTGGTTGGAGTACTTTCACATCAAAACCCTGCCCAACATAGTATCTACTCTGCAATGCCAGGCCTGGGCAAGGGGCACCCACAGGGCCCCCACCCCCCACCCGGATACCACCACACCAGGCGTAAGTTGTATATTAGGGCACTGTACTCACCCCCTTGTGGCTGCTGTGATGCCCCCAAGCACTTATCTAGCTCCGGATAGGCCACCATCAGTATGCAGGCCATCAGGGGGGGTCAGGGTTCAACGGGCATCCCTTCCTCGTTGGGTGGCCATCCCCAGCTGGGCCTCTGCCGTCTTCCGTGCCCAGCATCTGATGTCCTCCCACCGTTTCTGACAGTGGGTGCTCTGCCTGCCGTAGACCCCTAGGGTCCGCACATCCTTGGTGATGGCACGCAATATACCCTTCTTTTAATGGGCACTGACCTGATGGGAAATAGACACAGGGAAAGGTATTAGTCCGACCGTCCTGCCTGTTACACTCATGGCCCACCATGCCCCTTCCCATCCCCATTAGCACAGACATGGCCCACCATACATGCTTCACTCTGCCCAGGGCCCATCCAATACCACCCCCTACATGAGGCCTTTGCACACAGCACTCCATGCATTCACGCCCCATGCATCGTACTCACGGTGTACTCACCTGTTGGTCTGGAGGCCCTTATAGCAGTTGGTACTGGGGTAGGACCCCATCCACCAGTCGCTTCAGCTCTGCTGAGGTGAAGGCAGGGGCCCTTTACCCAGTAACACGAGTCATGGTCGGTTCCAGACACAGGTCACAGCAGCATATGCAGTGTAGGTCCTCTCCTTTTGAAGGTCATGTAGCAAGTGAGTGCACAGATAGAAAATGGCGGTCACGTCCACTGCGGTGCATACTGTCACCACCGGCGTACATCACCATTGGCCACTGAACCCCATAGGGCCCAGTGTTAATCAATGAGGAGTTGCACTGCGGTTCTCGACCTCCTCCTGCAACGGCGCACAATGTCAGCGGAATTGCCTCATTTCCACCTGTCCCTCCGTACAGGACAGGCGGACGCCATTTCAGTGGAGGGGCAGGCCATGGCTCCTAACTGCATCACAGTACACAAATGCACCATTTGAACATCTCCAACGAAATACTGTTTCAATCACAACATGCATTGAACTGTAATGGCTGGAATGTAGAGATAATGACCAGCTGCTTACTCTTTTGGCCCATAGATTGCAACCGCTGCAGATGAATAGGAGATGAAGACATCCCCCCATTAACAGACCCCTGGTGAACTTGGCAACAATGGTGGACAGGCATATTATCCTCACCCATAGACTTGACAGGGCCACAATCACTGAATTGTGTGCCCAATTGGAGCCTGACCTAATCTCTTCTATCTGTCACCCCACCGGGATCCCCCCTCTTGTGCAAGTGCTATCAGTCATCCATTTCCTGGCAACTGACTCCTTCCAAGTGACAGTGGGCTTGGCGGCAGGAATGTCACAGCCAATGTTCTCAATAGTGCTGACCAGAGTGTTGACTGCCCTGATTAAACACATGCGCAGCTACATCGTTTCCCCCCATGTGGAGGATTTGGCCATGGTGAAAGCTAATTTCTATGCAATGGGACACATCCCCAACATTATTGGGGCTACTGATGGAACACATATTGTATTTGTCCCCCTGGCGAAATGAACAGGTGTTCAGAAATCGAAAGAGCTTTCACTCTGTGAATGTGCAGATGGTGTGCCTGGTGGACCAGTACATCTCCCACGTCAATGCTAAGTAGCCTGGGTCTGTGCATGATGCCTTTATCATGAAGAATAGCAGAATCCCAAATATGATGGCTCAACTCCAGAGGCACAGGGTGTGGCTAACAGGTGAGCCCTGGTTCCCACCCAGTGGATGTTGGTGTATGGGTATGGTGTGGGCCCTAAGGGTTAGTGTGTGGCTAACAGTTGTCTCTCGATATTTGCAGGTGACTCTGGTTACCCCAACCTCTCATGGCTACTGACCCCTGTGAGGAATGCCAGGACAAGGACAGAGGGACGTTACATTGAGGCACATGGTCGAACAAGAAGGATTATAAAAAGGACCTTTGGTCTCCTGAAGGCCAGGTTTTGTTGCCTCCATCTAACAGGTGGATCCTTGTGCTACTCACCCAAGAAGGTCTGCCAGATCATCGTGGCATGCTGTATGTTGCACAACCTTGCCTTGCGTCGCCAGGTGCCTTTTCTGCAGGAGGAGGAGGCTGGAGATGGCCGTGTGGCAGCAGTGGACTCTGTGGACAGTGAAGATGAGGAAGCAGAGGATGAGGATGAGGACAACAGAAGTGCAATTATTCGTCAATACTTCCAATGAGACACAGGTAAGACAGTGTTGATACAGATATGATTGACAGTTTAATGTGTGACATTGTCACTGGCAGGCTGTGTATTCCTATGGACACTCACTGTACCCTTTGGCATCTCTTTTTTCAGAGGTTGGTACCCCACTATTGCTCCTGGTGTGTTCAGTGCAGCCAACTACAGGTCTTTAAAATGTAATCATTACTGTACAGTTGAATTGCAATGTCTGAACCTTTGTTAAATGAATATCTTTTGAAAACATCTGACATACGCCATACTTGTATTTTATCAAAGTGTGTTTATTGCAGTGCTCTGAAGAAGAGGGGTAGTGCAATGGGCTGGGGTGATGATGGAGGAAAGTCCAGGATAGAGTCCAGTCTATTTGTATCACAGGTGCATTGTCTACTGTCCAAGGGGGCATAGGAAGTGGAGCAATGGCAGTTCAAGATGGGCAGTGTGACATAGTGGGAGACAAGGGTGACAATCAGGAGAGTCTTATTTCCTGGCGGGGTCTTGGCAATAGTCTCTGGCTTCTGCCTGGATTGCTGAGAACGTTTGTGGGGTGGTTCTCCTTCTGCAGGGGGAGGGGTGCTGGTGGCCTCTTGGTTCTGTGGGGGGGCCTCCTGTCCACTAGCAGCAGCTGAGGTGGAGGGCTGTTTGGTAGTTTGGCTAGTGTCAGGGGCCCGGTGGTGTGCCACTGCCTCCCTCATAGTGTTGGTCATGTCTGCAAGCACCCCTGCAATGGAGACCAGGGTGATGTTGATGTCCTTCAAGTCCTCACTGATCCCCAGGTACTGTCCCTCCTGCAGCCACATGTTCTCCTGCAACTTGTCCAGTATCTGGCCCAGAGTATCCTGGGAATGTTGGTATGCTCCCAGAATCGCAGTGAGTGCCTCCTGGAGAGTCGGTTCCCTGGGCCTGTCCTCCCCGTGTCGCACAGCAGTCCTCCCAGCTTCCCTGTTGTCCTGTGCCTCTGTCCCCTGAACCGTGTGCCCACTGCCACTGACCCCAGGTCCCTGATTGTCCTGTGTTTGTGGGGTGGCCTGGGGTCCCTGTAGTGGTGGACACAGTGCTGATTGACGTGTCCTAGGGAAAGATGTATGGGCCCGCTGAGTCGGTGCTGTGGTGGAGTTTCCTGAGGCAGGAGGCTCTGTGGTGGTGTGAGACTGTGCCTGGGTAACTGACTGTCCGGAGATCCCTGATGGGCCAGGTTGGTCATCCAGATCCAGGCGTCCAGAGTTGCTGTCATCACTGTGGGCCTCTTCTGTGGGGGGACTGGATGTTGCTGGCACCTCTTTGCTGGTGACATTGGGTGGGTTACCTGCGGGGATGTAAATGCAGTGTTATTGTTTCTGCGTGTGACATATTGTGCATGGGTGTGTTGCCCTCTATGATTGTTGTTGCCCTGACAGATTTTCCTTGTGTAAGTTGTTATTTGGTGGGCTAGGTGATTCTCTCTAGTGTACATGCTGTGTTGATAGGTGTTCATGCAGGTCTGTGAGGGGTGTCCATTCATTGGTGTTGCATGCAGGGCTTGGTATTGGGATGAGTGGGTTGTGATGGGAGGGTATGTGGGAGGTGGTGGAGTGATGGGATTGAGGGTAAGGGCGGGAGTTGTGATGGCATGCAGGTAGGGGGATGATATTAATAGAGTTGACTTACCAGAGTCCAGTCCTCCTCCTACTCCTGCCAGGCCCTCAAGATGCATGATTGCCAAGACTTGCTCCTCCCATGTTGTAAGTTGTGGGGGAGGAGGTAGGGGTCCACCGCCAGTCCTCTGTTCTGCGAGCTGGTGTCTAGCTGCAATGGAACGCACCTTCCCCCGTAGGTCATTCCACCTCTTCCTGATGTCATCCCTTGTTCTGGGGTGCTGTCCCACGGTGTTGACCCTGTCCACGATTCTCCACCATAGCTCCATCTTCCTTGCAATGGATATCTGCTGCATCTGTGATCCAAATAGCTGTAGCTCTACCCAGATGATTTTCTCCACCATGACCCTTAGCTCCTCCTCAGAGAACCTGGGGTGTTGTTGTGGTGCCATGAGTGTGGTGTGGGTGGTACGGGTGATGGTGTGTGGGTGATGTGTTAGGGTGTGTGACGTAAGGTGCGTGGGTGGTGTATAGGTGATGATGGTATGTGGCTCTGGTTTTGTGGGTGCTCTTGATGTCTCTCTCTCTGCTGCCAATTATTTCTAGTGGTAAAGAGTTGTGGGTAATGTGCGTGTGTGTTTTATAGTGGTGTGGGTGTGGGTGTGGTGTGTGTATGTGTGTCAGGTGGGTGTAGTTTGAATCGTCCAATGTGGTGTTGTTTTGTTTGAGTGTTTGTATTTTGAGCGCTGCGGTATGTAGCGCCAATGGTTTACCGCCATTGAATGTCTGCCGTGGTGATTCGTGGGTCATAATGCTGTGGGCGTAGTTCTGTTGGTGTAGCGGTGTGAATTTTGGTACCGCCAGTTTATCACTGACCTTTGGGCTGGCGGACTTGTGTGTGTGGCTGTATAGTGACAGATTGGTATGTGTGTGTCATAATATGGTTGGCGGCTATCCGCTGCGGCGGCGTTATGTTGGTGGCAGTCGGCATGGCGGTAAGTGGGATTTACCACCAATGTCATAATGAGGGCCTTTGTGTTTTACCCTCAATTATCCTCCTCCTCTCTTGTCAGGTTCCTTTGTTCCTATTACTTTTCTTTTCTTAACGTATTTAGCTTCTATTGCCTAAATAGTGTGTGTAGGAAAGTACCCCTTTTTGGCATTATCCTCCCCACACACTTTTTGCCTGATATCTGATGCTAACTTGACTGAGTGTGTTCTGGGCTCCTGCTAACCAGACCCCAGCACCAGTGTTCTTTTCCTATACTGTACCATTGCTTCCGCAATTGGCACAATCCTGGCACACAGATAATTCCCTTGTAAAAGGTACCAGTGGTACTAAGGGCTGTGTGGCCAGGTAGGGTTCCTAAGGGCTTCAGCATGTATTGTGTCATCCTCATGGACCCCTCACCAATCATGCACACTGCCATAGCAGATTCGGTGTGCTGTTGGTGAGAAAAAGGTAAAGTCGACATGGCATCCCTATCTCTGTGCTATGCCCACAAACCACTGCCGATGGCATAGGTAAGTCACTCCTCTAGCAGGCCTTACAGCCTTAAGGCAGGGTGCACTATAACACAGATGAGGGCATCGCTGCATGAGCAATATGCCCCTACAGTGTCTAAGTTTATTCTTAGACATTGTAGTGCAGTGTGGCCATATTGAGTACATGGGCTGGGAGCTTGCCATTACTAACTTTACAGCTCAATGATGGCTTCACTGAAGACTGGGAAGGGTCCTGCCTCCTGTTACACTGCCCTAGGACACTCCAGCTAGTGGAGATGCCCTCCCCCCAGACCAGGCCCCCCTTTTGGCAGCAGTTCTCGTGGGAAAATTAGCAAACACCAGGAGGAGCGTCCACTCCAGCTGGGACCACCCCCGGGTCTGTGCCCTGAAGTCGCAATTGCTTACCTGCAAGCTGTTTCTTTCTAAATGCCCCATCTCATTAGGATTCCATCGGGCACCTGACGCCAATTTTGACCTCTGCACCCCGCTGGTCCTGCGTTGCTGGTGGTGCACCCATAGTGCCTTCTTAAACTTTGCCCAGTGGAAACCTTAAGCCCTGAAGATTGGGATTGTAAATCAAGTACTTTCCTACAAAGGTCTTGATTCTTTTCCTCCCCTAGGACTGCATTGCTTTCTTTGAGAAATTGCACTGTGTCCACTTTTGAAACTGAAAAGTATTAATAAACTGTTTTACCTGTGATTTCTAAACAAAGTGCATTTGATACTTGAAAGTGATACACTAATTGTACTTACCTGCAACAAGGACTCTTTTAGTTCTAGAAATAAAATGGCAAAGTATGTTTTTGATACACAAAACAATTAGACTGGAGTTAGTCATTGAGTGTGTGCTTCATTTCTTGAATGGGTGTGTACAAGAAATGCTTAGCACTACACTCTGGTAAGCCTAACTGCTCGACCACACTACCACAAAAGAGAACAATAGTATTATCCATTTTGGCCTCTGGGTAAATATGGTACGCAATAAGACCTTACTTTATGGTGAGTTGACTGGGGCATTAATTACTCTCTTTGTGCCTCTGCAGTTCTGCCCTCCCCTCTGCCTTCATAATGCCCCCCAACTGCTTTGTTATGATGCACTTAATGAGAGGCATGATGGAAATGAGGGAAGCAAAAACAAGTAAAAGACGAAGGAGAGGAAAGAAAGATTCCCTAGCACCAGGCAGTGACCTACCTGGGAAGCTACAACCCTTCCTTAGACTAAAGTGGGTCCAGGACTTGAGGAGGTTGGCTCTCCTTACCTGCCTCCTCCTCTGGGTGGAGTGCTACTGATCTCGAGACATCCATCTTCTAACTGCTTCAGGTCTTGGTCTTCTCAGGGTTGTGACTGGTGTCTCCGTTGACATCCTCTTCCTCCTAGCATCTTTCTACACCTGCTTCCTCTGTCACTGTTGGGACACACTTCCCCACATCCATGACGTGTTTTTACAGACAGTGAACATGCGTGATTCCCTTGTTCCTTGCATGTCCTCTTTCTTTGTGATGAGTTGTTTGCTTTCTTTTCTGTCTAATGTTTTGTCTTGTTGTTTTCTCTTCCAGACTGCTGCTGTGGTGATGAGGCGGCAAGTGCAAAATCAAGAAGGTGATGGATACAATACTTGCATTGATCTCAGCCACTGGTGATCACTTGGACTGCATTCAAAACCATCATTTTTTGTCCACAATGCCACCTCAGTTTGGACCCAGCAATATGCAAATCAGTCTTGACCCTGCTCCTCATGGGAACAGTCCAGCCTGAACTGCCAGGTCAGGTCCTCCTTTATCAGAACACAAGCAGCCTAGGACCGTTTCACTCTAGTTAGGGCTCATCAACCAGGCATATCTTGGTTCCAGTTGCACAGTGATCCTGGGACCCAGGTCTGGGAATATCTAGTGCATGTAAGGCAGCAAATGCAAAATCAACAAGGTGATGGATGGAATGCTTGAATTAATCTCAGCCACTGGCGATCACAGGTTGCATCCCAGTCTATCATTTACTGTCCACCATGCCACCTCAGTTTGGACCCAACCATATGCAAATCAGTGTTGACCCTGCTCCTCATGGCAACAGGCCAGGTCCTCCCTGAACCAGAACACAAGAAACCTAGGACTGGTATTGCCCTAGTTTGGGCTCTTCTGTGAGGTGTAGCTTGGTTCCAGTGGCACAGTGAGCCTGAGATCCACATCTGGGCATACCTAGCACACTCAGGGCAGTAAATGCAAAATAAACAAGGTGATTGATTGAATGCTTGAATTCGTCTCAGCCACTGGCAATCACTCAGGCCGCATCCCAGTCCATTCTTTTGATGGGTAATGATGAGATGGACAGCCCCCAGAGACCTTCATTGCTCCACTAGGTGAGTATGCTTCATGCCACCTCACTTAGACCTTGACTGTATTTTTAATGTGTGTTTCAGACTAGTTAGGCAGACTTCATCCTGACTTCAAGAGCAAACAGATCTCTTTGCAGGGCTTCTCTGAGTGTGAGCTTCATGCTTAACACTCATCCTAACTTTCTGAACTTCTGCTGAGGTTCAACCTCGTGCTGACAGATTCTAAGTTTCCTTTCTGGACATCCCTATTAGACATGCACTCTAGCCTATGCTTAGCTTATAAAGGGATCATTTATTTATGGAGCACCTGATTGCAACTATTTGCTTCCTTTGAATTGTGGCTGCTACTATTTTGTATCTTGTTTTATTAAGACTTAACTTACTGGCACATTGTGGTCTTCAGACTGTATTATTATATATTTGTAATATATTCTTGCTTGCATATATACTGGTTATATTAATATTATAAAATAAACCTTTATGGTTGAAATTATGGATTGATGGTCCTTATTGTGGAGTAACACTGGCTTCACAGAGACGTAAATTAATTGCTGATGTTTGTTCCATTTTAAACCTTCAAGTTGGCTAACAAAGCTCCATATGACCAAATATATTTGATGATTTTACTGAAAGATTACTGAATTACTTTACTTAAAGATTGAGGTTCAGATATCCACGCTCCATCAACTGCAAAGCATTACAGATTCACTGGCCTAATGAAACAGTATGTAAATCACATATTGGAAAACCATCTATCTACACATAGACTGTACTGTGCCCAAAATACATGTATTTCTCTTTTGTAAAAATGTATACTGGAACATTTCATTACCTCCTCTCATCACCATACCTCTCTGCACAGAAGTAGCATGAAAGTGTTACCAACCACATCCTCTCTGACATGGACTTAAATCTTAGGATATCAATAATTTTCCTTGCGTTTATTGCGGAATGAGATGGGACTGGAGGAGTAAGGCAGCTGAGGAAAGCTGCAAGGAGCCACCAAAGTGCATACTTTTTGCTCCTGGTTTTGTCTGTATAGGCTCACACAGAATAGCTTGCACATTCAGCTCTGGCTTCATCTCTACTCCCTGCAGTAAGATGAGCAGTGTTAATATAGAAATGTAAAGAGTGGGAATCTAAACCGAGAAATATGATGACAAGTATTTGCAGACACTCTGTACAGGTATTATGGAGGGGACCAATAAGGAATTTAGGGCCAGATGTAGGAAGCACTTTGCGAGTCGCAAACGGCAAAATTTGCCGTTTGCGACTCGCAAATGCGTGATTCCTATGCAGAAATGCATTTTGCGAGTCGGGACCGACTCGCAAAATGCATTTCCGAATCGCAAATAGGAAGGGGTGTTCCCTTCCTATTTGCGATTCGCAATGGTATGCAATTCCATTTGCGACCGCGTATGCGGTCGCAAATGGAGTCGCAGTTACCATCCACTTGAAGTGGATGGTAACCCATTCGCAAACGGGAAGGGGTCCCCATGGGACCCCTTCCCCTTTGTGAATGGACCCCATATTATTTTTTCAGGGCAGGGAGTGGTCCAAGGGACCACTCCCTGCCCTGAAAATTCCGAAACTAAAGGTTTCGGAATTTTTTGAAATGCAGCTCGTTTTCCTGTGAGGAAAACGGGCTGCACTTCAAAAAAAAAAAAAACCTTTATTTAAAAGGCAGGTCGCTAACATGGAGGCCTGCTGACGTCAGCAGGCCTCCATGTTAGCGAGTGCCTATACTCGCAATGGGGTCGCAAACTGCGACCCACCTCATAAATATTTATGAGGTGGGTCTTTGCGACCCCATTGCGAGTTGCAGAAGGTGTCTGAGACACCTTTCTGCATGTCAAATTGCGACTTGCAATTTGCGAGTCGCACAGACTCGCAAATTGCAAGTCGCAATTTGATTTTTTCCTACATCTGGCCCTTAAAGATGTAGCATTGCTGTATGTATTTATGAAATACATGCACAGCACAGTGGTGCAGACATGTTTACCTCAAGGTACTTTCCAATTTGGAGGCATTGTACACCTACACACAAGCATTTTGAAAGAGTTCTATAGTTATTTTTCTAAAGTTAAAGCTTCGTACCAGTAGAGAGTGTGCTCATTATTTTGGGACCCTGGACAGTTATTGGTGTGCTTATTTTTAAGCTTCATTGGTGCCAGAGATGTGGTACCAGAACAGTAGTTGACGAAGTCAGAAAGCACCCAGATTGGTGTGGAAATAGAAAAAAACCTCAAAAATCCAACACTTTGGGGGTCATTCCGACCCTGGTGGTCATAGACCGCCAGGGCCGGTGACCGCGGATGCACCGGCAACAGGCTGGCGGTGCATCCAGGCCAATTCTGACCGCGGCGGTAAAGCTGCGGTCAGAAAAGGGAAACCGGCGGTTTCCCGCCGGTTTTCCCCTGGCCTGAAGAATCCTCCATGGCGGCGCTGCAGGCCTTGCTGGCGGGAACGGGTGTCGTGGGGCCCCTGGGGGCCCCTGCAGTGCCCATGCCAATGGCATGGGCACTGCAGGGGCCCCCTAACAGGGCCCCACAAAGATTTTCAGTGTCTGCATAGCAGACACTGAAAATCGCGACGGGTGCAACTGCACCTGTCGCACCCTTTCCATTCGGAGCCGGCATCCTCGGGGTTTCCCGCTGGGCGGGCAGGCGGCCTTCTGGCGGTCGCCCGCCAGCCCAGCGGGAAATTCAGAATGACCGCTGTGGTCATTTGACCGCGGTGCGGTCATTCGGCGGCTCCCGCCAGGCGTGCGGTTACCGCCGCTGGCGGGAGTCAGAATGACCCCCTTTGTCTACTGTTGATTACGCTGAACATAGGGAAGTTACTTCACTATCTCCTTTTTTTCCATGTGAAAATTAAACTCCCCGAATATTATAAGATGAGTATGTCTTAAAGCCAGAAGCACATCCACAGCGAGAATTAAATGCATTATGAATTAGTGATAGTGAGTCCTTGGTATACATGAGAGATGGATGTTAGCTGGCATCTTTGTCCTGAAGAAAGCCATGTACTCATTAGAGAGGCGTAAGCTTGGCTGAAGCATGTTGACCCCAGAGATATGGAAGCAATAATTACCCCGAATATCACCCCTTGGTGTTCTAATATCCCTCAAGAAACCAGTAATAAACTTCTGTTACTGTTTTTTTAAAGACATTTTTAATCGTTGTCTTAGGATCCCTGGTCTCACAATGAAGTGAAATGTACCCACTCAAAACAAATTATTTCCTGATGCATCAGGGAGCCTATTTGCCCCGCTATATAACTACTGGGTGGATGAGACGACCAGATGATTCACACTATTTCAATGATTCCTATTCGGTTCGTTGTATGCAAATTGGATTAGGGAATATTCATGTTGGATATTCTAAAAAGTTACCTGTTTGCAATCCTCAAAGATGAGAGTTGTGCTTCATAGTCAGGTGTCATGGCAAGTGTTGATACATAACCGTTGCCCCAGTACTTCCTTAAACACAGTTACATTTGTTTTAATTACTGAGCAGTATGTAACCAAGGCGTCCATGAGCAGAATGAATGTTGCCATGTGTTCTCCTGTGTACTTTCGTAATACGTTGGTGCCTAGATTTTGCAGATATCTTATCCAGTGTGCAGCTACTCTTTCTGTTCTGTTACTGATACTAATCTTTCAAGACAAAATGTTCTCATAAGAGCTGCGGCCTGATCTTTTCTAGGTTGGTGAGGTTTTAAATATATCATCAAACTCTCACTGCTGTGCACCTTGCAGATTACAGTGGAGAATTGCTGTGGTCATTCATACTCATTAAGAATGGGAGCATCGACGAGCTTCATGTCTGGCCTTTTAATACCACTTAATCCAAACGCCATAAAACTGAATATATTGCATTGCAGAGGAAATAGGTTTTTGGCCTTCTCAAATCTTTTGCGCACAGGGAAATAGATGTGTGACCGTTACAAAGTGAAAAATGTGCTGTGTAAAATGTATGTGATCCGCAAAAGCAGAAGGTTTGATCGGTTCCAGTATAAACTTTAAAAGGTAATGTAACTTGCAGAGCATGTACGTAATTCGCAAGAGTAAAGGTTTCAGTGAAAAACGTTATGCCAGATTGCATTGGTTTGACTTATTTATTGCCAAATTGCTTATGGGCATGAAAAGGGAGTGTTAAAGGATTTCATTGTACATAACCATTTAATCTGCTGATGCAAAGTTAGGCTGTCAAAGAAGTGGCCAAGAATAGGCAAAGCAATCGGGGTTCAGGAGTCTAAAGATGAAGTCCTTCCATACGTTTCTTCATTCACAAAACAGGAAAAAAAAAATTAACCTGTTACACGATACTGAATTTTTAATAACTGAACCTAAATGGAATATGATAAGATATTGTAGGAGCCTTGGCTGAGAACTGAGAAAAAGAATGACCTAAGTCCTGGTGAGAGCTGTGGCTTAGCTCATGCAAAGTTAAACAATCTGGGGCCCCATTGCACATAGGGTGCACGTTCCCTGTTTGTGCAAGGGCGCACCTTCAAACAGGTGAACGGTGCGCAAACAGGGAAAGTGCTCCGTATTATGTTGAATGCACTGCCCTCTGGGCGGGCGTGAACTCGTGCTGCACTGGGGCAGCACATTCAAGTGAAATACTGAGTAGCTTTGAAGCAGCCTCAATGTGTTTCACAGTGCTGGTGGCACCATGCATGCAATTTTAAGAGGGAAGAGAAATCCCCTTGCAGGTGGGTTCAGTAAGTGACTGCACCTTCCTACAAGAGGATTTAATGGGGGTCCATAGGATACCCCATTATCCCCTCCATACTGCTGCCATCAGTGCATGCGCTGATAGTGCTCCACCTTTTTGTGGCTCCCTGTCAGTGCTCTTCCCGACAGCTTCTTTCCCTTTGTGCCCACATTTATAATACAGCACAGCCGAAGAGGTAAAAAGATTCCTTCATTTGCATGGGGGCACATCCTCATGCACATGAGGGAATGCCTTCTTGAGCTATCGTCGGCGCTACTTGTATTACAGAAGGGGCCGCACAAGGGTCTGCAGTCCTTCTGTAATACCAAAGTGGCCTGGTAGCACACAAAGTGGTGGCACATGCCCATTGGGCCCCCAGGGCACTTTCAGTAATACGTCCCCTGCCATATAAATGTTAAAGCTGCTGTGCTGGAAATCATACCCTTACCTTTAGTATCTTGACATAAGCACCAGTCAGAAAAAGAGAGTGAGTCAGAGAAAGAGAGAGAGAGAAAGAGAGCGAGAGAGAGAGAGAGAGAGAGAGAGAGAGAGAGGGAGAGGGAGAGAGAAACACAGCCAGGTTATTTATTAAAAGGGGACAGACATTAAGAAAATTTGATGTAGGGATTAGGAGAAATAAAAAAATGAGTATGGATGCTTTTTCCATTAAAACAAATTCTGATGTGAGAATGTTAGTGTGCCAGTGATTTTAAACTCCTTTTGGAAAAAGCCACTGGGGCCAAAAGAACATTTGTTTTAAAATTTTAAACAAATCATTACCTTTAGACTTGAGAGTGCTGTTTTATGTTTGACAGCAGTATGGAATGGCCAAGGACAAACTGATCTACATGGATATTTAGCTCTAGCTTGACAGTGCACCTTGCGCCTGAACTTATGTGATACACAAAAAATAAATGTTTAGAGTACTACTGAGTACAGGATAAGATTAGGCTGATTGTGCATTCTTTCACTAAAAATACTGCTTTTATGACACTTTTTGGCTTGTGATAAAATTTATACTTACTACAACAGGACTGAGGTGGTTAGGGTGGCAAGCCAGCAATCATGGCTATAGACCTGATCTGTTTATTATGAAATTATATGATAAAGGCGCCAAGCTTGACAAATATATCATGAAAAACATCTGTTAGAGTCAATAGGCATATAAGTGTGGATTGTTATAGCACTGTATTAAAGCCTACCGATAAGTATTATGTCACATTGAATCCCACAGATTACCATAGTAGGCAATAGTTTTGGTTGCCCCTGTGAAAAACTGTCCAATAAGAAATTTAGCTCTGTAAGAATCCTTTTCAGGCCCTTTTAGGAGGGATAGCATTTTGCTTAGCCAAATTTAGTTTTGTATACTTTTCTAATTGTGCATCAGATGGTTGCCTTGTGCAATAAGTACACTCAAAACTGCTGGCCTGAATTTGTTATGATGACAAGCTTTAGGCGTGATTGGTGCAGAGGCAACTCTGTTCAGTTCTATAGGACTGATCTCCTTACTATGAAATGTTATGGCAAAGGCAGTTGGTCTACCTTATTAGCTGTAAAAAGTGTTGTTAACTTTTACAGGCTGTGTTACAGGCCAGAGACAGGAATTTTGTTACATGTAATCTCACAGATTACCATAGTAGGCAAGGGTTTCGAAGTTGACATCCCACTCTGAAATACCCTAGCGATTTTCACTGTGATGATTCTTTTATGTCCTGGTGAGATTAGTTATATATATTGTTTTGCAAACTGGCTTTTTCTGTATAAAAAATAACTACTACCCACAAAAAATAGTCATAGCCTTTGAACAAGCCATGACTCAAACCATTTGAAAACTGTGCCATACAAGGCTGTTATTATTAATTCAATTAAAGCATATGGAGACGCCTCCAATAAGCTGCATTAAGTGTAGAATATGCTATAAACAGCCAATATTCCTTTGGAATAAAAAAACAAATAATAGCACTAGCTTATTTTCCTGTCACAGAGCTAGATAACCACTATAATTTATTAATAGAAAGCCCTTTCTACTAACAAAATAAATACAAACTAAGCCCCGTAATGGATTATTTCGAAGACATTTGGTTTGGATGACATCATCGCTCTGGACACAGACATCAACCCAATTCCAAATACCATGGTGGAATGGCTATGACAGCTCCTTGGCACAGGAAGCGAAAGCATATAACGCCTTCCAATCCAAAAAAGGCAGAACCCAAACTGCACTCTATAAATTTAAAGAAGCATTACAGAGCAAAGCTACCAACAACTATGAATGGAGCAATCTGTAACCCAAATAGCAGATAAACATAGTAAACAAACCAAAAGAAAGCATGACATGCTACTATGTAATGTCAAATTTGACATAAACAACAAAAGAGTAGTTTACTTAGAAATAATAGCCAAAAGCATATTGTACAATTAATATTAACCAACAAAAGTCTCACAAAGCTGCAACAACATCTAAAACAATATGCATAGAAATACATATAAAACAATTTATTAAATGTTTAAAAAATGTTACAATGGAAAAAATTGAAAATGTACAACATACAATACTCTTCAAATTTGATTGTCATTTTTTTATGGAATATTAAAAATGTATTCAAATGTTTCATTCATTTATCTATCTATAAATGTTATTTTAAGTTGAATATATATATATATATATATATATATATAAATATGTATATATATATATATTATGTTTAATAATATGCCAATATAATTCAATAAACTTTGAAAATGTGAATACAAATAGAAAAACGCCAAGAAAACAAATTAAATAACAAACTATTTTTACTACATACAAATACAATTTAAACAAAGGATTGCACACTAATATTATAGAATAAAATAATCACACTGTGACATTTTCTACTCCCATTCCAATTTATACTAATCTGTGGAAAGTGTTTTACACTAAAGGGGTGACATTTACTATTCCCAATCCAATCTATTCTAAGGGGCTGATTATGAGTTTGGCGGTACAGTGAGCATCATGTTGGTGGTCCAACAGTCTGGTGGAATGGACCGCCGTATTAGGAGTTTGGCTGTCGGGCAAATAGAAGACTGCCAGTGGTCCGTCGCCACCGCCAAGCAGCACAGACAGCAGAGGTCTTCTGGAGGCACAAACAGGCCAGCAGAGACCATGTTTCCACAGAATCCATACAAAGTTGCACACCGCCATTGTAATCACCACGGTCCAACCACCACATAGCAGAATGCGGAAAGAAGCAGTTTAAGGGGACACACTCACCTGCAGACAGCAATCCACGTCCTGAGTTGCTATGGAGCCATTCCTAAATGTGGTGCCGCTGCTCTTGTTCACCGAAAGATAATGGATACAACGCCGACATGGACGACATTAACAATAAGTACACACACACCTACCTGTATTATTAACATGTATAACAAATTTGTACCGCTCCCAAACTCATTGCAGAGGGGGAGCGGCAAGGCCAGGATCTACACTTATCATTCCAGAAAGACACACTTACATACTGCAACACATACACCCACTCATTCACAGCAAGCGCACACACACTACATGGCAATACCACACATATGCGCATGGCTACACAACACAGGCTCAGGGACACTGAAGGCCACACAACATACACACACACAGCAACAACTACACAACTACTTCCCATATACAAATTAATTCTGCAAACTCACACCCAGCACTGGCCAGGGAGTTGCCACACATGCAACACACATATACATCCATCTGCCATGGCACACACACAACACCACCATCAAACAACACTGCTATCAAAACACACATCACACACACTCATAGCACAATGGACCAACAATGCCATGCCCAATGCACAGAGAGACAAATAGACAAAAGACACAAAGCACACCATAACAACAACACCTGCACAGCTGCGATAGGAGCAGCAGGACCATATTTGGAAGGAGGCTGCATTGGGACACATATTATGTTGAAAAAGGCACCAAACAACATGCTCACAGCAGTTGCTCACAATTGAATATCAGGGACAAGCAATACCAATATCAATTGTCACACACAGTCACAGAATGGGGACAGGGCAAGACAACAAAGCACACACAACTCACACTCCCAGGGACATATCGCTACACCAACCAGCTGCAAGAGGCCCACACCCTGGACATATGTGCACTCAAATAGAAAGCAAACTACCACAACTCAACACACTCTAAGTCTACACTGACAGAACTCAAGAACACACACATCACATGTAGACAATAGCCATATCAGGGCACAAATCATTTACCCATAATGCCCACATCACAAAAGATACACATACTACTACAAACACAACATAATGCCATGACACCAACATTGCAGTAACACACACAACCCCATCACACAACACACACCCTTCCCTTGTGGGACAACAGCACTGCCCACAAACTCACATACTTCAAAAACACCACACGAAGCAGCAAGCAGGCCAAACACACACAACTACAGACACATAATCAATGTCAGTCAGAAACAACAGAAAGCTAGGGAAGGAAATGCAGGACAAAGGTGTATCCAAAACACCAATAACTGGTTGGATGTATTCAATAAACCCTTTGTAGTCCAAGGCCATAGGCCTATCCAAAAATGTCTGCTTAAAAGGCACAGTGTTAGGTGCCTTCTTGACTCCTGACTGCCATGTAACCTCCACAGGTAGGGGCATCAAGGGGGCAGTCAGGCATGTCAGGGATTATCGAGGTGGGGGTGTTGGATTTGGGATTGGGGGAGGGGGTTTGGGCTTGGGTGAGGGGGAATCTTGTTATGAGGGGTCGACTTCTTCTTGGTGGGGAAGGGAGATGGGTGCTTGCAGAGGGGCATGGGAGGCCTTAGAGGTGGAAAGGATGGACTTGGGGAGGGAAACAGAATTTTTGGGGGTGGTACAGAGGGGAAGAAAAGGGATAAGATCAAACTCAAAACCTTCTTTGACATATGGGGACCGTCATCAGAAGGGGGTTTGGATTTGAAGGTTGAAGGAGTGATTGTCTGATGTGTTGGTGTGGATGTTTTGGGTGTGTGTTTGTGGAAGGTGTGCTTGTGTGTGGTGGGGGTCTGTTGAGTGGGTGAATGTGGGCATTTATATGTTTGGGGCTGAGGGGGTGGAGGTGCTGGGGGATGCTGTGATGTGCAGTTTGGTGTCTGTTGGGGTGATGACTGGAGGTATGGTGCATGTGCTGCATGTAGATCTATCTGTGGTTGTGGTGTCTGCAGGTGTGGTGACCGGGGTGAGTGTCTGAGGGTCTGTTGTGGTGGTGTCTATGGGTATGATAGGTGTGGTGGCAGGATCAGTGAATGGTAATGTGGTGTCTGTAGGTGTGCCAGATGTCATGAGTGTGATGCTGCGGTTGGGAGGGCGTCAGGGGAAGTTGCGATTGTTGCTGAGTCTGCAGGTGGATGTTGTTTGTGTGTATGCCGGTGGTGTGTCTTCTGTTTCTAATGTTTGTGTGTGCTAGCCTTGTCTGTTTAGGTGGATGCATGTGAGTCTGTCTGTTCGCTTTGGGTAGGGCAGGGAAGGGGGGATTTGGACAGGAAAGAGGAAGGTGGAGGGGGGATGGACAACAAGGGGTGACTGGCTACCTTCAGTGTGGAGACTAGAGCCTGAAATGATCGCTGTAGGCCAGAGATTGCACCATAAATGCCCTCCAGGAATGTATTGCTTTGCTTGATCTGGCTTGTCAGTCCCTAGATGGCATTCACAATGGCCGTCTGACCTGCAGAGATCGACCTCAGGAGATTAATAGCCTCCTCACTGAGGGCAGCAGGTGTCTACAGCAAAGGAGATACCCACCCTCCTGGCTGGGGAGCAACAGGGAAGGAGGTGACAGAATGGGTTGTGGCAGACAAAGATGGTACTGGAGTGATCCCTGATGGGCTCGCCACCACTAGGGAGTGACCACTGGAGGAGGTATATGATGGTCCAGAGCCAGATCCGGTCTCCCCCGTGGCACTCCCCTTGCCCTCCGGGTCACTTGATCCCTCACTGTCATTGGTTTTGTGACATGAGGTCCCTGGCCAGATGCTTCCTCACTTGGTTCGGCTCCGTCTCCTTTGCCTGCCGGTGCTGATAGAGCCAAAAGAAGGTGAAGTAAGGTCATAACATGTACATGATGACACATCAATCACAACTCTGAGAGATAAAACATACCATCATGTCAGGTGGCCCACCTCATAAAGTGACAGCAAAGTGCCAGCATCATGTGCCAATGTAAAACTATGCATGCCATCTGGAATCACACATGAGCAAATCTTGGTCTCAGATAATATGATAGCATGGATGAAGTCTATCTACCGCACTAACCGTAACTCAACTAGGTGACCACTCCACATCAAACTGGTGCCACATGCTGCTCACCACATAGAACCAGTAGCCAACAACTGGATACCAATGTAAGGTACCCTACCAATTACACTCACAGAAGCCTAGTCACACATCTAACTTGCACTAATATGATGTCTCTACAATAAGTGATGTTGCTGAGGAAAGTCAGACAACACTAGTTCAAATATGCCATACCTGGATTAGGTGACATGGAAACATCCATGTCACAATGGATATCTCACAACAATGTACACACTCCACAAGTCACAACTTTCCAAAATAAGTCAAGGAGGTAGTAGCAAGGTCACCCAGATATGCACCACATGTGTATTTGCATGTGTTAGACCTGACAGCCTTAGGGTAGTCACCCCTAACTTTTTGCCTGCCTCCCTCCATTTTTTTGGACACTGTTTTTGCTGGTTTATAGACTCTGCGCACTTTACCACTGCTAACCAGTGCTAAAGTGCATATGCTCTCTCCCTTAAAACATGGTAACCTGGAATCATACCTGATTGGACTATTAATTTACTTATAAGTCCCTAGTAAGGTGCACTTTATGTGCATAGGGCTGGTAAATTAAATGCTACTAGTGGGCCTGCAGCACTGGTTGTGCCACCCACTTAAGTAGCCCCTTTTTCCTTGTCTCAGGCCTGCCATTGCAAGGCCTGTGTGTGCAGTTTCACTGCCACCTCGACTTGGCATTTAAAAGTACTTGCCAAGCCTAGAACTCCCCTTTCTCTACATATAAGTCACCCTTAAGGTGTGCCCTAGGTAACCCCTAGGGCAGGGTGCTGTGTAGGTAAAAGGCAGGACATGTACCTGTGTAGTTATATGTCCTGGTAGTGTAAAACTCCTAAATTCGTTTTCACACTACTGAGAGGCCTGCTCCCTTCATAGGCTAACATTAGGGCTGCCCTCATACACTGTTGAAGTGGCAGCTGCTGATCTGAAAGGAGCAGGGAGGTCATATTTAGTATGGCCAGAATGGTAATACAAAGTCCTACTGACTGGTGAAGTCGGATTTAATATTACTATTCTAGAAATGCCACTTTTAGAAAGTAAGCATTTCTTTGCACTTAAATCCTTCTGTGCCTTACAATCCACGTCTGGCTGGGCTTGGTTGACAGCTCCTTGTGCATTCACTCAGACACACCCCAAACACAGGGTACTCAGCCTCACTTGCATACATCTGCATTTTGAATGGGTCTTCCTGGGCTGGGAGGGTGGAGGGTCTGCTCTCACACAAAGGACTGCCACACCCCCTACTGGGACCCTGGCAGACAGGAGTAAACTGAAAGGGGACCTGGTGCACTTCTTAGCCACTCTTTGAAGCCTCCCCCACTTCAAAGGCACATTTGGGTATAAAACAGGGCCTCTGCCCTACCTCATCAGACACTTGCTGGAGAAGAAACCTGAACCAGAAACTACATCCTGCCAAGAAGAACTGCCTGGCTGCTCAAAGGACTCACCTGTCTGCTTTCTACAAAGGACTGCTGCCTTGCTGTTGCCCTGCTGTCTTGCTGAACTCTTGTCTGGCTGTGAAAGTGCTCTCCAAGGGCTTGGATAGAGCTTGCCTCCTGTTCCTTGAAGTCTCAGGACCAAAAAGACTTCTTCCTTTCACTTGGACGCTCCGTGCGCCGAAAATTTCGACGCACAGCTTGTTTCGCGGCGAGAAAAACGCCGCACACCGACGCTGATCGACGCGACGCCCTCGGGACGATCGAGACTTCGACGCACAACCTCGCAAGGACAAAGCCACCCGACTTTCCAGGAGAAATCGACGCGACGCCTACCGTGAGCGCGAAACTTTGACGCACGGCCTCGCAAGGACAACGCCGCCCGACTTCCAAGGAGAAATCGACGCGACGCCTGCCGTGAGACCAAAATTTCGACGCACGGCCTCGCAAGGACAACGCCGCCCGACTTCCAAGGAGAAATCGACGCGACGCCTACCGTGAGATCGAAACTTCGACGCGCAGCCCCGCAGAACGACGCGCAGCCGGAAAACAAGCAGGAGAATCCACGCACAGACCCGGGACATCTGGTAATCCCCGCGACCCACAAAAAGAGACTGTCTGCGCGCCGGAAAACGACGCCCGACTTCCCCGCGTGGAAAAGAACGACGCAAGTCTGTGTGTGCTGAAGAGAAATCGACGCACACACCCCTTTTTCCGCGCATCTCTTCTCCTGTGGCCCTCTGAGGAGATTTCCCACCAGAAACCAGGTACTCTGTGCTTGAAAGACACTTTATTGCTTTTTAAAGACTTAAGACACTTTATATCACTTCCCTGTGATATTTCTACAATTTTCCATTGCAACTTTATTCTTTTTGACCTACAATTATCCTGATAAATATTATATATTTTTCTAAACACTGTGTGGTGTATTTTTGTGGTGCTATATGGTGGTATTGTATGATTTATTGCACAAATACTTTACACATTGCCTTCTAAGTTAAGCCTGACTGCTCGTGCCAAGCTACCAGAGGGTGGGCACAGGATAATCTTGGATAGTGTGTGACTTACCCTGACTAGAGTGAGGGCTTTTGCTTGGACAGAGGGTAACCTGACTGCCAACCAAAAACCCCATTTCTAACATTGGTGATCAGCGGTGAGGATAGGACTTGTATTTGTGCAGTGACATACAGTAGCTAAGTATTTCACTACCTACCCACAGTTGAAGGTCAACTTGGTTTTTCTCTTTTTGAAAATCCGTTTTTTTTCCTGACAATTTTCAAAAACTAAATCCTCACTCAACATGTCTCTGACTGGGTCTCAGACAGGGGACTTTGACCTAGTCCAGTTGGATACATACACGGTCAAACAACTAAGAGGATTCTGCAGGGCATTAAGGGTACCCACCCAAGGGGCCTCCAGAAAGGAGGACTTTCAAGTGGCGCTGAGGGCCTGGGCAGAAGCCCATTTAGAGGATGATGAGGAAGAGGAGCCAGAAAATGGCCCCTCAGAAGGATTTTCACTATCTATGGATGGTGTTACCACTGCAATTGTGCACCCTTCCAGACCAGGGAGCAGTGTCTCCATGCAAAGCCTGACCGCAGAGGAAAGGAGAGAGGAAAGGGAGTTCCAATTGCAAATGGCAAAACTGAAAATTGAGGCGCAACAGGAGGAAAGGAGGGCAGAAAGAGAAGCCAAACAAGCTGAGGCTGAAAGAGCAGCCAAACAGATTGAAGCTGAAAGGACAGCCAAACAGATTCAAGCAGAAGCTGAAAGGGCAGCCAAACAAGCAGAAGCTGAAAGAGCAGCCAAACAAGTGGAAGCTGAAAGAGCTTTGGCTGAAAAGAAACTATTGTTGGCTCATGAACTGAGTCTCAAGGAGCTGGAGATCAAGGCAAGACAGTCTGAATCCAGCAATAATGGTGGCAGCATACAGACAGGACCTGCTGGAGAAAAGAAGGTTCGTATACCCAAAAATGTGGTGCCCAGTTTTGTGGTGGGAGATGACATAGATAAATGGTTAGCTGCTTATGAAGTTGCACTAAGGGCTCATGAGGTTCCTGAAGGGCAATGGGGGGTAGCTATGTGGGGTTATGTGCCGCCATTGGGGAGGGACACACTTCTCACATTGGATCCACCGGATCAAAACACCTACCCACTCCAGAAAGCCACTTTACTTGCCAAGTTTGGGCTGACCCCTGAGGGATACCGTCAGAGGTTCAGGGACAGCACCAAACAAACCACACAAACATGGGTAGATTTCTTTGATTTCTCTAGTAAGGCACTGAATGGATGGGTGCGGGGCAACAAAGTAGCAGATTATAAAGGTTTATATGACTTGATCCTGAGAGAGCATATGCTTAATGTTACTTATACAGATTTGCGCCAGCACCTAGTGGATAGTAAGCTGACTGATCCCAGGAAGCTTGCTGAGGAGGCGGACCTCTGGTTTAGCACCAGAGTGTCCAAAAAGGTACCTGGGGGGGACTCCCACAAAGGTGGTCAGGGTTCCCAACATAAGAAAGAGGGGGGAGATAAACTTACAGATAAGGAACTCTCTAAAGGCCCCCAAAAGAATTCCCAGGGAGGGGGTGGCAACCCTTCCTTTTCCAGATTTGGGAAAAAGCCCGGGACATTTGACAAGTCAGGAAAATCTAGCCCCAAATGCATGGAGTGTTACCAATATGGTCACTACAAAGGCGATCCACAGTGCCCCAAGAGGGCACCGTCCACTACCGGACAGGCACCTGGGTTGACTAGTGTAGCACTCGGGGGGGAGATGGACCCAACTAGCTTTGGGGAGCAGGTAGAGATTTCCCTAGTGTCCCTGGGAGAAGGAGAAATGGTGCCCAAGGCCCACATGCCCAGAAATACTTCCAAGTACCGGCAGTGGGTCACCATTGATGGGCAGAGGGTGGAGGCTCTGCGTGACACAGGAGCCAGTATGACTACTATCAAGAGTCAGCTGGTGTCAGCAGAGCAGATAATACCTAATACATTCCACCAGGTCAGAGTAGCTGACAATCGCGAGAGTCACCTACCAGTGGCTCTGGTTCCCTTTGAGTGGGGGGGGGTCTCTGGTACTCTGAAAGTAGCTGTGAGTCCTGCCATGCCTGTAGATTGTCTGTTAGGCAATGACCTTGAGCACACTGCTTGGAAAGAAGTGGAGCTCAGGTCTCACCTGGAGATGTTAGGGTTACCTGAGTGGGTCTGCATGACCACACGGTCCATGGCTGACCGAGAGGGGAGTCAAGGGCATCTGGAGCCTGGAACGATGGCCCAGAGAGCTGCCAGGAGGAGGGACCAGGGGTGCGGGAAACCGGCCCCAGCTGTTCCCACAGTGGCTGACGGGGCTCCTGAGGAGGAGGCCTCCGAGCCAACTGGGGAAGACATTGCCGCCCTAGGTGACTTACCTGAGCTTGCTGGCTGGCAAGTTGAGGGTGGACCCACCAGGGAGGAATTCTGCAAGGCGCAGAAAGAATGTCCCACTCTAGAAGGTTTGAGGAAACAAGCCTCAAACCAGGCAGCCGGCGACGCCTCTGGCGATCACCACCTATATTGGGAGAATGATCACCTCTACAGTGAGCCTAAGGTTCCGGGCTTTGGGGCAGCACGTGTGCTGGTGGTCCCCCAATGTTACCGAACCTTCCTACTGGGTCTGGCTCACGACATTCCCCTGGCAGGACATTTGGGGCAGGGCAAGACCTTTAACAGGCTTGTCACCCACTTTTATTGGCCCAAAATGAGGACACACTCAGACAAGTTCTGCAGATCCTGTCCTACCTGCCAGGCCAGTGGTAAAGCAGGAAAAAGGGTTAAAACCCCCCTGATTCCACTTCCTGTCGTTGGCACCCCCTTTGAAAGGGTGGGCATCGACATTGTTGGTCCCTTGGACCCCAAAACTGCCTTAGGCAAAAGGTTCATCCTGGTTTTGGTGGACCATGCCACCCGTTACCCAGAGGCAATCCCTCTAAGGACAGTAACTGCACCGGTGGTGGCCAGAACCCTGATGGGGATATTTACCCGTGTGGGATTCCCCAAGGAAATAGTGTCTGACAGAGGCACTAACTTCATGTCTGCATACATGAAGTCTCTGTGGGATGCGTGTGGTGTAACTTACAAGTTCACCACACCCTATCACCCCCAGACGAATGGTCTTGTGGAGAGATTCAACAAGACCCTGAAAGGCATGATTGGTGGCCTCCCTGAGGCCATGAGGCGTAAGTGGGACGTCCTCTTACCATGCCTTCTCTTTGCTTATAGAGAGGTCCCCCAGAGAGGGGTAGGGTTCAGTCCCTTTGAACTTCTCTATGGGTACCCTGTCAGGGGACCCTTAAGCATTGTCCAGGAGGGATTGGAGAAAGCTCCAAAGACACCCCCTCAGGATGTGGTCAGCTATATGTTGGCCCTCCGCAACCAGATGACCCGCTTCTGGAAAGAAGCCCAAGATAACCTTGAGGCCAGTCAAGAGGTGATGAAACAATGGTATGACCAGAAGGCCACCCTGGTAGAGTTTCAACCTGGAGACAAAGTGTGGGTAATGGAGCCAGTAGAGCCCAGAGCTCTCCAGGACCGCTGGTCTGGCCCATTTGAAATAAAGGAGCGGAAAGGGGAGGCCACTTACCTAGTGGACCTCAAAACCCCTAGGAATCCCCTAAGGGTGCTCCATGTGAACCGACTAAAAGCTCATTTTGAGAGGTCGGAGATCAACATGCTTCTGGTCACAGATGAAGGAACGGAAGAGGAGAGTGAACCTCTCCCCGACCTCCTCTCTGCCCAAGAAGGTGATGGGTCAGTAAGCGGGGTCATTCTGTCTGACTCCCTGACTCTAAATCAGAAAGGAGACTGTTATGAGCTGTTGGAGCAGTTCTCCCCCCTGTTCTCCCTTACTCCTGGGCTGACCCACCTCTGTGTTCATGATATTGACACAGGTGACAGTCTCCCTGTGAAAAACAAAATTTACAGGTTGTCGGATAAGGTGAAGGCCAGCATCAAGGAGGAGGTCTCCAAGATGTTGACTCTAGGGGTCATTGAGAAATCCAGTAGTCCCTGGGCCAGCCCAGTGGTATTGGTCCCTAAGGCTACTGCCCCAGGTGCGAAGCCAGAACTCCGGTTCTGTGTGGACTACCGGGGTCTCAACTCAGTCACCCGGACTGATGCTCACCCCATCCCCGAGCTGATGAGCTCGTGGACAGGCTAGGCGCTGCCAAGTTCCTGAGTACGTTTGATCTTACTTCAGGGTACTGGCAGATCGGCCTAACTGAGGGGGCCAAGGAAAGATCCGCATTTTCAACCCCGGATGGCCATTACCAGTTCCGGGTGATGCCGTTTGGGTTGAAAAATGCCCCCGCTACCTTCCAACGGTTGGTTAACGGGGTCCTAGCTGGCAAGGATGCCTTCTGTGAAGCCTACCTGGATGACATAGCTGTCTACAGTTCCAGCTGGGAGGAACACCTGCTTCACCTCAAGGAGGTGCTTCAGGCCCTGCAACAGGCAGGCCTGACCATCAAGGCCAGTAAGTGCCAGATTGGGCAGGGTTCCGTGGTGTACTTAGGACACCTAGTGGGTGGTGGCAAGGTGCAGCCACTCCAGGCCAAGATTGAAACTATCAAGGCCTGGCAACCACCCCGAACACAGACGGAGGTGAGAGCCTTTCTAGGCCTCACGGGATACTACCGCCGATTTGTCAAGGGCTATGGTACCATTGTAACACCCTTGACAGAACTCACTTCCAAGAAGCAACCTAGGTTGGTGAATTGGACAGAGGCTTGTCAGAAAGCCTTTGACGCCCTGAAGGAAGCTATGTGCACGGCCCCCGTACTCATGGCCCCTGACTACTCCCAGGAATTTATCGTGCAGACAGACGCTTCAGAGCATGGCATAGGGGCAGTCCTAGCACAGCTGAATGAGGAGGGCAGAGATCAACCGGTAGTCTTTATTAGCAGAAGGCTATTACCACGGGAACAGAGGTGGAGTGCTATTGAACGAGAAGCTTTTGCTGTGGTCTGGGCACTAAAGAAGCTAAGACCCTACCTGTTTGGGACTCACTTCCGGGTTCAGACAGACCACAGGCCCCTCAGATGGCTCATGCAGATGAGGGGTGAGAATCCAAAACTCTTGAGGTGGTCCATTTCCCTACAGGGGATGGACTTTACGGTGGAACATCGCCCAGGGGTTGACCACGCCAATGCTGATGGTCTCTCCAGGTACTTCCGCCTTAGCGATGAGAGCTCCCAGGAGGTCGGGTAGCTCTCCCCACTTTCAGCTGGGGGGGACACATGTTAGACCTGACAGCCTTAGGGTAGTCACCCCTAACTTTTTGCCTGCCTCCCTCCATTTTTTTGGACACTGTTTTTGCTGGTTTATAGACTCTGCGCACTTTACCACTGCTAACCAGTGCTAAAGTGCATATGCTCTCTCCCTTAAAACATGGTAACCTGGAATCATACCTGATTGGACTATTAATTTACTTATAAGTCCCTAGTAAGGTGCACTTTATGTGCATAGGGCTGGTAAATTAAATGCTACTAGTGGGCCTGCAGCACTGGTTGTGCCACCCACTTAAGTAGCCCCTTTTTCCTTGTCTCAGGCCTGCCATTGCAAGGCCTGTGTGTGCAGTTTCACTGCCACCTCGACTTGGCATTTAAAAGTACTTGCCAAGCCTAGAACTCCCCTTTCTCTACATATAAGTCACCCTTAAGGTGTGCCCTAGGTAACCCCTAGGGCAGGGTGCTGTGTAGGTAAAAGGCAGGACATGTACCTGTGTAGTTATATGTCCTGGTAGTGTAAAACTCCTAAATTCGTTTTCACACTACTGAGAGGCCTGCTCCCTTCATAGGCTAACATTAGGGCTGCCCTCATACACTGTTGAAGTGGCAGCTGCTGATCTGAAAGGAGCAGGGAGGTCATATTTAGTATGGCCAGAATGGTAATACAAAGTCCTACTGACTGGTGAAGTCGGATTTAATATTACTATTCTAGAAATGCCACTTTTAGAAAGTAAGCATTTCTTTGCACTTAAATCCTTCTGCTCCTTACAATCCACGTCTGGCTGGGCTTGGTTGACAGCTCCTTGTGCATTCACTCAGACACACCCCAAACACAGGGTACTCAGCCTCACTTGCATACATCTGCATTTTGAATGGGTCTTCCTGGGCTGGGAGGGTGGAGGGTCTGCTCTCACACAAAGGACTGCCACACCCCCTACTGGGACCCTGGCAGACAGGAGTAAACTGAAAGGGGACCTGGTGCACTTCTTAGCCACTCTTTGAAGCCTCCCCCACTTCAAAGGCACATTTGGGTATAAAACAGGGCCTCTGCCCTACCTCATCAGACACTTGCTGGAGAAGAAACCTGAACCAGAAACTACATCCTGCCAAGAAGAACTGCCTGGCTGCTCAAAGGACTCACCTGTCTGCTTTCTACAAAGGACTGCTGCCTTGCTGTTGCCCTGCTGTCTTGCTGAACTCTTGTCTGGCTGTGAAAGTGCTCTCCAAGGGCTTGGATAGAGCTTGCCTCCTGTTCCTTGAAGTCTCAGGACCAAAAAGACTTCTTCCTTTCACTTGGACGCTCCGTGCGCCGAAAATTTCGACGCACAGCTTGTTTCGCGGCGAGAAAAACGCCGCACACCGACGCTGATCGACGCGACGCCCTCGGGACGATCGAGACTTCGACGCACAACCTCGCAAGGACAAAGCCGCCCGACTTTCCAGGAGAAATCGACGCGACGCCTACCGTGAGCGCGAAACTTTGACGCACGGCCTCGCAAGGACAACGCCGCCCGACTTCCAAGGAGAAATCGACGCGACGCCTGCCGTGAGACCAAAATTTCGACGCACGGCCTCGCAAGGACAACGCCGCCCGACTTCCAAGGAGAAATCGACGCGACGCCTACCGTGAGATCGAAACTTCGACGCGCAGCCCCGCAGAACGACGCGCAGCCGGAAAACAAGCAGGAGAATCCACGCACAGACCCGGGACATCTGGTAATCCCCGCGACCCACAAAAAGAGACTGTCTGCGCGCCGGAAAACGACGCCCGACTTCCCCGCGTGGAAAAGAACGACGCAAGTCTGTGTGTGCTGAGGAGAAATCGACGCACACACCCCTTTTTCCGCGCATCTCTTCTCCTGTGGCCCTCTGAGGAGATTTCCCACCAGAAACCAGGTACTCTGTGCTTGAAAGACACTTTATTGCTTTTTAAAGACTTAAGACACTTTATATCACTTCCCTGTGATATTTCTACAATTTTCCATTGCAACTTTATTCTTTTTGACCTACAATTATCCTGATAAATATTATATATTTTTCTAAACACTGTGTGGTGTATTTTTGTGGTGCTATATGGTGGTATTGTATGATTTATTGCACAAATACTTTACACATTGCCTTCTAAGTTAAGCCTGACTGCTCGTGCCAAGCTACCAGAGGGTGGGCACAGGATAATCTTGGATAGTGTGTGACTTACCCTGACTAGAGTGAGGGCTTTTGCTTGGACAGAGGGTAACCTGACTGCCAACCAAAAACCCCATTTCTAACAGCATGGAACAGCAAAGAAGTCAGGTCCCAAACCTCATGGAGAGATGTTTCCAGAATACAAACATGAATGGCCCTGTTAGGCCCAGGATATCCCCCACCAATGTCTCATACCCATCGCAATGTACACTTCTGAGTGTGGTTGTAGTAGACAACTGTACTATTCAGGAAGGAAGGGCACATACCAAGTAATCACTATCAGGAGGAAACCAAATTGTTGTACAATGAGAATCAAAATCACTACCCACATATCAGACATGACAAGCATGGAATCTGTCTGTGGATGAATCCCTGTCCCCAAACACGTTATGCAAACATCACTGCAAGTCAATCCATGATGCAGCCATACAGTCAGGTCACAACTCACAAACAACACATAGGTGCTGTGGAACTACAGCCATCATACCACATCCTAATTACATTTGGACTGTAACATTTTTTAGGAGTGATCTGTTGGTGGAAACTAACAACCACCAGGGCAGTTAAAACAGGCTATCTGAACACTAAACACAGTTGTATCTGCTCCATGCTGGGCATTTTGACTGAGAGTTCACCATAGTTTAGTCCTAGGTCCCAGATCCAAAAGGATGGGCAGTTGGAAACACATGTCCTGTCTACACTAATTTGATCCCATAAGATATGTGACGCGTGAAACATGACACATGCTACATTGTCAGGGGGAGCAGCCTGTCCCTCACTCAGTTACCTGCTAAAGGTTGAATCTTGATTTTCTATGTACTCACTCCCTTGTGGCTGCTGTGCTGACCTCAATTGCCCATCCAAGGCCAGATAGACCACCACCAAGTTACGGGCCTTTAGTGGGGTCATGGTGCACTGGGAAGCCAGTATTCATTGGGAAGAAATCCCCAGTTGGGCCTCTGTAGTCTTCTGGCCCCAGAATCTCAGGTCCTCTCACCTCTTCTGACATTGGGCGCTCCGCCAGCTGTGTACCCCCAGGGTCCGCACCTTCTCGGCAATGGCTCTCCAAATCCCCTTCATCTGATGGGCATTGACCTGCATGGATGCAAATGACAAGACCGAATATTATGTCCACATGTCCCATACAAAATAGCTGAGTCATATACATGTCAGTGCACCTAGGTAATGACATCCTGTCTTGGCCATCCTGTGGAACATAGCATGCATTGGACTTCGGGCGTGACTGCAAACACTCCCCATTAGGGTGCACAATACACACTCCCCAGCTCAGGACCTGCAATGACCAGGTAGAAAGGCAGTGACTTGAGCTAATCACATGACATTGACCAGGAGCACAATGGAACACATCTCACAAAGTGGAAATTGACGGGAAAAGCACACTGAAAACAATGCCCAAAAACATCCATCTCCTCTAAATGTCACTCGCTGCATACAGTCCTGACATGTCACAGCAAGCCTACATACAGACCCATTATGCTTCGACCACCTGCTATTTCTGTGGGTGAAGGTCTGTGTGTCACATCAACATTAAGGTACACACATCCACACACGTGTGTCCACAAAACCTATAGTACTGAAAGGGAAACCTGGCCCTGCTTTGTATACATTCTGCTTCATAACCATAATCGCTGAGTCCAATATCAGCGCACATTACTCAACTGCAACTGCCGGCAAATGTGCAATGTCCAAAATAACAGGTGCCTGCACTGGATACATCAATAATGGATGAAAGAGACATTAAGGGATCTGTCACGGCTATGTGACACACATTGTCAGAGATGATATGAGCACATAAGTCACAGATTATGACTCTGCCCCCAATACAATTTCCATCACAACCAGTGGACATGACCTCAAAAAGCTACATATGGGCAGTGAGGCATGATTCTGCACTATCACATGCTGTTCAGGGATACAGGGAGTAGGTGCAGTGTCACACTTACAGTGGAAAAGGGAATTGATACCATCCCAGATGTCCAGTTATGGAGTGAGTGACAATACACAGGCCCCCTTCTCTGCAGGATGAGCAGACATACCTACACAACACACCATGTCCACAAATTAACAAGCATCAAAGTACATCATATAGCCTACAGCCAATTTACATTGGCTGCCTGTGTGAAGATCTGAGGAGCACAGTGAGTCATTACCTGGCTTCAGAACAACAGTCCAGTGAGGCCAGATGTGGCCAGAGATCACTGTGCAAACACATAAATAGCTTACATGGGGCCAACCAAAACATACAACATGCATTCAACTCTCCTGCTGTCATGCAACCACATGTGACTACAAATTAAAAACATCCTGTGGCAAGATTACACTGGGGATAGCTGTCATAACACCTCACCTAGCCATGTGCATCAAATGCAAGTTGGTTCAGGGAACACTCAATGAACACTCGCCATATTGCCTCAAGACTACAAACCTGTCACTTGACATAGATACATGGCTATTGACTCAACCATTAACGTACACTGACAGCACCTTCAGGGCTTTGCAGACACAATCACATAAACTGTTCTTAAGCCTACAATGACTGAAAATAATGTAAGGAGAGGTACAGAGAATAGTATGCACATGGTGCACATACCTGCTCCTGTGGTGCACCATAAAGCTGTCCATACAGGGGTAGGACCTCCTCCATAAGCTTCTTCAGCTCTTGGGGTGAGAAGGCAGGGGCCCTGTCACATGTAGGATGCAGCATGGTTGCTCTCAGAGGCGGTACACAGCAGCTTAGGTTGTGGAGGACTTCCTGGCAGCAGTGTCAGGAGTCAAATGAGAGATTCAGTACAAAATGGTGGCCACGTCTGCCATGGACGTGACTGTCACCACTGGCAAGCACACTACCATTGGCCCAAGACCACCACAGGCAGCAATGTTATTCTATGACAGTGTCTGCCGCGGTAGCATCCGCCTACCGCCATGACGACTCCTGGCAGCGGTCGTGGGTGGTTTCTAAAGTTCAGTAGAGTAGGTCAGACAGCTGCCATTTTAAAGGAATACAGTGTAATTACTTGATACATTTTGATGTGCCACAAGTATAAAAATTATGTCCTTGTGAATATTAAGTGCAGGCCTTGTCCTGCCACGTAGGTCAATTGTTTCCATTATAATGTAGGTGTGTGGTCCTGCAGATGTGACAACATTATTGGGGGTGCAGCCACCACCCTCCCCCACACATGTAATCCAGGATTTGGGGCATTGAATCAGAGGAAGTTTATGGAGTAATTTAGATGTGAGTATGGTGTCCTGATAGAGGTTTTGTACACATCTGTTGATAAGCAAGGCGCTAACGTTTCAGAAATGTGCAAGTGTTAGCCCTGGTGTGTGTTGTTCATCATGTTTACAGTAACTCACATGCCATGACACATTTCATATCTGACATGTATCATGTAAATTGCTAGGGACACATTGAGTGACTGCGTGTTTTCTTTTTGGCCCACGTAGTTATCCTATGAAGAGGTCACATCCTGGCAGTGGTTGAGGTCTTGGCATCTGCACCTCCTGGATGTTTGGGTGGACGTCCGTGCTTGCAGGGGTTTCTTCAGCTACAGAGGCAGGGGTGTCTGAGGCAGGTCCTTCTCCTGGCAGAGCCTCTCTTCCACTGGCTACCACAGAGGTCAAAGGGGTAGATGTCACTAGGCCAATGTAAGGGTCTGGTGTTGTTCTCGATCCCTGCTCAGGGTGGTGTTCATGCCCCTCAGCACCCCTTTTAGGTAGGCCAAGGTGGCATTGTGGGCCTACTACTGTTGCAATATTACATGGTGGTAATTAATATTCAGCTCCTTGATCTCCTTGAGTTCGGTGAGTACCTGGCCCATCACACATTGGGATTGTTGGTAGGCTCCTAAAACTTGAGCCAAAGCCATCCCCAGCAGCCTCGTGCAACTGGCCCACACCATCCCTCCCACGCAACCAACCCCCACGTGCCTGCACCCTTAGCACAGTTTGGCCCCTACTACTTGGTCAAGGTCCATCATTGACAGAGGTGTCTAGATGTAACTCAGGTACCTGAACTGGGGGGCACAAGATTGTTGATTCTGTCCTTGGGACCAAGGTTTGAGGGTGACTGCTTACCTGAGATGTTGATGTAACAGGGCTGGGAGAAGTTGATGTGGTCAGGGTGAGGCTGACAGGTGTCGTCTGAGCAGGTTCCCCAGATGGGCAAGTGCTGTCTCAATATACACATGTCCAGGTGTGGTATCCTCACTTAGGGCTTTATCAATAGGTGGAGGGGCAGTTTCTTGACAGGTGTCTGTGTACCCAGTGACAGGTAGACCTGTTGAAGTGAGAGACAGATTGTTGCAGGTTGTTTTGTGACATGTACCTCAAACAGTTTAAAGTGACAGTTGATCAAAGCCATGTACACATGGGCTTTGTATTTTTCCCTTATGTGAGAGGCACACCTGCTATCAACTGTATAGACCTGATATTTGGGGAACAGACACATTCCATTTCAAGTCACCTTGCTACAGGATGTCTGAGAATCTTGGCACTTGGATGTCTGTTCATGAACTCCTACCTTTCTAGCAGTTCAGTCAAAACAGTGGCTGTACATGATGTGGCTTACGTAATATCAAGATCTAGTAGACTGTTATGCAGGCAGACCCAAATTCCTGTTGTTGTATTTGTTAGCTGTAATCATGTGGTCAGTGCATTGTGAATATTTTTCTGCCACAAGCAGTAGATGATGGATCTTGGTACCTTTAAGTTGTCCTACATTCATTGGGCACATAGGTTGGGCTGTCCTTCCTGTCCACATTATTTTCATCTTAGATTATATGCTCAAAATGGATCTAGTTGATTAGGCAGATCACAGAGTGTACCATAATCTGTATGTTGGTCCCTCACAGATAGGTAATCTGTATTTGTGAATTAACAAACAGCAGCACAATGCCATTATGGACAGTGTCCTGGTTATTGGTATTAGAGGGACTGTTCCTTCTGGGATTTACAGTCATGTTAAACCAAGTACTAAGGACAGCATATATAAGGCATCCTCTCAGATGAGTAGACTTTCATAGCGAGTTGATGTACACTGATGTTAGGACAGATGCACAGTTAGCGGGTGTTTTGCTTTGAGTAGACAGTGACTTCTGACCTTGCTGTCTTTGCCTGTCCTACCCATACACTGAACAGTTGATATCCCCATAGGTGAGTACATGGCAAAGGCTGAGTAAAGGGAGAATGGTCCTAGTAGCAGAGAACACTGAATTTGCTAAGTGGCGTGACATTACCAGTGCCTGCTGACCTTGGCATTGCTATCTTTGCCTGCCCTCGTCACACACTATACAGTTGATATCCCCATTGGTGAGTACATGGAAAAGGCTGAGTGGAGGGAGAATAGTCTGGATAGGAGAGAATACAGTATTGGCTGAGTGGTGTGACATTACCAGTGCCTGCTGACCTTGGCATTATTATATTTGCCTGTCCTGCCCACACACTATACAGTTGATATCCCCATAGGTGAATACATGGCAAAGGCTGAGCGGAGGTAGAATGGTACGAATAGCAGAAAACACAGCATTGGCTGAGAGGAGTGATACTACCAGTGCCTGCTGACCTTGGCATTGCTGTCTTTGCCTGTCCCACCCACACACTGTACAGTTTAAATCCTCTCAGTGGGTACACTCCAATGTAGAGATGACAAAGGTGGTGATTTGGATTGGGCTACACTGTTCTGGTATTGGATATAGTAGAACAGTGCCTGCTGGGAGTTGTAGTACTGTCAATCCATGAACTACACCCACTATATAGAGATGTTGTTCCCCCAGGTGGGTGTGATTGGCATGTTGGAGGTCAGACAGGGGTTTGTGGACAGATGGATACTGGACTGTTGAGTGGTGTGACATTGTAGGTGGGGAAAGGTGATCAGTGAGCATGTATGCCAATACATTTTGGTGGGCAAATTTTGTTGATGTGACTTACTCGACTCAACTCCCCTAGGTATTCCTCTAAAGCCCTCAGGATGCAGAATGGCCAAGACCTTCTCTTCCCATAAAGTGAACGGTGAGGGAGGAGGTGGGGGACCAACGCCAGTCTTGTGAACCGCCAGCTGGTGCCTACCGGACATGGAATGTACCTTTCCCCTGAGGTCATTCCACCACTTCCTGATGTCCTTTGTAACCGGGTAGCTGCGTAAAGAATTCACTCTGTCGACTATCCTTTGCCACATTTCCATTTTCAGAGTGATAGTGGTCTGCTGGACTTGGGTTCCAAATATGTGTGGCTCTACTCTAATGATTTCATCCACATGACTCTTAACTTGTCATCAGTGAAACTGGGATGCTTTGTGGTGGCAAAGAAGTGATGACAAAAATAAATGGTAGGTGCTGTGTTTTTAGGGGCTGACAGGGAGTAAATAGTGTGATAGGGTGCTAATATGTGTGTTGATGGTGTTCTGAGGATGTGTGATATGGGCTTTGTGAGAGATGGTGGGGTGCCTATTCTATAGTTTGTTTTGCTTCGATATTGCTCTGGCCTCTGTGTTTGGCATGGGAGATGCAAAGGATTGTGGTGTGTGGAGGGGTGTGTTTTATAGTGTGGTTGGTAGGTGTATTGAGTATATGTATGTTTGCCAGCTGTGTTGTTTTCAAATCTATCCAATGTGGTGTGGTGTATTACTGTGGGGACCGGCCACCACCGTGGTTCGCAGCACCATTGGAAGACCGCCATGGTGATTTTTGACTTGTAAAAGGTTTGATGGTTGGTTGACGGGCTGGCGATGCCGGTCATCGCACTGCCTCCTTCCCACCCTCCAGAGTCCTTGCAGAGTCAAGGTACTGGCTGTCCATCTTCCTGAATGATACACACTGCTGCATGTCAAATGCCCTTAAGGGATGCTAGTATGGAGTTTGAGAGGCTATTGAGAAGGGCTTTCCCACCATTCAGAAATGAGACTATGAAGATTTTAAATGCAATTCTGAAGTCACTTTGTGGAAGAATAGTAAAAATCTTTATACTGTTTCACCTAAATACTTGATCAAAATGAACATCATTCTTGTGTGTCCAGGTTTTCATCGAACCGTCATTTCACCATTGTTTGTGATGAAAACGCCCAATTTTCTATTAACGCTCTTATTAATATTCAAGTCAAATGTATCTCAAAAGAAAAGTCAAGTTCTAGCAGAAAAGATAAGTTCGCTATGAGAGTGGATTAGGTGATAGATGGTGAGTGAACACGCACAAAGCAAGTACATTAGGAGGATACATTTAAGGCTGTGCAGTGTTAGACTGGCCTTTAGGGCAATGAGGCATTATACAGGCCGGCCTGACAGATCAGTGTGTGGGCAGGTTTATGGACTGCTGGACCCGATTTTAATTTTAATTTCCCCAGTATTAAAACAAATACTGCCTGCCTTGCAAGCTTACATACAAGTAGTCTTCCATATCATGCAAAAAACTGATACTGTGTATCTTTACTTTATCAAAACTGCACCAATTTGCAAACATGGGCTACTTTTTTAGCTACCTACTCATTAATGGGCTCCTCTTTCATTTTGGTGCCCAAGCCTCTTTTCTGTCCCAGTTCGCCCCTGGAAAGGAGGTTTAAGACTGAAAGAAGGGACATCATGGGGATGGAAGCACTGGCAAAGTAAGAGGCACAGAGTGGGAGTCAGTATAAAGTGGATCAACGAGCACACAGTGGGTGAGTTTCGTGCATGTGTGTCTTACAATAGAGAGTCCACGAAATGGATAAAAGTGCTAGGAATTGGAGGGAGAATGGAGACACAAAGTAGGGTAGGCAGAGTTGGTGACAGTGGGCTGTGGGGTGAGAGGCCACAGCATGGGAGGAGGGGCACAGTGAGTACAAGGAAATAGAATGGGTGAACAGAGCTACATACACACAGTGTTGTCGATAGGGCACAGTGTGAAGTGGTGCTGATAGGGCACATTTTAAATGATGAGCAAAGAGCGTGTGAGGGGAACAAAGCAGGTAGGGTCCGAAAATAAGTGAAATCACAAACGGATTGAGGAATCTTAGTAATGGGTTGATGAACACCTGAGCCCTCAGAGACTTCGCTGCTGTTTTATGTGATTAACCCCTTCCCCGCCACGGACGTAATGGTTACGTCCATGGCAGCGCCCGTGTGGCGCCATGGACGTAACCATTACGTCCTGAATTCTTCCCTCGGGAGAAGCGCTAGCGCTCCTCCCGAGGGACGCCCCCCCACCCCCCCAGGTCAGGGCTGACCGAGGAATCCCTTCCCCTTCCACCCCGACACCCCCCACCCCCCCCTGTGACGTCAGCGCGCGAGCGCGCGCTGATTTGTCACAGGGGCCTCCCTAGTCGCGCTGGAAGCTCTGCTTCCAGTGCGATTGAAAAAGAAATGCAAAAGCATTTCTTTTTCAATCACTTGGGAGGCCCGGAGGGGCTTCAAAGGGAAGGAAAAGTATTTCCTTCCCTTTGAAGTCCCTCCGAGGGTTTCAAAAGCCGGATTGCTTGCAATCCGGCTTTTGAAACCATACTAGACACCAGGGATTTTTTTTTTTCTTCATTGAAATTGACAAAAGGGAGCGACCCCTTGGGCAAGGGTCGCTCCCAGGGGGGGCATTTTTTTGAAAAGGCCTTTTCTGCCCCCCCTGGGGGCAGAAACCTCTAGGCACCAGGGACCATTTTTTTTTTTTTTTTTTTTTTGGTTCATTTTTTTTATTGAGGTGGGGAGCGACCCCTTAGGCAAGGGTCGCTCCCCTTGGGGGAAAATTATATTTTGGCCATTTCTGCCCCCCTTGGGGGCAGATTGGCCTATTTTGATGAGGCCAATCTGCCCCCAAGGGGGGTAGAAACCACTAGACACCAGTTTTTTTTTTTTTTTTATTATTGTTATTGACAAAAGGGAGCGACCCCTTGGGCAAGGGTCGCTCCCAGGGGGGGCATATTTTCGGGAAGGCCTTTTCTGCCCCCCCTGGGGGCAGATCGGCCTACTATTAGGCCGATCTGCCCCCAGGGGGGGCAGAAACCTCTAGGCACCAGGGACCTTTTTTTTTTTTTTTGTTTCATTTTTTTTTTTTTTGGTGGGGAGCGACCCCTTAGGCAAGGGTCGCTCCCCTTGGGGGAAAATTATATTTTGGCCATTTCTGCCTCCCTTGGGGGCAGATTGGCCTATTTTGATGAGGCCAATCTGCCCCCAAGGGGGGTAGAAACCACTAGACACCAGGGAGTTTTTTCTTTGCGTGAATTTCACGCAAAGGGAGCGACCCCTTAGGCAAGGGTCGCTCCCTGGGGGGGGGGGCAATTTATTTTAGGCCATTTCTGCCCCCCCTGGGGGCAGATCGGCCTATTATTAGGCCGATCTGCCCCCAGGGGGGGAAGAAACCTCTAGGCGCCAGGGCAATTTTTTTTTTTGTGTTTTTTTTTTTTGTTCTTTCTTTTTTTTAGAGATGGGGAGCGACCCATCAGGCAAGGGTCGCTCCCCTGGGGGGCAAATTGTATTTAGACAATTTCTGCCCCCCTGGGGGCAGATTGGCCGATTTTAGGTCAATCTGCCCCCAAGGGGGCAGAAACCACTAGGCACCGGGGATTTGTTTTTTGGCGCCAATGTCACGCAGGGGGAGCGACCCCGTAGGCAAGGGTCGCTCCCGGGGGGCGGGGGGTGGGGGTTGGGGGGGCAAATTTATTTTAGGCCATTTCTGCCCCCCCGGGGGACAGATCGGCCTATTATTAGGCCGAACTGCCCCCGGGGGGGGGGGGCAGAACACTCTAGGCGCCAGGGCAATTTTTTTTTTGTGTGTTTTTTTTTTGTTGTTTCTTTTTTTAGAGATGGGGAGCGACCCATCAGGCAAGGGTCGCTCCCCTGGGGGGGCAAATTGTATTTAGACCATTTCTGCCCCCCTGGGGGCAGATTGGCCAATTTTAGGTCAATCTGCCCCCAAGGGGGCAGAAACCACTAGGCACCGGGGATTTGTTTTTTGGCACCAATGTCACGCAGGGGGAGCGACCCCGTAGGCAAGGGTCGCTCCCGGGGGGGGGGGGGGGTTGGGGGGGCAAATTTATTTTAGGCCATTTCTGCCCCCCCGGGGGACAGATCTGCCTATTATTAGGCCGAACTGCCCACGGGGGGGGGGGGGCAGAACACTCTAGGCGCCAGGGCAATTTTTTTTTTGTGTGTTTTTTTTTGTTGTTTCTTTTTTTAGAGATGGGGAGTGACCCATCAGGCAAGGGTCGCTCCCCTGGGGGGGCAAATTGTATTTAGACCATTTCTGCCCCCCTGGGGGCAGATTGGCCAATTTTAGGTCAATCTGCCCCCAAGGGGGCAGAAACCACTAGGCACCGGGGATTTGTTTTTTGGCGCCAATGTCACGCAGGGTGAGCGACCCCGTAGGCAAGGGTCGCTCCCGGTGGGGGGAGTATGGGGGTTGGGGGGGCAAATTTATTTTAGGCCATTTCTGCCCCCCCGGGGGACAGATCGGCCTATGATTAGGCCGAACTGCCCCCGGGGGGGGGGGCAGAACACTCTAGGCACCAGGGCAATTTTTTTTTTGTGTGTTTTTTTTTTGTTGTTTCTTTTTTTAGAGATGGGGAGTGACCCATCAGGCAAGGGTCGCTCCCCTGGGGGGGCAAATTGTATTTAGACCATTTCTGCCCCCCTGGGGGCAGATTGGCCAATTTTAGGTCAATCTGCCCCCAAGGGGGCAGAAACCACTAGGCACCGGGGATTTGTTTTTTGGCGCCAATGTCACGCAGGGTGAGCGACCCCGTAGGCAAGGGTCGCTCCCGGTGGGGGGGGTATGGGGGTTGGGGGGGCAAATTTATTTTAGGCCATTTCTGCCCCCCCGGGGGACAGATCGGCCTATGATTAGGCCGAACTGCCCCGGGGGGGGGGCAGAACACTCTAGGCGCCAGGGCAATTTTTTTTTTGTGTGTTTTTTTTTTGTTGTTTCTTTTTTTAGAGATGGGGAGTGACCCATCAGGCAAGGGTCGCTCCCCTGGGGGGGCAAATTGTATTTAGACCATTTCTGCCCCCCTGGGGGCAGATTGGCCAATTTTAGGTCAATCTGCCCCCAAGGGGGCAGAAACCACTAGGCACCGGGGATTTGTTTTTTGGCGCCAATGTCACGCAGGGGGAGCGACCCCGTAGGCAAGGGTCGCTCCCGGGGGGGGGTGGGGGTTGGGGGGGCAAATTTATTTTAGGCCATTTCTGCCCCCCCGGGGGACAGATCGGCCTATTATTAGGCCGAACTGCCCCCGGGGGGGGGGGCAGAACACTCTAGGCGCCAGGGCAATTTTTTTTTGTGTGTTTTTTTGTTGTTGTTTCTTTTTTTAGAGATGGGGAGTTACCCATCAGGCAAGGGTCGCTCCCCTGGGGGGGCAAATTGTATTTAGACCATTTCTGCCCCCCTGGGGGCAGATTGGCCAATTTTAGGTCTATCTGCCCCCAAGGGGGCAGAAACCACTAGGCACCGGGGATTTGTTTTTTGGCGCCAATGTCACGCAGGGTGAGCGACCCCGTAGGCAAGGGTCGCTTCCGGTGGGGGGGGTATGGGGGTTGGGGGGGCAAATTTATTTTAGGCCATTTCTGCCCCCCCGGGGGACAGATCGGCCTATGATTAGGCCGAACTGCCCCCGGGGGGGGGGGGCAGAACACTCTAGGCGCCAGGGCAATTTTTTTTTTGTGTGTTTTTTTTTTGTTGTTTCTTTTTTTAGAGATGGGGAGTGACCCATCAGGCAAGGGTCGCTCCCCTGGGGGGGCAAATTGTATTTAGACCATTTCTGCCCCCTTGGGGGCAGATTGGCCAATTTTAGGTCAATCTGCCCCCAAGGGGGCAGAAACCACTAGGCACCGGGGATTTGTTTTTTGGCGCCAATGTCACGCAGGGGGAGCGACCCCGTAGGCAAGGGTCGCCCCCGGGGGGGGGGTGGGGGTTGGGGGGGCAAATTTATTTTAGGCCATTTCTGCCCCCCCGGGGGACAGATCGGCCTATTATTAGGCCGAACTGCCCCCGGGGGGGGGGGCAGAACACTCTAGGCGCCAGGGCAATTTTTTTTTGTGTGTTTTTTTGTTGTTGTTTCTTTTTTTAGAGATGGGGAGCGACCCATCAGGCAAGGGTCGCTCCCCTGGGGGGGCAAATTGTATTTAGACCATTTCTGCCCCCCTGGGGGCAGATTGGCCAATTTTAGGTCAATCTGCCCCCAAGGGGGCAGAAACCACTAGGCACCGGGGATTTGTTTTTTGGCGCCAATGTCACGCAGGGGGAGCGACCCCGTAGGCAAGGGTCGCTCCCGGGGGGGGGGGGTTGGGGGGGCAAATTTATTTTAGGCCATTTCTGCCCCCCCGGGGGGCAGATCGGCCTATTATTAGGCCGATCTGCCCCCGGGGGGGGGGGGCAGAAACCTCTAGGCGCCAGGGGAATTTTTCTTTTTTTTCTTTGTTTTTTTTTTTTTAGAGATGGGGAGCGACCCATCAGGCAAAAGTCGCTCCCCTGGGGGACAAATTGTATTTAGGCCATTTCTGCCCCCCTTGGGGGCAGATTGGCTGAGTTTAGGTCAACCTGCCCCCAAGGGGGCAGAAACCACTAGGCACCGGGGATTTGTTTTTTGGTGCCAATGTCACGCAGGGGGAGCGACCCCGTAGGCAAGGGTCGCTCCCGGCGGGGGAGGGTGGGGGTTGGGGGGGGCAAATTTATTTTAGGCCATTTCTGCCCCCCCCCTGGGGCCGGCTGAGCTACAGGCCAAACACCACAGGTAGGCACCTTGCAAAAAACACCTCTGTTTTCTGTGAAAAAATATGTTGTGTCCACGTTGTGTTTTGGGCCATTTCCTTTTGTGGGCGCTAGGCCTACCCACAGAAGTGATGTACCATTTTTATCGAGAGACTTAGGGGAACGCTGGGTGGAAGGAAATTTGTGGCTCCTCTCAGATTCCAGAACTTTCTGTCACCGAAATGAGAGGAAAAAGTGTTTTTTGGGCCAAATTTTGATGTTTGCAAATGATTCTGGGTAACATAACCTGGTCTGAGCCCCGCAAGTCACCCCATCTTGGATTCCCCTGGGTTTCTAGTTTTCAAAAATGCACTGGTTTGCTAGGTTTCCTCAGGTGTCGGCTGAGCTACAGGCCAAAATCCACAGGTAGGCACTGCTTTTTATAAAAAAATGTGATGTGTCCACGTTGTGTTTTGGGCCCTTTCCTTTCGTGGGCGCTAGTCCTACCCACACAAGTGATGTATCATTTTTATCGGGAGACTTGGGGGAACGCTGGGTAGAAGGAAATTTGTGGCTCCTCTCAGATTCCAGAACTTTCTGCCACAGAAATGTGAGTAACATGTGTATTTTTAGCCAAATTTTGAGGTTTGCAAAGGATTCTGGGTAACAGAACCTGGTCCGAGCCCCGCAAGTCACCCCTCCTTGGATTCCCCTAGGTCTCTAGTTTTCAGAAATGCACAGGTTTGGTAGCTTTCCCTAGGTGCCGGCTGAGCTAGAGGCCAAAATCTACAGGTAGGCATTTCGCAAAAAACACCTCTGTTTTTTTCCAAAATTTAGGATGTGTCCACGTTGCGTTTTGGGGTGTTTCCTGTCGCCGGCGCTAGGCCTACCCACGCAAGTGAGGTATCATTTTTATCGGAAGACTTGGGGGAACGCTGGGTGGAAGGAAATTTGTAGCTCCTCTCAGATTCCAGAACTTTCTGCCACAGAAATATGAGGGACATGTGTTATTTTAGCCAAATTTTGAGGTTTGCAAAGGATTCTGGGTAACAGAACCTGGTCCGAGCCCCGCAAGTCACCCCTCCTTGGATTCCCCTAGGTCTCTAGTTTTCAGAAATGCACAGGTTTGGTAGGTTTCCCTAGGTGGTGGCTGAGCTAGAGGCCAAAATCTACAGGTAGTCACTTTGCTAAAAACAGCTCTGTTTTCTGTGATATGTCCACGTTGTGTTTTGGGGCATATCCTGTCGCGGGCGCTAGGCCTACCCACACAAGTGAGGTATCATTTTTATCGGGAGACGTGGGGGAACGCTGGGTGGAAGGAAATTTGTGGCTCCTCTCAGATTCCAGAACTTTCTGCCACAGAAATGTGAGGAACATGTGTTTTTTTAGCCAAATTTTGAGGTTTGCAAAGGATTCTGGGTAACAGAACCTGGTCCGAGCCACACAAGTCACCCCTCCTTGGATTCCCCTACGTCTCTAGTTTTCAGAAATGCATAGGTTTGGTAGGTTTCCCTAGGTGGCGGCTGAGCTAGAGGCCAAAATCTACAGGTAGTCACTTTGCTAAAACAGCTCTGTTTTCTGTGATATGTCCACGTTGTGTTTTGGGGCATATCCTGTCGCGGGCGCTAGGCCTACCCACACAAGTGAGGTATCATTTTTATCGGGAGACGTGGGGGAACGCTGGGTGGAAGGAAATTTGTGGCTCCTCTCAGATTCCAGAACTTTCTGCCACAGAAATTTGAGGAACACGTGTTTTTTTAGCCAAATTTTGAGGTTTGCAAAGGATTCTGGGTAACAGAACCTGGTCCGAGCCACGCAAGTCACCCCTCCTTGGATCCCCCTAGGTCTCTAGTTTTCAGAAATGCATAGGTTTGGTAGGTTTCCCTAGGTGGCGGCTGAGCTAGAGGCCAAAATCTACAGGTAGTCACTTTGCTAAAAACAGCTCTGTTTTCCGTGAAATGTCCACGTTGTGTTTTGGGGCATATCCTGTCGCGGGCGCTAGGCCTACCCACACAAGTGAGGTATCATTTTTATCGGGAGACGTGGGGGAACGCTAGGTGGAAGGAAATTTGTGGCTCCTCTCAGATTCCAGAACTTTCTGCCACAGAAATGTGAGTAACATGTGTATTTTTAGCCAAATTTTGAGGTTTGCAAAGGATTCTGGGTAACAGAACCTGGTCCAGGCCCCGCAAGTCACCCCTCCTTGGATTCCCCTAGGTCTTTAGTTTTCAGAAATGCACAGGTTTGGTAGCTTTCCCTAGGTGCCGGCTGAGCTAGAGGCCAAAATCTACAGGTAGGCACTTCGCAAAAAACACCTCTGTTTTTTTCCAAAATTTAGGATGTGTCCACGTTGCGCTTTGGGGTGTTTCCTGTCGCCGGCGCTAGGCCTACCCACGCAAGTGAGGTATCATTTTTATCGGGAGACTTGGGGGAACGCTGGGTGGAAGGAAATTTGTAGCTTCTCTCAGATTCCAGAACTTTCTGCCACAGAAATGTGAGGGACATGTGTTTTTTTAGCCACATTTTGAGGTTTGCAAAGGATTCTGAGTAACAGAACCTGGTCCGAGCCCCGCAAGTCACCCCTCCTTGGATTCCCCTAGGTCTCTAGTTTTCAGAAATGCACAGGTTTGGTAGGTTTCCCTAGGTGGTGGCTGAGCTAGAGGCCAAAATCTACAGGTAGTCACTTTGCTAAAAACAGCTCTGTTTTCTGTGATATGTCACTAGGCCAATGTAAGGGTCTGGTGTTGTTCTCGATCCCTGCTCAGGGTGGTGTTCATGCCCCTCAGCACCCCTTTTAGGTAGGCCAAGGTGGCATTGTGGGCCTACTACTGTTGCAATATTACATGGTGGTAATTAATATTCAGCTCCTTGATCTCCTTGAGTTCGGTGAGTACCTGGCCCATCACACATTGGGATTGTTGGTAGGCTCCTAAAACTTGAGCCAAAGCCATCCCCAGCAGCCTCGTGCAACTGGCCCACACCATCCCTCCCACGCAACCAACCCCCACGTGCCTGCACCCTTAGCACAGTTTGGCCCCTACTACTTGGTCAAGGTCCATCATTGACAGAGGTGTCTAGATGTAACTCAGGTACCTGAACTGGGGGGCACAAGATTGTTGATTCTGTCCTTGGGACCAAGGTTTGAGGGTGACTGCTTACCTGAGATGTTGATGTAACAGGGCTGGGAGAAGTTGATGTGGTCAGGGTGAGGCTGACAGGTGTCGTCTGAGCAGGTTCCCCAGATGGGCAAGTGCTGTCTCAATATCCACATGTCCAGGTGTGGTATCCTCACTTAGGGCTTTATCAATAGGTGGAGGGGCAGTTTCTTGACAGGTGTCTGTGTACCCAGTGACAGGTAGACCTGTTGAAGTGAGAGACAGATTGTTGCAGGTTGTTTTGTGACATGTACCTCAAACAGTTTAAAGTGACAGTTGATCAAAGCCATGTACACATGGGCTTTGTATTTTTCCCTTATGTGAGAGGCACACCTGCTATCAACTGTATAGACCTGATATTTGGGGAACAGACAAATTCCATTTCAAGTCACCTTGCTACAGGATGTCTGAGAATCTTGGCACTTGGATGTCTGTTCATGAACTCCTACCTTTCTAGCAGTTCAGTCAAAACAGTGGCTGTACATGATGTGGCTTACGTAATATCAAGATCTAGTAGACTGTTTTGCAGGCAGACCCAAATTCCTGTTGTTGTATTTGTTAGCTGTCATCATGTGGTCAGTGCATTGTGAATATTTTTCTGCCACAAGCAGTAGATGATGGATCTTGGTACCTTTAAGTTGTCCTACATTCATTGGGCACATAGGTTGGGCTGTCCTTCCTGTCCACATTATTTTCATCTTAGATTATATGCTCAAAATGGATCTAGTTGATTAGGCAGATCACAGAGTGTACCATAATCTGTATGTTGGTCCCTCACAGATAGGTAATCTGTATTTGTGAATTAACAAACAGCAGCACAATGCCATTATGGACAGTGTCCTGGTTATTGGTATTAGAGGGACTGTTCCTTCTGGGATTTACAGTCATGTTAAACCAAGTACTAAGGACAGCATATATAAGGCATCCTCTCAGATGAGTAGACTTTCATAGCGAGTTGATGTACACTGATGTTAGGACAGATGCACAGTTAGCGGGTGTTTTGCTTTGAGTAGACAGTGACTTCTGACCTTGCTGTCTTTGCCTGTCCTACCCATACACTGAACAGTTGATATCCCCATAGGTGAGTACATGGCAAAGGCTGAGTAAAGGGAGAATGGTCCTAGTAGCAGAGAACACTGAATTTGCTAAGTGGCGTGACATTACCAGTGCCTGCTGACCTTGGCATTGCTATCTTTGCCTGCCCTCGTCACACACTATACAGTTGATATCCCCATTGGTGAGTACATGGAAAAGGCTGAGTGGAGGGAGAATAGTCTGGATAGGAGAGAATACAGTATTGGCTGAGTGGTGTGACATTACCAGTGCCTGCTGACCTTGGCATTATTATATTTGCCTGTCCTGCCCACACACTATACAGTTGATATCCCCATAGGTGAATACATGGCAAAGGCTGAGCGGAGGTAGAATGGTACGAATAGCAGAAAACACAGCATTGGCTGAGAGGAGTGATACTACCAGTGCCTGCTGACCTTGGCATTGCTGTCTTTGCCTGTCCCACCCACACACTGTACAGTTTAAATCCTCTCAGTGGGTACACTCCAATGTAGAGATGACAAAGGTGGTGATTTGGATTGGGCTACACTGTTCTGGTATTGGATATAGTAGAACAGTGCCTGCTGGGAGTTGTAGTACTGTCAATCCATGAACTACACCCACTATATAGAGATGTTGTTCCCCCAGGTGGGTGTGATTGGCATGTTGGAGGTCAGACAGGGGTTTGTGGACAGATGGATACTGGACTGTTGAGTGGTGTGACATTGTAGGTGGGGAAAGGTGATCAGTGAGCATGTATGCCAATACATTTTGGTGGGCAAATTTTGTTGATGTGACTTACTCGACTCAACTCCCCTAGGTATTCCTCTAAAGCCCTCAGGATGCAGAATGGCCAAGACCTTCTCTTCCCATAAAGTGAACGGTGAGGGAGGAGGTGGGGGACCAACGCCAGTCTTGTGAACCGCCAGCTGGTGCCTACCGGACATGGAATGTACCTTTCCCCTGAGGTCATTCCACCACTTCCTGATGTCCTTTGTAACCGGGTAGCTGCGTAAAGAATTCACTCTGTCGACTATCCTTTGCCACATTTCCATTTTCAGAGTGATAGTGGTCTGCTGGACTTGGGTTCCAAATATGTGTGGCTCTACTCTAATGATTTCATCCACATGACTCTTAACTTGTCATCAGTGAAACTGGGATGCTTTGTGGTGGCAAAGAAGTGATGACAAAAATAAATGGTAGGTGCTGTGTTTTTAGGGGCTGACAGGGAGTAAATAGTGTGATAGGGTGCTAATATGTGTGTTGATGGTGTTCTGAGGATGTGTGATATGGGCTTTGTGAGAGATGGTGGGGTGCCTATTCTATAGTTTGTTTTGCTTCGATATTGCTCTGGCCTCTGTGTTTGGCATGGGAGATGCAAAGGATTGTGGTGTGTGGAGGGGTGTGTTTTATAGTGTGGTTGGTAGGTGTATTGAGTATATGTATGTTTGCCAGCTGTGTTGTTTTCAAATCTATCCAATGTGGTGTGGTGTATTACTGTGGGGACCGGCCACCACCGTGGTTCGCAGCACCATTGGAAGACCGCCATGGTGATTTTTGACTTGTAAAAGGTTTGATGGTTGGTTGACGGGCTGGCGATGCCGGTCATCGCACTGCCTCCTTCCCACCCTCCAGAGTCCTTGCAGAGTCAAGGTACTGGCTGTCCATCTTCCTGAATGATACACACTGCTGCATGTCAAATGCCCTTAAGGGATGCTAGTATGGAGTTTGAGAGGCTATTGAGAAGGGCTTTCCCACCATTCAGAAATGAGACTATGAAGATTTTAAATGCAATTCTGAAGTCACTTTGTGGAAGAATAGTAAAAATCTTTATACTGTTTCACCTAAATACTTGATCAAAATGAACATCATTCTTGTGTGTCCAGGTTTTCATCGAACCGTCATTTCACCATTGTTTGTGATGAAAACGCCCAATTTTCTATTAACGCTCTTATAAATATTCAAGTCAAATGTATCTCAAAAGAAAAGTCAAGTTCTAGCAGAAAAGATAAGTTCGCTATGAGAGTGGATTAGGTGATAGATGGTGAGTGAACACGCACAAAGCAAGTACATTAGGAGGATACATTTAAGGCTGTGCAGTGTTAGACTGGCCTTTAGGGCAATGAGGCATTATACAGGCCGGCCTGACAGATCAGTGTGTGGGCAGGTTTATGGACTGCTGGACCCGATTTTAATTTTAATTTCCCCAGTATTAAAACAAATACTGCCTGCCTTGCAAGCTTACATACAAGTAGTCTTCCATATCATGCAAAAAACTGATACTGTGTATCTTTACTTTATCAAAACTGCACCAATTTGCAAACATGGGCTACTTTTTTAGCTACCTACTCATTAATGGGCTCCTCTTTCATTTTGGTGCCCAAGCCTCTTTTCTGTCCCAGTTCGCCCCTGGAAAGGAGGTTTAAGACTGAAAGAAGGGACATCATGGGGATGGAAGCACTGGCAAAGTAAGAGGCACAGAGTGGGAGTCAGTATAAAGTGGATCAACGAGCACACAGTGGGTGAGTTTCGTGCATGTGTGTCTTACAATAGAGAGTCCACGAAATGGATAAAAGTGCTAGGAATTGGAGGGAGAATGGAGACACAAAGTAGGGTAGGCAGAGTTGGTGACAGTGGGCTGTGGGGTGAGAGGCCACAGCATGGGAGGAGGGGCACAGGGAGTACAAGGAAATAGAATGGGTGAACAGAGCTACATACACACAGTGTTGTCGATAGGGCACAGTGTGAAGTGGTGCTGATAGGGCACATTTTAAATGATGAGCAAAGAGCGTGTGAGGGGAACAAAGCAGGTAGGGTCCGGAAATAAGTGAAATCACAAACGGATTGAGGAATCTTAGTAATGGGTTGATGAACACCTGAGCCCTCAGAGACTTCGCTGCTGTTTTATGTGATTAACCCCTTCCCCGCCACGGACGTAATGGTTACGTCCATGGCAGCGCCCGTGTGGCGCCATGGACGTAACCATTACGTCCTGAATGCTTCCCTCGGGAGAAGCGCTAGCGCTCCTCCCGAGGGACGCCCCCCCAGGTCAGGGCTGACCGGGGAATCCCTTCCCCTTCCACCCCCGACACCCCCCACCCCCCCCTGTGACGTCAGCGCGCGAGCGCGCGCTGATTTGTCACAGGGGCCTCCCTAGTCGCGCTGGAAGCTCTGCTTCCAGCGCGATTGAAAAAGAAATGCAAAAGCATTTCTTTTTCAATCACTTGGGAGGCCCGGAGGGGCTTCAAAGGGAAGGAAAAGTATTTCCTTCCCTTTGAAGTCCCTCCGAGGGTTTCAAAAGCCGGATTGCTTGCAATCCGGCTTTTGAAACCCCACTAGACACCAGGGATTTTTTTTTTTTCTTCATTGAAATTGACAAAAGGGAGCGACCCCTTGGGCAAGGGTCGCTCCCAGGGGGGGCATTTTTTTGAAAAGGCCTTTTCTGCCCCCAGGGGGGGCAGAAACCTCTAGGCACCAGGGACCATTTTTTTTTTTTTTTTTTTTTTTTGGTTCATTTTTTTTTATTGAGGTGGGGAGCGACCCCTTAGGCAAGGGTCGCTCCCCTTGGGGGAAAATTATATTTTGGCCATTTCTGCCCCCCTTGGGGGCAGATTGGCCTATTTTGATGAGGCCAATCTGCCCCCAAGGGGGGTAGAAACCACTAGACACCAGGGTTTTTTTTATTTTTATTATTGTTATTGACAAAAGGGAGCGACCCCTTGGGCAAGGGTCGCTCCCAGGGGGGGCATATTTTCGGGAAGGCCTTTTCTGCCCCCCCTGGGGGCAGATCGGCCTACTATTAGGCCGATCTGCCCCCAGGGGGGGCAGAAACCTCTAGGCACCAGGGACCTTTTTTTTTTTTTTTGTTTCATTTTTTTTTTTTTTTGGTGGGGAGCGACCCCTTAGGCAAGGGTCGCTCCCCTTGGGGGAAAATTATATTTTGGCCATTTCTGCCTCCCTTGGGGGCAGATTGGCCTATTTTGATGAGGCCAATCTGCCCCCAAGGGGGGTAGAAACCACTAGACACCAGGGAGTTTTTTCTTTGCGTGAATTTCACGCAAAGGGAGCGACCCCTTAGGCAAGGGTCGCTCCCTGGGGGGGAGGGCAATTTATTTTAGGCCATTTCTGCCCCCCCTGGGGGCAGATCGGCCTATTATTAGGCCGATCTGCCCCCAGGGGGGGAAGAAACCTCTAGGCGCCAGGGCAATTTTTTTTTTTGTGTTTTTTTTTTTTGTTCTTTCTTTTTTTTAGAGATGGGGAGCGACCCATCAGGCAAGGGTCGCTCCCCTGGGGGGCAAATTGTATTTAGACAATTTCTGCCCCCCTGGGGGCAGATTGGCCGATTTTAGGTCAATCTGCCCCCAAGGGGGCAGAAACCACTAGGCACCGGGGATTTGTTTTTTGGCGCCAATGTCACGCAGGGGGAGCGACCCCGTAGGCAAGGGTCGCTCCCGGGGGGCGGGGGGTGGGGGGTTGGGGGGGCAAATTTATTTTAGCCAATTTCTGCCCCCCCGGGGGACAGATCGGCCTATTATTAGGCCGAACTGCCCCCGGGGGGGGGGGCAGAACACTCTAGGCGCCAGGGCAATTTTTTTTTTGTGTGTTTTTTTTTTGTTGTTTCTTTTTTTAGAGATGGGGAGCGACCCATCAGGCAAGGGTCGCTCCCCTGGGGGGGCAAATTGTATTTAGACCATTTCTGCCCCCCTGGGGGCAGATTGGCCAATTTTAGGTCAATCTGCCCCCAAGGGGGCAGAAACCACTAGGCACCGGGGATTTGTTTTTTGGCGCCAATGTCACGCAGGGTGAGCGACCCCGTAGGCAAGGGTCGCTCCCGGTGGGGGGGGTATGGGGGTTGGGGGGGCAAATTTATTTTAGGCCATTTCTGCCCCCCCGGGGGACAGATCGGCCTATGATTAGGCCGAACTGCCCCCGGGGGGGGGGCAGAACACTCTAGGCACCAGGGCAATTTTTTTTTTGTGTGTTTTTTTTTTGTTGTTTCTTTTTTTAGAGATGGGGAGTGACCCATCAGGCAAGGGTCGCTCCCCTGGGGGGGCAAATTGTATTTAGACCATTTCTGCCCCCCTGGGGGCAGATTGGCCAATTTTAGGTCAATCTGCCCCCAAGGGGGCAGAAACCACTAGGCACCGGGGATTTGTTTTTTGGCGCCAATGTCACGCAGGGTGAGCGACCCCGTAGGCAAGGGTCGCTCCCGGTGGGGGGGGTATGGGGGTTGGGGGGGCAAATTTATTTTAGGCCATTTCTGCCCCCCCGGGGGACAGATCGGCCTATGATTAGGCCGAACTGCCCCCGGGGGGGGGGGGCAGAACACTCTAGGCGCCAGGGCAATTTTTTTTTTGTGTGTTTTTTTTTTGTTGTTTCTTTTTTTAGAGATGGGGAGTGACCCATCAGGCAAGGGTCGCTCCCCTGGGGGGGCAAATTGTATTTAGACCATTTCTGCCCCCCTGGGGGCAGATTGGCCAATTTTAGGTCAATCTGCCCCCAAGGGGGCAGAAACCACTAGGCACCGGGGATTTGTTTTTTGGCGCCAATGTCAAGCAGGGTGAGCGACCCCGTAGGCAAGGGTCGCTCCCGGTGGGGGGGGTATGGGGGTTGGGGGGGCAAATTTATTTTAGGCCATTTCTGCCCCCCCGGGGGACAGATCGGCCTATGATTAGGCCGAACTGCCCCCGGGGGGGGGGGGGCAGAACACTCTAGGCGCCAGGGCAATTTTTTTTTTTTGTGTTTTTTTTTTGTTGTTTCTTTTTTTAGAGATGGGGAGTGACCCATCAGGCAAGGGTCGCTCCCCTGGGGGGGCAAATTGTGTTTAGACCATTTCTGCCCCCCTGGGGGCAGATTGGCCAATTTTAGGTCAATCTGCCCCCAAGGGGGCAGAAACCACTAGGCACCGGGGATTTGTTTTTTGGCGCCAATGTCACGCAGGGTGAGCGACCCCGTAGGCAAGGGTCGCTCCCGGTGGGGGGGGTATGGGGGTTGGGGGGGCAAATTTATTTTAGGCCATTTCTGCCCCCCCGGGGGACAGATCGGCCTATGATTAGGCCGAACTGCCCCCGGGGGGGGGCAGAACACTCTAGGCGCCAGGGCAATTTTTTTTTTGTGTGTTTTTTTTTTGTTGTTTCTTTTTTTAGAGATGGGGAGTGACCCATCAGGCAAGGGTCGCTCCCCTGGGGGGGCAAATTGTATTTAGACCATTTCTGCCCCCCTGGGGGCAGATTGGCCAATTTTAGGTCAATCTGCCCCCAAGGGGGCAGAAACCACTAGGCACCGGGGATTTGTTTTTTGGCGCCAATGTCATGCAGGGGGAGCGACCCCGTAGGCAAGGGTCGCTCCCGGGGGGGGGGGGGTTGGGGGGGCAAATTTATTTTAGGCCATTTCTGCCCCCCCGGGGGGCAGATCGGCCTATTATTAGGCCGATCTGCCCCCGGGGGGGGGGGGGGCAGAAACCTCTAGGCGCCAGGGGAATTTTTCTTTTTTTTCTTTTTTTTTTTTTTTTTAGAGATGGGGAGCGACCCATCAGGCAAAAGTCGCTCCCCTGGGGGACAAATTGTATTTAGGCCATTTCTGCCCCCCTTGGGGGCAGATTGGCTGAGTTTAGGTCAACCTGCCCCCAAGGGGGCAGAAACCACTAGGCACCGGGGATTTGTTTTTTGGTGCCAATGTCACGCAGGGGGAGCGACCCCGTAGGCAAGGGTCGCTCCCGGCGGGGGAGGGTGGGGGTTGGGGGGGCAAATTTATTTTAGGCCATTTCTGCCCCCCCCCCTGGGGCCGGCTGAGCTACAGGCCAAACACCACAGGTAGGCACCTTGCAAAAAACACCTCTGTTTTCTGTGAAAAAATATGTTGTGTCCACGTTGTGTTTTGGGCCATTTCCTTTTGTGGGCGCTAGGCCTACCCACAGAAGTGATGTACCATTTTTATCGAGAGACTTAGGGGAACGCTGGGTGGAAGGAAATTTGTGGCTCCTCTCAGATTCCAGAACTTTCTGTCACCGAAATGAGAGGAAAAAGTGTTTTTTGGGCCAAATTTTGATGTTTGCAAAGGATTCTGGGTAACATAACCTGGTCTGAGCCCCGCAAGTCACCCCATCTTGGATTCCCCTGGGTTTCTAGTTTTCAAAAATGCACTGGTTTGCTAGGTTTCCTCAGGTGTCGGCTGAGCTACAGGCCAAAATCCACAGGTAGGCACTGCTTTTTATAAAAAAAATGTGATGTGTCCACGTTGTGTTTTGGGCCCTTTCCTTTCGTGGGCGCTAGTCCTACCCACACAAGTGATGTATCATTTTTATCGGGAGACTTGGGGGAACGCTGGGTAGAAGGAAATTTGTGGCTCCTCTCAGATTCCAGAACTTTCTGCCACAGAAATGTGAGTAACATGTGTATTTTTAGCCAAATTTTGAGGTTTGCAAAGGATTCTGGGTAACAGAACCTGGTCCGAGCCCCGCAAGTCACCCCTCCTTGGATTCCCCTAGGTCTCTAGTTTTCAGAAATGCACAGGTTTGGTAGCTTTCCCTAGGTGCCGGCTGAGCTAGAGGCCAAAATCTACAGGTAGGCATTTCGCAAAAAACACCTCTGTTTTTTTCCAAAATTTAGGATGTGTCCACGTTGCGCTTTGGGGTGTTTCCTGTCGCCGGCGCTAGGCCTACCCACGCAAGTGAGGTATCATTTTTATCGGGAGACTTGGGGGAACGCTGGGTGGAAGGAAATTTGTAGCTCCTCTCAGATTCCAGAACTTTCTGCCACAGAAATGTGAGGGACATGTGTTTTTTTAGCCAAATTTTGAGGTTTGCAAAGGATTCTGGGTAACAGAACCTGGTCCGAGCCCCGCAAGTCACCCCTCCTTGGATTCCCCTAGGTCTCTAGTTTTCAGAAATGCACAGGTTTGGTAGGTTTCCCTAGGTGGTGGCTGAGCTAGAGGCCAAAATCTACAGGTAGTCACTTTGCTAAAAACAGCTCTGTTTTCTGTGATATGTCCACGTTGTGTTTTGGGGCATATCCTGTCGCGGGCGCTAGGCCTACCCACACAAGTGAGGTATCATTTTTATCGGGAGACGTGGGGGAACGCTGGGTGGAAGGAAATTTGTGGCTCCTCTCAGATTCCAGAACTTTCTGCCACAGAAATGTGAGGAACATGTGTTTTTTTAGCCAAATTTTGAGGTTTGCAAAGGATTCTGGGTAACAGAACCTGGTCCGAGCCACACAAGTCACCCCTCCTTGGATTCCCCTAGGTCTCTAGTTTTCAGAAATGCATAGGTTTGGTAGGTTTCCCTAGGTGGCGGCTGAGCAAGAGGCCAAAACCTACAGGTAGTCACTTTGCTAAAACAGCTCTGTTTTCTGTGATATGTCCACGTTGTGTTTTGGGGCATATCCTGTCGCGGGCGCTAGGCCTACCCACACAAGTGAGGTATCATTTTTATCGGGAGACGTGGGGGAACGCTGGGTGGAAGGAAATTTGTGGCTCCTCTCAGATTCCAGAACTTTCTGCCACAGAAATTTGAGGAACATGTGTTTTTTTAGCCAAATTTTGAGGTTTGCAAAGGATTCTGGGTAACAGAACCTGGTCCGAGCCCCGCAAGTCACCCCTCCTTGGATCCCCCTAGGTCTCTAGTTTTCAGAAATGCATAGGTTTGGTAGGTTTCCCTAGGTGGCGGCTGAGCTAGAGGCCAAAATCTACAGGTAGTCACTTTGCTAAAAACAGCTCTGTTTTCTGTGAAATGTCCACGTTGTGTTTTGGGGCATATCCTGTCGCGGGCGCTAGGCCTACCCACACAAGTGAGGTATCATTTTTATCGGGAGACGTGGGGGAACGCTAGGTGGAAGGAAATTTGTGGCTCCTCTCAGATTCCAGAACTTTCTGCCACAGAAATGTGAGTAACATGTGTATTTTTAGCCAAATTTTGAGGTTTGCAAAGGATTCTGGGTAACAGAACCTGGTCCGAGCCCCGCAAGTCACCCCTCCTTGGATTCCCCTAGGTCTCTAGTTTTCAGAAATGCACAGGTTTGGTAGGTTTCCCTAGGTGCCGGCTGAGCTAGAGGCCAAAATCTACAGGTAGGCACTTCGCAAAAAACACCTCTGTTTTTTTCCAAAATTTAGGATGTGTCCACGTTGCGCTTTGGGGTGTTTCCTGTCGCCGGCGCTAGGCCTACCCACGCAAGTGAGGTATCATTTTTATCGGGAGACTTGGGGGAACGCTGGGTGGAAGGAAATTTGTAGCTCCTCTCAGATTCCAGAACTTTCTGCCACAGAAATGTGAGGGACATGTGTTTTTTTAGCCAAATTTTGAGGTTTGCAAAGGATTCTGGGTAACAGAACCTGGTCCGAGCCCCGCAAGTCACCCCTCCTTGGATCCCCCTAGGTCTCTAGTTTTCAGAAATGCACAGGTTTGGTAGGTTTCCCTAGGTGGCGGCTGAGCTAGAGGCCAAAATCTACAGGTAGTCACTTTGCTAAAAACAGCTCTGTTTTCTGTGATATGTCCACGTTGTGTTTTGGGGCATATCCTGTCGCGGGCGCTAGGCCTACCCACACAAGTGAGGTATCATTTTTATCGGGAGACGTGGGGGAACGCTGGGTGGAAGGAAATTTGTGGCTCCTCTCAGATTCCAGAACTTTCTGCCACAGAAATGTGAGGAACATGTGGTTTTTTAGCCAAATTTTGAGGTTTGCAAAGGATTCTGGGTAACAGAACCTGGTCCGAGCCACACAAGTCACCCCTCCTTGGATTCCCCTAGGTCTCTAGTTTTCAGAAATGCATAGGTTTGGTAGGTTTCCCTAGGTGGCGGCTGAGCAAGAGGCCAAAATCTACAGGTAGTCACTTTGCTAAAACAGCTCTGTTTTCTGTGATATGTCCACGTTGTGTTTTGGGGCATATCCTGTCGCGGGCGCTAGGCCTACCCACACAAGTGAGGTATCATTTTTATCGGGAGACGTGGGGGAACGCTGGGTGGAAGGAAATTTGTGGCTCCTCTCAGATTCCAGAACTTTCTGCCACAGAAATTTGAGGAACATGTGTTTTTTTAGCCAAATTTTGAGGTTTGCAAAGGATTCTGGGTAACAGAACCTGGTCCGAGCCCCGCAAGTCACCCCTCCTTGGATCCCCCTAGGTCTCTAGTTTTCAGAAATGCATAGGTTTGGTAGGTTTCCCTAGGTGGCGGCTGAGCTAGAGGCCAAAATCTACAGGTAGTCACTTTGCTAAAAACAGCTCTGTTTTCTGTGAAATGTCCACGTTGTGTTTTGGGGCATATCCTGTCGCGGGCGCTAGGCCTACCCACACAAGTGAGGTATCATTTTTATCGGGAGACGTGGGGGAACGCTAGGTGGAAGGAAATTTGTGGCTCCTCTCAGATTCCAGAACTTTCTGCCACAGAAATGTGAGTAACATGTGTATTTTTAGCCAAATTTTGAGGTTTGCAAAGGATTCTGGGTAACAGAACCTGGTCCGAGCCCCGCAAGTCACCCCTCCTTGGATTCCCCTAGGTCTCTAGTTTTCAGAAATGCACAGGTTTGGTAGGTTTCCCTAGGTGCCGGCTGAGCTAGAGGCCAAAATCTACAGGTAGGCACTTCGCAAAAAACACCTCTGTTTTTTTCCAAAATTTAGGATGTGTCCACGTTGCGCTTTGGGGTGTTTCCTGTCGCCGGCGCTAGGCCTACCCACGCAAGTGAGGTATCATTTTTATCGGGAGACTTGGGGGAACGCTGGGTGGAAGGAAATTTGTAGCTCCTCTCAGATTCCAGAACTTTCTGCCACAGAAATGTGAGGGACATGTGTTTTTTTAGCCAAATTTTGAGGTTTGCAAAGGATTCTGGGTAACAGAACCTGGTCCGAGCCCCGCAAGTCACCCCTCCTTGGATCCCCCTAGGTCTCTAGTTTTCAGAAATGCACAGGTTTGGTAGGTTTCCCTAGGTGGCGGCTGAGCTAGAGGCCAAAATCTACAGGTAGTCACTTTGCTAAAAACAGCTCTGTTTTCTGTGATATGTCCACGTTGTGTTTTGGGGCATATCCTGTCGCGGGCGCTAGGCCTACCCACACAAGTGAGGTATCATTTTTATCGGGAGACGTGGGGGAACGCTAGGTGGAAGGAAATTTGTGGCTCCTCTCAGATTCCATAACTTTCTGCCACAGAAATGTGAGGAACATGTGTTTTTTTAGCCAAATTTTGAGGTTTGCAAAGGATTCTGGGTAACCGAACCTGGTCCGAGCCACACAAGTCACCCCTCCTTGGATTCCCCTAGGTCTCTAGTTTTCAGAAATGCACAGGTTTGGTAGGTTTCCCTAGGTGGCGGCTGAGCTAGAGGCCAAAATCTACAGGTAGTCACTTTGCTAAAAACAGCTCTGTTTTCTGTGATGTGTCCAGGTTGTGTTTTGGGGCATATCCTGTCGCGGGCGCTAGGCCTACCCACACAAGTGAGGTATCATTTTTATCGGGAGACGTGGGGGAATGCTGGGTGGAAGGAAATTTGTCGCTCCTCTCAGATTCCAGAACTTTCTGCCACAGAAATGTGAGGAACATGTGTTTTTTAAGCCAAATTTTGAGGTTTGCAAAGGATTCTGGGTAACAGAACCTGGTCCGAGCCACACAAGTCATCCCTCCTTGGATTCCCCTAGGTCTCTAGTTTTCAGAAATGCACAGGTTTGGTAGGTTTCCCTAGGTGGCGGCTGAGCTAGAGGCCAAAATCTACAGGTAGTCACTTTGCTAAAAACAGCTCTGTTTTCTGTGATGTGTCCACGTTGTGTTTTGGGGCATATCCTGTCGCGGGCGCTAGGCCTACCCAAACAAGTGAGGTATCATTTTTATCGGGAGACTTGGGGGAACATAGAATAGCAAAACAAGTGTTATTGCCCCTTGTCTTTCTCTACATTTATTCCTTCCAAATATAGGGGTGTGTGTAAAAAAGACATCTATTTGAGAAATTCCATGTAATTCACGTGCTACTATGGTCACCCCGGAATTCAGAGATGTGCAAATAACCTCTGCTCCTCAACACCTTATCTTGTGCCCTTTTTGGAAATGCAAAGGTTTTCTTGATAGCTATTTTTTACTCCTTATATTTCAGCAAATGAATTACTGTATACCCGGTATAGAATGAAAACGCACTGCAGGGTGCAGCTCATTTATTGGCTCTGGGTTCCTCGGGTTCTTGATGAACCTACAAACCCTATATATCCCCGCAACCAGAGGAGTCCAGCAGACGTAACGGTATATTGCTTTCGATAATCTGACATTGCAGGGAAAAGTTACAGAGTAAAAAGTAGAGAAAAATTTATGTTTTTTTCACCTCAATTTCAATATTTTTCTTTTTCAGCTGTTATTTTCTGTAGGAAACCCTTGTAGGATCTACACAAATGACCCCTTGCTGAATTCAGAATTTTGTCTACTTTTCAGAAATGTTTAGGTTTCTGGGATCCAGCATTGGTTTCATGACCATTCCTGTCACTGACTGGAAGGAGGCTGAAAGCACAAAAAATTGCACAAATGGGGTATGCCCCAGTAAAATGCCAAAATTGTGTTGAAAAATTGGGTTTTCGGATTCAAGTCTGCCTGTTCCTGAAAGCTGGGAAGCTGCTGAGTTTAGCACCGCAAACCCTTTGTTGATGCCATTTTTAGGGGAAAAACCACAAGCCTTCTTCTGCAGCCACTTTTTCCAATTTTTTTGAAAAAAACAAAATTTTCCCTGTATTTTGGCCAATTTCTTGGCCTCTTTCAGGGGAACCCACAAAGTCTGGGTACCTCCAGAATCCCTAGGATGTTGGAAAAAAAGGACGCAAATTTGGCTTGGTTAGCTTATGTGGACAAAAAGTTATGCGGGCCTAAGCGCGAACTGCCCCAAATAGGCAAAAAAAGGCCTGGCACAGGAGGGGGAAAAGGCCTGGCAGCGAAGTGGTTAAAGCACAGTTTTAGCCTCCAGAAATCCCACTTAATATCCCAATTCGATCTCACTCTGAAGACATTATTTTTCGGTTATACTATCCACGGAGTTCTAGCTCTACCGAAAGTGCCGTTGTTTACATTCATATATGTAAAATGGTCCCATGTACGGTGTAAACATGCCATTCATTCCTCTTTTCTTTTAAATCCCTCTGAATTGTGATGCTTGCTCTTCGAACCGGATTACACGAACGTGCACCAGTGTTTCAGTAGATGCGTTTTTACCCAAAACTGACAGTAGAAATGGCACTTCACATGGGACTTCAGTAAATACATGCAACCTGGTCCATTCATGGTGTTACTAACCCAGCTAACTCGCAGGTGGTCTGGAGCAGCTCTGGGCTGGTGTGAGCACGGGGACTACGCCTGAGCAGGCCGGGCTCCGATAAACTATAGAGAAAAAAGAATCATAACGAGGCCGAGGCGCCTCGATTTTCGTGATTTCCACAATGTGTGCTTTTGAGTTCCGTTTTGACAGCATATCATTTTAACTTCACGGACCAATAAAGCGGGTAGGACAGGTATGCACTAGTTCACGAAAAATAGCCAACCAGCGGCTTCTGCAACCATGCCACGGGCGGTGTTCAAATTCAATGCTGCTCTAACAGAAAAAATTAAAATGCACTGCAAAGTTTTTCCGTAAATCTCCTTTGCGGCCCGACTCCACTTCAAAGGGAAATTTATCTCGGGTTTAAACTATTTGAAATAGCTGCAGTGATTTATATCTGCTGTGTATGCAAACTACTCTCCAGTGAAACGGAACAGGACTGGGAGTAATTTTACCACAGCCAAAGAGGCGGCATAAACAATCAAATAAGTGACAGGCTGTTTGTCCACTCTGGCCTACACCCAACTAGGCCACAACAGTAATGTGCAACCAGCCTACTCGGCAAGCAGGTTTCCCTGGCTACTGTGCCAGGGGTACAGAAAATACCGTAAATCTACTCTTGAGATGAAAGAGCGGTTGTGCTCGTTTAACTCAGTATTCGAGAAGATCACTATTCAAGTTTTTCATCACTTTTTTATCACTTTACATGTACACCCATCTGCAAAGGCCTGAGTTGAGCGGCACTGAATACCAATGGGAACGAGAAATGACCTCCGAAGGCAGCACTGAGTGCAGACTTCAGAAGCTTGTAGGGATGCACTGTGCTTACTTGGAGCAGAGCACTGTAATACTATTCATAATCATAACTTGTGTGTATAGTGCTTCATACCATACTTCTGTGTTTAACAGGTGTTGCTACTGAAAATTATAATGGCACTTATGTTGGTCACATGCCACAGCGGAGTTCTTCTGGCAGCTGAGAAGTGTGTGCAAACCTAATAGTGACAAATTTGAAATGTTACTGCACTGGAGGTCTCCAGATACTGGCACCAACTTTGTTTTCTTCATGCATATCCCGCCTGGTTGCGATTTCTAGGGACCATGTTTCAGTACCAAGTGTGCTTGCTGGGTAGGAATTGATAGAGAAGTTTGGCTATGGCAGTGTAATGAAGCATTTTGATTCAGAGGCGCTGCACTCAACGGGGGAGCGGCCAACCTGGCAGAGTACCATGCGTTCTAGGCTCCAATAAGTCCAGAGCAAAGCAAATGATCAAAAAGGCATGCTGGAAGGTAACCAGAGAAAATAGTTAAAAATAAAAACACAATAGAATACAAATCCCACAGTTCATTTCGTAAAATATCGAAAAAATAATGAGCAAAATGACACCCAAATAACAAAAATCCAATTAGGGGAACCAGGGATGTGATGTTTTAAATCATTAGAAGTTAAGCACAAATCGGAAGTGAGCGTAAAACTTCATTGTTGTGGGAGCTGCCTTGCTTCGCCAATATAAAACTAAAAAAAAAAGGGCTAAAAGCAAAACTATTTCTTGGTCTCAAAGAACACACATTACAAAAGTAGTTTCTGGCACTGAAGAAAACTTTTTTGTGTGCACAATCTGTTGTTTGTGAAACAGCAGAAGGTCATCACTGTGAATTTAGCCAATGTCTGATGTTGGCTGTCCTATTACCCCCACGCTGAAGAAAGAAGCAGGAAAGAAAAATGTGAATGACACAACAGCACACCAAATCCTCTAAAATGATTCCAAAACCATATAACGTTAGTCAAATCCTTTAAGATTAATCCAAATTTATATAACATTTGCCACATATTTTCTCATTAGCTCATTTGTTCAGCCTCTGGCTACTCTTCAGCTACCATGTGTGAATTTGACCCATAGTCAAACCTGTTTTTCTGCTTGTGACCCCACTAAACTTTAGAAGTTCACCTGAGAAGAAGAACATTCTTAGTAGAAGGTGGCATTCTTTCAGAGACAGCTAAAAGTGCCACAGTCAGATAACCAAACCTAATAAATCTTACATAGAATAATTGCTTCAAAAAGCTTTCAACGGACCATGAAACCTATAAGTGGAATAACAAGGAACATTGTTTACACAATCTCAATAATGACATGCCAGAGAATTAAACCTTAGAACAAGTATTATAAAATGCAGTAGGCCGCACATTCACAAATGTCACCAACCTCATACATGTATTTCAGATCAGTTCAAGGAGACAAGTACCCCACTCAGCAAATCTATTGGAAAGGTAAAGAAGAAATCCTCCAAGTGTAGGACAAACTCTATAATAAAGAGGAAAACAAAGGAAGCATTCAGCACAACAGGAACCTAAATATGAGAAAGCCATCCAATCAAGAGAAAGTGTTTCGCCCACAGCCCAGTTTATATGGTATTGTAGACAATGCTGCATGGAACATACAGTAGAAGCTCTATGTAGTGATACCACAAAAAGAGGCTTGTTATATTGACGAATTTGTACTTCCTTATCTCATCTTCTTCCAAATATGAACACAAATCCTGAGAAAATTGTAAAAATACGTTTAAAAGCTAGACAGGTGTTGTAACAAATTAGATTTCAGCGGAAATTACGTGGAGAATATACTACTTTGTAATCAGGCATCTTTTTGTGAATCTGACATTTTAGCTCAAGGAATGAGGTGAACACCAAAAACGAGAAAATACAGTGCACAATCTAGGGGCAAAAAGCCACCCAACTGATTATGATCTCCCAGATTGGCACAGTGACACAAACATGTTCGTTGAGCATTTTAAAGCATGTGCATCACCTCTTTTCTTTACTCCATAAAGTGATGTGTCTGCATGTTTTTGTATCAGCACCACTTGACTAACGTAAGTGACTATGGGGGTCATTCTGACCCCGGCCGGCGGCGGAAGCCGCCGGCCTGGCTGGGCCCACCAGAATACCGCTGCGCGGTCAAAAGACCGCCGCGGGTATTCTGGGTTTCCCGCTGGGCTGGCGGCCGACCGCCAGAAGGCCGCCCGCCAGCCCAGCATGAAACACCCTTCCATGAGGATGCCGGCTCCGAATGGAGCCGGCGGAGTGGAAGGGGTGCGACGGGTGCAGTTGCACCCGTCGCGATTTTAGGGGCCGCATGGCAGACACTGAAAATCTTTGTGGGGCCCTGTTACGGGGGCCCCTGCAGTGCCCATGCCATTGGCATGGGCACTGCAGGGGCCCCCAGGGGCCCCACGACACCCCATACCGCCATTCTGTTCCTGGTGGCCAAAACCGCCAGGAACAGGATGGCGGTATGGGGGTCAGAATCCCCATGGCGGCGCAGCAAGCTGCGCCGCCATGGAGGATTCCCCAGGGCAGCGGGAAACCGGCGGTACACCAGCGGTTATCCGTTTCTGACCGCCGCGGTCAGAATGCCCATGGGAGCACCGCCAGCCTGTTGGCGGTGCTCCCGCGGTCGTTGGCCCTGGCGGATTTTACCGCCAGGGTCAGAATGACCCCCTATATGTGGAACTGCTGAAGCAGGCTATCCACAATATCAATTAATTTAAAACGCACCATCTTTAGTCTTCTAAATTCTAAGAGTTCCGATCATATACTCTGAACCTCAAGTACTGAAAGAAGTTAATTAAAGTCAGTTTGGTCTATTACATAATTCTGTTCATGGCCAGACTTTGGGGGTCATTCTGACTTTGGCGGGCGGCGGATGCCGCCCGCCAAAGTTACCCCGTCGAAAGACCGCTCCGCGGTCAAAAGACCGTGGGGGTCATTTCGACTTTCCCGCTGGGCCGGCGGGTGACCGCCAAAAGATCGCCCGCCGGCCCAGCGGGAAAGGCCCTGCAACAATGAAGCCGGCTCCGAATGGAGCCGGCGGAGTTGCAGGGGTGCGACGGGTGCAGTTGCACCCGTCGCGATTTTCACTGTCTGCAATGCAGACAGTGAAAATCCTTGTGAGGCCCTGTTAGGGGGCCCCTGCACTGCCCATGCCAGTGCCATGGGCAGTGCAGGGGCCCCCAGGGGCCCCATGACACCCGTTCCCGCCATCCTGTTTCTGGCGGTGAAAACCGCCAGAAACAGGCTGGCGGGAAGGGGGTCGGAATCCCCATGGCGGCGCTGCAAGCAGCGCCCCCATGGAGGATTCCCCCAGCCGGGGGGAAATCCGGCGGAAAACCGCCGGACCCGGCTGGGCGACCGCGGCTTCAAAGCCACGGTCGGAATACTGAATGAAGCACCGCCAGCCTGCTGGCGGTGCTTCAGCCGGCCTATGACCGCCAGGGTCGGAATGAGGCCCTTTGTCCCTACTGTTATCACTGTTTCAAAGGTACCTTTCAAACTTGTCAGATGCAGTCAAACTCCCTAGTCTCTATGTGCCCCAGCTTTAAAACAAAATGCGTGTTCATGGATAGATTGAAATTGTCTTCCCCTGAAGTTGAGACCTGCCTAGAATTCATCTTTTTGACATTTAGAAGAGTGTTAAAAACATGTCCCTATCCAAACTAGCCTGGCATGTCGTAAGAATTGTATCGACCTCTTACAGTCAAGATGGAAAATAACAAATACAAAATCTCATTAGTCAATGTAACAGGAAACCTCTACTGGAATATCTAGAATACCTAGAAGATTAATTTAAAAGGAGCAACTTCATTCTGCAATGTCTCAAGAATTCATAAAAAATGCTCTACTATTCGTCATGCTTTTGTGATAGCCTCATTAGTTAAAACACGTTCATACAGTTCAAACTAAAGGCCTACATTGTGCACTAGATGGCGGTCAGTTAAGCAGATCGAGCTAGCTAATTAAAAAGCAAACATTTTGCATGTTCCCCTCCCCCCGTATGTTTAATTTTTTTTCAGGAAACATGCTGGATGCATTTTCCATAGACAGTATCTATTTGCCTTGAATTCAAAAGAAGAAGTTTGCCACAATTGCTATTTGTGAATGGACTGAGAAAATCAAGAATATAGATGCTATGATATTTGAAAGAGGTCTATGCATGAGACACACCAGTGTATAATTAGGAAGGTGCTCAACCAGGTCACCGTGTTAGAACATTTCTATTTTTTTAGTGTAACCTCCTATGTTTGCAAAACGTCACATTGACAGATTTAAGAACAGAGAATTGAGATGTGGTCCGGAAATTTCAAAATTGAATTGGAGAACTGAAGACCTTTTATTAAAATATGCCATCAATCATGTCATGCACACTTTGAAGCATCATTGTTATATGTGTTCTTTTTGAGGGAACAAATAACATTTTTAATTATTCATTGCTTGACTTGATACCATTATCGGACACACATTTCAGTTTCAAATAAATTAATGCTACGTTTAGTTAGAGATTACAGCGATGGGAGTCAGAGCATATCAACAGTATTTAGCTTTTACTCTGTACCTAACTAAATCAGAAGATAGTTTTGTCTATCAAGCCTACATAGAAGCCGCAAGTTCCCATGATAACATGATGGCAGACAACTCTTTATAGAAATGGGTGGATATAGCATTGCAAGGTAGTGATTTGGCCAGGTAGAAGATGGGTGACCTTTCCACCTTTACTGATTTTCTTTAAGAAAAATCTGGCCATTTTAGCGAGGGAAGACTGAAAGAATCGCTGACAGCCTATGTCTAATAACTTCATAGTAGCAAAACATTGGATGAGGAAGTTTATCTGAGAAGGCTCGTGTCCAGTGCAGAGCTGGGATTTCCTATTAATCAACTTTAATCAATTTCCAAAGCCAATTTGAGTTCCTTATTCTGTGAATCTAGAAGAGACCACATCAAATGCATTGCTGAAGCATCCCATTTAACCTACTGTAATATATAATATTTATTTTGTTTATATATGCCCTTTCCTATCATTGTCAAAGTAATGAGTCATCTAATTACTGTCTAAAAATGTTATAAAGTAAGTGATCATATATATTACCGTCCTATTGAGGAGTTAGAATCATATTTTATATTTCAGAGTAAAAAAAAAATGAGGGGTCATGGCCAACATGTCAGCCACATCGGACGCTTCCCAGTGGACTCCGTGCCCGGCCTAACTATCATCCTCTAATTCTCCTGTCCATCCAACTACAAACTCTTGCGGATTTCTGGCTGGGCTCAGTTTTGCACCAAGATGGAGCCACCTGGCTCCAATGGAGGGGCTCGGGGAGACAGAGACCCGGTCTAATCTCTCCGTGGGTTCTTTCGAGGGAGGGAAGTGACGACGCAGCAAAGGGATAGGCTCAAGGTAAGCGGGGTGGGTTCTATGGGTCAGGTATAAAAAGGGGTGTGAGGCGTGGGCCCACGGGAGCAGGGTGACATCCAGAGACAGGCAAGTGGGAGCGTTACGGAAAAGGGGGCGGTACGGGGGCAGATTTAATCTAATTTGAAATAGCGAAGGTCGGGCGTTTATCCCGACGCCGGTGATTCAATATAAGTGCAGCGTGTTGCGGGCCGAAGAACGGCTTTTGAATTTCTTCAATTTCAGTTCCACACAAGATAGGCGGCCGTGTTGGAGCCATGGCAACAAGCCATGACGCCGAGGCGGTAAAGGCCGCGCTTCGCGTATTAGGCAAAGCCGGCTGATCCGACCTCCTCAGGCCTGGGGTTTTAGACCAGGCATGGGTCGGGATGGTATGGCCGACGCGCAGCGCGTCTAGCCTGGTAGCGGCAGTTGTAGCCGCATGCTCATCTCCAGAACGGGCTAAAAAGCCCAAAAAAGCGGCGGTGGGGAGAGCACATGGTGCAGCTTCCCCCACCAGCCAAATGGATGAAGGAGAGGGCGCCACCATGGAAAGTGAACAGCAGGAGGAGGGGGCAGCAGGCGAACAGATGGGGGGAAGCGAAGGAGTCCAAGACCAGACAGTGGGGGAAGGAACCCCCCTACAGGAGCAAGGGGCCCAAGAACTTCCGGGGCCCAGCGTTGAAGTGGCCCCCATGGACCTGTCCCTCCACAGAGAAGGGGTCAACACAGCAGGCACACCTGTGCCTGCAGTAAAAAAGAAGGGCAAGGCCCCTAAACAGGCAGGAGGTACACCTAAAGGCAGGACAGGCCCTGCGCAACCCAAGAAGGCTGGGGGGAAGGGAGCACTAGTGCACTCAGCTGGCCTTGAACTTGGAGGCCCCAGGCTAGGCAGGCTGGACATAAGTGAGGCATGGGATTTAGAGGCCAGGATAAAAGAACAGCGTCGCATAGTAGCAGAAATGGAGGACAGGTGGGGCCAACTATGCATGGAGTGTGAAGTTGCTGGGGCAAGCGGCAGACAACTAAAGAGGCCAGCTGAGAGAGCAGGGAGTACAGGGCCCACGCCACAGGCAACAGGCTGGGGCAGATGGGTTTGGGTGCCGCAGGTGGAGAGTGGGAAAGAACAGGAGGCTTGTGCGGCCCGAGGTTTAGACAGTGCGATGGGCGTCAGTGGCGCACACGGCCACGATTGGCACGGAATGTCAATGCCAATGCACGAGGTTGGCAGAAAGAAGGCGATGCCAACGGGGCGCAACACGGCCTCAGCACGTTGGTCCGAAGCACTAGAGGGGCCTTTAGCGGCCTTCTCTACACCGCAGGATCGGGGGCAACGCAGAGATGGTGTGCACCATGTGGGACAAGAGGATTTTACGTCAAACTACATGATGATGAGTGGTGGTGCTGACAGCAGGTTGGAGATGGGTGAGGAGGATGTGTTGGAGCTCGATTATGAGGAAGATCTGGATGAATGGGAAGATGGGGAGATTCGGGAGGCAGAGGTGAGCAGCGTGAGAGGGAGGGGGAGAGGACGCAGGAGCGGAGCAACCCCTCTTTCCGGTTCTGTTTTGCAGGATCGGGTCATTGGTGGTGAACAACAAGAAGGGCGGTAAGGGCCGGCGCGTGGCTGAGGTGCCCGGAGGGTTTTGCGGCCTTTGGGGGCACAAAGAAGAGGTAAGGGGCAATGGTGGTCAGTTTGGGGGGATGGAATGGGTTTTGGAGGAGCCCCTGTACGTAAGTCCATAGGGCTGGGTGATTGTTCGATTCTTGACACAGCAAATGAAAAAGGCGCTCAGGGTGGAGAAAGTGGCAAGGAGCAACAGGGAACTAACACAACCGGGGGCGAAGAGGGATCTAAGGTATCAGGTGAAACTGCAGGGTCAGACGACAAAGAGGATGGTGGACACAAGAAGCGGCTTCCATATATGGGTTTGGCTATGCCTTTGGGTTCGCATGTGGCGGATAAAACTAAGGCGAGAATATGGAAGCATGAGTATGTGGACATGTTTAAACTCTTGCACAGGGATAACCAAGCCAAGGAGGGCTCTAAAGAGGAGGAGGGGAGCTAGCACGGAGACCAAGGGTTCCAATTACAATGGATAATTGGACCTCAGCCTTTTTGATTTTCACAAGCATATACTGCGAGAAGTATCCGGATAGGGCCATTGCACTTTTCAAATATATGGAAATCATACAGAAAGCGCAAATGCACTTTGGGGGTTTTGTCTGGTTGAGCTGTGACAAGGAGATTAGAGCCCTGGTGAGTGTCAATCCTGATAAGCCATGGGGGGATGTAGACCCAGATTTATGGATGCAGTGGATGGCCTTGTCGCAGTCCACCGCATCTACACATACCACCAGCGGCCTGCCAGTGGTTTACAAGCCCTTTCAGGCTTGTCCCGCTCAAAGGAGGGGCGGGCATGGGTCAGCGAACCCCGACACCTACGACAGGAGCTTGCTGGAACTATAACAAAGGTTTTTGTTCCAGACAACCATGCAAATTTAAACATGATTGCTCCAAGTGCAGGGGTCGTCACCCAATACACAATGCTTTTCCATCTCCAGCCCAGCAGAGAAATGGAGAGCATCCAAACGTAGAGGCTTCCAGGGCAATCCTGTACCAAAGGGCTCCTACGCCAATTAAGCTGGAATTTCTCTTACCCTGGGTTCATACATATCCAGACAGGGCCATGGCGGTTAAGCTAGCTAGGGGTTTCCAAGAGGGTTTTCAGGTCAGCTATCAAGGTCCCCAGGTGAGGCGGTGGGCAGACAATTTGCGGTCTGCAAAAGAATTGCCACAGGTGGTAAGGAGTAAATTGGATAAGAAAGTGTCACTGGGCAGAATTGCAGGGCCTTTTTACGACTGGCCGAGTCAAACGCTCATGATATCCCCGTTAGGAGTAGTGCCAAAGAAGGCTCCAGGTGAATTTCGGCTGATCCACCATTTGTCATGGCCGGAGGGCACATCTGTCAATGATTTCATTGCATCCGAGGACACCAGGGTAGTGTATGCATCAGAGGATGATTCCATAAAACTGGTTAGAGGGTGTGGCAGCGGTGCAGAATTGGCAAAGTGTGACGTCCAATCAGCTTTCAGGCTACTGCCCATACACCCATAGGACTTTGACTTGTTGGGGATGCAATTTGAGGGGGCCATTTACGTGGACAGGGTCCTTCCTATGGGTTGTGCGATATCTTGTGCCCTGTTTGAGGCATTCAGCACTTTCCTGCAATGGGTTTTCGTCAAAGTGAGTGGACATTGTGCGGTGACCCATTATTTGGACGATTTTCTGTTCATAGGGACGGTCTCTTCTGGGGCTTGCGGGAAGGCTTTTTCGGCCTTTCAGGAATTGTCACGACAAATGGGGGTACCCCTGGCTCCGGAAAAGACCGAAGGACCATTGTCAGTCCTAACTTTCTTGGGCATCGAGCTAGATTCTATTACCTTGACAGCCAGACTAAAAGGTCAGAGAAATGCTTGAATGTTTAGGCACGGTGAGGGACTCCCGCAAAATCGAGCTGCGCACTGCACAGAAACTGCTAGGTTATCTCAACTTTGCTTGCATGGTAGTCAGGGGTGGTAGGACTTTCTGTAGGAGACTGGGCCTGGCGATGTCTGGAGCAGTACTGCCACACCACCGAATACGAGTGTCAGTGGGTTTGAGAGAAGATGTGAGGGTGTGGGAAACTTTCTTGAAGCATTTTAATGGTGTGTCTATGTTTTTCTGTGAGGAAGAGACAGTGTGGCAAGTGCAAATTTTTTCAGACGCAGCAGGGGCCAAAGGTTTTGGGATTTTCTGGGATGGCAGGTGGTGTGCCGATACATGGCTGGCAGAATGGATGCAAAAAGGGAGGAGTATTGCCTTTTTGGAATTTTTTCCCCTCCTGGTGGCAATGGCGGTATGGGGGCAGGAGCTAGCGAACAGAACAGTGCTTTTTAGGGTTGACAACATGACAGTCGTAGAACTTGTCAACAGACAAAGGGCAAGGGACCTTAGGGTTTTGCGCTTGTTGCGCCAGTTTATGCAGCAATGTTTGTCTTTGAATGTAGTTTTTAAAGCTGCTCACATACCAGGAGTATACAATGAGATTGCCGATTCCCTGTCTCATTCACAGTGGCAGCGTTTTCACAGCTTGGCACAGGAGCAGAACGGAGCAAGACTGCGGTCCCGGCAGACATTTGGGAGTGGGGGCATGATGATCACAGGGCTGGTGGAGATGTCCTTAGCGGAATCCACTCGGTGGAGTTACCGGATGGCATGGTTGGATTTTCAATCATTTGAGTTGTTTTTAGGAAACTTTTGGCTTCAGGATGGTAAACAGTTAGAGTGGCGTGCGTTGCGTTTTGTACTGTTCATGATACAAAAAGGTTTGTCACCAGCAACAATTGGCAGTAAACTGGCAGGGGTTTCTTTTTACGGAAAATTGTTTTTCGGTCAGGATCCAGCTAGAGATGACTTGTTGGGAAAGATGTTAAAAGGTTGGGATAGGGTCAGATTGGTGGAGGGTAGGGCGGCTCGAGAACCTATAGGGTTCGACTTGTTGCTGGAGTTGCTACACGTACTGCCAGTGTGTTGTGCGGACGATTATGAGTTGGCATTGTTTCGCTTATGGATGGTGTGGATGTTTTTTGGTGCGTTCCGTGTGTCAGAACTGTTGGCGGTCAGGAAGGAAGTAGGGGTGAGATGTAGGGAGGTTTGCCTACATGGAGAACGGTTAGGGATCTGGCTTAGACGTTCTAAGACTGATCAGCTAGGGAAAGGGAAATGGGTGTGGTTGGAAAAAGGAGGCAATGCTTTGGCTTGCCCAGTAAGGGAGTGGACGAGTTTTCAAGGTTTGAAGTTTTCCTTGAGAGAGGCAGGGGTGTTTGCACATAAGTCTGGGTCCAAACTCATGAGTTTTCAGTTTCTACACGTGTTGAGGATGGCTCTGGGGCGGACGGGCCATCGGGCTGTGGATTTTGGCACGCAATCATTCAGAATTGGGGCAGCTACAGCTGCCGCGCATTTGGGTTGGGATTGGGCAAAGATCAGGGCGATAGGTTGTTGGAAGTCGAGGTGCTGTGAGCGTTATGTGAGACCCTGAAGACCTGGTTAAAGGCAGCAGCGTTTTCTTGCATGGGGGGGGCTGAACCTCGGAAGACATGCTTTACAGATCTTTTTCCTTTACAGGAGATGTCACTGGTCCATCGAATGGCAAGATGGTTACATGGCTGGTAGGCCATTTCTTTAAACCATTGGGCAGCAAAATTTGTGGAAAAACAAATTTATGGCCGGGCCTTGGGACTTTTCAGTAGCCAGCATGAAGTTTGGTGGTGGGGAAAAAGCGGCATGAGGTGGGGAAACCTACTTCCTTTCATTACATCTCACTTGTCAAACAGGGGGTGTCCTGATTTGCTAATTATTCATTTGGGAGAAAATGATTTGGTTACGCTGTCTGGACCCTCACTACTGCAACATATGCAGAGAGACTTGGAACTCATCAAACAGAGGTTACATGGCACTTGTTTGGTATGGACGGAGTTTGTACCTCGTCGAGTGTGGAGAGGGGAAGTCAAGTATGGAACCATGGAGTGGGCTCGCAGGAAGCTCAACAGAGCTATGAGGGTTTTTTGCTTGGCGCAAGGGATAAAAATTTGGAAACAGGATGATATAACAGAGCAGGACGGGGCGCTCTTCAGGGCCGATGGCGTACATTTGTCAACACTAGGGAACGCTTATTATCTGATTGGTTTGAGATTATTGGTGGGGGATCTTTGGGGTGAAAGCATGTGGGTCAGGAATCAAGAGTAAGACCGTTACGTTGCAGTAGTGTGTTTTTTCTACTAGGGTGGGGCAGCAAAACGCAGAACGGGTTTGTGCTGGTTGGCAGTAGATGGGGGAGGGTGGTGAGTCAGATGCGGGCTTGGCCACCCTTCCAGGGAATAAACAAGCAGGTGAAGGCTCTGAGTGGGGGTACGCACAAACCAAGTGAGGCATGAAAGGAAAAGAGGAGTGTGTAGGGGAATGGAAGCAAAATGAGGGTTTGGAGTGGAAGGATGAGCGAGGAGATGTTAAACGGTGGGGCGTTATTAAAGTTGGGGTTTTGAACCGAAAGTTAAGGTTATGTTATTGTTGCAAGCCTGTCATAAATAAATTACCTTTTACACTAAATGGTTGTCGCTGAATTATGTCCCGATGGAGGGGCCCGCGGAGGGAGAGACCCGGTCTAGTCTCTCCGCAGGTTCTTTCGGGGGAGGGAAGTGATGACACGGCAACGGGATAGGCTCAAGGTAAGTGGGGGTGGGTTCTAGGGGTCGGGTATAAAAAATGGTGTGGAGGGTGGGACCGGCCTCAATTTTCCGCGCAGCCCATCGCGCGGTTTAGGTTTTGGTCTCCCGCCCACCCGCAAAGGATGAAAGAGGCGAGAGGAGCAGAATGTAGCTATGGTGGAATGCAGGGGAGGTGGGATGTTTGTCAGTTAGTGCAGGTTGCAAGGAAGGGCAAACAGTAGATGGAGGAGGGTGGTGAGTCAGATGCGGGCTTGGCCACCCCTCCAGGGAATAAACAAGCAGGTGAAGGCTCTGAGTGGGGGTACGCACGAACCAAGTGGGGCACAAAAGGAAAAGGTGAGTGTGTAGGGGAATGGAAGCGAAATGAGTGTTTGGAGTGGAAGGATGAGCGAGGAGATGTTAAAGGGTGGGGCGTTATTAATGTTGGGGTTTTGAATCGAAAGTTAAGGTTATGTTATTGTTGCAAGCCTGTCCTAAATAAACGACCTTTTACACTAAATGGTTGTTACTGAATTATGTCCCGATATTCTGAACGGCAATGCAGTCATGTTGCTGAAACCGCGGCAACAAGGAGGCGACCGACAGAGTGGGCCTTCTGTCTGATTCACCCTGGCCTTCTGCCTGATTCACCCCGGCGTGGCCACGTATAGACTCAAAGGCTAAGCACATACCTTATTTTGTGTGGAAGGAGGTTCTCTGGGGAAACTGAGGTGTTCTGTTCCCTCTGCTGCAACCTTGGTGCTGTGCCTGGACCTACTGAATAGGCCTCCAACATTGCCTGTAGCCGCAGACGCTCTGGGACAGCGTGCCATGGCTCGAGGCCTCTCTCCGCATCGCGACTATAAACTGATGAGGTCTTGCTATCACCGGGATGTATGCAGACTCAGCTGGTTCTGCCTCCGGTGTTGTTGCTCCCAGGGGCTGTGAGGACTTGTGGGAGCTCATTTTGTGCCTGGATTGTCAGGCCTGTTGGAGAGGAGTGGCAACGGGGCACCAAACCAACATATTGGAGCCTCCTGGGCCCTGCCACATTCATCACTGCTGCTCCCAGCTGCTGCTGCGGGGCCTGCAGGTTTGCCATGCGGTGCAGCGCTGGGGGTGCCCGGAACAGTTGACTCCCTGCCGACCTCCCCACTGCTGCAGTGCCCTCATTGCTGCTGACAAAGTGATACCCGGCTACACTAACTGCAACTGGCAGACTACAGCACCGTAGGGCATACTGCCTAGCCTGGGGGCTTGGGGACTGCAGAACAATGCTGCCACCTGCCAGGATGGTGAACATTGCACAGGGACCTAATGCAGCCATTTTCCATCAATACACAGTATATGATCCTGGGGATATTGGTGTGTCCAAGACTGCTGTAGACTCCATGTCTGGAACACACCTTCCTTTACTGTTCAGTGACATTACTGCTGGTACCTACCTGTACCTCGTCCTTGATATCTGATTACTAGCCTGCTGGCTAAGCTTCTCTGCAGCCCGGGTTCACCCCTGTCCATAACGTTAGGGGACTTGCTGCCCTGATGGGGCATTATGCCTGGATCAGTTGGATGTATTGCTACATATTGTAAGTATTTCCCCTGCGATGCAGTTCTCTGTTCCCATGGCTCTTAGGCCAGAGGAGCCCTTCTTTTGCCTAGTTGGGCCTGTGTGTCTTCTGGCCCATGCCTAGACCTTCTATTGTCACTGCAGAGGGGGCAGCGATATGTGAAGTGGCCAGCTGCTGAGCCATAGTAGAATGTGCCCTGTTGGATTCTGTTGCTTACAGATAGGACCATTCATAGGGGACCATCCAGGCCACTGTAGTGCTGCTCATGCTGCACTCCCACTGGGAACCCAGGAGTTCAAGTGGATCCCACCTGTGATTCTTGTTGCCAATCGTTCTATGTAGCGGTTCAACCTTCCTGCCTGACCACCTGCCACCCACCATGGGGAAGGATAGATTGCAAAAAGGGGCTCAGCAAACTAAAATGGACAAATTCACTGCTCTAGGGACCAGCACAGTGCCTCCATGGCAGAACACCTAGGAACATGTCTTGGAGCCACAGGGACGACTAGTGCTCAACTATTAGCCACAATTGAGGCCTCCAGCATAACTGTTCAGGCAAAGATTGAGGCTGTCTCACAATACGTGGGTCTATTGTGTGCAGATCTTTGTGGAGTGGCGGAGCGCTCCCTCTCTACCGACCAGGACATCTCTAAATTGAAGGAGGAAGTGTCCTCCTTGCAAGCATCGCTGGAGTCCCTGTCAGCCAAGGCGATGACACTGGAGGCTAGAGCTGAGGAAGCAAAGGGCTGCTCCCACCGCTGCAACCTCTGTTTCATTGGTTTTCCAGAAGGTGTGGAGACGTACCATCCAGAACTCTTTCTTGAGCATTGGATAGGAACAATGATTCCCTCTGCCCAGTTGTCTACTTGTTTTGTGGTTGTGAGAGCTCACAGCGCATTAGTGCTAAAGCCATCTGCTCGGGTTCCCCTGCGCACAGTCATTGCAAAGGTGCTTAATTATAGAGACAGGGATGCTATTTTATGAGCAGTACGTCAAGATGGAGACCTCAAATTCGAGAACTATGTGATCTGTATCTTCTCTCACTATTCAAGGCAGGTGCAACAGCTGTGCCAGTCATTCGAGGGAGTTAAACAGAAGCTGAGAGCTATGGGACTCCATTACATGCTTCTGTATCCTGCAAAATTAAAGATACTGCAAAATGAGCATTCATACTTCTTTGACAGCCCTGATGTAGTGTGGGACTGGGTGGAGATCTATGGCACTGCCAGGATCCCGGCACCACCTCCCCGTAGTTCTGGTAATGGTACGGGAGTGTTGCCGCTCATGACAGTCAGGAAAGTGGAGGAGACGGGTCGCAGAGACTCCAGATCCACATCTCAAGTGCTGGTTAAATAGGATGGTACATTAGATTTGGAGCAGAAGAGGTCGGAGCGAGAGGCGGTGATGGCATTGGTGGAGGCGGTGATAGCCTCTGGCTTGGGTGCCTGTGCAGTGGACGTGGTGGAGAAGACACCAGATCTGGGAGGGGATTGACCTCGATGTTTGGTGACTGCCCTGGCTGTGGCAACTAATCTCTGCACCGTCCTATGAAGTGGGGATCCCTTTCTCTCATCAGAAGAGAGTTCTTTGCATGCCTGTGGTGCGCGGTGGGGCATGTGGCTGTCTGGTAGTGGGTCTGGCTTAGTTCTTGGAACCCTTTCTCTTTCTTCCTCTTTCTGTTTCTTTTTATTTTTTCATTACGTAGTTCTTTCTTTAACTTGTATACAGAAGCGGAATGAATGGAAGCCTGAATGTGTAGTCGGTGAGAGCATCACCTTAGTGTGTCGTGGGTGGGCATTCGATGTCAGGCTGGACCTGGTGACAGTAACTAGCTGCAGCCCCCAGGCTCAGGCTCTCATCTACACAATTGTTGGTGAGAGTGGACTGAAGTTTGTGCATTATTTGAGGAGTGGATTATTTATAGGGAGTGAGATCTGCCTGGGGGATATTATGAGATTGCAATGATTGGGGAGACACAAGTTGTTCTGGAGTGTTTAACCGGTGGCTGGATTGGGTTGTTCTATTTGTTGAACATACTGTATTTTAACGTTGCAGCAGCAGCACGCGGATGAATGGTGGAGCGGTTGGGGTGGGTTGGATCGGTTCAGAATGGTCTACAGGTCCGTAAGGCTGTATGTTTAAAGGTGGCAACATAGAATGTGTGGGGTTTTAACTCCTATGTGAAGAGATACCGAACGCAGACATACCTCAAAAGGCAGGGTATACAGATCCCTCTACGGCACGGAACTCACCTTTTGGACAGCGAGGCCCAGAAGGTGCAGAGGAAATGGAGGGGTCAGTTTTATTCCGCTACATATTCAAGCTGTGCTTATGGTGCCTCCATATTGGTGGCCCCCCCCGGGTGCCCCACCGGATGCAAAACTTTAAAGCAGAAATTGTGTGTAGATACCTCCTGTTGTGTGACTTGTTGGATTTGTGTGAGGTGGCTTGCTGAAAGTTTATGTGCCCAACGTAGATGACAGGGCATTCTACCTGCCCAGGGGGGTGGAGCTCGCAATTTAAGAGTCACAAATTCGGATTTTGCTACATCTGACCCTAAGAGAGGATCGCCACACCGACATGATTGTGGTTCAAAACAGGTGGACGGGGGTACTGACAAAGCCCCTCACAGATGGATGCCTGGAAAAGAACATTTGCCCACGTTAAGGAAGTGGCGAGCAATATAAGGTTCAAGCTTACTCAATTTTACACTTACACCAAGTCTACCTGACCCCACTGCTGTTACACAAGATGAACAGGGCTCCCTTGGAGGCCTGTCCCTGCTATGGGTCAACCCCGGTGCCCTATCTTCAAATGACCTGGGAGTGTATTAGACTGTGATGGTACTGGGAGGAGGTCCTGAAGACGCTGCGGGGAGCCATGCGGGTCCCGGTGGAGTCCTCTATTGAGCACTGTTTGCTGGGAGTGGTCCTGATGCCTAAACGTGGGGCCCGCATATGCCACAGGTTTGCACTGTTGGGCCTAGTGCTGGCCAAGATGGCCATACAAGATGAGGTTGGGCATAAACTGGATGTAGCCTAAGGCCTCTAAGAGCGATAAATGGCTGCCAGACATGCAGTAATGGGGTGTGGCAGAGGAGAGCTATGTGCAAGCAGTGCACACAGATGAGAATGCTGAGTGAGATTTGGAAATATTAGCGGACATGCTGACTGGCTTGTCAGAAGTAAATTAACTGATCCCTACTGTCTCCGGTAGTCCCAGGGATCGAGGGTGAGGGACACCCTGTGTGGTGGGCTCCCGGGCTGTGTTGTATTTAGAACCTGGATAGGTGGTGCATCGGGGAGACTGGGGCGTTGCTTGCATGCGCACCCCCACCCCGGCTCCAGGGTTGATCCCCTTATGCCTCCCTGGCTAACCCCCCCGCCCACTGTCCCTTTAGTCCATCTTGAAATCTACCTTCATCCACCAACACATGTTGTGTCTGGATATGTGGCTGGAGTGGGTTCCATCACGTTGTGAACTACCACTTCCTTTTGATACTGCTACTGTTTATTTAATGTTTGGTTTATATGTATTGATTATATTTTCTTGAAACTGTTTTTTGGTATGCATTTGATGACTTCCTCTTTTTGTGATGATGCTGATTGATGTGCTGTACACATCGATGTCCTGCATGGTTAATCATTGCCTGGGCTAATCCTGTGTACCTTCCTTTGTTTCAAATGCTAATAAAGGCATCTTGAAAAAAAGAGTTTAAAAAATGTTTATCAATTAATCAACCAGGATTTATAAAGCGCGGCCAGTCACCCGATAGGGTATCCAGGCGCTTGCAGGTCACGGAGGCTTATTCAAACAGCCAGGTCTTGAGGGCCATTAAGAATTTTGTAAGTGAGGTGATGGTCTGTAGGTGTGTGGGGATGCTGTCCCAGGTTTTCTACTTTTGTATATACAGGAAGTATGGGCAAGTGAAAGGGAGGCAGAGCGTAGTCTTCTCGACGGTTGGTGGAAGCTCTGGCGGTGGTTAATATACACCGGTTCTTGGTTGTGTAGAGCCTTGTGTGCGTGCGTTAGCAGCATAAATCGCCATCTCTTCTGAACGTGGAGCCAGTGGAGTTTCCTGAGGTGGATGTGATGTGGGTTCACTGGGGAAGGCCGAGGATGAGAATGGCTATGGCACTCTGTATGGTCTCAAGTCTCTGTAGGTGGTGCGTGGTGATTCCTACATAGAGGGCTTTGCCACAGTCCAGTCGGCTGGTTATAAGGGCCTGTGTCACGGTGTGTCTCATGTGTAGAGGTTGCCACCATCCATCTGCACAGGAGGTGACACCATTGCATTTCCCATTACCCATCTTCACAGGAAGGGACAGCACTGGATTTCCCATCATCCTTCTGCATAGAAAGTGACATCACTGGATTTCCCATCATCCATCTGCAGTGCCTCAGAGCAAACTATGAAAAACTATACACTGCAGGGGAAGCTCCAGGGGCAGGCGGGCAGTACATATGTATTAAACACAAGGATGCGTAGACTGCAGCCTGTATTTATGTGAGGAGCCACAATGGGTCAGAAGGTTCAGGACTACATTAAGGAGCTGGCCAGTGAATAAGTCCCTGGTTCAGATGAACTACCAAAATAATTCTACAACGTATGCATAGACTTATTTGCCCCCAAATTAACCAAGATATTACATGTGGCTAGGATGAAAGGTAGCCTACAGAGGACCGTGAGGCAGGCAATTTGTATATCATTGCCTATAAAGGGAAGAGATTTGCAGCAAGTACCTTTTTATAGGCCGCTATCTATGCTCAATGTAGACTGCAAAAGATTAAGTGAGATTGGCAAATAGTCTACTCCATAAAAACTGCACTCTGATACACCCTCATTAGCCTGGCTTTATTCCCACATGCAGCAGGATATTTATTATAAGATATCTAGTGCATGTGTTGTATTTTGGTTCAATGGTTCTAAATAGAAATTGTGAAGGCTTTTGATTCTCTGCAAAGGGTTTTTTTCATACGTGGTCCTGTTTAGCATGGGCTTTGGTAGTGATTTTCCTAAGTGGACTCAACTATTGTACACTGACTCTACAGCACGTATCAAGAAAGGTAGTTTGACATCAACACAGTGCCCAATTGGCTCGGGTAAGAGATCTGCCCATCAACTCCCATATTATTTGCCATGTCTGTACAACCATTGGCACTGATAATTAGGCAACAGACCTGACCATGGAAGGGACACTGTTATATGTCTCATTCTACACGGATGAAATTTAATTATATTTTCGGAGAGAGAGGGCACATGTTCTGGGTACAATGCAAGTGCTGGATAAATTTGGTTGCCTATCCAGCTCAGAAGTAAACTGGAGCAAATCCACCACTTTCTCTCGCCACACTTTTATGGCAATAGCTGCAGTGCTTAGGCTGGAGTACGGCTTTATATGGACGACAACCACCATTAAACATATCTAGGAGTGTATATATATTGACAGCAGATCAATTGTTAGATGATTAGAATATTATAGAGAAACCCATCCTCTGCATGCCAATCCATCGAATTCTGGCTGACATTACCACTCTCTATCATGGGAAATATAACTTTATCCAAAATGGTCCTCCTCCCTCTATTTCTGTATTATTCTACAACACTGTCTGTACAGATACCTAGGGGAGTGGTTCCGGACATGGCTCCTCTGCTATTGGATTTGATGTGGGAACCAAAGAGGTGTATGAATGCCTTATCTAAACTCCATCTGTGGCTAATGAGGGAGACATGACTGTCCCAGACTTTGAATTATATTACCTGGCAGCACCCCTGCAATGGGCAGCCTGAATGCACTGGGATGTCCCTGGTAATTGCACCATAGACACACCTGATGCAATCTCCTGATGATGTTGCTACTGAACTCATCTAGTAAAAGATATTTTCAAAAAGAGAGGATCCTGGTGAGGACTCTTGGATATGCTTGGGCTAGAGTTTTGCAAAAGACTCATCCATGATTACTGCACACACTGGAATTCCCAATAACAGCAGTGTCAGCACTACCATACATGGGTACTGCAAAGGGGTGCACACCTGCATATGGAATGGGCTGACCACACTGGGTGAGTTATACACAGTTGGCAGGATAAGGGAATTTCTGGACTTAATGGATGAATTAGGATTTTCCACATCCCTTCTTGATGGCTACACTACACAAATGGTGGAAACTGGGTTCACTGGAACCACCATCACACTGCTGTCTCCGCTGTGTATATACACTGAGTGATAAACACAAAGCAGTCATTCTCTTCTACAGAGTACTGCTGGGGTGGTCCAAAAGTGACCTGACTAGGTTGCATGAGCAATAGACTGAGGATCTAGGAATTCCTATCACTGATGGGGATTGGATCTCTGTCTTACAAAACAATCCCAAAATGTCCAGGAATTCTAGATTTAAGTTGATTTATTACTACTATCTTCACAGGGTTTATATCACCCACAACAGAATTAACTTGTACTGGGTTGTATTCCTGAGATTTAAGGTGCAGGATGCCGACTTCTACCATATGCTATGGAGGTGTCCCTCATTGGAGGACTATTGAATAAAAATGTGCATGTTGTTAATGCTGCCATAGACAGACATATATCATGTTTACCATCACCCTGCTTGCTTGGCCGCATCACAAGAAATAAATCAAATGCTGCTGCCACATCTAGATTTGTAGATTCAGCACTGCAATTGGCCTGATATCTGCGTTCATCAAGCCAGAATAATCCTGAGGTCCCTAGCCTCTGGAAGTGGTGTCAAGAGTCGCCAAAGTGGGCAGAGAGTGAGGGTGTCATACTGAAGAGGGAGGCAAGGAGAGGCATGAAAGAGCAGGACATAGTACAGTACTGGGAAACCATATGCCAGGCATGCTTGTCTTTAGACCAAAGTGGAAAGATTATATACCCTTCAGCTAATAGAGACAGTGAGAAAGTGAGTAAAGCTCCTCGTCACATAAGTTCCACAAAGATTCATGTGCTTTTGAGTGGGCACTCCTCCTCTAGTTAGCAAACATCTGACTACTACCAGCATACAACGCTCTGTTGAACCCCTAGGGCTGTATAAGTTATACAACTGTACAGATGTGCTCCCTTCACCCCCTGTATAGTTAATGGTATTTTACTGTTGTTGGAACTTAGTGGATTGAATGGGAGTAATCAGAACCTGATGGACATAATATATCAATGCCATATATGAGGGATTCTTATTGCCCTGATTGGTTACATTATCTATTATATTTGCTATCAGTGGGACATCTGATTACTTTTGTTCTTACTTAATCTACTACTGCAATTTACATCCCTATCTCTGATGGCACATCCTCACTTTTCTGTAAGGATATTGCTGATGCTCTGTGTGAAAACAAATGACTCCATTTGCAGAATAAGTGACATAACTGGTTTTCGATCAAAACTGTCTTTAAATGAAGAAGCAAAACAAGAGGACTTAATTTCCCATTATCTATCTGCACAGGAAGTTGCATCACTGGTTGCTGCCAAATGGTCTTTCAAAGAAGAAGCAAAGCAGGAGCACTTTACCGCCCATCATCCAGGAAGTGAAACCACTGAATTTCCCATTATCCATTGGCACATGAAGTGGCATTACTTTCTGCCTTCTGCCTACCTCCCTGGGTGTTCCCATCATAGGGTAGATGCTGACAAGGGAAAATATTGCCTGTTTGGGCTGGTTAAGGTCAGGAGGCACTTGGGCCAGAGCCCTTATTCCATTAAAACTTACAAGCTAAGATAAAATCATATGTATCACCTAACACCTCATACTGCCAATCCCCACCACCATTCCCAGATGTGGACGACCAACATAGCATTCATACAACACAGACACAACCTTGTTCACATCACATTAAAGACAAAAAACACCCTCAAACTACAGAAGACACATTCTAACTCATGTCCATTAATGCTGGATCTGCAGTACTCTATACACAAACTATTACAGACTTCATCACTTATCACAAGCTTGATGTCCTCTTCATCACAGGAACATGGTCCACGCTCACATATATGCCCATCCTAGATGCCAGTCTTCCTACAGGTTGCAGCATCCATCGTGTTGGCTGCACACATAAAAAGGGAGGAGGCATCCCTAGGCAATCAAGTAACACTCAACTCCGTGAGCAGCTGACATGACTTATCCTACTCTCTGCAACTCAGAACACCATCTTTCATCTCATCTACAAGCCTCTCAGGCAAAACAAGGACTTCAGGCAAAACAAGAACTTCATTGATGAATTCTCATTTATCCTCACCACCCAATCCATTGAAAATGCCTATACTACCCACCTGGATGAAGTCAACCTCCTAGACAACACAACCTAAAAAAAAAGAAAACAAGAGACACCCTATTCAGCCACATCAATACACTCAGTATGGTACAGCATATCACACAACCAACATGCTCTGAAGGCCACATCCTTAACCGTCTCTTCTCAACATCACCAACATTCTAATGGAAACCACCCAAATCCCAGGACTGGACCAACAATGTTGCCATCCCTATCTCCCTGCTCAGCGTCCTACCAATAAACGAAGGTCAACCCAAAAGAGAAGACCAAAACTTCAGTTGCTTCAACGATTTCTCCATAGACAACTTGTGAGAAGCTGGCCTGGTTTGTAGTGGGTACCAGAGGTACTTACACCTTATACCAGGTCCAGTGATCCACCTCAGTGAAATGGAGGCAGTGTCTACCAGCTTAGGCTGTCTAGGGGTAGCTGTAGCAGAGCAGCCAAGGCTGAACTAGGAGATATGCAAAGCTCTTGCAATGCCACTTTAGTCACACAGTACCCATACACAATAAAAGATAATACTCAGTGTTACCAAAAATAAAGGTACTTTATTTTAGTGACAAAAGGCCAAACATATCTTAGAGGCAATACTCTTACTGGAGGTAAGTATTAAACACAATATATACACTTGTAACCAAAATCAGGCGAGTAAACAGTCATAGAATAGTGCAAATAGTAAAAAACACAATAGATTGCAGTGGGCCTGGGGCAACACAAACCACATACTAAAATAGTGGAATGTGAAAGTCGGATTCCCCCCTACGCAAGTGTAGTGTGTAGAGGGGTGCTGGGAGTGTAAGAAAACACCAAAGGTAAGTAAGATACACCACCCCAGAGTCCAGGAAAACAGGAGTAAAGTACAGCAAGTTTCCTCAAAACACACTAGAAGTCATGGTGAAGGATTATGCAAGAACCAAGCAAGACTGCAAGAAACCAACAATGGATTCCTGGATCTGAAGAACTGTGGAGAGAGGAGACCAAGTACAGTCGATGAAGAGTCCAGGAAGACCAGGACCCCCTGCCAATCTGGATGAAGGGGCAAAAGTGGATTCTCAGGTTGGAAGAAAAGTAAAGAAATGCACCAAATAAGATAGCTGTGGGTTCTTGCTTGGTGCAAGAGATGTCCCACATCGAGTTGTTGGATTCAGGCTGTTTACATTGCTGGATTCCGCCAACAACCCTTGGTTCATGCAAGAACGCTTTTTGCATCAAAGAGGAGCTGCCCGGACCAAGGAGGGACCTGGGGGTCTAAACTCGGACTGAGGAGACAGAGGGGGCTCTCAGCACTTCAGAGAGCCCTCAGAAGACCCGGCAGCACCCTCGGCAGTCCCAGGACATGGGAACGTAGCAGCACTACACAAAGGGATCCCACGCCGCCGGAGAAGAGCAGCAGGATAGAGTGCTGGGAACCTGAGCTACGCTGTGCATGAAGAACTTTCGGAAGAAGTGCACAGAAGCCCAAGGAGCTTGAGAGGACGTGATGCACAGGGGTACTGTCTGGCACGAGGAGTCAAGCCCTTACCTCCACCAAATTTGGACAGCTGGACCTATGGACAGTCAGGACCACTTCAGTCACCACCTGTGTTCCAGGGATCATGCTCGTCGACAGGAAAGGAGTCCCAGGGTACCAGTTGTCGTTGCAGAGAGGTGCCTGCTGAAGCGGGGAAGTGACTCCAGTACTCCACAGGAGATTCCTTTGGTTCTTTTGGTACAGGGTGAAGACAGGCAGTCCTCAGAGCATGCACAACCTGGAAACTGTTGCAGTTGGTGGCTGGAGCTGAAGTTGCGGGTCACAGTAGCCTTCCTGGATACTTTGTTGCAGTCACAGCGGTTCCTAGAGCAGTCTGTGGTTGATCCAACAGTCAGAAGCTGAAGCAGAGGATGCAGAGGAGTCTTGGTGGAGTCTTGCAAACCAAATCTGAGGAAACACCCAGAGGAGAGACCCTAAATAGCCCTGAGAGAGGGATTTGCTACCTACCCAGGTATGCACCTATCAGGAGGGGTCTCTGACGTCACCTGCTGGCACTGGCCACTCACATGCTCCCAGAGGGTCCCCACACCTTGGAATACAAGATGGATACCACCAGGGACACTCTGGAGGAGCTCTGGGCACCACCCTTGGGGTGGTGATGGACAGGGGAGTGGTCACTCCCCTTTCCTTTGTCCAGTTTCGCGCCAGAGCAGAGACTGGGGGTCCCTGAACCAATGTAGACTGGATTATGCAAGGAGGGCACCGTTTGTGCCCTTCAAAGCATTTCCAGAGGCTCTGGGAGGATACCCCTCCCATGCCTGTAATACCTATTTCCAATGAGAGAGGGTGTAACACCCCTCTCCTAAAGGAAACGCATTGTTCTGCCTTCCTGGGATTGAGCTGCTCAATCCCCAGGAGGGCAGAAACCTGTCTGTGAGGTGGTACCAGCTGAGGCTGCAGTGGAAACCTCAGAGAGATGGTTTGGCAGTACTGGGGGTCCATGGTGGAGCCCCCAGGGTGCAAAGAATTGCCCCCCCAATACCAGCTTTGGATGGGGGGGTTCAATTTCACAATCTTAGACACCTCACATGGCCATATTCAGAGTTACCATTGTGAAGTTACATATATGTATTAACATATGTATAGTTCACGCTTTTAATGGTATCCCGCACTCGCGAAGTCTGGGAAATTGGTCCTGGACAACGTGTGGGCACCTTTGCTAGTACAAGAGTTCACTCACACACAGTAACTTGGCACCTAGCCTTCAATAACTGAAGGTTAGACATACAGGTGACTTATAAGTTACCTGTTGCAGTAAAAATGGTTGTGAAATAGTGTGTGCACTATTTCACTCAGGCTGCAGTGGCAGTCCTGAAAGAGTGTTTGCATGAGATCCTTATGAGTGGCAAAAGAAATGCTGCAGCCCATATTGATCTCCTGGTACCCCAATGCCCTGGGTACTAGGTATCATATGCCAGGGACTCATAAGAGGGTTCCAGTGTGCCAATCTGAATTGGAATATGGAGTCACTAAACTATAGTAACACATTTGGTAAACAGAGAGAGCATAAGAACTGGAATTCTGGTTTGCAGACCTCCAGTGACACAGTCAAGCATACACACTGCCAAACAGGCAGAAATTCAACGTAACATGCCAAGAAAGATGGTACTTTCCTACACAACTTTATGCTTTAAATCAACTATCACCCTGCCAACTCCACATCCAATGTTAACAACTTTTAAATAATTTTAACCATTTTTTGGAAAGCTGTGTCAACATCCAGGCCCCAATTAAAGCAAACCAAACTCCTGAGAACCTCTTGATACTGAAGTTCCTCTGCTCAATATGCAAACAGCTCATCATATCAGCCAAAGCAAAGTATGATACCAACACCATCAATGAAGCCTCCACAGAGGTAGAACACCGTTCAAGACACTTAAGCACTGAATTACCGCCGCACTATTCACCAAAGAAAAGTGCAATCGATCTTCTTCAGTGAAAAATACAGAAAATCAGACAGCGCATGGATGACACAAAGCCTGGTTCATCTCTTACACATCCCTTCCTGTAGAATCCCACAAAGGTGAGCTTTTAAACCCCTATCTCACCCATATCTCAAAGACATACTCAACTTCCTCAAAGTAACCTTTTATGATGATGATGTCTTACCATTGTCCTTCATCAAAACTCTCTCCAGGAATGCTCTCTAACCCCTACCTATCATTGTCAATGCTTCCTTTACTCCAGAAGCTCTCAAGATGGGTGTGAACCTTCCCCTCATAATGAAGCCTACACTAGATCCAGATGATGTTGCCAACTACCACCCCATCACACACCTACCACATATTGGCAAGATGATTGAAAAAGTAGTCTATGTTCTACTTCAAGATCACATTAATTCTAACCATCTATTGCATCACTACCAGTCTGGCTTCAGATCACGATGCAGCACAGAGACTGCTATCTTATACATTTTGGACGATGACCTCTTGAATACACCTGAAGAAGACTTCTGCCCTCTGATGTTGCTGGACCTTTCAGCTGCCTTTGACACAGTCAACCATCCCACCCTTACACACCCTGGAGTCTTGAATGGGATTCAATAGGAATGTTCTTTACTAGTTTTCCTCCTACCTTTCCCATTGACAACAGTCTTTTCAAATTGGCCCCTCCAGGTCACAAAAGATCCATACTACCTGTGGCATCCTATGGAGTTCCACACTGTCTCCTGTCTTCTTAGTCTTTACATAGAGCTGCTTGGTACTCTACTGACAGATAAAGGTATCAAGATTCACCAATGTGTTTATGGTACACAAATCTACATGAAAGACTCCTCTGCTTCAGACATCTAATGCCTCAAACATTACTTCCACATCATTCACACCCTAGATGTGCAGTGCCTTTCTGAAGCTCCACCCTACCAAGACAGAATTCTTCTTGTTGGCCAAGAACAACAAACAGGATACACTACACACATGGCTCAAAGGCATGAACTTTGACAGTTTTGAACCCCCAACTTTCACCAAATGCCAAGTCACTTGGATTAACTTCACCCTCAAGCAACACATTATCAAAAATACAATGATGATTTGGTGCCTGCTCCCTCTTCTATAGAAAGTCAAACAATTTCTTTCAGAATGTGACTTCAGAACTGCTACTCATGCCATTGTATGCTGGATGGTGGTAATTTCCTCCTAGACTCCACACTGGCACTCTTTGAGGGCACCCTTCATGCTACAGCATGTCTCTTCCAGTGCAGGAAATAAAATGATCACATCACTGTCATCCTGATGGAAATCAATTGGCTGCTTTGCCAGTCATTTAAAAAGCCATCAGCATGCCTGCTTACCTTGCAGACAAGCTCACCATCTCTGGGGGATCTTAGCACACCTACTGTCAGGATGCCATCAAGAAGTGTAAAACAAAAAAACAACACAGCAGGCTTTTTATATCTATGCAAAAACAACAAGTGATGGACGGAATGCTGAACATTGTCAAACACTCACCCCCAGTCATAGATCTGGGTTTAATCCATCGTTCTTTTGCTCACCATGCCACCCCAGTTTGGACCCAGCCATATGCAAATCAGTCTTGACCCTGTTCCTCATGGGAACAGTCCAGACCGAACTGCCAAGCCAGGCCCTTTACCGCGGCCGCCCTGGAGGGTCTGTGGCCCTGTACGGAGCAAGTTTGGATAAGGATTGTTTAGTGAGGGGCCCGACCCGCTCTACTTCGTGCACATTACGGCATTTATCCAAGATTTGGTGTCATGAAGGTGAGAAGGGGATGGGACAGAGGTATTCTATCTCTGTCCTAGCTTTCCACAGACTTTCGACGTGAACTTTTATTTTGGGAGCAGCAGGTGCCTGGCACAGCCCGTGGATATGGACTGCAAACTGTATAACATGCTTGGAACTGTGATGCCTTTTACGCTATTTGAGCAATATAAAGATTAAGTACTGTCCAGCGCAATAACTAACATTAAGGTGCATTATGGGATTTGTATTTCAGATTATGGAACCACATGCTGATGATTGAAAAACATTGTGAGAAAGTACATCTGTTTTATATTACCTGTGATCAAGGCATTAGCCGAAACGCGTCAGGATTGAGAACTCACAATTTATGCTGCACTGAAGTGGAAATAAAACGCTTGATTTAACTGTGGATTGGTGCTTCGGCTTTTTGTTGCAATTAATACTGGGATGCTTCGCCCTTTACCGCGGCCGCCCTGGAGGGTCTGTGGCCCTGTACGGAGCAATTTTGGATAAGGATTGTTTAGTGAGGGGCCCGACCCGCTCTACTTCGTGCACATTACAGCATTTATCCAAGATTTGGTGTCATGAAGGTGAGAAGGGGATGGGACAGAGGTATTCTACCTCTGTCCTAGCTTTCCACAGACTTTCGACGTGAACTTTTATTTTGGGAGCAGCAGGTGCCTGGCACAGCCCGTGGATATGGATTGCATACTGTATCACATGCTTGGAACTGTGATGCCTTTTACGCTATTTGAGCAATATAAAGATTAAGTACTGTCCAGCGCAATAACTAAAGTTAAGGTGCATTATGGGATTTGTATTTCAGATTATGGAACCACGTGCTGATGATTGAAAAACATTGTGAGAAAGTACATCTGTTTTATATTACCTGTGATCAAGGCATTAGCCGAAACGCGTCAGGATTGAGAACTCACAATTTCTGCTGCACTGAAGTGGAAATAAAACGCTTGATTTTACTGTGGATTGGTGCTTCGGCTTTTTGTTGCAATTAATACTGGGATGCTTCGCCCTTTACCGCGGCCGCCCTGGAGGGTCTGTGGCCCTGTACGGAGCAATTTTGGATAAGGATTGTTTAGTGAGGGGCCCGACCCGCTCTACTTCGTGCACATTACGGCATTTATCCAAGATTTGGTGTCATGAAGGTGAGAAGGGGATGGGACAGAGGTATTCTATCTCTGTCCTAGCTTTCCACAGACTTTCGACGTGAACTTTTATTTTGGGAGCAGCAGGTGCCTGGCACAGCCCGTGGATATGGACTGCATACTGTATAACATGCTTGGAACTGTGATGCCTTTTACGCTATTTGAGCAATATAAAGATTAAGTACTGTCCAGCGCAATAACTAACATTAAGGTCCATTATGGGATTTGTATTTCAGATTATGGAACCACGTGCTGATGATTGAAAAACATTGTGAGAAAGTACATCTGTTTTATATTACCTGTGATCAAGGCATTAGCCGAAACGCGTCAGGATTGAGAACTCACAATTTCTGCTGCACTGAAGTGGAAATAAAACGCTTGATTTTACTGTGGATTGGTGCTTCGGCTTTTTGTTGCAATTAATACTGGGATGCTTCGCCCTTTACCGCGGCTGCCCTGGAGGGTCTGTGGCCCTGTACGGAGCAATTTTGGGTAAGGATTGTTTAGTGAGGGGCCCGACCCGCTCTACTTCGTGCACATTACGGCATTTATCCAAGATTTGGTGTCATGAAGGTGAGAAGGGGATGGGACAGAGGTATTCTATCTCTGTCCTAGCTTTCCACAGACTTTCGACGTGAACTTTTATTTTGGGAGCAGCAGGTGCCTGGCACAGCCCGTGGATATGGACTGCATACTGTATAACATGCTTGGAACTGTGATGCCTTTTACGCTATTTGAGCAATATAAAGATTAAGTACTGTCCAGCGCAATAACTAACATTAAGGTGCATTATGGGATTTGTATTTCAGATTATGGAACCACGTGCTGATGATTGAAAAACATTGTGAGAAAGTACATCTGTTTTATATTACCTGTGATCAAGGCATTAGACGAAATGCGTCAGGATTGAGAACTCATAATTTCTGCTGCATTGAAGTGGAAATAAAACGCTTGATTTTACTGTGGATTGGTGCTTCGGCTTTTTGTTGCAATATATATATATATATATATATATATATATATATATATATATATATATATATATATATATAATCAGATTGATTTTTTAACATTATTTTTGAAAATGATGTATGCATGAATTGTATTGCTATAGAATAATAAACATATTTTTGCAAGAGCAATTGAAAGTTGAGCCATATACTGTCTAAATTAAGATATAAAGTAGAAGAGATGCAGGTCATGGGGGAGCAAACGGGTATTTCATGATGTACTATGGATTGAAATAGTGTACCATAGCTTGATGGTCCAAAGTAGGAAATCACTCTTTAAAGTAATGATGGAAAAGCATTTAACCCCAGACAAATTACTTAAATTGTAATAAAAAATTGTGGGGCACGGTGTCATGCTTGCTGATCATCATGCAATGGGGGAGGGGGCATAGCGCGCCTGCCATTTGCTTCAGGCCATCTCCGAGTACAGCGGGTGGGGAGCACACTCACCATAAACACAGCGTGGAAAGGCAGCAAGCTGCTTGGTGTTCTAGTTGTGCTCGGCCTGCAGCAATCTGTTGTCGCACTCCTTACCTGCTATTTACGGGTTTACCTTGTAGTTTGTGGCATCCTCTCTCGACTAGTCTCATCCGTCTGAATTCCGTCATTGCGACCTAAGGTTGGTTCTCTGGGTTTGTTTTTGGTCTCGGGGAGTCCTTTGGTGTCCTGAAAAGAGAAGAAGATGAAAACAAGAATCAAGTGGCAACCACCTCATTTGGGTACCACATGAAAGATTCTGGTATTTTCCTTGTTCCTAAAGAGAATACAGTGACAACAAATCTTACTACTGATTGTCTGGATGTTGTCTGCACAGATGACAATATTGTACACTCTTCATCAGTACTGTTATTCTGGGCTTGATATTTATTTCTATTTTTGTTTTTGACATTTATTTTTTGGCTGGGTACTAGGCACATGAAGCAATGCATTGAACTTTATGTGTGTGAACTACATATGTGCGTATAAATATATATATAAGTGTGTGTATGTGTGTGTGAGTGTTGTTCTCTCCTTATATATTTGGTTATTCCAGGCAGCTTTTATGAGCCTAAAACTGTAAAGACATTATTAGATGCATGAGGTATGCTAATGTTTTATGTACACTTGATAATAGGAAAGCTCAGTGGTATTTCCTTACCCACCAGCATTTCCTTACCGTTGGATCTGTGGTAATACCAGTTGACACAGTTAATCCTACTCAAAAGACGGAAGAGGGGATTCATACAGGTACTCAGTTACTACTTAACGTACCTATCTCATAAGCAGGGTGGGGAATATGTTGCAGCAAGTCTCTGATGCACTTCTTGGTTCTTATTAATAGAGGAGAACCTTAGACAGCCCCCAAAAGACCCATCTCCTGAAGTGCAGTCTTCTGTGGATATTCTCTCTTGTCTCTTCCCTTCCTATCTTCCTCATCAGTCGGGGTTGACTTTGACCTTTGTTGGGTCACCTCAGTCGTCGGGGAGGTTGAGACCTAGCTTCGTGACCTCATCTTGCTCCAGCTGAAAATCAAGGTGAGAACCTGACACGGGCATGCCGATATGAAAACGTCCCAGGTTGCACACCTATTAGAAGGGTTTATTAGCTGTCATAAGAAGATCCTGGGGTTTCTGGTTCCTGCCAATACAGTGACTTAACATTTGAGACTTCAGCTGGCCCTTTGAGAGGAGGGGGATGTGAAAAACTGATCTACTAGCTGATGCTGGCTGCTAGATTGGAGATAGCCAAGAACTGGATGAAGCAATTGGCTCTCTCTATAAACATGTGGTTCTTAAAGTTATGAGGCAAAATGACCAAGTAGACGCTTACAAAGCATTTGGACAAAGATAAAGATCACTTTATGGCCTTCTGGCACCCTTTGTTGCTGTACACAGAAGAGGAATACTGAGACCTAACTTGACCTTCAAGTCTGTGAAAACTTACATCTATCTGATGTATTAGTTCTGTTTTGGTTGTTAGCACTCTGTGTCAAGGCTTATTGTGAGCTAGTATCCTTCCTAATGTATCCTATGAACATACCCTTGATGCCATTTCTGCCATGCATTGGGCAAGTGTGAGGAATAAGTGTTATCTGGTAGTGCTTAGAGGGCTATTGCTGTAGAGACATAAAGGGGTTAAAGTGATAAAGCATTCTGCTGAATTTTGTTAAATGTCAAATAACCACTAAGGAGAAACTGTAGAGAGATAAAAGAAGGCAGAGAGACCAAAAGTTACCTGAGGATGGTTGGGCTAATAAAGGGGCTGCATATGCACACCAGGCCTACACGCATGCCTGTTTCAGCCTGGATGAGGCCCGTAGGCTAGAAGGAAGATACACCTACCCAGACAAGAGAAGTAAAGGTATGGCATGCCAATGGTATCTCTTCTTTATATCACATTATCACTCAGTGGTTTCCTACTCAGCAGACAGTGCCTATAGCTGGTTCCCTCCCCCAATTTGTGATTTGGCTGGAGCCTGCCTATAAGGAAATTCACTCTATCAACCTCATGAATCACTGCAGTCTTTCAAAAGTACCTAATAATATGCAGAAACAAGTGCACCTCATTTGATATAGGCCCATGGAAGACAAGTCATGGCTATCCATGACCTAACTCATGATACAGGCAAAGGTCCCATCCCCACTTATGCCAGAAACAACATTAGCAAAATGAAGGGCCCTATTTCTCCTACTTCTGGCCAACTGAAACAATTCTTTGACATCTGACCTCTGTAAAGGCTACTATAGATACCAGGGACAAATTATATTTGTATCTCCCATAGCCTGTTACTATCAATTTCTTGGACAGGAAAGAGTAACATGGACATCCTGTGTTTTGTTCCAATGACTAGTTTAAAGATTTTAACCATATGATAGAGGACTATGGGCCAGATGTAGGTAGCATTTTGCATGGCGCAAACTGCGAAAATCGCAGTTTACGCCATGCAAAATGCGCATCGCGATGCTCATTCCCATTTTGCGAGTCGGAAAATGGGAATGCGACTCGCAAATAGAAAGGGGTGTCCTATTCCTATTTGTGACTTGCACCGCAATGCTAAATTCCTTTGTGACCGCGAACGCGGTCGAAAAGCAATTCGCAGTTACCACCACTGTCACACTGGTGGTAACCCATTCGCAAAAGGGAAAGTTGCCAGAAATGTTTTTTCAGAGCAGGCATTGGTCCAAAGGACCATATCGTTATTTTTTTTGTATTGCAACTCGGTTTCCTTTAAGGAAAACGGGCTGCAATACAAAAAGAAAAAAAAAAGCTTTATTTATAAAGCAGTCACAGACATGGAGGTCTGCTGTCTCCAGCAGGCCACCATCCCTGTGAGTGCAGGGAATCGCTATGTGGTTGCAAAATGTGACCCATATCATTAATATTAATGAGGTGGGTCTTTGCGACCCCGTAGCGATTCGCAGACGGTGTCTGAGACACCGTTCTGCATCCGATTTTGCGACTCGGAAATTGCGAGTCGCACCGACTCGCAATTTCCGATTCGCTAAATCGGACATTGCTACATCTGGCCCTATGTTATTCAATAAATCTATCACAATCTGTGACTTGGTAGTAGAGTAACATCATCATTGTAACATGGATTAAAGTCAAGGTAACCACTTCTGCCCAATTGCATGTTCGAACCAAGCTATAGGTTGTAAAATTTCATTCAGTGAACTCTCCACATAAACAATGGTAAGTCTGTGGAGTGCACCAAGATGGGACACTGGCTTCAAAGATAAAATAGGTGATCTTTTCTAACTTATCTGTACACATAGCCATCAAGCCCTGATCATGGTGAACTTCAATATCTGGACTGACAAAGGTGGCACATAGACAACATTAGGTCTAAAGTCTGAGCATTTTAGCTAAGATCCTCGGCCCACTCAGGGGAACCAAGTCATTGACTGTGTTTTACCAACCAAGGCCTTCCTATATCTGAGCTTCCACAAGTGGGTAAACATGGATGAACCATACCCTAATATTTTGGTAGAACATACCCATTTGAAGAGCAAATTCTACAAGGGAAAATTCTCAAAACATAGCTTTTTCATAAGGGCTTGTACTTTGAAATTTAGCTTTAACTGCTTGCAGGTACCCTTAGTCTGAATTTTATCAGTTAGCACACATGGATGACCTTCAGTGGGACCAAAGATATAGAACTCCTTTTGGTAAAACAATAGGGATGCATTCCTAGTAGTACTCTACAATACAAAGAAGTGTTTTGGGCTGATATATATCCATTGGCTGTAGCCCTAAATGATAAGCCACTTTATACTTCAGTCAAGGCTACAGAACACAGTATCACTCCTTATTTAGAATCTTTATCCATAAAATAGCCACACTTGCAAGTGTTCAGGGGAAAAAAGCAATATTGTCTTCTCTATCAGAAAAAGTATTCCTGCCGACTAAGAGCCATTGAAACCATTGGCATTGGTCAGTGAGTTAATGTGTTAAAAATAAAACACAATACTTAGGGAGCCCCAAGTCCAAAGCTTTGACAAGTATTGGACAAAAAATCCCATCTTTGCTTGAGCTATTATTGGCTCTGGTGTTAATTATGAATGGCTGTTATGTCGCTTATTTCTGAGTAGACTCTCTAAATGACAAGGCGACTCAATTGAAATTAAACTCATGCTGCAAGGATAGAGTTGGGACTCACACAATAGAATATGTCTACAGACCCTTCATTGTCTCCTCATTCTAGCTAATATTGTAATCATAATTTAATGCTTATAGTGAGGTTTATGCATGGTGTGCGACCCAACCATTTTACATGTTTTGTTAGCTGATATGAGGGTACCAATCTGACCAACATTATTTGTTTCTTGGTCAACAATGAGGTGTAAAAACAGTGCAAGCCCTAGACACAAAACTGTGGAATTATCGTCCCTTGACAGACTGATCCACAATCTTGAATAATTCAAGCCTTTTATTAAGGGACCACTTCTACCAAACGGCTTAGTTCCAAGACAACAATGCACACTGCAGCCGAATACCATATACATTTGTTATGGTATGTAGAGGATACACTGTCACTCTATCAAACTTGCACTAAGCAACAGAGTCAAAAACATTTCAATCACATGGATTGATATTGTGAGTAAAGTAAGGGTAGAAGGAGGATGCTTTTTAACCCAGATATGGACTCTCTAGTGCAGGATCACATTTCATCATCTCCACCCTTCCTTCCAAAACAGGACAGTCCCCAGCTATACAGACATTGGCCCCCTGGACAGAGCCTGTCATACCTGCTTCTCTCAATTGTCTCCATGGATAGTTCATACTTGCTCAAGACAAGTGCCATCCTAACCTGTGCACAAGTAGTAAAGCTGTTGCTATGCAAGGTTTCTAGTACCTGTGGTCTCTGCTGATCTCCTCAAAAACACCCCCCATAATTAGGCAAACACCTGTTCAGTAGACACACCCATCCATTTAATCTTTTGTGACCCTCCCCTCTTCAGGCCTTTAGCAGGCACCTGTAGCCTATTTTGTGTCATAATTTGTATTAACTAAGTTGAGTTAACTGGCAGTGCCAAGGGACCAGCTTTATAAAGCATATTTGATGATTGCACATATCATTGTGAAAGGCAAAAGCTGCATGTTGACTGGTCTGACAAGACAAGAGCTGGATTGTGTCATATCCTAGACTTTTCCAGATGATGCTGATGACACTGACAGAGAAACCACACAGTTTCCATTACACAAACCATAATCCCCCCCTTTTGTTCAAAGGTTAACAAAAAAGGCAGAACTGTCTCCTGACTCCTGCACAAAAATTAGAACTACAGGCAGCGGATTTAGTTCAGTGCTAGGAGGACGAAATTTGCACATGCTCTGGATTTACCTAGTGATATATAAAGCTTCCTCTGGCATTCTCCCACATTGATTTGACTATAGAACTGATGCTGAAGATGCAGAGCCTATTGTAAAATGGTAGACCAGAGCATGAAGGAGACGTGTGACAAAGTGAAACCCTCCCTTGCTTGATTAAGAAACTTCAAGATGGCACTGTTCATGGTTCAGGAGGTTGAACCCAGAGACAGACATAGTACCAGGAGAACTGAAGATGAATATATGGAGACAGTAGACAAATGACAGGAGGAAATATTTGCTGAATTTAAAGCTACAAAGAAACTTGCTATTCTGAAATGTGCAGAACTATAAATGCTGAGAAAATATGTGAGCTAGAAGCCTGAAAGAAGAGGTGCAAAGGTCAACCTTGCAGCTTCTGCTGTGGGTACATTCTTTACAGTGTTAGACAACCAATTTTGCAAGTCCCATTAGACTGTATAACATTACCAAAAGCTTTGAGACATGCTTGTAAAATTATATTACTTCACTGAGAAAGAAGGTCTTAGAATAGCAAGGTCACACGTAGAAGATAGCTTCCAAGTTTTACTTCCACACTCTTCCAATATATTTCCACTGCTATTCTACACAGTGGTCTCACATTCTAACCTGTCACTGACAAACTCCAGGAAAGGGGAGTTTAAAAAGACAGACATATCACTTCAGAACTGCCTTTGAAAAAAAAAACAACACTACCACTAAGTTGAAGCAGTCACAATGCTACACATAACGATCTAGAAAGAGTAGAGATGAGAAAGTGCATGTGGTACGGGCTCCCCATGGAATGTCACAGTTACTGGTCAAGCTAGAAAATGGCAAAGGCCAACAGGGCAAAGCAAACAAGCCTTAAAAACAACTTAACAGTGGCAGCAAAGAAGCAATAAGAGGGCAAACCTGATGTGAATGCTCTATTTCATTAGAAACATTTGGGGTTGAGAGACAAATAGGAAGAGAGATAAGAAATAAGTGGTAGGAGGAGAGGATCAGAGTGTTAGTAAGAGTATTCACATTCCAACCAGGAGCTCAAAGAAGCAGATGTCACCAGTGGGTAAGATCAGACCATGTAGGAGAGGGATTTACACTCTTCCATATTTGTGAATAACCCTTGTGGAAGAGAATCATTGTGGCTAGCTGTTAACAAGAACATGCTTAGTTTATTTTAGTTTTTCACTTTAAGGGGTAAGAAGGTGCTGTCGCCCTAATTAAAATGACTAAGCAAGTTGATGTGCAAGATTGAAACTGACTGAGGCTTTGTAGGACCCTTTGTGAGTCTCCATAAGACTAGTCCACGGCTAATGAACAAAACCTGTGCGAGACCAGGATTCCAGGGTAAAATGTCATGGATTTATTGAAAAAATATAATCATTACATAATTAGGAAGGTAATCAGGAATTAGCATAATCAAAAATAGTCAAACAAATATTCTATGTGAGGACTAACATAAGGAAACCCAAGGAAATAATTAAGCATAAAACAGTGAACAGATTGTCACAGAGTCTGCTCTCACAGAAAATTCAGAAAAACTGCAATTTAAATCAAGAAACTGGCTAGCACAGTCTGCCTTTTAAGGACACCTAGGAAGTACTAGCTCATCTCCAAAACACAGCATGTTTTATAGGGTTTTTAGACAATAGAAACACACAAATGCCCTAATATAATACTTTTTCGTAGCAACCAATCCAATTATTAATTTGGTAATCACTGAAAACATCACCTCCTTCTACCTTAGTGTGATTGGTTAACTGAATACCTGATCAAAAGAGGAAATCAACATGAAATAAAGCATTGCACAATGACCTTCTTCTGCATGTTCATAACAATGGAGATAACATTGTAAAGTAATACTTTTTATTTTATTGAAAGAAAGATAGAAAACAAATACACACAGAGGCTGTGATATGCCTCTGAAATGAAATGATTTTCTGAATGAGAACAAATGCATGCACCTGCTTAGTTTATGCACCTTTATTTAAGCAAATAAGTTGACATTTTATGTAAAATTGTCTGTTCAGCTAATAACTGGCATATGTAGAGAGTAAACAGGAGTTTCTTTTCCTGTAAAATCCTAAGTCTCTCTGTGTAAACTGTGTCTTAAACCTGGAGTTAAGTCCTCAGCTGAGAGAACAGGAAACATACCAACCTTTGTTTCTTGAGATTACAGTTTAAAATCAACATCATCATATTTTGTCTCAATGCAAACACAATCCATAACATTTGCTGACAACTTACTAGCTTTTTGTTTATTTGAAAAACCTGAATTTAGACTTCTTTCCTGAGACAATTAGGTTTGGAACTTCCACTGGTCTAACAGTGGACTTGGTAGCACCTATATAAATCAAAAATGATATGGGATGGCCATTAACCTCTCCTCCCACATGTGGACCATTCCGGTCTACCTTTAGTGCTGCACCAAGCATGGAATCCTCCTGCCCATCAGGCACCATCCCTGTGCCTGACTTGGTCTAGAAGGGAGTCCAAGTGTAGCTATAATTGTGAAACTTTTTCATGTATTACTGATTGATTCCACTGAAATTTCAAATTTAGATGAAATCTTGATGTATTATTCTCCTTAGATTGGCGCAGGACCAGGGCTGAAAGCATATTTCAATTTAATTGCCTTGCATTTTGCATATTCTGCATATATAGTGGGGCTAGAGCTGTTGACTGCACCATTCCATTCTGCACCACTGGAACATAATTCCAATAAATATTGTGCTAGATTAGATTAATTTGAGGAACCATTTGTGGCTCATTTTGACATTTATTCATATTACATTTTCAATTTCTCTCCCAAAGGCTTTCTTTACTACAAATGTGCCATGCTCCTGATTTCATTTTGACCATTGTTAAAAATATTAATGTTACTACTGTTGTTAGCTTTACTTCACATATCACCATTCCACCTTGCATGCCATCTTGAAAAACACCATGACCAAAATGTTGGTCACCTTTCGGAAAGAACTTATGGCCTTATTTAGATCTTGGCGGACAGGATACTCTGTCACAAATGTGACCGCTATTCCATCTGCTACATTACAATTTCCATAGGATATAATGGAATCATAGTACAGTGAACAGGATCTCTGTCATATTTGTGACACAGTAACCCCGTCCACCTAGATCTAAATCAGGCTCTTAGTTTCAGCCACCATCAACTTTTCCTTAGTGGATTTCTTTTTTACATCACAATAATCACTACAATACTCCACATAGGCAAGGATCTCATCTAATGATTTAGGTTGCCAGCACTTCACACTCTGCTCTGGATGCAAGCCCAAATGCAAGCCCAAAACATTACCAGAAACAAATATTTTCCTTTGCTGGGTCTTTAATTCCACTGTGCTATCTGTAAATGTGCATCAATCTTTCATAATTTGCATGAACTGACTCATCAGCATTTTGCATCATTTTCATATTTTTTGATCAAATAACCTGCTTCTCTGGAACCCTGCCTATCAAAAGATCAATTCCTGGTTATACTATTGCATGACAATTCAAGAAGGCTAACAACTAGAAGACTCTCTTGGTGGTTCGTTATCAGGCCATTGTACTTTGTTGTGCATTCCATCCCAAGGCTTTAGACACAATAATTGAAACCAACACATCAAGATCTCCCCAAAGCACCTTTGAAATGATCACAATTCTTTCTAACACTTTTTGCATTTCACATACAATGAAAACTCACACAAGAAAAATCCCATACAAATTTAGATAAATAGGGTAGATTTTAATACATTATTTGATATCAGAACAACAAAACACTAATAAGTAGAATCGGAGTTATGAATTTTTAAACCTTTGAGTAAAATCTAGTGCCTAAATGATTAAAGTGCCAACCCCAGGCATATTATTAAGCAAGACTGAGTTAAAGTTGAAAAATATGATGACCACAATGGAGCACAAGTTGGATACAAAGTGTGGACTAGGTCTGGTCAGAGCTTACTTTCAGACTTAGAAGAAGTTTAGTGAAAAAGTTATGAAAAGGTAAAGTTTAGTGGTTAAGGTGGGAGGCAGCATCTGAGGGGGAAGCATCAACTCCTTGAAGCCGCTGGATGAAGATTGAAGATTTTTATGTTCAGGAGGGCTGTAGCCGACGAGACCTGATTCCCCTTTGTCGAAGGACCACTGAAAAGGATTTGCTGCCCCGGAGATTTTAGCAGGAGGTACAGTGATATCAGGCTGACTGGTGATGCTTCTTGAACAGATAGACCAGCAAGCTGGTCCCAATCTCCCCTTGGATCTCTAAGCAGTTTTTAGCCAAATGTTTTCTACGTCCAGAGTTTTTGATTATGGCAATCTGGGGACCTTTTGCACCACTACCAAGGGTCCAGGACTGGAGGGGCACCATTTGCGGGGATATGACTCACTCAGCCTGGGTCCAGGTGCTGGTTCAAGGTAGAGGTAACCTTTTCTGTCCCTGAGGCTCTGAAGAGAAGGCCATCTAAATATCCCTTGCAGTCACTCTGGTAGTCCTAAATGCAGGTGATGAAGCAGAGCTCAAGTAGCCGGGCAGGCCTCTGAGGGCTCCAGGCAGGCCTCAGGGAGAAAAGCAGTCCTTCCAAGTGCAGAAACACAGTCATGTGGAGTACACGGCAAACCATAGCAACAAGCAGTCCTCTTAGAGTCCTTCCGCAGGTCCAGAAAGTGAACTGAAGAGTGGCTCTGAGTGCCCCCTGGTGCTTTCTTTGAAGTAGGACAAGTTTCTTAAACATTCCTTTTAAAGTGGACTCCAAGCTAGCTCCATGAATAATGCAAGGGTGAAATGTCTTTTCAGGACGGCAGAGCACAGCTTGCTCAGTTGCAAGTGGGACTGTGCCCATCTCCTCCCCTCCACCCTTCCAGTTGATTGCTCATCCATGAACACCTAACCGCTCAATTGATTGACTGTCTGGGAGAAATAAAGAAAGTCCAACTGCCGACTGCACCCAGTCAGGTAACCCAGGATAGGTTGCAGGCACCAATTTTAAAATGCGACTTTACCATTAATGAGGATTTTTAACTGCAATTTCTCAGTCACCAAACTCAAAGTGCTTACCTGTTCCCAATCAAAAGGTATCAGTTATTAAATGTAATAGGGCAACCCAATGCTATCACCTGGGATAGTTAGGACTCACAGTAGTTTAAAACAAATTTACTTTTACTAGCAGGACATGTAAAACTTAAACCTATGTTTCCAACTTTTGATTACAATTCACCTTGCCCTTTGGGCTACATAGGGCCTACCTTAGGGGTGACTTATGTGCAACGGGAGGGGAGTTTAAGGTTTGGAAAGGGGGTTATTTTGGCAAGTCAAATTTGCAGTTTAAAACTCCATTCAGGCTGCAATGGCAAGCCTGGGACATGTTTTAAGGGGCTACTTAAGTGGGTGGCACAATAAATGCTGCAAGCCCACTAGTAGCATTTAGTTTTCAGGCCCTGGGTATATGGTACTCCACTCTGCAAGGGAGTTATGCGTAAATTAAATGTGCCAATCAGGAATAAGCCAATATTACCATGTTTAAGGGAGAGAGCGCAAGCACTTTAGCACTACTTGGCAGTGGAAAAGTGCACCGAGTCATAGAGCCAACAAAAACGATCTTCAGCAACAGTGAAGGGTAAAGGCAAAAAGCTTAGAGGTGACCCTGCAGAGAGGGAGAAGTCCAATAGTGCTCTTGTATTGGTCTGTTTTGTTTTGCTGCATCAGTAGCAAGTGTAGAAAAAACACCCACTGTTTCTTATTTGTTCACGCCCCACTATGTTTTCCATAAAATCAATCTCTACTCCAACCAGTTATTCACAGCTTTATCAACTTTACCCTTTAGTATTTTCTAATGTCTTTTCTTACTGCCCACATAATCCCATTCATTCAGTGCCTCAAACTGTGCATGTCTCGGTTGTGGTTTCCTATCAGACATGACACACCTCAAATATTCTAGTTTCTTCATATCAAAAGTACCATTCTCTGTAAACTACAGTTTCATGTAGCGTTTGCAGGCTAATGTCATTCTTTAAGCCATGGACGCGTATTTAAACCGTGATTCAGCTGCATCTCATATGCAGCACTGGCCACTGGAGGTGGGACTTCCCCACCTTAGAACAGACTCTTAGATTTTGCCACATGCACACCCATTGCTAGTTCAAACAAACGGTTACAATACACGTGACAAACTACAATACAATTTCAGAACAAAAACTTAAAACATAATGCTCACTGTTAATAAATCAAATCAAATCAATGAACCTTTGTTTGCCTACTGGCACACTGGAAGGAAATTAAACGCAGCACTGAAACGAGATACAGTACTTTCTAATACTATCTAGGTGCACTCTGAACTAGGTTTCTTAGCTAGCAACCTAGAATCAGTGACTATTATCCTCACGCACAACACAAATGCACGATTCCTAATTAGTATTCATCCACAGTTAGACTATTAAGGATTCATAAACGTCACCTTGTAAATAATCTGGCATCACACCATTTTCACCATACAACTTTATATTTAATTGGAGTTCTACATAAATCTGATACCGTTTCTTAAATCATATAAAATCATTAATAGCTTCAACCAAATATGAAATTAAAACGACACTTTAGAACAAGGCACTATGGATGTCAATATATCACAGTTTTCAATTTCCAAACATAACACAACATAAACATGATCACCAAATCTTATAACATCTCGTGCTACGCATGCCATCTCACACCACAAAAACATTTTTTTGATTCCCACCAAATCCACTCATAAGACGACACAGGTGGGTACTCCAATAATAATAAAACAGCTCCCATTTTCCAATCAAAAACAATTAGCTTAATAAATATTAACGAGCATACTTAATTAATAATTAATTATTAACTGTTTGCACAATATGAAACCAGAAAACTAGTGATCTGGCTTCTTGTTTGACCAAATTGTGTGACCCTAGGCAGTAGTTTTACTTCACCTTATCTCCTTTTTCTGCTTTATCAGAAATGCGAGCACCTTAAAATACCTGAGTTCGGGATGTGTGCAGCACAAAAACATCTCGCTTTTGGTTTAACAGACTATAATTTTGCTCTGTGTAAAATAGCAAACTATAGAGGGTGCACATGACAACAGATTAGCCATCACCGACTGAGGAGGGCATGAATATTTCTAAATTGACGTTTGAAAACCATCACTGCTAATATAGGACTCTCAACACAGTGGAATAATCTGATATGCCAAGGTGAAGCACTTCCACGTTGCAGAAATACAACTCTTTTTAATTGCGAAGAGACTTTAGCATCTTTTTCCAGGTTTGCTGTACAATGTCTCTAGAAATGAAGGTGGTTCTAAAGGGAAGATGTGCAGGACACCTGCTGTTCTTTTTCCGTTACTTCAGGTAATGTGTAAATAATTGCTTGAGCGTTTGTTTAACATCTTTCTGAATGTTAGTGCTCAGTTTAGTAAACAACAGTCCAGTGTTGCTGTACACCTGGAGGTCACACATAAAGATCAGGTGGGAAGCAAGCGGGTCCCAGGTCATTCCATGAGAATCCCTAGGTTAGATATAAGAAACCATTTAGCAGTCTAAAAAAATAGCACTAAATGATGCATTTGCATTTTACATAATCTTACATAATTTTTCTAACATTTCACAAAATTACACGAAAGTAAATGACCCTAATTTTGCACTCCTCTAATTGTGATTTGAGAAGGGTTTCTGACCTCATAATTGTCCCACTTTACAAAAGGTGTGGCTACAATAGATGCAAATCTGGTTTTCAAAACTCATTTGCCAGCCTAATCCCACGATGTCTTGGGATAGGTATTCTTGTTGCAGTGTATTTAGTGCTGGTGCAGCTAACCTCTAATAGCTATGACATTTTTTGCACCACTGCAAAATATCCCAGTCCCAGTTATGTAAAAACCTTAGACACTGTGGACAAAGCACAGGCTCAAAGACAATTTACCCACTGAAAACAGGGAATCAGGTGTTATGTAGTCCACAGACGACCTCCATATTACTTGAGGACTGTTATGAGCAATGACCAGTCCTGTGAGACACTAGGATTATTTGTGTTTTAGTGAGCTCTGAGCCCCTTTCATGATAGAGTGACAAAAAACAAAAATGCACACGTTTTAAAACTTTACTGAAATTATTGTCCTAATTTAGTACAGATAGTATGTATAGCTAGACAGTTGTATAGAACATGTATAGATGAATAGATGTATTAAAAATAATTACAACTTTGTGATGGAGTTTTAGTAATTAATTGGACTGAATGATAGAACCAGTCTTTGTTAACCTTGTTAATCAGCCTCTCCCTTTAAGCCCCTAACTAAGCTGGTTTACCACCAAAAGTGACTGTCTGACTTTACTGAGTTTCTAGCCTGCATACCTTAGCTGAACAACACGCCTATTCTTCTGTTCTTTGAGGAAGTCACTCTCCATCTTAGTTTTGGAATTCCTGAGCAAGCTGATAATGCTTTGCAGGCTCCAAGAAGTCAATGGCATAAGATGAAGATATTTGCAGCTCAGCTCACGCAAAGTATGACACATATCATGGTACACTCTCCGAATATGGTGTTTCCAAAGAAAAAGACTGATGTAGAGGAAAAACAAAATTGATAAGACTAAAAGTACAATTCAGATAGTCCCTCAATGTACCTTCTAACATGTAAGTCAGTCCCAGGGAGGACAAGCATAATGAATTAACAAAGAATTAGAAAATTAAATGAAAAGTGGATCCATGGCACTCAAACAAAAGAAGCAGGGTCCTGGAAGTACCGAAAAGTAGGCTGCTAAGATGCCGTTTCCTCTTCAAATTTCTATTTTTTTGTTTCACCAATAATTATTTGTTGTGTCCAACAGGCATTTTAGAATCCCCAGAGAGGGCACCCTTTTTAAGAGAGCGTTTGCTCCCTCCTGTAAAGATATCTTCTTGGGGATTGTAGCACCACAATAGTCCCCAGAAAAGAATACACCTCAGGAGCATCGCCCCTTTCTAAAATTCTAATTATTGCTACCTTTTGTCTTACAATCTCTACATGTTAAGGAATGACACTGATATGAATTCTCTGTCCCTGTAGGATATTCTTTTGCCCTGTTGAGAGAGAAGAACAGGGTGTAACCACTAATGTGTTCCTCATAGGTTGTGGAAGTATGGGGCTGGAGGAGTCAGGCCTTGCCCTGGGGTCTGCTCCCCTTAAGGAAGGTCTAATGCTTCTGATTCCTATTTGGGGCATCACCATTCTTCAGCAATCCCAAAACAGAAATCTTTTCTGTAGGAATATCGTAGGCAGCATTGCCTCACCTATTCTCTGGCATGCTTGACAGAGGTATTAGCAAACTGTAGAGTCATCTAAGGAAGAAAACAGATTAATTTAATTTATGTAAGTGCTGATATTTGGTGTGGTAAATATCCATGAGAGGGGCTGGACTGTTCAACAGGCTTGAATGATGTGTGCTGTCACATTCTCTGCAGAGGAAGCATGCCTTATTCTAAAAACATTAGGGACTCCAAACTGCTAGGCGAGGATCAGTTTTGCTAAAGTATTTCTACTGCCAATGCATCATGTTTTCATCAACACCACAATGGTGGTCAGTCTACATGTCATGGCAAGTGTCTACATATTTCCAAACCTTACACAAACAAAACCTCAAAGTGGAAATTTGCTTTTGAAGTTCAATGGTCAAGACGTGCTGAAATTTTTCTTTGTGTGTAGGGGGCATATTCAGCATTTTTCCTGCCAGGAATTGCCTAGCATAGGACTTTTCCCACCTCAAACTGAGGCACGACATCTGTATGTTTGGCAGGCAGGTGTCTGCTGATTTAAACCAAGGCACCCACCCAGGCAAACACCAGATGACCCCTTCTGCCTTTTGCAGCTGGTGGCTGATATTTACAGGCTATTGGTGGAAGACAACTCTCACTACCCTAATGCCGCAGGGATTTTCCTTTGGCCTTGACATATAGCCTGTGTATTAATTTGCACTGATTGACAACTTCTCTTAATCAGCCTTTCCATGAGATTCATTCTATGTTACCTGTTGGAAATGTCCCTCTCAAACATTTTGCCTTCCTCCTACTTTTTTCTGGATTTCTGCTTGTTGGCCTTAGGACTCTGTGTGCCTTACCACTACTAATCAGTGCTAAAGTGCTTTCTCCCTAAAACATGGCTTGACTGGCATATTTAATTTCCATGTAAGTCCCTTGTAAAGTAGCCTACCATATACCCAGGGCCTGTAAACTACATGCTACCACTTGGCCTGCAGCCCTTATTGTGACACCCACTTAAGTAGCACCTTAAAATATGTCCCAGGCCTGCTTTGCAGCCAAAAGGCAGTGTTCACTGCCATGTCGAGTTGATATTTAACACACCTTGCCAAGCCTTAAACTCCCATTTTTTATATAAGAGTTACCCCTAAGGTAGGCCCTAGGTAGCCCATAGGGAAGGGTGCTGTGTAATTAAAAGGTACGACATGTATTTATTAGGTTTACATGTCCTAGTAGTGAAAAATTCCCAAATTTGTTTTATCACTAATGTGAGGCCTACCTGTCCCTGAACATTGGGGATAACGTATTAAAATGATTACGTTGTAAATCCAAAACCAGAGGTGGTTGATATGTCATGTGTGGTATCAATAAACTTGTAATTATATTCCCTCTTTAACAGTCAGATTTATCATTGCAAGTTTGAAAATGTCACTCTTAGAAAGTTGGCATTTTCCTGCCCTTAGCCCTCTGTGCCTGCAGCCTGCCTTAGTTCACATGATGGGTGTAACTGGCAGTTGAGACTTTGAAAGAGTATTCGGCCAAGTTCTGCTAATTGTTTATTCTAAAAGTGTCAGCAATAGCTTAATAAAAATATATAAGTTAAGACCAGGGTGTTAAGAGCCATGGAGGTCCTTAATGCCAGGAGACTAAGCCAAAATGTAAATGTCCTTTCTATTGTGATTAATGCCATCAGGATTTTAGTGTCTTGATGTATGAGCACTTCAGGTCCAGTTTTGAAAAGATCTTCCCCAAATTTTACTACAGAATCATTTAATTAATGTTAGGCCACGGAAAGTTATCTGTGACAATATTGTGATTTGTACCCCTGAGATCCCTGCAAAATCTCAAGCACCCATCTGCTTTGTTATGACCATATTGACAAAAACAACAGAGACCTCTCAGAGCAATATTTAAAACTCCAAACCATTCAAACCCCATACATACATACACATCAATTACCCTGCATTTATTACAAAATGATTTATTACAAATACCAAATATGCATTTCTTTACACATAATTTATAACATCCCCCATCATATCACAACAAGAGAAAGTAGAAGAGAAACAAGTGCAATAAGAATAAAGTGCTCGTGATTATTAGTAAAAAATTAGAAATTATAGATTTCCCTCAAGCCATTCTAGAAACTATCCTCATAAAAACCATATAAAAAAGACAGCCTGTTGGTTAATCCTTGAACCACATCGCATCACTGTATTATTTCTTCAAATAGAATTACATCCCCCATTTAAATTCTCTTCACAAAATAGTAAACCAAATCCAGGCTTGAGCAATATCGTCGACGTTTCGACCCCCTCACGGTACTGGGCAACCAATCGGCTCCACACGGGTCTTCATCAGGACTGATAGATAGGGAAACCTACAATTAACTGAATGAAATCAATCAACCTACACATCATTAACTTTATATCCTGGGTAATGCACCACATCCTACATATTCTTCATACTCACCATATGAAACCACACTAAATTGACTAATCTTCTTCATCCATAGCCCTTCAAGCATCCGTCAATCTAAAACACAAGAAACCCCCATATAATTTTACTTCACAATCTCCACTAACAAACACAAACAAACCTACCATATCATGGTGATGGTTGCCTTTCTTTGGACTGCACTGGCCATCCTTTGTTTTCCTACTACTATTTATTGTACTTTTTCTTGAAGATTTGCATGTATTGGATAAGTATGCTAAGGTTTTATTTATTTAATTCCTCTTTCCTCTCATTTAGAATCTCATTGGTTACACCATTATGCCCATATTCTTAGGACACTGGCAATACTCATATAAAAGAGTTTTAGATTGAATTTTATGTATTAAATCTAAGTAACTTAATATTCGGCAAGAGTTTCACTTTTTGGCCCAAATACATTTACAAAGAACTCATCAGATGACTGATATGTACTAGTTAAGTTTTTGTTTAAGGATGATAGACCTCGTTAGTTAGAGGACGGTGATTTTAAGATGGCCGCCATGTTCTCAACTCTTTAGTGGGCCTTTTTCTCTTTCGTTTACTCAAGAAGATTATGAATGTTGGCTTGAAATCGAGGGTCGGCAAAAAATTGTAAAATCCTAAAGCACATGTTGGACAAACATCAACTTTACATAAAAAACAAAAAGTTGTCCAAAATACAGAGGGACGACAGGGACTATGAAAATGATAGAGTCTATACATTTGCAAGACGATTTGACGATTTTGCTAATAAAGTATATGCTACCAATATACAGGGGCAGGTAGTACCAACAACCAATGGATCAGATTTCTCAATTACATCGGAGGAATTTGATACAACAAGTATATCAAGTGACAATTCCAATAGAGTATCCAATGAAGATCAGATGGCTTCCACTAGTTTTTTACGGGAAGCAAAAAGATACAGATTGGGCAACAAAAGCAATTTACACAATCAGCCACGTCCCAATCAAAGAAAAGAACCTGCAGAGGAAAAAGGAGAGGGAGACAACAAGGGACAAACATGTTCGGGTGTGCAAACCAGAGCAGCCAGGAACAAAATCAAAAACAATTGACTTCGACAGGTTTGTCGACAGCAATTGACAATCATGATTGCAATGACATTTCTATTTTGAATCTATCGGACTGTATATTGACTGATGAACAAATAAAAGTATTACGCAAAGGATTAGGTTTCTGTGTGTCTAGTTTTTGTAATATGACACAAATACATATAGATTTGTTTAAATTTTTACGACAATTTAAACTTAAACAATACTTTGCGGATAGAATTGACATACAAACCACAGACACATCTGAAACTGCTGTCAGTACTTATTTTATGAGAGACATTATGGATAGTGAACTTTTATTGACCTTGGACGACATGAACCAGGATAGCCTTAATAGAAAGAAACTATTAGAAGATCTTAAAGTTGTACAAGATTTGTCACTAAATAGTGGCCTTAAGCCAAAGTCTCTTTTCATTCCCAGTCTACCAAGTGATAACGTGATAGACACCTTTGGCAAAATGGTTAAAGAGGATCTATATAGATTGGAAAATCAAATTAAGAAAGGCCAATTTCACAAATCATACAATCTGACTTTTAAACAAAAATCAGCTTTAAAAGAACTTACTGACAATCAAAACATAGTTATCAAAGAGGCTGATAAAGGAGGCAATATTGTCATCCTAAATAGAACAAATTATGTCAAGGAAATAGACAGACAGCTTATGGATAGTGTCACATATATTAAACTACAGACCAATCCCTTACAGAAGATTGTAATCAATTTGGAAAGATTGTTGCGAATGTGGCGGGAAGAGGGTTTGATTTCTGATTCAGAATTCAAATATATATTTAACCCATACCCCACATCACCAAGTATATATATCTTACCTAAACTACATAAAAGTAGGACATCACCTCCTGGTAGACCCATCATATCAGGGATAGGGGCACCAACTGAAAGACTCTCCGAATTCATCGATAGTTATCTACAACCTGTTGTTAAAAATATACCCTCATATCTACAGGACACAAAAGATGTCCTTGCGAAATTAAAGGATATAGGCCCTCATTCCTACTTTGGCGGGCGGAAGCGGGAACCGCCAGAAGACCGTACCGCGGTCAAAAGACCGCGGCGGTCATTCTGACTTTCCCGCTGGGCTGGTGGGCGACCGCCAAAAGGCCGCCCGCCCGCCCAGCGGGAAAGCACCAGCAACGAGGAAGCCGGCTTCGAATGGAGCCGGCGGAGTTGCTGGTGTGCGACGGGTGCAGTTGCACCCGTCGCGATTTTCAGTGTCTGCCAAGCAGACACTGAAAATCAATGTGGGGCCCTGTTAGGGGGCCCCTGCAGTGCCCATGCCAGTGGCATGGGCACTGCAGGGGCCCCCAGGGGCCCCACGACACCCGTTCCCGCCAGCCTGGTTCTGGCGGTGAAAACCGCCAGAACCAGTCTGGCGGGAAGGGGGTCGGAATCCCCATGGCGGCACTGCTTGCAGCGCTGCCGTGGAGGATTCACAGGGGCAGCGGGAAACCGGCGGGAAACCGCCGGCTTCCCTTTTCTGACCGCGGCTTTACAGCCGCGGTCAGAATAGCCCCAGAAGCACCGCCAGCCTGTTGGCGGTGCTTCCTCCGTCCCCTACCCTGGCGATCTTGGACCGCCAGGATAGGAATGACCCCCATAGTGTGGACATCAGGAATGATCTGGGTTACACTAGACGTTTCCTCACTATATACCTGTATACCTAAGGACAAGGGATTGCAAGCAGTGCGCCATTTTTTATCTGGAAGATCAGCATCATATTATGAACACACAGAAATGCTAATACATATGATAGAATTCACACTAGATAATAATGTCTTCGTACATGAAGGTCAGTGGTTCAAACAAGCGCAAGGAGTTGCTATGGGATCAAGATTCTCCCCATCTTATGCAAACCTATATATGGGTTGGTTTGAAGAAATTCATATTTGGAAGAATGGTCCCCCACATCTGACGGAAAACATCTTTTTTTGGGGGAGGTATATTGATGATGTTATCATGATGTGGACTGGATCGGAACAACGATTAGTGGAATTTTACAACCATATAAATTTAAATATGTATAACATACAAATGACTTATGAATATAGTAAGGAAAACATCTGCTTCCTGGATTTGAATATATTCATCAAAGATAACATGATTCATACCAAAATTTATCACAAACCAACAGCTTGCAAAGCAATACTGCATGCGGAGAGTGCTCATCCTAAAAATCAGATCTCAGCAATTCCTCTTGGGGAAATGACTAGACTCAAGAGGAATTGCAGTGAACCAAATACATGCAATACTGAACTAGATATCTTGGAAAAAAGATTTCTACAAAGGGGGTATTCCAAGCAAACTATTGATGTAGCAAGAAATAAGATCAATCGGACATGTAGGACAAACCTGTTGAATAGGCATAGTACATCTCCAAAAAGTTCTCAGGGCGCAATGGTGAGTTTCTGTACGGAGTACAGTCAGAATAGCCAAAATATACATCGTATCATACAAAGGCATTGGAACATATTACAAACTGACAACACACTACCAAAATATTACCTAAAAGGCCGAGAATGATTCACATAAGGGGCAAAACACTTAGAAATTTTATATGTAAAAGCTACCTGCCCCCCTTAAGGGAAGGAACATCGACATGGTTACCAGGCAAAATCAATGGTTTTTATAAATGTGGTCATTGCAATATGTGTGATTTTGCAATGCATAAAACCTTTGAATTTAAGTATAATGGAAGTGGAACACACAAAATTACCACTTTCATAAACTGTAATACTAAATTCACTGTGTACATTTTGGAATGCAAATGTGGCCAGATATATGTGGGTAGTACAATCAGACCCTTGAAGGAAAGCATTCAGGAACACATTCGTGCCCTGAGAAACAATGATACAATGTCACCAGTGGTCCGACACAGGAATATCAAACATCCAGGTAGAGAAATTCCATCTATCAAATACATTGGAATTAGTCACACCCCTGGTAATCCTAGTGGGGGAAATAGAACATTGGAGTTAAGAAAAAATGAGGCGAAATGGATAATCAGATTAAGGACCATAGAAATGGGGATGAAAATTGATGATGAACTATATCATTTTTTGCAATTATGTATATATGGTTGTGGATCATAAGATATGCCTCTTTTTTACTACTAATATATCTTTTCCCAGGCTGGCAATACATTGGGATCAATGGCTTGCTGCGCCTGTATGTTCACATGTTTTACATTTACATATCATGGTGATGGTTGCCTTTCTTTGGACTGCACTGGCCATCCTTAGTTTTCCTACTACTATTTATTGCACTTTTTCTTGACGATTTGTATGTATTGGATAAGTATGCTAAGGTTTTCTTTCTTTCTTTCCTCTTTCCTCTCATTTAGGATCTCATCGGTTACACCATTCTGCCCATATTCTTAGGACAGTGGTAATACTCATATAAAAGAGTTTTAGATTGAATTTTATGTATCAAGTCTAAATAACTTAATATTCGGCGAGAGTTTCACTTTTTGGCCCAAATACATTTACAAAGAACTCGTCAGATGACTGATATGTACTAGTTAAGTTTTTGTTATAGGATGATAGACCTCGTTAGTAAGAGGACGGGTGATTTTAATATGGCCGCCATGTTCTCGACTCTTTAGTGGGCCTTTTTCTCTTTCGTTTACTCAAGAAGATTATGAATGTTGGCTTGAAATCGAGGGTCGGCAAAAAATGGTAAAATCCTAAAGCACATGTTGGACAAACATCAACTTTACATAAAAAACAAAAAGTTGTCCAAAATACAGAGGGACGACAGGGACTATGAAAATGATAGAGTCTATACATTTGCAAGACGATTTGACGATTTTGCTAATAAAGTATATGCTACCAATATACAGGGGCAGGTAGTACCAACAACCAATGGATCAGATTTCTCAATTACATCAGAGGAATTTGATACAACAAGTATATCAAGTGACAATTCCAATAGAGTATCCAATGAAGATCAGATGGCTTCCACTAGTTTTTTACGGGAAGCAAAAAGATACAGATTGGGCAACAAAAGCAATTTACACAATCAGCCACGTCCCAATCAAAGAAAAGAACCTACAGAGGAAAAAGGAGAGGGAGACAACAAGGGACAAACATGTTCGGGTGTGCAAACCAGAGCAGCCAGGAACAAAATCAAAAACAATTGACTTCGACAGGTTTGTCGACAGCAATTGACAATCATGATTGCAATGACATTTCTATTTTGAATCTATCGGACTGTATATTGACTGATGAACAAATAAAAGTATTATGCAAAGGATTAGGTTTCTGTGTGTCTAGTTTTTGTAATATGACACAAATACATATAGATTTGTTTAAATTTTGGCTTGAAATAGAGGGTCGGCTTTGGTTGATATGCCAACGCCAATTAGCTTTAAGAAGGCGGTTTTGTTTCCGTAATGAACAACCAGTTGTTAATACAACGAGGTAATACGCGACGCGGATGAGAGCATGCAGACGTTACGACGGTGTAGGTGAGTTTGAATGTAAGATGATTAGGTTCGGATAATACATATACCTTAAGAATATTTGGGTGTGTTCTTTAAACATCCCCATGAAATTGTGTTAATGTCGAACATTCATTTTTACATCGCTCACTCCATTTAGTACCAGCGATAATCCAACATATGATAACTATTAATGGCTTTACATTCCCATGGCCAATTATTTTGGACAACATACACGTGTGTTTTTTAACGTATTGTGACTTATCTATAGGGATTTATATTCATTATGTGGGGAATTAGGTCCCATGATTTCATATTGGCATAGGAATTTTTTTTAAATTGGAGTAGATAATACCAATGAGAAGGGCATAGGACATAAATGCCATTTCACTTCATGCTTGAGATATGAGCGAACATGTTGTTTTCCATCTATATGTAGGACCGGTTTTAAGCTGATGAACTAAAATGACATTACTAATAAAAATGGAAGTCGATTGCAGTTTTTTTGTACAATGAACAAGCTATGTGCGGACATTATTAAGGTCAGTGTGGGACCAGATCTATAATATAGTTCACATATATATATATATATGTTTTATAACCTGGTAGTTTATGATTTGGCTTTCCTCCTGTTTTTGTACTCAGAGATTTGGATATCATTTGGAGATTTAAGTGACAAATGGAAAGATTAAGGTATTTTCCCTCTGATTAATTTTGGGTGACATGAAGGTTTCTTTATTATACTTGAAAAATTGTGATTTACCATCACACTTGCATCGAATATTATCCCTATCACTTATATTCACTAAATTACTCTTGTATCAATCTTAAATACTGATATGGGATGTAGGTTCTCTGTGGCACGTTTTCTGTCTACTTTTCGACACATTCTTGGTGAGAGTTGACTAACTTCGTTTTTCTCTTTAGTTTTTGGAGTTATTATTGAATTTTGAGCTTTTGTAATTTTTAATTATTAATACAAAGTTTTGAATTGTGATTTATCAGCCTTGAAGAAGTCCAATGTATGGACGAAACACGTGTCGGCTGTTACATGTGGATTCAACAAATACCATCCGGTCTCATTGATTCAAAGCTCACTTCTGTGCTAGCTATTCGATAATGGACTTTCATTGTATCAATTTACATTATGTCTTTTACCATTTTTGGATTTCTATTGTAGTGGTTTAGTATTGTATGTTATATATCATTGTCAACAATTTAGAAATAAATATTTTCATTATATAAAATTAGGAGAACCTACATTTTTTAGGCTAATGACAATATATGAGTATATATGGATTGTGGACAGCTTATTAATCACATAGCTACTATTGACTTTACACTATTGATATTTTAGAAAAACTGTTGTGCTCCGCTAATAATTTTTTGTTTGGTTCATTTGTTACGGTCTTTTCTTTTTAGAAAAACCGGAAAGCACATCAGGGCAACGATGTGCATTAGTGTATGAGCACCACTTAATAGTATATATACTTAGGAAAACTAGGGAATGTGCATTGATACTGTTGTTTAGTGTTGCCAGGTTTGATTTTTCTTAAACCCACCAATATATTCTTACCTTGACTCACAAAAGTACAAAGTCCCTTCTTTATTCCACGAATTTGAGCCCTTTAAAAACTTCCAACCAGTGCCAATCCTATATCCATCTCACAGCCTTAAACAAAACAAATTAATTTATATAATTTTTAAAAATTCCATACCATCTTTATAACAATCACTACAATACACTAATGGTCTCAATATGTCATGAAACCTTCACTGCAATATCCATTTTATTCCATATCAGGCTATCATGTAACTCATTTCCATCTTTGTTATAAGCCCATAAACCCCCTAGACACTAATATAATCTATCCCAGGGACCTGGAACCCTATTCAATCCATGCACCATAGCCCTCTACAATCATAATATCTCAAAAGCCAGCCGGAGCGAAATCATACCTTTTACTTGGCAGCCTTTTTTTAATCAAATCCTTAATCAAACAACCAAAATGCGGTAAAACTTCCACATTTAAAAACTATTTCGTACGCGCACCAGGAGCATACACGCATCGTGTTAAACCAAGATATTTCAAAACTGTGGAATTTTTTCATACTGCATCTATAGCAAGAAAAAAAAAACATTATTATGTGCGCACATACATATGCGCCAGCACATACATTGTCCAGGGAATTGCGGGAGTCCTCAAAGTCAACAGCCATATATCACTAATATGTCTCAGACAGGCGCATGCGTGCCTTATGCTGAGCCAACAGTTTAAAGAATGTGGAAATATCCATCAACATCTTTCTTCTTTTTCCTATCTTCAAGGAAAAATCAATATCACAACTACAAGCACATCTGCGCTATAAAATCATGACTGCACAATAACAACATAAGGTCTTTCACTTACAGTGCCCTACATATTCCCACATTATAATAGCAGTGGTGCTCTCCATTCCCATCAATCATTATATTGTTTTACTCCAGCAACTCCGGCAACCTTTCAAATTCATAGACACCTCTATTAATTATACTCGTGCCATCCTGAATCATCCCTTATTACATCTATATATCTAAACAAATAATTCAATCAGTAGAAACACTCTCTAACGGAAAGATCATGATCTATCAAATTGTTTATAATCTGCATACCAGTACGAAGCACATTTGCCTAATCCAAGAGCTTTTTCCAATAAAGAAATATAAATTATACTCAGATAAAGACTTTTTGGGGCCAAAACAAACTCCCCTGGGGTCTTCTCAAACCGAATATTTCACATAATATGTTTTAACCATTCGTTAAACTGGCTGTTTGTCTTGCTATCTCCTCATATTCATTTAGGCCTTGTGAAACCGAATCCAAAGCATGGATCCATTTGCACTCCCTTAGGTTAAGATTGTCAGATAGATTCCCACCTCACCTATTCACCTTCATTTCTTCTAATACAAACCATCTCAACAATTCAACTGAATGATTCATTGTGGTAAAATGATCAACCAAAGGAGCCGTTGGGTTTTACATCGAATTTGGCTACAATGTTGCATAATCCGCACGTTCATTTCTGTTTTGTTTGTCCAACATATAATAGACCACATGGACATTTAATCACATAAATCACATTGTTGCTATTGCAATTTGTGTGTTCCTTCAATGTTACAGACAGATGTTTATATTTGAATATTTTTATTTGTAGGCATTGTACACACACCTTACATGACCCACATTTAAAATGTCCAACAATCTCTGGTAAATTCAACATAATTGTTATTGATGGTCTTATTGGTTCCGTCAAAAATGAGCTCACCACCCAATCTTTGATGTTCTTAGCCCTTTTAAAAGCATACATAGGGGGATCATTGACTTCATCTGCAATTAGATTCCAATGATGATTAATAATCTTTTTGATTTCTGTGCTTCTTGTACAGAAAGTGGTAACACATATCATCCTGTTACTATCATTATTAGTACGACTTTTCGGTTCAAGTAAAAATTCACGATGACAGAACCAAGCCCTTTTACGAGCCTTCCTCACCAACCCCCTAGGGTAGCCTTGCCTCTGTAATCGATTCATTAATTCTTCAGATTCCACAAAATATTCATCTTTACTAGAACAGTTCCTACGGAGATGAAGGGACTGTCCGTAAGGTAAATTATCTCTCAAATTCTGAGGATGATGACTCGTGTATTGTAAAAGAGAGTTCCTTTCGCTCTCCTTCAATGTAGTATACAAATGATGATCCTGTACTCTGATTGTTAAATCCCCAAAATTAATCGAAGAGCACTAAATTGTATAGTAAATTGTATATCCTCTGTTCTTGTATTTAACCATCTATGGAACTCCAACAACTCACTTTGAGTACCTGTCCAAATCACCAACACATCATCTATGTAATGTTTCCATAGGGTTATATGTGCAAAATATGGTAATGTTTCATCAAAAATGAAACGCATCTCAAAATTATTCATATACAAAATTGCTACATCTGGGGCAAAGGTTTCACCCATCGCTACTCCCTTCGTATGTACATAGTACTTCCCCTGGAATAGAAAAAGGTTTTTGTCATAGCTATCTCCAGTAATCTAACAGTAAAATCTGTAGGTACTTGAACGGGCTGTGTTCTGCCCTCCAATGTCTCTCTGATATCCTGTAGGGCATGACCCTTCAGGATATGAGTATATAAGGAAACAATATCCATTGTTACCAAAATTTGATTACCACCATCAAAGTGTATCCCTTCAATTAATTTTATCATATCCATTGAATCTCTCACATAAGCCACTGTTATTGGCACTAAAGGTTTTAGAAAAAAGTCAACATATTTACCGACCGGTTCAAGTATAGATCCACATCCTGATATAATTGGGCGACCCAGGGGTTTCATCAAGTTCTTATGTATTTTCGGAAGTGTATAGATCGTTGGAATATGAGAATTCTTCTTGTTCAAATATTCATATTCCAAATCCGACAAAAAAACAAACCGTTGCCCCTCATTAGTCACTTGTTTAATCAGGTCCCCTATTTCATTTGTTGGATCCCTCTCCAACTTTCTATAGCTCTCACGATTAGACAACTGCATCAAAATCTCATTCTTATAGTCACTCGTATTTTGTACCACTGTGTCTCTTCCCTTTTCTGCCATTTTAATCACTATCTCCTTGTTGGATCCTAAGGTGGGTAAAGCTGCCTTTTCTGTCTTTGTAATATTATATTTCACATATCTTCCTTTTGAGATCAGGTCCATAGCATCCCTCATTACTACCTGTTCAAATGTCAAGATTTTATGTGACATCAAATGTGCGGCGGAGTAAAAACTGAGGATACTCTGAAACCTGTCACTGAGCGCGGTGTTTTTAACATAGAATGTCTAAAGTAATACCTCAAGCTCACTTTTCAAAAAAGTTATGTAATTCCATTTTTAAATTGATAAAATTGGGTAGATTGGTCGGAACAAAGGATGAACCTCTTGCTATAAACTGTTCTTCAGATGGCGAGAGCTGATAAGATGATAAATTTATCACTGGACTAGACTGTCTCACCACCTGTAATGTTGTCTCTGTGTCTGTATTTCCCCATGTTCCTCCTGTTGGAAGCGCACCTGTCTTCTTCCCCTGTACTTTCCTCTCCCTCAGCCTGTTATGACCATAGGTAATATACAGTTCAATACCTCTACTAGTTCAACAATCCCTTCAATTGACCCTCTCTTCCAGCATGTTTTTGACCTCTGCTCTGACAACAATAGAAATCCTTCTCGTATGTGTCCCAGGTTTAACAGCTATCTGGTGAATATACTCTTGCAACTGATGTAGTTCCTACATGAAATCATTCTTTGCTACACAAAGTATATTATCAACAATCATCCACCAACATTACTTGGTTGGAGGCTCTTGGATTTATAACAATATGCTAATCGTGTTGATGCAAGTATAGGTTGACCTTCCTCTGCAACATACACTTTGTCTTGACCTTCTGTAGTCATGAACTTGTAGTCAAGTTCCCTGAAGTGCCAATTTCTTCCCTCAATACCCACCTGGAGTATATCATTAGGAAACAACTTTCATACAATGGTGTACATTGACCAAGAATCAACTTAACTTTAATTTTTCTATCTTCTACCTGAAAAGTAGCTTTTGGTCCACTCTTCCTCCCCTTTCCATTCCAACCCTGATGTAGAAACAAAATCTGACCCCGCCTAGCTTGTAGTCACCTTATTGCTTCATGACAGTTACCCTTAATTTGTTATTCTCTCTACACATACATTTGCTGTAGTCTCTGTGACCAAAGGTCCTGCAATACCTTTTAATGCAAAGAGCGACATTTACTTTTTTGCATGAAAACTGCTCCCACACCTATTACCCACTTCAATGAACTACTTATTCCCACCAATTTCCTATTTTTTTAAAAGCTTTTAAGAACTAATCTTGCAACACCTTGTTTCTCAATATTGTCCATTGATGTTACTTCATAATTATTGCACATAGTTTCTCTAGTACTAATTTCTCTGAAATAGACCTCTGACTCATATGGGGATTTTGGCTGCCCACAATCTCGTTTGTATTTTCCTACTTTTTCACCAAAGGAAATGGCCATTTAAGAGTTCTCCAGAAATGTTGCCAAATTGGTATTTTAGAGACAATTCATGTGAGCTTGCTACAGATTCCTTAATGGACTCCCCAGGAATTTGGGATTGAGGGTAACATTTATATCTTGTCATCACTACATTTATGCCCTTGGCAAACCTATGCTCCAGCCTAACTTCGGCTTCTTTGTAAGCAACTGGTATGTTTCTGCTATTGTGATCAAATGCTTAAGGTAAGAATTTAAAAACATGTTGCACTTCCTTGCCCAATATGCTCAACAAACATGCTTTTTTCCTCTAAGGTCTTAAATGTTGACTATCAATCGCTGCTAAGTAGTTATTAAACATACCAACCCAGTCCTTCCATTGTATGGTTCGGAGACCCTATTTTGCATGGAATGGAAGATGCACAATAATAGAAGATTTCATCGTGTAAATAAAGGATTCCATAAAATATTCACTGTTGTTATTGTAATCCCAAGTAAACCAAACCGCTGAAGTGAAAAAGAGAAGGGTCTTGTTAGTAAAGAAAGTCTCTACAGTTTTTGTCTTTACTTTTCATCTAGTACAAAGTCATGGGCGTCAATTCACCAAAATGCCAGGGGAAGTGACATCACACAACATTCCATGTTACTTGCACTCACACAGACATGCTTACACATACACACACATTCACTCATACGTACACTCACTCTCACCTAAACACACACTCACTTGCAAGCACACACCCAACATACATTTAAAAGTGTTTTTTACTTAACTCAGCTACTGAGGAGGTTAATATACCAGCTAACATATCAGCCTGTCTGTATCCAAGGAGATTCTGAAAAGAGCAGCAGCCTCTCACTTCCCTTCCCACAGGGGCTTGGGCTTGCTGATTGTCTCTCTGAGTCCCAGCCAACCTTACCCCTCCTCCCACAACGGTCCGGGCCCTTTAGGTTTGTGGGGGGAACCTCAAGACAGCCACCTCCATTTTGTGAGGCCAGGGTTTTCCCTGCACTCTAATCTAGCCCAGTGATCAAGGAATCCTAGGAGATATAGGTAAGGAGCCACAGCTTTTCTGGGAAATCTTATTATTTGTTTTAAAGTGCCTGTTTACTATAGACTCTCTGTGTTTCAGGCAGCTTGGACTTTTTAAAGTGTTGTTTTTTAGCCGTGTCTGTTTAAAATTTCCCTCCTAGTTTGTGGAAAAAGACTGCATATTCCCACCCTTCTTTTTCAGTGATAAAGCTACATACATCTCTGTGGCTAAGCAGAATGGGTTTAGGAGGCTGCTTAATCTGTTTCTGTGTTTTAAATTGTGTTCAGAAACTGTCTGCATCACCTGTTTTTGCCTTGAAAAAGCCAAATTTTCGAGTTCGCAACAAGCAGTACTTCAGTGTTTTTTACAATCTCTCCCTTACCTGGAAATAGACTCCGCTAGCTTGGAAGTGTGGATTCAGCCTGTCTGTTTCCAAGGAGATTCTAGAGCAGCAGCTCCCTCCTCCCTTCCCATAGGAGCTGGGGCTTGCTGATTGGCTCTCTGAGTCCCAGGCAACCTGAATCTCCTCCCACACCTGCCCTGGCCCTGGCCCTTTAAGTTTGGTGAGGGAGCCCCAAGACAGCCATCTACATTTTGTGAGCCCAGCTTTTTTCCTGCACCTTAATACAGCCCAGTGATCAAGGATTGCTAGGAGACCTAGGTAAGGAGCCCCAGACTTTTCTGGGAAATCTTATTATTTGTTTAAAAGGGTTTTCTGTTGTTACACGTGCCTGCTTACTGTAGACTCTCTGGTCCTGATTTATACTTTTTTTGCACCGCATTTGTGTCTTTTTTTACGCAAAAGCGGCACAAATTTACAAAATATAATGGTCAAAAATTGACGCAAATGCAGCGCAAAAAAAGTATAAATCAGGGCATCTGTGTTTCAGGCTGCTTGGCCTTATTAAAGTGCTGTTTTTAAGCCAGGACTGTTTGAAATTTCCCTCTTAGTTTGTGGCAAAAGACTACATAAATCCCCCCTTCTTTTTTTACGTAAAAAGGCTACATACACCTCAGTGGCTAACCAGAGTGTGTTTAAGAGACTGCTTAATCTGTTTCTGTGATTTAAATTGTGTTTAGAAACTGTCTGCATCACCTCTTTTTCCCTTGAAAAGGCCAAATTTCTGAGTGCACGACAAGCAGTATTTCATGGCTTCAGTTAACTTGGCCCTTATAGACATTTATTTTGGTTGTTGCATATGGTGTTGTGATAGCATGTCAGGGTTGGTCTTTCTATTGTCTTAGGGATTAGGGTTGGGGTTGTGATTGGTACTAGGGTTGAGATTCCTACTGGTTCCTGGTTTTAGGGTTGGGTTTGTGGTTGGTACTAGGGTTGAGATTTCTGTTGGTTGCTGGTTTTAGGGTTGAGTTTGTGATTGGTACTAGGGTTGAGATTCTTATTGGTTCCTGGTTTTTGGGTTGAGTTTGTGATTGGTACTAGGGTTTAAGGGTTGTGTTTGTGATTGGTACTAGGGTTGAGATTCCTATTGGTTCCTGATTTTAGGGTGTGGTTTTTGATTAGTGCTAGGGTTGAGATTCCGATTGGTTCCTGGTTTTAGGGTTGTGTTTGTGATTGGTACTATGGTTGAGATTCCTATTGGCTTCTGGTTTTAGGGTTGAGGTTGTGATTGGTTGTCAGGATTAGGAGTGTGATTGGTGAAAAGGTTTGTGTCTCCCATTGGTTGTGAGATTTAGGTTTACAAATCTGATTGGTTAGGACTTGGTTTCTATTGGCCAGTAGGGCTATTTAAGTATAGGGCTCAGGGCGTCTCCGTCCAGGCGTTGTGGCTAAAGGCAGAGAGGACAAGGGCATTTGCCTATTTGGGCCTGTTCAGGACTGGTCGGGCCTACAGCCAGAATGGCTGACCAATTCACCACTGACCAGAATGGACCTAGCTTTTGTTCATCAAAGCCCTTCCATCTACAGAAGAAGAGTGAGAGCGCCACAATGGTACTTAGTTCAAACGGATTTTATGACATGATACAGAAAAACACGGTCTACAGTTTCGAACGTAGTAAGACTTATATAACAATTTATAGCTTAACACACCGTACTGTACATAGTACATAATAGCACATCAGAAACTAAGTTCAATCTATTGGTTCACACAGCCTTGACACATATGTCGCTTGCTGTAAAGGCAACACATCTTAACCTACATCCCCGTATTTCAAAAAGACTTCATACGAGTCTGGATAAAGGAAATCCTTCTCAATTAACATGCCACACACTCCCTGTCCTTAAAAGCACATTACCTCATCGTTGGCAGGGATCCTCTACTCCAAGGCTCACATCGGCACTAGTAAACATTTTTTTGGAGGGAAAGCCTTCCGTTTTAAAAGCAGGCATCTCGTCCAAAATGAAAGCAGAGTGCCGCAAGACGATGCGTATTATCGCAAGATCTCGCTAACTCGGGGGAAAGGGAGGAAAGAAAAGATAAGAGAACCCTGTCGGCCATGTTGGAGAGATAAAATCACTACAACATGGACACCAAGAGCTTACAAATACCTGAAAGCCCTGCATTTTTCAATCACCTCGCACAACAGTAATCTATTCTACCATAACGTGACATCCTTTATCTGTTTTTAGAAGCACATTACCTCATCATGGCCGAACTTCTTCTGTTTATAATTAACAATAACAATAACAGCGGTTCTTGAAATCACCTTGTCCTAATAGAAAATCGAGTACCGAAAGGTATCACAGGATCTCGCTGTATTAGGAGAAAGAGTCAGCAGGCGGCCGTGTTAGAATGGTCTAGTTGTACCAAGTAAAAAACTTGGGGAAAAAAAGATTACAGTTCCCCAATCTCACAAAACTAAAAAGAATTAAAACAACTTAACAGCACAGACCATTTCTATCAAACTATATACATATCAAAATATTCCAATCAAAAGCTATCCACTCCAATATCTAGTCAGTGTAAAAACTTCAATCTCCATCCACCATACAGAGGAAAAAAACAAAAGAGAAAAGGTCACAACTTCTTGGTTCCCCCAGAAGACATGCTACAATCCAAAAATTAACAAATGGACAAAAAGGTGGAATTCAAACCAGGGCATTTTCCCAGGGAATATACTAATTTAATCCATTGTCATGTGTTCCCAGGGTAAAGATCCCAAAAAAGTTCACGTTTTTTTCTGATTTTCACTTCCTCCTCACCCTGGACATTTTGATTTTTTCCAGGACTGTCCAGAAGAGGTCATCCAAATTGTGTTTCTCATTCAACCACTGCTGTACAAGTGGAGCTCCCTCCCTCTTGTTTCGAATATTGGACAAATGTTCTGAGACCCTAACTCTGATCTCACGTCCAGTCTCACCAAGATACCCGGCCGGGCAGGGGCAGGTTATCAAATATATTCAGTTTGACATTTTACAGTTTGTCATATCCATCAACTTAAACTTCTTTTGATTCCAAACAAGAGAATCATTGACAATTGCTCTTGCACATGCTTTGCATGTCTCACACTTGTGGTTGCCTTTAACTGGAACTGATCCAGTGATGGGCTTTTGACAAAAATCTTTATCCCGTGGCAGAGCTGCCTTAACTAGTTTGTTACGGATATTCTAATTTTTCTTAAAAGCCAACAGAGGTCTTTTTAAAGGTGCTATAGTTTGATCACAGTTCAAAATTTGCCAATTGTTATTTATCATTTTTCTGATTTTATCATTTATGTTGGAATGTTGAATGACACAGACTATTTGAGATTTTTAACCTTTCGTATTTTGTTGAAACATACTTTCTCTGTTGAAATACTTCGCTCTTTTGCAGGATTCCCTGACCAGTCTCTTAGGATAGCCTCTTAACAAGAGTTTTTTCTGAAGTACATTCGCATTTAGATCGTATTCACTAAGTTTCGTACAATTTCTACGGATCCGTAGAAATTGACTAAAAGGAACACCCTGTTTTTGGCTCCTGGGATGATAGCTGTCAAAATGCAGAATACTATTTTGTGCCGTGGGTTTAGTATACAAGGATACTTCTAACTGAAGATTATGGCTCTTTATCCAAGTGTCAAGGAACTCAATTTTATCCTTACTTCTGTGAACGGAAAATTTGAGATTCCTGTCACACAAGTTAATCCATTCACAAAATTCGTCCAGTTGTTCTTCTTGTCCTGAGCAGATGAAAAAAATACCATCGATATACCTGGACCACAACCTAATGTTTTCATAGAAGGGAGCGATTTCATTATAAATGTGGGTCTGTTCAAAAGCCCCCACATAGATGTTCGCTACACTTGGAGCACAAGCTGCACCCATGCTAACTCCCTTCTTTTGCTGATATATCTTACCATCAAATTCAAAGAAATTACCTTCCAAAACTATTTTTACACAATCTAACACAAGTCGCAGGTGGTCCATCATACCTTCCGTTTCGAAAAGTTGGGAAACCACCTGCCAAGCTTCTTGTTGCGGGATATTAGTATACAGGGCTTCTATGTCCATAGTCACCAAAATTTCAGTAGCAGAATTAAAACTAACCCCTTCTAGTTTAGAGATAATGGGGGTTATTACAACTTTGGAGGAGGTGTTAATCCGTCCCAAAAGTGACGGTAAAGTGACGGATATACCACCAGCCGTATTACAAGTCCATTCTATCCTATGGAACTCGTAATACGGCTGTTGGTATATCCGTCACTTTACCGTCACTTTTGGGATGGATTAACACCTCTTCTAAAGTTGCAATAACCCCCAATGTGTCCTGTGTCTTATATATATGCAGGCAACTGAATAACCCTCTGGTTCAAATATTTTTCCACAAACTTAGATATTGGTTCAGTAACCGACCCTACAGTGGACACTATAGGGCGAAAAGTGGTTCCACCTATGTTTTGTGTATTTTTGGTAAGCCATATAAGATGGGAACTCTAGTAGTGGGGGGATTCAGAAATCGGTATTCTTTGTCATAGATCAGGCCTTCGTTGTATGCTTTTAGACTTACTTCCTGAATTGCCTGTTTAACATTAGTTTGCCAATTATTATTGGCTTTACTATAATGTTCTGAAACTCCCAACATAAGATTGACTTTCTGCTTATATTGATCTGTTTTTAACAGCAAGATACCTCCTCCCTTATCACAAGGTTTACTAATAATGCTCTTGTTTTTCTGTAACTTATCAAGAGCCTGTTGTTCTGAATAGAATAGAAAGCTTTATTTGGTCAATTGACCATCAAAGCAGCACAATACAATAAATAATCACAATTGAATACCATTGTCTATAATCAATATAAAACGTTCATACATATAAATGAATAAACTCAAGATACACCTAAAGATTCCATCTAAAACATCTTCAGAAAACCTTGATTTTTAAAATACAACGACGTATATATGCCACACAGATACTAAAAACTTGCTAACTGCAATAATCAAATCATGTGAACTGTGGCTTTTTAAAATCCTTAGTGCAGAGCCACAGCTGTTCAATCCCATGTCTCGACAAATTTTACGAATCTATCTTGATCGTGGGGAAAAATATGCGGGACGAAAAAAACATAAAATGAGCAACAGTTTCTGAGTCACTTCCACATACAGGACATGTATCAGGAATAGTGGATGGCCCCCAGGTACTAGTTAAAGACTGTAATGGTAGAGTTCCAAACCGAATCCTTGTGTACAAACTCTTACCCTGCAGATCTGGTACAATATCTAGGTATGGTTCATATTGCGGGAGCCATTTAAAATCGATATAGAGATTTGTCAAGCGACCATGTGATTTGCTGATTATGTAATTGTCACTTACATAAGACCAGTAAACTGATTTAAAAACATTTTTGTGACGTCTCTCTAAATTGTTAGGATTTTCCCAATAATCACCCAATCCCAGCACACGGAACCAATGGGACACGTGTCTGATTCATGGAATTGTGGTAACCTTTTGGCTTTTTAGCAAATCAAGTAGTGAAACCTTATATATTTCCAACTCAGGAGTAGTCCATATCCTTATCCAGTATAGAAGATGTCTTAAAACAACTATATTGGCTACTCGATTTAACCCCAAATCGAAAAAAAGAGGAATCAAGGGTGTTCTACGGGGACATGCAATTAAATCCCTCGCAAAATTGTTTTCAACCACTGATATCTTGCTGCAATTACTGTATCCCCAAACTTCCGCCCAATATAAGGCAGCTCCCTGCGCTTTAGCTATGTAGATATTAATCGCAGGGGATACTGCCTTTGTTATAGAGCTTCGATAGAAGCGCAGTATGGGCGCAGCTCTGTATTGTAACAGCCCGCACTCTTTGTAATCTGGTTTTGCCAGGATAATTTACTGGTTAGCCTGACACCCAAGTAATCTATGGAACTAACCTTATTCAAGGGGAGTCCATCAATATTGATGGTACATCTTTTACTAAGGCCAGAACAAAGCACCATCAATTTTGTTTTGCTGATGTTTACCTCCAACCCATATTCACTACAAAATAGCTTAAATCTATCAACTAATATTTGCAACCCCCTTGGTGTTTTAGAAATGAGAAGTGAGTCATCTGCAAAAAGGAGAATAGGGATCTTTTGTCCATTCAATGATGGGGCATCATTCTGGCATGTGATTAAATCCTTTACCACCTCATTAATAAAAAGGGTAAATAATAGAGGGGCCAACACACAACCTTGGCAAACTCCCCTTTCAACAGGGATTTTTTCGGTCAACTCACCTTGCTTGCCCCATCTCACTTGTGCGTAGGTGTTTTCATGTAGTCGCTTTAGCAAAAGAAGTATGTCGGCTGGGACCCTCAGTCTATTTAACACTTCCCAAACTTTAGCTCTGGGGACCAGGTCAAAGGCAGATCGTAAATCTACAAATGCTACATATAAAGGCTGTTTTAGAAGAGCAACATATTTCCAATACAAAATGGCCAGCCTAAATACCTGGTCCACTGTGCTTGTTTTTAGGTGAAAACCTGCCTAAAGTGGAGAGAGTACCTGGTGGTCTTCAACCCAGCCGGTTAGCCTCTGGAGAAGTTGTATAGCAAAAATCTTTTGCAGATTGTCAATGAGGCTAATCTGTCTGTAGTTTATGGGAAGATTAACGTTACCTTTTTTTTAATAAATTGGTATGATTTCAGCCCCCTTCCATGTGTCAGGGATTGGCTCCCCTGTAGCTATACGATTTGAGATAGCATTTATATACCAGGACCATATCTTGGGTTCTGATTTATAAAGATCTCCTGGGAGCTTGTCCGGCCCGGGGGCTTTGCCGGGTTTTAGAGTATTAATAGCATCAAGAGTTTCGTTAATGGAAAAAAAGATGCAGTCATCCGCGGTATGGGCACCTCCCTCTGGTGTAGGCAGACTAGGATATAAATTTATTCTCACTGCCTGAGGGTAATCTTCGTCATATACCGTCAGATCTGCAGGGAGAGCGTAAAGGCTGGAAAAGTGCTCCACCCAGCTTTCTGGTTGTATATGGTTATCTGGGGAGTTCTTGTCACCATTTTGTCTTTTGGTCAAAGGTTCCCAAAAGTACTTGTTATCATTAGATCTTGTGGCTTGTAACAATTCCTGCCACAGATGGTCCTCCCACAGTCTTTTTGCTTGCGCTATAGTGTCTTTGTATAAGCGTCTAGCTTGTTGGACCTCCTCCTGTTGGCCTAAAATAACCGCTGCTCTTAATCCGGACTTTACCCTTGAGCAACTCTCGTCGAACCATCCCTTACCGACTACATTGCTTCCACTATGCCTAAGGCCACCCCTTTTGCAATAAAAAAAACTCTGCAATTGATCGGCCAAGCATACGTGAATGTTGAGAATTGGAATGTTAACAACAGCCTGATCCTCATACGCCGACAGGTTGTCTAAAAAAACTTGATAGATCCCTTTTAACAAGTGTGGGTTGGACATCACTTTAGGCCAGGCAACCTTTGTGAATTTGTTGTTCCAGCGTAGTAATGGAACCGCTGTATGTAAATTATTAGATGTCCTCCTAAACATCTTCCCAGACAATGTGAGGAGCAATGGTAAGTGATCACTCTCTGATCTCACTTCCACTCTCATGTCCTTCAAGTGAGGCCACAACCTAACATCCACAAGAAAATAATCAATGGTGCTTGTAGACATACCCCATTTAAAAGTCAATGCAATATTTGGATCCGAAAATGTTCTACCATTACAAGCCCTCAGTCCAAACTTTAGGCATAAGGTGGCCAATTGTGTGACCACTCGAGAACATATGGCAGACCGGGTACTAGTTAGCTGTGGTATCCCCCATAACTCATCTTCGTCGTCCGTTAGACCACTAAGCAGGGGGGAGGGTTCAAAGGTACAATTCATATCGCTGGTAATAATTAAAAAGTGGACGGTTTAAGACTGTCCAAAAAATTGGACAATATGACCAGTGTCTGGGACTCAGTGCCTTGTGGAACTGAACGAATATACACGTTAACAATAACAATTGTAATTTCCTGTTTAAACGTAATTTGTACACTGATTAGGTCGACTGAACCAATGTCCACTATTAAAAAATCACATTGCAATCTCACATTTAGAAGTTACAGCAACCCGCCTTTAGCACGACCCCGTCCATTCTCAGAAGGTAGGGCAGGAACACAAAATGAATGGAATCCATCTAAATTATTAGGACCCTCAACCCAGGTTTCCTGGAACAGGCAGATGTCCATATCTTTGATATAAGCAACCCATTCGGGATCTATCAGTTTCTTTTCTAAACCAGCTATATTCCATGTCAGTAAGGATAATAGACTTTTTGCTGAGTCATTTCCAGGTGGCAAACTACCTAAATCCCTCATGGCCATATCGTTTTCATGACTACCCGACAGCGACACCCTGCCATTCTCCTGGGTTTGTAAATCCTCTGGGCTAAACTCCGTGCAAACTGGTGAATTAGTATCCAGTCACAGAATATCAGGCAACTGGCAAGTATTGATAAGTACCTTTGATGTGGCATCACCCCGGGGGAAAATTGGACCTCCTGAGCCTATATCCTGACAGGCATCAAGTGGGTTCAGTGTAAGCCTTATCCCCCCCAACTCAATGCTCCATTCGAACGTGTACGGGTATCAAAATCCATAAGTTGGGTCACCAGAATCTTGTCTACAAGCTGAACAGAAATTATATCAAAATTAGTGTCTGGGTTACTGCTTCTCACTGCTGCTAGAATATCTGAATGAATGACAGAGAGGCAATATCGTCAAGAGCGTAACCAATGTATTACCTTATTGATTAAGGAATCATGGTTCTCGGCTAAGCCTGGTGGCAATTTTGGAACATCAGCCAAATGGATAACATTATCTCAACCCTTTCTTCAAAACCGATTCCATGTCTGGATCAAGATAAAAGGAAGAGAGGTTAAACACTGGGATGGGATCTAGTCCCTCCCATACTGTTGTCTCCTTGTCTGCAAGAAATGTGTGGAATTGTCTGCATTGTAAAATCTGTCTCTCTGTTGGCTTCTGAACCTGGTACGTTGGGATCCTCTTTGGGACAAAAAACGGTTAGACTGGTTGAATCCTTCATTGTACACACTCCTAGTGCCGGACTGCTCTGGGCGATCAACGACACCTTCTCCATCAGATTCGGATGTGTCAGAGAAAGTAACAATCTTTTTACAAGTCCAAAATATCCGATCTGAATACTGACCTGTCTGATTATAAATCTACTAATATTTATCCAACAAATAGGGATGAGCTTTTTCTTGAGTAAACCATCTGATGTCTTTTCGGAATTTATCTGTTTTTCTTTTAATAAGATAAGCATCAAAATAATCCAATTCCTGATTCACCATTTCTAACTGTTTTTAGCTTCCTGTACAGAATCTTGAGTTTTTAACTCATCTTCCAATGTCTGAATTTCTGTAGTTAATATTTCAATAAGTTCCCTTGCATTTTCTACAATAAGCATCATCCAATCATGGGAACACCTATTCGATATTAACGATCATTTCTCTAAAAATTTCCGTATTTCTGTAAACAACCCTGGTATATTTCTCACCCTTAAAACTGCTGGTATTACTCCTGCCCTCAATACTCCAGCATGAAATCAGCATGCAATTCTGTCTGTCTAGCCTTCTTTTTAAGCTCAACAAGTTTGAACCAACCCTCTTTGGGTTGATTATAGTTTGGACTGGACCCGGTACCTGTTCTGGGTTGTCCCAACAGTCTAGTTAAGTCCTCTTCATTAAAGCCAAAAGTTTTTATACTGCCCATATTTGGATGGGGAACTAGAGTCAATCACGCACTCATCTAACTCACACTCACAAGAATGCAAAAATCACCAAACAAAAATAAATACAAAGAAAACGCGAATAAAAACAAAAAACAAAAAACCCTGTGTTCAGCGGATCTCAAGAGAAGAACTTCTTAATCAATATAGATAAACTCCAACATACACCATCAGTCATAAGAGTAAAGCCCTCTCGACAAAGTGTTGTATCAGAATGGAATGAACTATTGAGGGTATGATCAGTAGCCCATGCAGGGAGATATACTTGAGTACAAGCAGGAAGAAAATGAGCTACAACCAATATTCAACATTGTCAAAAACTTCAGAACACAATTTTTTTTATAACAATAAATTTAAAAATGATATTTATTAAATGTGTATGTACAAAAAAGCAAAAATATCTTAACTATATAGATATACACATATGACACAGGGAAGTTAACAAATGTAAGCCTAAATCATACAGAAAATATTAAAAAACAGTTCAATACAATGAATACAAATACACAGATGACTCACAAAGACAGAGGGCCACTCAAGACAAGACAACACAATAGTGATACCACAAACAATCAACATATAAAACTATAAATCCTCAAAAATATATTTAATTACAATTGAATGTAAGCATTTCCTCAATCGGCGATAGCCATAACGCAATTCAAAATAACCTAATTCTGTTATTTCAATCACAATTGTCACTCAGTCTTGTCTAATAATCACCAAAGTATAATTTCAATACACCAACAACAGCAGGAACCAAGCCTACGCGCGTTTCGGCGGTAATCCTCTCATCTAGGGGGCCGCCTTCATCAGGGCAGTTCCTTCAGAATTTTATAATACAAAGAACCGCAGGCTTCATCAATTTTAAAATCCTTCCCAAACATCAATTACCTGATAAAGAAGTTGCAAAAATGGATAAATACGTTAATTCAATAAATATACACTCTTGAGATACGGTGAACTACCAGTGCCAGCACCCGTGTAACTGTTTTCACCAAGAATAAAAGTGAAAGTTGGGAATGAAAATATGAATAAGTAAAAAAGAGTGCTCAAAGGAACAGTACAAACACCCACCAAGTGACGAAAAGATCACAACATACACTTCACAAAAAATATATATACCTGCAACCAGGGCGAGGATGTAGGTGAAATCCAAAAGAAGTTGGAAAACATCAACTTTCTGGTTCCAAAAATGGTTCACAGATACTCCTTGCAAAAGGAAAGAAAAACCAAATGCCTGGGAATACCGGTCTCCGTTTCGGAACATTCAATAAACACAGTCCAACCATCACTTTGTTATAAGAGATGTATAATAAAACATAATCATACCGATATAAACAATAGCTTTCTGCTTCAACAAAGGTGGTAGGTTTTGCAACAAGGTTTATGCCAGGGCATCTTCTCCATAGCTTTTGTTCATCAAAGCCCTTCCATCTACAGAAGAAGAGTGAGAGCGCCACAATGGTACTTAGTTCAAACGGATTTTATGACATGATACATAAAAACGCGGTCTACAGTTTTGAACGTAGTACGACTTATATAACAATTTATAGCTTAACACACCGTACTGTACATATTACATAATAGCACATCAGAAACTAAGTTCAATCTATTGGTTCACACAGCCTTGACACATATGTCGCTTGCTGTAAAGGCAACACATCTTAACCAACATCCCCGTATTTCAAAAAGACTTCATAAGAGTCTGGATAAAGGAAATCCTTCTCAATTATGATAGATAGATAGATACAGTCTCAAACCTTATTACATTGTACTCAAACCTATGCATTCTTGAGGACCTAAATATTTGGTTTGACAAACCCAATATGCCCCATCCAAAAGCTATCACCACTGACCTTGTTGCATTGAACCTACATCAGATTGTACACAATCCCACTCACATCGCTGGACACATCCTAGATATAATTTTTGCTAAGCCTGAACAAGTTACCGTTCACAGCATCACACCAAGCACATTGTCAGACCCCCATTTGACTACCATTTGATAACTTCCCGACCGGAAACACCACAAATCAACACACCCCACAATTACTTACATACATGCACCTATCGACCATGGAGCAAACTCAATTTTGAAGACTTAGAAACACAACTAACAGCCAACACAGATCTAGATACAATTAATTTTGCTCCAAAACTTTATCGGTGGCTACAGGAAGCTTTTGATATCCTAATACCACTCAGAAAAATTAAACAGGGCAAAAGAAAACCAATACCTTGGAGAAACACAGAACATAAAAAGATAAAGCAACAAATCTGAAGGTTGCAGCGGACCTGGCTCAAAACAAACAACATTCAAGACAAACTGCAGCTACACAAACTTAACAGAAATACAAATCATCAATCAAAAATACAAAAAGGTGCTACTCAGACAGAATTCTAAATGCTAAATCTGCAACCAATTTTTTTAAATAAAATTCTCAATGAATTTCAAAAACCTAAATGCATGGAAGGAAGTTATCCCACTACTCAAGATTTCACAAACAAACAAACTGGCAACTCATTACACAACCAAGGTAGACTCATTGGACTCCTATTTAAAACAGAAGAAAACCATCAGCACCAACACCTTTCCTCCTAAAATCCCGTCTAAGAATAAACCAACCCAGCCTCTACAGTCCTTCAAACAAATCTCACTAGGTGAATTTAGGCATTTGGTCAAAGCCAGCAGGCCTTCCGGTTGCTCTTCAGACCCTTGTCCACCACACATCTACAAGAACAATTTTATCTACTTCTGCGGCCACACCTGTAGGAAGAATCATCAACAACTCGTTAACTACAGGAACTTTTCCTGAAGACCTGAAAAAGGCATACATATGTCTGTTACTAAAGAAAATAAACCTAGGCCCACAGGACCCCAACAAATACAGACCAATCACTAATGGACCTTTCCTGGGCAAACTGATGGAAAGAGCAGCATTCGCCCAGATGTCACAATTTCATACTTTCAGACCACCAAACTGGATTCCGCCCAGGAAGAGGCACTGAATCAGCACTCATAGCAATCTGGGATGATCTTAAAAACACAGTTGACCGCAATGGATTTGCTGCACTACTTCTCTTGGACTTTTGGACCTCTCGGCTGCCTTTGATATGGTTGACCATGAGACCCTAATTCAAAGACTTCACGAAGCCGGCATATAAGGAACTGCTCTCAACTTGATTGTATTTTGGATTGTATCCTACCTTAAAAACAGAACGAATATTATCTATTCTCCCCACTTCTGGTCCAAACCATAATGCAAAGTAACAATCCCACATCTTCTCTGCCTTGGTAACACTACACTGGTTACCCGTTGCCAGAAGATCCACCTTCAAGCTGTTTTTTATCACCCACAAAGCTATACATGGAACATGACCGCTTTTTATCAGAAACAAAATAACCAAATACATTCACCAAAGAAACCTCCTCTCAAGATTGGCACCCCGCCTTAGAACACCACCATATAAGAAAAAGACTATAGGTGGTACATCCTTCTCCGTTCAAGCAGCCAAACTATGGAATTCATTACCCCAAATATAAGATCCATGGATAACTATCTTGTCTTCAGAAGCCTACTCAAGAGTTGGCTCTTTCCTTCATAACCACTATATTCAAACAGCAATGTACTGCATATGCCTGTGTTGATAAATATTCTTAATCTGATTATGCATATATATTATAGTTATGCATACTCGTGGTTAGGTATCTATATATATGTAGATATGTATGTATATATGTATATATGTGCATATGTGTGTGTATGCACGTGTGTATGTATGTGTGTGTGTGTGTATATATACATATATATGTGTATGCTATTCTATGCTTAACATGTTCATAGGTCATTGCATAGCTCCTTGACAAGTTGTTATATTAGATACTCATGAATCCCTCCTCTTGTTTTCATATCACACTGATCAAATGTTTTATTATCATAAGCATTTCACTATTCAAAAAAATTAGGAAAGATAAATAAATGTTAGAAGAGTACACTTATTAATTAACTTCAAATATTACAAATCTTGAAAGTCTGTGTTTATACAATTCTACTTTTCTTCTTGTGTTATTATACCCATTATTATATTCCTCGACCATATATTTCCCTTATTATGTATTTCTATATATATATGTATTCATTACTGTAGTACTACTGTACTAGAGAAACATTAAATAAAAATAAATAAAATAGAATCTATAAATAAAATTCAAATTATAAATAAGTAAATTACAGTAAAATAATAATAATGAATAAATAATGATCAAAAAATGTATATATACATAAATAAAATTATACATAAATAAAAATAATATAAATTTACTCTCTTGTAAGCTTCACTTTGTCTACCCATCACCATGTCATGTCTCTATCAATCTTCCCTCCATCCCCACTCTGACTCATCCCAAAATCATTCTACTACTTTCATCTCCAAAATAACCCTGCCTAAGCTCTTCCCTCCTCTTCTACATCTAGCTCACCCAAACGTCAGTCTACTACCATGATCTCCCAAACAACCCTACTAAATTCTCCCTCATTTTTCTCACCTTTGACTTATCCAAAACCTCTCCTGCTTCTATGATCTCCCTACCGCTTTCCACAGACTCTTCCCTCCTCCATCTCTCCTTTACTCATCCCAATCCTCATCCTATTACTATAAACTCACAATTAACACTTCTGGATTCTTCCCTCCTCTATCCCTCTATTACTCTAGTCAATCCAACTCTCAAATCCTCTGCTCAAATTAACTCATAATAATACTAAAACTGTACTCATATTTCCCTATACTAATCCACCACTAATTCCTCTTGGGTTCCGGAGTAGCGTGCTATTCGCCGAAAAGCACTTCAATGCCTCGTTTGGGGTTGTAAGTGCTATATAAATATTATAACAATACAATACAATACAACTGTATTCCATTTTATATTACACTAATAGTGAATAATATATTATTAACTATTACTGTAATCGAAATTGATTCAAATAAAAGAAGTGGGGCCCCAAGCAACAAGCTGCCCCTGTTTTCCTGGCAGTGGTTTTGCGACCTCTCTGGCCAGGGGTAGCAGAGGCAATGCCAGGGGTTGCAAGGGTCAAGTTGGGGGTCGCAGCTGCGACTCCTAAATGATGTCTATGTACAAGGTACTTCCCATTAACATGCAAATTATGTCACTTGGAGACCCAGGGAAAGGCAAGCAGGGCCTGAAAACACAGAGCGATGAGAGGAAGGTAAAACAATGAGTCTTTAATTTTTTGTGTACTCCCATGAAACCACTATAAAGACAAGGAAAACTGTTATAGCTGTGGCTCCATGTATGGCCACACGTTATATTTGGAGAGGGTGTCATGCTCTAATTTTCTGTACGTTTGTCCGAGCTCGAGAGTGCTTCTCTCTCTAATAATGGAGTTTGCAGCCTCGGTGTACTTTTGCTCAATGCGGACACCCAACAGAAAATAAACAGTGGGGCTGAACACTGCTAAATCTGAATATCAGTCACAGCAAGGTAAGCACCAGAATTGTACTAACATGATAGGAAATGTCTTGGTCCCACAGAAGGAGCATGCCAATTAGAAGATGGTTGCTTTGATTCCACTCAACCTGGATTACAGTCTGTTGGAGGGAGTAAATATTCTGGAAAATGGAAATCGATAATGGGCACACTGCAGAATTAGTACCTTGCAGGTGCAGTTCACACATCAGTACTTATCTAAAGATGGTAGAGAGAAATGTCTCCAAAACGGTTTTTGAATAACCTGGCAGGCTGAGGCACCAAGATGAATAACTCTAGTTAAGAGTTGAATGTAAGTTTGTTAGTAGCAGCCTGCCTGAGTGTGATACAGTCCAGTCAGCCATGAAACAATTGACATAGACTAGTTCCTTCAGATAAAAACGATAGAACACTGTTAAGTGAGGGGATTCTACAACATGCCTGAGAAGAATAATGCCTGTCTCCCAGGCTGTGCTGTAGAGAATCTAGAAAACATCTCCTTTGCTGAACACAACCATACCTCTACTAGAAGCTTAAAATCCTGTTGAGGTGAATGTAGTGTCTTGCATGAGTTAGAACGTATATTTTCTGACTCTCAAGCACTCTGTATCAGTGTGACGTAATCTCTATAATAGAATAGAATGAAAGCTTGGTTTAAAATGTTGGAGTTCACAGGTACACTGAGAGAAATAAAGATGTGTGATTTACAGCTCCATGTGTGGCCTAGTTATTCAGCGGGTACCAGGCTGAGAAAGACGCTAGAGTGAATACGCCTTTTCATAGAAATAACTTCAATTTTTATGAAAGAAACAATAACATTTAGGATCAGATTCATAAACTGGCAGATGGCCCAATCCCACTCCATGGTGATGGAGTTAATTACTACATCACCCTGGCGTAAGTACCGTACACCAGATTCAGAAATCATTGCTAAACAGGTAGTAATTTCTTAAAAGATTTACAGGAACTATTGTGATAGAGATTCTGGTCAATGCTTTTGATGAGAGAGTGCTCTCCCATGGCGAGTAGAGCATTTAGCAGCTTTAATGCCCTTTATCGCCTGGTGGTGTCAGGCAGTGAAAACTGACTTCCAATACCGCCCATCTAAATTAGGTGGGCCTAATTGGAGGTCTGTCTCCATCAGCCTTTACCCCACAGAGCAGTCGGAAGGATTTAATCGTGACAGAGATGTAGTAGTCTCTGCCATGATTAAATGATGATTAAACCAAAGGTCTGCCCTTATCTAAATTCAGAGTGCAGACCATTGCGACAGAGAATGCATACCACCAGCATATAAATTAGGTCCTTAGATAGTAACTGAAAGTCATAGCTAGCATTATTATGAATCAAATGTTCCAGTTTGTTTCATTATGACTAAAGGTTTCCCTGCAACCCCAAAATTCTTTGAGCACCCCTTACAATCTTGAGGCTGGATCCAATGGTCATTTAAGCCCTGCAAGTAGAAGACGCTAGGACAATACCTAGACATCATTGGTTTTTGAATGCTTAGCTGAATGTAACCTAAAATGAGAACTGACCATTGCTCTTCACAACAGTAGCGTGGCAGAGAAATATACGATATAAGCTTAATAAATAAATCCATGGGGTGTGTGACCATGGTAGCAGCTCAGACGTGTGATCCTGGCCCTCAGTATCTGAGGTAGTAAATAAAGCTATCAGGCAAGATTATGAACAATTTGCAAATCGCAAATCAGTTGCAAATATGTTAGCAACAGAAAAAAGTGATATTTGATATGCACGAACATCATTCACTAATTTGCGATACAAATGATTTGCGACTCACTATTTTTTGTGACCGATATTTGTGAGTTTCAAATACTGATTCAGAATTTGTGACTTACAAACCATATGTTCGAAGCAGTCTCAATTAGCGACTAGTCACAAAAATGCCCGCCTGTTAAGGCACCCTCAGTCTCCTTTGAGCCTTGTTTTGTTCAATCTGGAACCAAAAAGGTCTACGCTCCTGAAGACAATCAGTAATTACCTGTCTCTGCTTGGCAGACCCACAGCTCATATGCTGGACCACAAAATAGCTACAGGGGGTGGAAAACAAGCTAATGAAAGTGGTTAGCCACACTGATAAAAGACGTCTAGCCTAGTGGAATGTCTTGAATTGCCCTAAGCATGACTCTTGGGGCTCAACTGTTCATGAATTCTGCTTAAAAACATTGCTCTAACTGGCTGCTATGAACTGCACTATGCACTTTGACTGGCACTTCTTTCATACATTAGCCACTGTAACAGCCCCTTGACTCCAAGCACTGTTCACTTTCTGGGCTAAATTGTTCTTGAATCTTAACCTAAGACATCCACTCTAACGGGCTGCTAAGAACTTCACTATTTACTTTAATTGCAAAAAGGACAGATGATGGAAGGAATGCTGAACAATGTCAAACATTCACCCCCAGTCACAGATGTGGGCCTAAAGCCAATGTTTTTTTGCTTGCCACACCATTCCAGTTTGGATCCAGCCATATGCAAATCAGTATTGACCCTGCTACCTATGGGAACAGTTCAACCTGTGTAAAACATTTCACTCAGTGAAGTGGGTTAAAGTTGCTACCAATCATTCATTCAGTTTCCAGTTCTCACTGAAAGATACTCTTTTATGGATGGAAAGGCCTCACCCACCTAATAGTGACATACTTCATCATAGGCCAGTCAAATCAAATCAAATCATAAACATTTATAAAGCGCGCTACTCACCTGTGCGGGTCTCAAGGCGCATGGGGGAAGGGGTTACTGCTGCTCGAAGAGCCAGGTCTTGAGTCGTCTCCAGAATGTGGAGTGGTCCTGGGTGGTCCTGAGGATGGTGGGGAGGGAGTTCCATGTCTTGGCCGCCAGGTAGGAGAAGGACCTCCCACCCGCCGTGGTGCGGTGGATGCGAGGGACGGCGGCTAGAGCGAGGTTGGCGGAGCGAAGATGACGGGTGGGTGTGTGGAAACTGAGGCGGCAGTTGTGGTATTCGGGTCCCTTGTTGTGGAGGGCTTTGTGTGCGTGGGTGAGGAGCCGGAAGGTGATCCTTTTGCTGACGGGAAGCCAGTGTAGGTGTCTCAGGTGGGCAGAGATGTGGCTGTTGCGGGGTATGTTGAGGATGAGGTTTTGAATTTGCTGCAGACGTTTCTGGAGTTTAGCAGTGGTTCCTGCGTATAAGGTGTTACCGTAGTCCAGGCGGCTCGTGACGAGGGCGTGGTTCACGGTCTTTCTGGTGTCGGCAGGGATCCAACGGAAGATCTTTCGAAGCATGCGGAGGGTGAGGAAGCAGGAGGATGATACGGCGTTGACTTGTTTGGTCATGGTGAGAAGTGGGTCCAGGATGAATCCGAGGTTGTGTGCGTGGTCTGAGGGGGTTGGTGCGGTGCCAAGGGCCGTGGGCCACCAGGAGTCATCCCAGGCGTTCGGAGTGTTTCCGAGGATGAGGACTTTCAGCCCATGAAGTTAAGATGACACTGGCTTGGTGGTCTCAACTGTAGCTCCAAAGGAGAACCAACTCCTTTTGGGACAGGGAGACCAGAATAAGTCTTATTCTGGTAAATAAGAACCACGATTACAGAAGATAATTCAAAATACATTCAGGCCTGTCTAAAGGTACTACTTTATTAATGACTGCCTGAGGTAAGGCCTTTGTAACTCAATGGTGTAACAAAGATCGCAAAGAACCAGTATACCCTAATCACTTATCATATGTATTTGGCAACATGTTTCGGCCTCTTACATTTCCTTTGCTCGGAAATTATTTTCTCAAGCCAGTCTTGCGGCCTTCGTCAGGTCAAAAGTCTTAACCTAATATCCTACAGTCCATTACATGTCGTGTCCTCATACATGAAACTAGGAAAGGCTAATTTATATCTGGTCCTCTAGGCATCTTCCTGCAATTGTCAGGGCAAGGCCTCATCAGTCACTAGGTGATGGAGTCCCTCTTATTGTCACCCTTTCATGAAAGCGGGTCCTCCGCAGTTGCCTCCTATTCTGGGCCCCCTCATAGTGCAGCCGCACTCCAGCCCGAACTGCCAGACCAGGTATTCCCGGGACACAGAAAGGAAGCACCCTGGGACAGGCTTCGGTGTTTCCCCCTCATCAGCCAGGCTAGCTTGAATCCGGTGGCATAGCGTGCACAGCACTCAAGTCTGGGCATACTGTTCCCACTTAGGTCAACACATGAAAAAAGAACAGATGATGAATGGAATGCTGTCCAGCATCGAATCCCCCCTGTTAGACTTGACAGCTTTCGGGTGGTCATCCCCCAACTTTTTGCCTGCCTCCCTCCACTTTTCTGACAATGTTTTTGCTGTTTTTCCACCACTGTTAATCAGTGCTAAAGTGCATATTTTCTCGCCCGCAAAAAATTGGTAACATTGGCTCATACCCAATTGGTATATTTAATTTACTTGTAAGTCCCTAGTAAAGTGCACTACATGTGTCCAGGGCCTGTAAATTAAAGGGTATGAGTGGGCCTGCAGCACTGGTTGTGCCACCCACATACGTAGCCCCTTAACCATGTCTCAGATCTGCCATTGCAAGGCCTGTGTGTAAAGTTTCACTGCCACATCGACTTGGCATTTAAAAGTACTTGCCAAGCATTAAACTCCCCTTTACCTACATATAGATCACCCCATAAGTAGGCCCTAGGAAACCCATAGGGCAGAGTGTCTTGCAAGTAAAAGGCAGGACATATACCTGTGTGTTTTATATGTCCTGGTGGTGGATAACTCATGAATTTGTTTTCCACTGCTGCGAGGCCTGCTCCTTTCATAGACTAACATTAAGGCTACCCTCATATACTGCTTCAGTGGTAGAATCTGATCAGAAAGGGGTAAACAGCTCATGTTTAGTATGGCCAGAATGGTAATACAAAATCATGCATTATTGGTGAAGTTGAATTTTATATTACTATTTTAGAAATGCCACTTTTAGAAAGTGAGCATTTCTCTGCACTTAAAATCCATATGTGCCTTACAGCCTGTCTCCAATCCACATCTGGGTTAGGCTGGGTGACAGGTTCCTTATGCATTTCACCAAGACAACCACAAACACAGGATACTCAGTCACACCTGCACTCACCTGCATACTGAATGGGTCTTCCTGGGCTGGAAGGTGGAGTCTGACACTTACATTTCAAAGGCTAATGGCCTGCCTCCACAAAGTGGACTGCCAAACCCCTTACTGGGACCCTGGCAGACAGACCTGTACTGAAAAGGGACCTTGTGCACTTCAAAACCACACTTTGAAGTCTCCCCCACTTCAAAGGCATTTTTGGGAACATAAACTGTGTCCCTGACCCCATCAACAGAGACACTTCCTGGGACAGACACTCTGAAGCAGATCCTTCAACCTGCCAAGAGGAGCTGCCCGGCTGTCCAAACGACTCACCTGGACTGCTTTGCTGTGAAGGACTGCTACCTTGCTGTTGCCCTGCTGCCTTGCTGGCCTCTGCTGAGAAGTGCTCTCCAAGGGCTTGGATTGAGCTTGTCTCCTGTTCCTGAAGTCTCAGGGACAAAAAGACTACTATTCCTCAAAAAAACACCTTGTGTGGCAAAAATCGATGCAAAGCGTGCCGGAATCGACGCACAGCCTGCTCAGTGGTGAAAGAAACACTGACTGGCCGAACCGGAACGACGCAGCCCGGCTCGCTGAGTGGAGACCGGAATTTCGATGCACAACCATACCGGATCGATGCATCACCGAGCCAGAACAATGCAGCCCGACTTCTTGCGTGACGAATCGACACAGCATCTGCCGTGCAACAGAAACTCTGACGCATCGCCACACCGGATTGACGCAGCACATGTGACTTTGTCCTGGATGCCCAGGGTTTCCACGCATCGTCCCTGGGCATCAAAAGACCCCCGCATCTCAGTGAGGACCCAAGACTGCGCGCTGGAAATCAATGCAAAGCCCTTGCAGCATGGGAAGAATCAACACATGATCTGTGCGCATCAGGAAATCTGACCCACACATTCCTTTTTCCATGCATCTCCTCCTCTGCAGTCTTCGTGCATGTAATTTTGATGCATACCAGGTACTTTGTGCACACAAGACAATTGTTGATCCTTACAGACTTAAGACTCTTCTTATCATTACAAAAGTGATATTTTGGCTTGTGCTTATCAAATCTTGATAATTTTGACCTTAATGTACTCAGATAAATATCTAATATTTTTCTAAACCTGTGTGGTGTATTTTTGTGGGGTTTTCACTGTGTTATTACATGATTTATTGCACAAATACTTTACACATTGCCTTCTAAGTTAAACCTGACTGCTCAGTGCCAAGCTAACAGAGGGTGGGCACAGGATACTTTGGATTGTGTGTGACTTACCCTGACTAGGATTGTGGTCCCTACCTTTTACAAGGATGTATACCTATGCCAACTAGAGACCACATTTCTAACACCCCCCACCACCAGTCACAGATCTTGGCCTAAATCTATGTTTTTTTGTTCACCACACCATTCATGTTTGCACCCAGACATATACAAATCCGTCTTACCCTGCTCCACATGGCAACAGTCCAGTCTGAACTGCCAAGCTAGTTCCTCCCTGAACTGGAAACAAGCATCCTGCTACCGGTTTCAGGGTATCACCCCTCATTAGCCAGGCTTGCTTGAACCTGGTGGCATAGCGAGCATGGGACCCACATCTGGGCATACCCTTTCCACTTGGGCTACAAATGCAAAAAGAACAGATGATAGATGAAACAATGAATGTAGGCCCAGATCTCTGACTGGGGGCGAAGGCTTGACATTGTTCAGCATTCCACTCAACATCTGTTCTCTTTGCTACTTACTTTAATTGGCATTTTTTCTGCATTTCAACCACTCAAACACCCCTCTGACTGTAAGCACTAAGCATGTCAACCTATTTTATTGGCTGAGTATTACAGTACAATGTCATAGTCCTGTAAACACCCAGAGGGCACCTAGTGGCTTCATGCACTCACCTCGCCTCATTGATTGCACTTTATACTTTTGAAGCCAACGCCCTTGAGGTCTGCAATCAGGATTGCAATATATTTAAACTTTTTGCTTAATTAATTTTTATGGATATGCATAGTGTCATGTATATGCAAAGGTTTTTATTAATCATGCATAATCAACGTATTGTCTTATTGAAAAGGAAATTAATTAACTTCAAAGGATGCCTAGCATGTCACAGGTAGTTGTAGCTCAGACCTGGCCATGCCCCTTCTATTGTCCAGCTACCTAGTCAGGTACCAATTCCATTGGGAAAGTAGATACCCCCAGGACTTGTTTGGAGTGACCAAAAGGGATGGTTTGTCCATTATCATAGCCATAACTCTGGGTGGGCACAGGGAGTTCTTTGCAGGGGAAGAAAGATTCTGCCATGTTGGTGATAGGTAGAGAGGGGTACTCTGGGATAGTTTATACACAGGAAGTACAGCAAAGGAGTGTAAGGGCATCCCTGAGAACCTTTACCCTAGTGCTTAGCGCATAGCCAGGAGTTTTCTCCACCTACAGGCTGGCACTGAGTATAAAAGTGGCATCCCTAGTGCCCTCTTCAGAACACCTCTGAAAGACATAAGAAGGACCACACCAGCTGTTATGATCTCTAAGGAGAAACTTAAGGGCTATACCTCCTCTCACGTGTACCCTAGACCAAGAAGTGGACTTCAAGTGCCAGTTGGCTGACCTCCTACATAGACACAAAAGCTGTAAGAAGCTCCCTTTCTCGAATAACACAGCTTAATCAGTTACAACTGGACTTACTGAGGACCCTGCTAGTGGGCTTCTCCTGACCTCTAAGTAGCGTCCCTAAGGCTTTCTTTAACAATGTTTTCCTGAAGAAGCAACAGACTTCCAGGACAAAACTGCCAATCTGATGAAGGTGCAATGCCATTGGCCAAAGATTAGGTTGCACCCACTCTAAGCGTTTAGAGTTGGAGAGATGTTGCAGAATGTTGTGGAGAAGGTATATGGCCTCATGGAACCCTGTTTGGCTACAGATTGCAGCGTTGCTCTGCTGCAGGAATCCGAGCTCCACAAAAATGGCGAAGTCAGATGGCAGAAATCTTCACAGGGTGAAGGTGTTAAAAGTATCTTCTCAGCAAGGGGCCTTCTTTGAGCACCAGTTTTGAATTTCTCCTGCTCAGAACTTTCCAACCAAATGGTAACAGCTCACCAGAACTTTGTCCAACTGTTACTGGCCTGGTGGAAAACATCTCGCCACAGCCTGATGTCTTGCCCCTCTGAGGATTTTTGCCTTCCATTTGATATACGAAGGCACTGATTTAGATCTTGACGGGTCTTCTGTCATCCCTCCGTGGTGGCGATTTCTAGTACTCCATCAAGCTGATGGATTTCTGACTGCTGTATTTAGATGTATGGCGGCTGAGCATCCGGCCATGATGACAGAGTGTATTCCGTTGCATAAGCAGTTTCCCACTGCCAATGGCCTGGACTCCTATGCAGGCTAACAGCACTCTGTCGCTGTCAGGATGGCAGGTTTGCACTAAGCATGTTTAGATTTCATAGTTATGCTGGTGTTGTTCTAGCGGCAAATCCCTGATGGCAGGAATCCGTTTCAGGATGTGTTCAACATTGTACTATGCCTGTGGCTATTGGATGGATTCTAGCAGGACACACCTGTTGTCTTTTAGCTAATTGTTAACACCTACATACCAGTCTATAAATTACATTCCATTTCAGACCACGATCTTTCATCATCCCACAGCATAACACAATTTTGCTGCAGAAACTGCCCACACATAAGTAAGGTTAAAAATCTATTTTTTTTCTCCCTCTGTTTATTTGTAATTTGTATTGTTGTGATCCTATAACTTTTGGGTCTTTATTTCATTTTTTTATTCACCGATAGTGTCAGGGATGAGAAATTCCTGTTTTACAGAAGGAGAATTGCCAGTCATTAAATCATTAGAGTAGAGCCTCAATTGTTTGGAACCCAAGTACAAAATACAACCATAGATCCGAAAAGACAAATGTGGTCCAGGAAAGTTGACAGAGTGAACGCTGTAGCAAACAACCTGCACACACAGGAGGAAATTAGGAAGAGGTGGAATGGCCTGCAGGGGAGAGTGCATTCCCTGGCCTCCAAGCATCACCTGGGGGCACAAAGTACTGGAGGTCCTTCTCCCAGCCCCTTTATAACTTTTTCCCTGGGATGAGAAGGTCTTGCAGATTCTACATCCTGAAGGCATGACAGTAATCCCTGGTGGATAATGGTAAGTTATACTTATGAATGCCTCACTAAAAATAAATGTTGTTTTTTCTCTTCAGTTAGTTGCTGATCATGTGTTTAGCACCTTTGTAAACATATTAACCCAAAGGTAAATGTTTAAAATCTATTGTTATCATCAAATTAGTAGCAATATGGTAGTACCTCTCGTTTAACTAATGGTCAATATGTGTCTTGTTCTTCATGGATCATTGTTAGACCTGACAGCCTTAGGGTGGTCTTCCCCTCCAACCTTTTGGTTTGGTCTCCAACCTCTAGAGTTAGAAGTGCATCCCTCCCAACTGTTGTCATGTGTTTCCACAGACCCACTCCCCTCCCAGAGCTCCTCAGGAACTCTGTGTACCTTCAGTGCAACTTCATAAGCAGAAAACCATTTATCAATGTCATCTCCCACCCAGAGGTACTGCATGGATGCTGCCATCATCACAGTTCGACTCAGACTGCCTGGCCAGAATGTCCAGCTCTTTTAGGCTCAGTTCATGAGCCAGAAGTTGTTTCTTCTTGGCTAAGGCTTTTTCAGCATTTGTCTCCTCACTCTCTATTCTCAATTTTGCCTGCTGCTTCTGGAATTCTCTCTCCTCCCTCCTTTCCTTTGGGGACAGGCCAAGATTGGAGATACTGCTCCCTGATCTCACAGGGGCCACAATTCCAGGGGTGTCCCCCTCAACTGCTGCAGATACTTCCTCATCAGAGCCGTCCACAGGCTTCTCCAACTCATCATTTTCTTGGGAAAGGGCCTCTGCCCAGGCTCTCACTGCCATTTGAAACTCCACCTTCTAGGTGGCTCCTCGGGCAGGTAACCCCATCTCCTTGCAGAAGCTTTTCAACTGGTTAACTGTATAAACCTCCCTCTTGGCCAGCTCAAACTCTAAGGCTCCAATTGCAAAACCAGCCACAGATATGCGGTATAGGATGCATCAAAAATTCAAAGCCAAGAAAATCACAGAAAAATTCAAGATGGTCTTCAATGTGGATGGGTAGTATACACACGTAGCTATTGTGTGGGACTGCAAAAACACAAGTCCTAGCCTCACCACTAATCACCAATGTTAGCAATTCGGTCTCTAGTTGGCAGAGGTATGTACCCTGTCCAAGTAGGGACTACAATCCTAATCAGGGTAGGTCACAACACAACCTAAATTATATTGTGTTCACCCTCTAGTTGCTTGACACAGAGCAGTCAGACGTAACTTAGGAAATGTGTAAAGTTTTTGTGGAATTGGAAACCAGGCACTGCTGCAGGGGGGCGGCGCTGAGGGTGGTTCTTCATACAGCCGCGGCAATTAGAAAAACCCAGTTGGCAGTGCCTTCACTCGGCACACAGTTCAGGATGGCTGATCATTCTCATCCCAGAAATGTGAACAAGCCAGTTACAAGCAAGAGGGGCTGCCAGCAGGATCCCAGTTGAGTCAAGTGCACTGAGCCCAATGCACACGTTAATCATACAACAAACTCAACTGTCCAAGATTGGAGTGTTGATTCGCAGGGAGACTTTTGCAGGGGGTTAAACAGATGTAGCCAGTAGCAAGTACTTTGATGTCCCCAAGATTGTGGGGAGTACAAGGGGCAAATCAACAAGCCCTTGGATTTCACTCTTGGTGGGAAGGAAGGATCCTTGCAATGGCAGGCCTGAGACATGGTTAGGGTGCTACCTATGTGGGTGGCAAAATCAGTGCTGCAGACCCACTAGTAGCATTCAATCTACAAACCCAGGACACAGGTAGTGCACTTCACTAGGGACTTATAAGCAAATTAAATATGCCAATTGAGTATGAACAATATTAGGGGAGAGAGCGCAAGCACTTTAGCACTGGTCTACAGTGGTAAAGTGCATAGTGTCTGAAAACCATCAAAACAAGATCAGAAAAATGGAGGAAGGCAGGCAAACAGTTTGAGGGAAGACCACCCTAAGGCTGTCCGGTCTAACAATCATCCCTTGCATTTGCCTCTTTCGCTTCTTTTTTTAAATGTATTTCGTTAAGATAACAGATTCCAAACTCACATGAAGAAATGGTGCTTGTAAATGTTTTTTCACCTATTGACATAATTCACGTATGTGTTTTTTTTGTAAATTAATGTTCACCTTCACTACATTTATTTCACTAGGCATGTTCAACTCACAATTTTGCGAGTGTTGTTAATATTGAATTAAAATGAGTACAACTTCCATGATGCCTTGGTTTTTCTCTGGAAAAACAATAGTGCATTGTGATATTGGTCATTCTCTTTTCTTCCATACATCCACATATGTTAAAGTTTCATGCATTTGTCAATGTCAGTTTTATGCTATGTACAAAATTTGTATGTTGTCACTTTCTTGTTATTTTATGTAACTGATGTAATTGGTTTGCAAGTCAAAGTATGTTGACTTAAAGATTTTCATTTATGTTATGGTGTGTGCTGAATCTAGGCTGTATTCACAATCAATGCACTTTGCAATGTTTACAATGTTTACATGATGACTAATGCTATTAATCCTCCTAAATTGTGTAGTAGTCTGCATTTTAGCCTGCTAGACCTTGGAATGGTTCAATTCTCATTTCTCCTCTCTACTGTATTGGGTTGAATGCATATGTTATATTTTATGTACACCTAAGTAAACGTTTTCTTTTCAGAACAACTCTTCACCTGTAATTCAGGCAGTGTAAATCGTGACGGGCTGTCCATGGGGACCACTGCACTGCCCATGCAAAGTGCATGGGCAGTACAGGGGCCCCCATAGTGCCCCCGGCACCCCCTTTCCGCCAGCCTGCATCTGGTTGCAGCACTGCACTGGCAGATTAAAACCTCCGGCATCTAAAGGCCGTCGGCTGGCCTAAAAGAGGTGGTGCCAGCGGTCTGAGCATGGAGCTTTTGCCACAGTCATAATGTGGAGGTCAGACCGCCACTTTGGCGGCAGACTGACCACCACCGCGAGTGGGGTGGTCTTAAGAGCGCCACACTTGTAATGAGGGCCTCAATTAACAATATGTAAAGACATACTTATACTCATGTGAAGGTGTCAATAACATCTTGACCTATGTCAATTCCTTCCTCTTCACCACTATCATCTTTATTTGGCATTTCAACATCCTCACCCAGTGGCTCATCATGATCTCCATCCTCTGCAATGTACGGGATGTTCCATCACAGGGCTATGTTGTGCAACATGCAGCAGGCCATGGTGATTTTGCCCACATCGGGTGTGTAGGGGAGGATTCCACCATTCTTATCTAGACATTTAAATCTGGCCTTTAAGAGCCCAAAATCCCATTCCACTGGCCTCCGTGTTCTTCTATGAGCCTCAATTAGGCAGACTTCTCCGGGCATTGTTGGATTTCTCAGCAGTGCTAACAACCACTGTCATTTAGGATAAGCAAAGTCTCCTATATGAATTAAAAAAATAAAATGAGCCAAAATATATATATTCAAATTGTAGATCCTTAAACTAGAAATGAACCAATAGTTATATTGACAGATTGTACCTACCACCAAGCCAGGCCCTCGCAAGTCCAATTTCTGTGCTATAAAGGAATCATGTGTTGATCCTCAGAAACACGCACACATATTTTTGATGTACAAATCAGGTAAGTAGACAACTAGCACATTGATTGAACAGAAATTCTTCTGATAGAGGTAGACCTGATCTCTGTCGTGTGGTGGCATTAAGGCAATATGTATGTCATCAATTGCTACAAACACATGAGGTATGCCACCCAAATCTCCCTTTACATTGGCAAAATCCTAATTTGCTGGAAACTGAGTGAAGCTGCTGATGTGTCTCAACATTGAAGAAATAACTTTTTGCAGCACACCAAAGATAGTTTGTTGTGGTGTGTCATTAGACACTGCCACAGTGTATTGGAACTATCCTGTGGCCACAAAATGGAGTACTGCCATGATTTTCACTATTGGTGTTATTGATGTATGATTTCTATTGTGAGGCAGAAAATCTGATCCCAGCTGATGACATATATCAATAATAGTTTACCTATTTAATCTGAAATTTTTGATAATATCCCATTCTTCCATGGTGGCAAGGTCTGGAAAAGCTTGTAAAACTTGAGGCTGTTGTCTTCTACCTCTCCCTGTCTTCATATGTTTGCATTTAAGAAAAAATAACAATGATTATTTTAATGTGCAAACATTTCTTTGATATGTAATTCAAATCTCATGACTTTTAAAAAAATCTATTTATTTTTGTAACAAATCTGTACACAACATTTGTCATAGATTTTGTTATTTCTCATAAAATGTTTACATGTCTATTAATGTTTTAAAACAATGTGTAAATAATGCATTTCAAATATATTATTTACAAATGTTTTTAAATATTTTTCTCACAGAATCAGTAAACTGAAGTTTAAGTAATATTATGCAAATTTTGCATTTAACCTTAATAATGCACTACATAATATTTTTTTTTTTTTTTTTTTTTAAAGAGTAATGTTTGCATTTTGTGTATATAAACAAACTAGCCACCATTTTGAGTGCTGGTGGCACACTTAACATTCACAAATACACTGTTTCACAATATAAATTGGTGGGCGTCTGACCTTGCCATCAGGACACTTGCAATCAGACAGATGTCGGCAGAAGTTGACTGTGTAGTGGGTGTAAAATTCCACAACAGACACAGTCATAGGCTATCGTGTGTGATTGCAACATACAAAAGCCAATGGATGTGTTCGTCTCCATTGACGATCGCATATATCATGTACAGTGCATATGAAAAAAAAGCTGACTTGCCTCTTAACACTGCAGCCAACAACACCTCCTCTATGATTACTCCTGTTTCCGACCTCAGGGAGCCATGATGCCTGGAAAAGCAGGTGACATGGCCCCTAAGTTCTCAGCAGAGAAGTATGATTTGCTGATGACAGAGGTCCTGTCCCTGCCAGCTGTATGGTTCACCAAAGGAACAGGCACATGTTTAAGCAGAAGGATATTTCTCACTAACTTGATTTTTTTAAACACAGTTTCAAATGTCCCTTTTAGTTCCTGAGTGAAGTGTAGTGATTGGAATGAAGTCAACTTATTTTGGAGCAATGAACAAAATGATGCTTCTGAATGCCTTTAAATGTCTTGAAATGTAAATGAAAAGTAACCTTGATGATTACGGTAACTCTTCATTTAAATGTATTCACATTTCAAAGTTTTGCATTTACAAACTTCATGCCCCTTACTCCCAGTAGCCAGTAGAGACTGTGCCATAGGTGTAATTGTGAAATACAGCCATTTGTTCAAATGAGAGAAATGTAAAGTGCAGAAAGATTATTCATGTTATGCAGCTCTGCCAAGTTTGCCAAGTTAATGCATGATGTGTTGCTCCAGTACAGTTTTTATATTTGAATTCTGGGAATTTGTAGTCTTGTTTATTCCATTATGAAACAAGACTACAAGCCCCAGAGCAGCGCATCACACATTGACCTAGGTGTTGGAAAATGGGTTATTGGTAGGGCAGGTAGGTACCTACACCTAGCAACAAGCCACTAACCTCCACATAGGTACAGTTAGGTCTCAGTAAATTAATCCCAGCTCAACCCTTGGTAGCTTGGCAACGAGCGTCAAGGCTTAACTTAGGAGACAAAGTGTAAAGCATTCAAATATCACAAAACAGTAATTAAATAAAACACAGGAAACAGTTTAAAAATCCAAAACCAATTTATAAAAATAGTTTATATTTTTATCTTTAAAATGACACAAAAATGATTAAAATCGGTTCAGGGGAACCGGAGATATGAATTTTTAAAGAATTATTACTTTTCTAGCGCTTAGAAACAAAAAGCGCCAATCGGGTCATCTGGTTGCACCTCGACCGGGGCAAAGTCAAACTTTCAGGCCGACCGCGATGGAGCCCTGCTCGGCTACAGGTCGCGGGAGGCCTCGGTTAAAAAGTTACCTTCTGACTTAGTCTTTATTTTGAAGTTTTTCTTCACCGGGACGAACCTGCCAGTTGAATCCGACCTCCTGGAGCCCTTGTCCGGATACGCGATGTGGGTTTCCTCGGTGGAGACTTTTACCTTCGGACTTAGTCGTTTTTTCGAGATGAAAATCCTTCGACTGGGGTAAACCTGGATCTTGATCCGACGTCCATGGAGCCCTTCTCGGATACGATGGCTGGGAGGTCCCGGTCAACTTTTTACGTTCGGACTTAGTCTCTTTTTTGGATGTTTTTCTTTACCGGGACGAACCACGAAGTCAGGCCGGGTCGCGGTTGAGGCAAGCCGGCTAGAATTTCCGCGGCGGGTCGGTCCCTCTCTTGAGCTTTTTTCCAAAAATTCTCAAATCTTTTCCAAACTTCTGGGGCTTCACCCAGATGTTCTTTTAAGGTTCTTTTGGGGTCCACAGCTCACCCCAAGGGTCCAGAAGTTCTGTGATGGTCCTTGGGGGGTGCGGACTTCAACTCCCAGAATGCACCTGGCGCAAACTCCTTTTTGGCCACTGGACAGTGGTCAGCTGGTCGCTTTCTTCAGGAGTTGGTGCAGGGGACTCTGGTTTAGCAATTTTTCACCTGTAGCAAACAGGGAGTCCCTCCTTGAACCAGTTGAAGCCAGGCAAAGTCCTTCTTGTGGTGAAGCCCAAGTGTGCAGCTGGTGCAGTCCTTCTGAGTGCAGGGTCCAGGTGCAGGCCAGGGGTCCAGCAGGGCAGTCCTTCTTCTTCTTTAGTTCCTTTCTTGTTGAATTCTGGAGGGGATCTGAGGCGTGGGTGCAGGTCTGCCAGTTTTATCCTTGCTCCTGGGTGAAAAGCAGGGGGGCCCTGGTTCTCCAATCAGGGACAGGGTCGTCCCCCTGTGATGACCACTTCCTGGGAAGTGTGGCAAAAATCCATCCCAGAAGGCAACAGTCTCTAAAAATCCAACATGGATGAATCTGATTTTTGGAGGTTACATCTGGCTGAGCCCACCCACTGGTGTGGCTAAAAATCATAAACACACCCCTCTCCCGCCCTCTCCTAATCTAATCAAGGGGGCACCTAATTGTCTGGGGTTGCAGGATGTGGGGGTGTTGCTGGGTGCTTCAAATGTCCTTCTCTGCCTTTGAAGACCAGTTTGGCCGCCCTCCCCCTTCCTGCCTCACCATCTGCTGAGGGGAGATTCTCTCCCCCAAGCACATTCCTTTGTGTGAAGCCTGGCCACTTCACACCTCATCAAGGCAGCCTGGCAGAAGCTGCTGCAGGCTGGCCAATCAGAGCACAGCAGCAAAAACAATGCAGAGCTGAAATTGGCAACTTTTTAGGTAAAGTCTAAACTTTTTACCTGACCAAGTTATATTAAATCCAACAACTGGAAGTTGTAGGATTTATTACAACAATTAATTTGATACCAAATTCTTGGTATGCAACATTTAAGGAGACTTTAAAATTTAAAATAAAGTCTGCCCATTGTAGCCTATGAAGGCCATTTACTTCAATGAGGGAAAAACGAATTTGGCTGTTTTTACCTCACCAGGGCTTATAAATCTATTTTTATAAAGTCCCTGCTTATAGTTACATGGCACCCAGCCCTAGGGGCACATAGGGCACACCTTAGGGGTGACTTATATGTAAAAATAAGGTAGTTTAAGACTTTGGAAGTACCTTTAATTCCAAAGTCGAATTTGCATATAATTTTAATTTAAAAGCAGCCAGCAAGGCAGGCCTGCCTTTAAAATGACACTGGGCACCTTAGCAGTGCACCTAGGTGTGCACCACCTATGCTGTGGTCCCTAAACCTACATGCCCTACCATATACTAGGGACTTATAGGTAGGTTAACTTAGCCAATTATAATTAGCCTAATTTGCATATCCATTTTACACAGAGCACAGGCCCTGGGACTGGTTAGCAGTACCCAGGGCACCATCAGAGTCAGGAAAACACCAGCAAAAAGTGGAAAATGGGGGCAAAAAGTTATGGGGCCTCTGCAATCAGCCCTGTTTTCTCACACAACCCCCCCCCAGCCCACACGCCCAGGAGACTCAGCCCAACCCTGGGAGAGTCTTCCTGGCTTGTTAGGCGAGGAAGACAGTGAAGAAAACTGGCTGTCCCTTTGCAGGGCCTACTCTGCCTTATATCCTCCTGTCAGGGTCACTCCCTCTGGGTAGTGAAGCCATCCCAACAGTAAAAGGACCCAACTCAAACTGAAACTTCCCTCTAGGGGGGTCTTCCTCCTCTCTCTCTGCCAACTTGGGTAGTGAGGTGCCCACCTTCCCTACTCCAAACTTTGCTAGGGCAACACCTAGCTTACCCAAAGAGGTCACCCAACACTTGAGCAACCCCACCATGACCAATAGGGTCAGGGGGCCTACTTTGCTATTGGCCCTGGGGTCTGCCTCCCAGGTTAAGTACATTGCTGCCAGGAAGACTAGCACCCAGCAGAGGCTACTGACAGCTGTCAGTACCCAGAACCACACCCTAAGCTCTCCACTGACAGGTGGCTGAGCTGCTTTAGGGGCATCTTTGGGGTCCTGGCACCCCTCTTGCTGTCTAGAGTGGGGGGCTACCACCTCCTGTGGCAGACACCCTCCTTCCACTCTCCCTTCTGTCAGTGCAGGGGCAACACCTTGCATCTGGACAGCTGCCTGACTACTCAGGACTTCCTTGGGGTCAGGTGAGGCCTCACCAGTGCCAACTCTGGGCTCCCCCCTTACTGGGGCAGAAGGCCCTTGGCTCCCTGGAACTCTCTTTAAGAGTGGCCTACCCTTCCTTTTCTTCTTTCCTTTTCTTGGGGACCCCTGTCTCCTAACTGCAGGGACTGACTCCCCAGGACTTTGGGTTGGGGGGGCGCCCTGGGCGACCACCCCATCTGTGACCAGACTCACATCTGAGAGGTCATTGCCCAGGATACAATCTAGGGGAAGGTCAGCACTGACTACCACCCTAATCCAGTCAAGGATACCCTCCCTCTCTAGGGGCACTATGGCTACAGGTTTGGAGGTGACCTCCCCTGTGGCTATCCTGACTTTCTTTGTCTTTCCTGGGACATACATGTCTGGGGTCACTAACCGGTCACTCACTACAGTGTGACTGGCACAGGTGTCTCTCAGGCCAGTGGTAGGGATCCCATTCACTTGAATGTGGTGGAAGTGCCTACTCCCACCCTCAGGGATCACCAGCTTACCATCTGGTCCTGTCTCCCAGCTCAATGCTAAGAGGACTTCATCATCTGAGGAATCCTCCTCCATGGCTACACTGGACAGCCCAGTGCTAACCACCTTCTTTGGACAGGCTGCATCTCCTCTGAAGTGACCTGTCTGCTGACAGTCAAAGCAAGCCCTACTGTCCAAGAGCTTTTTTAACCCTGGGTCTAACTGTCTCTGCTGGTCAGAGTGGGATTTACTCTCCTCCTTCTTAGGGTTCTGGGGTACAGAGGGAGTCTCTGTGGTGGGCTTACCACCTCCCTCCTTAGGTTTTTGGGGACCTGTCCCCCCCTTCTTGGAGTCTCCCCCCTGGGACTTGACAACCACCCTGGTTCTCAACCACTCATCAGCTGCCTCCCCTAGCTCTCTAGGGTTGGTCTGCTTAGAGTCCACTAGATGCTGGCGTAACCTTTCTTGGGTACAATTGGTCAAGATGTGCTCTCTCATGATCAGATTGTATAACCCCTCATAAGTATCTACTTTGTTACCAATAATCCAGCCCTCTAGTGCCTTTAGTGAAATGTCCACAAAGTCAACCCAAGACTGGGTACTGACCTTCTGGGTGTCCCTGAACTTCATTCTATATTGCTCTGGGGTCAGACCAAACTTCTTGGCTAAGCACCTCTTCATACTAGGGTATGAATCTGCCTCCTCCCCCCTTAAGGTCAGAAGCCTATACCTCCCTGAGTTGGGGACCAACTCCCACAAAAGGGAACCCCAGTATTGAGGCCTAACCCTTCTCATTTGGAGTGCCCTCTCAAAGGCCCCCAGCCACTTATCTATGTCATCCCCCTCTACATAAGCAGGAACTACCCCCTTGGGTAATCTGGGGCAAACTCCCCCACCCATGGACACCTCAGCTTCTTTATCGCTGCTTCCATCTCTTTTCTCTTTGTATGCCCACTTTTTCTTTTCTAGGGCCAGCTTCTCTGCTTCCAAAGCTATGTATGCTAGCTGGGCCTCCAGCTCTCTTTCTCTGATGGATGGGTTCTCTCCTCCTGAAAGGACCCCCTTCCCACCACTAGCTTTGGATCTGCCCCTAGTGACTGTGTTTACTGAGGACCGTTCTTCCTCATCCTCACTTGGGCTCAGATGCCTTCCCTCCCCTGAGTGGTTAGAGCTTGCATCCTCCCTTCTTTCTCCCTCCTCTGGAGCTTCTTCTGACTCTACCTCTTGGGCCTCAGCCCATGCTATCAGGGATGTGATCAGGATTTGCTTCCTGAGATCAGTGGTTGCAGACAACCCTCTTTCAATACACAACCCCCTAAGCTGGACTACTGTCAGTGTGGGTAGGCTAGCCAGATCAAGCTCCATGGTTCCCTAGTTTTGTGTCAACAAAAACTTTTTGCAAAAATTGGAAACAAGAATTTAGAAAAATTACAAAAATTCAATAATTGAAATTAATCCAAATTAAAAATTAAAAACAATTTTTGCACTAGGTCAATTTAAAGGATTTTTAATTTGTTTTACCTAAAACTGTAACGTGATATTGAACACAAGTACAGGATCCCGTCGCTGCTTCCAATTATGTTGGAAAATGGGTTATTGGTAGGGCAGGTAGGTACCTACACCTAGCAACAAGCCACTAACCTCCACATAGGTACAGTTACGTCTCAGTAAATTAATCCCAGCTCAACCCTTGGTAGCTTGGCAACGAGCGTCAAGGCTTAACTTAGGAGACAAAGTGTAAAGCATTCAAATATCACAAAACAGTAATTAAATAAAACACAGGAAACAGTTTAAAAATCCAAAACCAATTTATAAAAATAGTTTATATTTTTATATTTAAAATGACACAAAAATGATTAAAATCGGTTCAGGGGAACCGGAGATATGAATTTTTAAAGAATTATTACTTTTCTAGCGCTTAGAAACAAAAAGCGCCAATCGGGTCATCTGGTTGCACCTCGACCGGGGCAAAGTCAAACTTTCAGGCCGACCGCGATGGAGCCCTGCTCGGCTACAGGTCGCGGGAGGCCTCGGTTAAAAAGTTACCTTCTGACTTAGTCTTTATTTTGAAATTTTTCTTCACCGGGACGAACCTGCCAGTTGAATCCGACCTCCTGGAGCCCTTGTCCGGATACGCGATGTGGGTTTCCTCGGTGGAGACTTTTACCTTCGGACTTAGTCGTTTTTTCGAGATGAAAATCCTTCGACCGGGGTAAACCTGGATCTTGATCCGACGTCCATGGAGCCCTTCTCGGATACGATGGCTGGGAGGTCCCGGTCAACTTTTTACGTTCGGACTTAGGGCCTGATTCTAACTTTGGAGGACGGTGTTAAACCGTCCCAAAAGTGGCGGATATACCACCTACCGTATTACGAGTTCCATAGGATATAATGGACTCGTAATACGGTAGGAGGTAAATCCGCCACTTTTGGGACGGTTTAACACCGTCCTCCAAAGTTAGAATCAGGCCCTTAGTCTCTTTTTTGGATGTTTTTCTTTACCGGGACGAACCACGAAGTCAGGCCGGTTCGCGGTTGAGGCAAGCCGGCTTGAATTTCCGCGGCGGGTCGGTCCCTCTCTGGAGCTTTTTTCCAAAAATTCTCAAATCTTTTCCAAACTTCTGGGGCTTCACCCAGATGTTCTTTTAAGGTTCTTTTGGGGTCCACAGCTCACCCCAAGGGTCCAGAAGTTCTGTGATGGTCCTTGGGGGGTGCGGACTTCAACTCCCAGAATGCACCTGGCGCAAACTCCTTTTTTGGCCACTGGACAGTGGTCAGCTGGTCGCTTTCTTCAGGAGTTGGTGCAGGGGACTCTGGTTTAGCAATTTTTCACCTGTAGCAAACAGGGAGTCCCTCCTTGAACCAGTTGAAGCCAGGCAAAGTCCTTCTTGTGGTGAAGCCCAAGTGTGCAGCTGGTGCAGTCCTTCTGAGTGCAGGGTCCAGGTGCAGGCCAGGGGTCCAGCAGGGCAGTCCTTCTTCTTCTTTAGTTCCTTTCTTGTTGAATTCTGGAGGGGATCTGAGGCGTGGGTGCAGGTCTGCCAGTTTTATCCTTGCTCCTGGGTGAAAAGCAGGGGGGCCCTGGTTCTCCAATCAGGGACAGGGTCGTCCCCCTGTGATGACCACTTCCTGGGAAGTGTGGCAAAAATCCATCCCAGAAGGCAACAGTCTCTAAAAATCCAACATGGATGAATCTGATTTTTGGAGGTTACATCTGGCTGAGCCCACCCACTGGTGTGGCTAAAAACCATAAACACACCCCTCTCCCGCCCTCTCCTAATCTAATCAAGGGGGCACCTAATTGTCTGGGGTTGCAGGATGTGGGGTTGTTGCTGGGTGCTTCAAATGTCCTTCTCTGCCTTTGAAGACCAGTTTGGCCGCCCTCCCCCTTCCTGCCTCACCATCTGCTGAGGGGAGATTCTCTCCCCCAAGCACATTCCTTTGTGTGAAGCCTGGCCACTTCACACCTCATCAAGGCAGCCTGGCAGAAGCTGCTGCAGGCTGGCCAATCAGAGCACAGCAGCAAAAACAATGCAGAGCTGAAATTGGCAACTTTTTAGGTAAAGTCTAAACTTTTTACCTGAACAAGTTATATTAAATCCAACAACTGGAAGTTGTAGGATTTATTACAACAATTAATTTGATACCAAATTCTTGGTATGCAACATTTAAGGAGACTTTAAAATTTAAAATAAAGTCTGCCCATTCTAGCCTATGAAGGCCATTTACTTCAATGAGGGAAAAACGAATTTGGCTGTTTTTACCTCACCAGGGCTTATAAATCTATTTTTATAAAGTCCCTGCTTATAGTTACATGGCACCCAGCCCTAGGGGCACATAGGGCACACCTTAGGGGTGACTTATATGTAAAAATAAGGTAGTTTAAGACTTTGGAAGTACCTTTAATTCCAAAGTCGAATTTGCATATAATTTTAATTTAAAAGCAGCCAGCAAGGCAGGCCTGCCTTTAAAATCACACTGGGCACCTCAGCAGTGCACCTAGGTGTGCACCACCTATGCTGTGGTCCCTAAACCTACATGCCCTACCATATACTAGGGACTTATAGGTAGGTTAACTTAGCCAATTATAATTAGCCTAATTTGCATATCCATTTTACACAGAGCACAGGCCCTGGGACTGGTTAGCAGTACCCAGGGCACCATCAGAGTCAGGAAAACACCAGCAAAAAGTGGAAAATGGGGGCAAAAAGTTATGGGGCCTCTGCAATCAGCCCTGTTTTCGCACACAACCCCCCCCCCCGCCCACACGCCCAGGAGACTCAGCCCAACCCTGGGAGAGTCTTCCTGGCTTGTTAGGCGAGGAAGACAGTGAAGAAAACTGGCTGTCCCTTTGCAGGGCCTACTCTGCCTTATATCCTCCTGTCAGGGTCACTCCCTCTGGGTAGTGAAGCCATCCCAACAGTAAAAGGACCCAACTCAAACTGAAACTTCCCTCTAGGGGGGTCTTCCTCCTCTCTCTTTGCCAACTTGGGTAGTGAGGTGCCCACCTTCCCTACTCCAAACTTTGCTAGGGCAACACCTAGCTTACCCAAAGAGGTCACCCAACACTTGAGCAACCCCACCATGACCAATAGGGTCAGGGGGCCTACTTTGCTATTGGCCCTGGGGTCTGCCTCCCAGGTTAAGTACATTGCTGCCAGGAAGCCTAGCACCCAGCAGAGGCTACTGACAGCTGTCAGTACCCAGAACCACACCCTAAGCTCTCCACTGACAGGTGGCTGAGCTGCTTTAGGGGCATCTTTGGGGTCCTGGCACCCCTCTTGCTGTCTAGAGTGGGGGGCTACCACCTCTTGTGGCAGACACCCTCCTTCCACTCTCCCCTCTGTCAGTGCAGGGGCAACACCTTGCATCTGGACAGCTGCCTGACTACTCAGGACTTCCTTGGGGTCAGGTGAGGCCTCACCAGTGCCAACTCTGGGCTCCCCCCTTACTGGGGCAGAAGGCCCTTGGCTCCCTGGAACTCTCTTTAAGAGTGGCCTACCCTTCCTTTTCTTCTTTCCTTTTCTTGGGGACCCCTGTCTCCTAACTGCAGGGACTGACTCCCCAGAACTTTGGGTTGGGGGGGCGCCCTGGGCGACCACCCCATCTGTGACCAGACTCACCTCTGAGAGGTCATTGCCCAGGATACAATCTAGGGGAAGGTCAGCACTGACTACCACCCTAATCCAGTCAAGGATACCCTCCCTCTCTAGGGGCACTATGGCTACAGGTTTGGAGGTGACCTCCCCTGTGGCTATCCTGACTTTCTTTGTCTTTCCTGGGACATACATGTCTGGGGTCACTAACCGGTCACTCACTACAGTGTGACTGGCACAGGTGTCTCTCAGGCCAGTGGTAGGGATCCCATTCACTTGAATGTGGTGGAAGTGCCTACTCCCACCCTCAGGGATCACCAGCTTACCATCTGGTCCTGTCTCCCAGCTCAATGCTAAGAGGACTTCATCATCTGAGGAATCCTCCTCCATGGCTACACTGGACAGCCCAGTGCTAACCACCTTCTTTGGACAGGCTGCATCTCCTCTGAAGTGACCTGTCTGCTGACAGTCAAAGCAAGCCCTACTGTCCAAGAGCTTTTTTAACCCTGGGTCTAACTGTCTCTGCTGGTCAGAGTGGGATTTACTCTCCTCCTTCTTAGGGTTCTGGGGTACAGAGGGAGTCTCTGTGGTGGGCTTACCACCTCCCTCCTTAGGTTTTTGGGGACCTGTCCCCCCCTTCTTGGAGTCTCCCCCCTGGGACTTGACAACCACCCTGGTTCTCAACCACTCATCAGCTGCCTCCCCTAGCTCTCTAGGGTTGGTCTGCTTAGAGTCCACTAGATGCTGGCGTAACCTTTCTTGGGTACAATTGGTCAAGATGTGCTCTCTCATGATCAGATTGTATAACCCCTCATAAGTATCTACTTTGTTACCAATAATCCAGCCCTCTAGTGCCTTCAGTGAAATGTCCACAAAGTCAACCCAAGACTGGGTACTGACCTTCTGGGTGTCCCTGAACTTCATTCTATATTGCTCTGGGGTCAGACCAAACTTCTTGGCTAAGCACCTCTTCATACTAGGGTATGAATCTGCCTCCTCCCCCCTTAAGGTCAGAAGCCTATCCCTCCCTGAGTTGGGGACCAACTCCCACAAAAGGGAACCCCAGTATTGAGGCCTAACCCTTCTCATTTGGAGTGCCCTCTCAAAGGCCCCCAGCCACTTATCTATGTCATCCCCCTCTACATAAGCAGGAACTACCCCCTTGGGTAATCTGGGGCAAACTCCCCCACCCATGGACACCTCAGCTTCTTTATCGCTGCTTCTATCTCTTTTCTCTTTGTATGCCCACTTTTTCTTTTCTAGGGCCAGCTTCTCTGCTTCCAAAGCTATGTATGCTAGCTGGGCCTCCAGCTCTCTTTCTCTGATGGATGGGTTCTCTCCTCCTGAAAGGACCCCCTTCCCACCACTAGCTTTGGATCTGCCCCTAGTGACTGTGTTTACTGAGGATCGTTCTTCCTCATCCTCACTTGGGCTCAGATGCCTTCCCTCCCCTGAGTGGTTAGAGCTTGCATCCTCCCTTCTTTCTCCCTCCTCTGGAGCTTCTTCTGACTCTACCTCTTGGGCCTCAGCCCATGCTGTCAGGGATGTGATCAGGATTTGCTTCCTGAGATCAGTGGTTGCAGGCAACCCTCTTTCAATACACAACCCCCTAAGCTGGACTACTGTCAGTGTGGGTAGGCTAGCCAGATCAAGCTCCATGGTTCCCTAGTTTTGTGTCAACAAAAACTTTTTGCAAAAATTGGAAACAAGAATTTAGAAAAATTACAAAAATTCAATAATTGAAATTAATCCAAATTAAAAATTAAAAACAATTTTTGCACTAGGTCAATTTAAAGGATTTTTAATTTGTTTTACCTAAAACTGTAACGTGATATTGAACACAAGTACAGGATCCCGTCGCTGCTTCCAATTATGTTGGAAAATGGGTTATTGGTAGGGCAGGTAGGTACCTACACCTAGCAACAAGCCACTAACCTCCACATAGGTACAGTTAGGTCTCAGTAAATTAATCCCAGCTCAACCCTTGGTAGCTTGGCAACGAGCGTCAAGGCTTAACTTAGGAGACAAAGTGTAAAGCATTCAAATATCACAAAACAGTAATTAAATAAAACACAGGAAACAGTTTAAAAATTCAAAACCAATTTATAAAAATAGTTTATATTTTTATCTTTAAAATGACACAAAAATGATTAAAATCGGTTCAGGGGAACCGGAGATATGAATTTTTTAAGAATTATTACTTTTCTAGCGCTTAGAAACAAAAAGCGCCAATCGGGTCATCTGGTTGCACCTCGACCGGGGCAAAGTCAAACTTTCAGGCCGATCGCGATGGAGCCCTGCTCGGCTACAGGTCGCGGGAGGCCTCGGTTAAAAAGTTACCTTCTGACTTAGTCTTTATTTTGAAGTTTTTCTTCACCGGGACGAACCTGCCAGTTGAATCCGACCTCCTGGAGCCCTTGTCCGGATACGCGATGTGGGTTTCCTCGGTGGAGACTTTTACCTTCGGACTTAGTCGTTTTTTCGAGATTAAAATCCTTCGACCGGGGTAAACCTGGATCTTGATCCGACGTCCATGGAGCCCTTCTCGGATACGATGGCTGGGAGGTCCCGGTCAACTTTTTACATTCGGACTTAGTCTCTTTTTTGGATGTTTTTCTTTACCGGGACGAACCACGAAGCCAGGCCGGGTCGCGGTTGAGGCAAGCCGGCTAGAATTTCCGCGGCGGGTCGGTCCCTCTCTGGAGCTTTTTTCCAAAAATTCTCAAATCTTTTCCAAACTTCTGGGGCTTCACCCAGATGTTCTTTTAAGGTTCTTTTGGGGTCCACAGCTCACCCCAAGGGTCCAGAAGTTCTGTGATGGTCCTTGGGGGGTGCGGACTTCAACTCCCAGAATGCACCTGGCGCAAACTCCTTTTTGGCCACTGGACAGTGGTCAGCTGGTCGCTTCCTTCAGGAGTTGGTGCAGGGGACTCTGGTTTAGCAATTTTTCACCTGTAGCAAACAGGGAGTCCCTCCTTGAACCAGTTGAAGCCAGGCAAAGTCCTTCTTGTGGTGAAGCCCAAGTGTGCAGCTGGTGCAGTCCTTCTGAGTGCAGGGTCCAGGTGCAGGCCAGGGGTCCAGCAGGGCAGTCCTTCTTCTTCTTTAGTTCCTTTCTTGTTGAATTCTGGAGGGGATCTGAGGCGTGGGTGCAGGTCTGCCAGTTTTATCCTTGCTCCTGGGTGAAAAGCAGGGGGGCCCTGGTTCTCCAATCAGGGACAGGGTCGTCCCCCTGTGATGACCACTTCCTGGGAAGTGTGGCAAAAATCCATCCCAGAAGGCAACAGTCTCTAAAAATCCAACATGGATGAATCTGATTTTTGGAGGTTACATCTGGCTGAGCCCACCCACTGGTGAGGCTAAAAATCATAAACACAACCCTCTCCTGCCCTCTCCTAATCTAATCAAGGGGGCACCTAATTGTCTGGGGTTGCAGGATGTGGGGGTGTTGCTGGGTGCTTCAAATGTCCTTCTCTGCCTTTGAAGACCAGTTTGGCCGCCCTCCCCCTTCCTGCCTCACCATCTGCTGAGGGGAGATTCTCTCCCCCAAGCACATTCCTTTGTGTGAAGCCTGGCCACTTCACACCTCATCAAGGCAGCCTGGCAGAAGCTGCTGCAGGCTGGCCAATCAGAGCACAGCAGCAAAAACAATGCAGAGCTGAAATTGGCAACTTTTTAGGTAAAGTCTAAACTTTTTACCTGAACAAGTTATATTAAATCCAACAACTGGAAGTTGTAGGATTTATTACAACAATTAATTTGATACCAAATTCTTGGTATGCAACATTTAAGGAGACTTTAAAATTTAAAATAAAGTCTGCCCATTCTAGCCTATGAAGGCCATTTACTTCAATGAGGGAAAAACGAATTTGGCTGTTTTTACCTCACCAGGGCTTATAAATCTATTTTTATAAAGTCCCTGCTTACAGTTACATGGCACCCAGCCCTAGGGGCACATAGGGCACACCTTAGGGGTGACTTATATGTAAAAATAAGGTAGTTTAAGACTTTGGAAGTACCTTTAATTCCAAAGTCGAATTTGCATATAATTTTAATTTAAAAGCAGCCAGCAAGGCAGGCCTGCCTTTAAAATGACACTGGGCACCTCAGCAGTGCACCTAGGTGTGCACCACCTATGCTGTGGTCCCTAAACCTACATGCCCTACCATATACTAGGGACTTATAGGTAGGTTAACTTAGCCAATTATAATTAGCCTAATTTGCATATCCATTTTACACAGAGCACAGGCCCTGGGACTGGTTAGCAGTACCCAGGGCACCATCAGAGTCAGGAAAACACCAGCAAAAAGTGGAAAATGGGGGCAAAAAGTTATGGGGCCTCTGCAATCAGCCCTGTTTTCTCACACTAGGGAACTAGCCCTTTCATAGTGCCCTTAGTAATAGTATATGGTTTAAGCCATAGTATCTGGCTCTGAAAACATTAGGCATTAAGCTAATAAAGCTAATGAAGCTGGGTGTGGGGGAGTGTTTACAATGCACTAGTTGTTTAACCTTCAGTACCTCACAATTGTTTTCACTGAAGAGAAGTAGCTCTCACTACAGAAAATGTTTCAAACTCCTGTCCTAGTTTATGTCAGTGGCCTGGATTTGTAAAATAAGGACAGGCAAAAGGATAAGGGTACTCAACAGGTCACTACAAATGTTTGGCTTATGTAATAAAAAAAAAAGAAATTAAATGCTGTACTAGCATTTTAGAAACGCTTGTGATAGATTTATCAAAATTGTGTTACATTAATGCAACAAAACCTCACAAAAAAAAATTCTCTAATTTTTTGTATACATACAGGTCAATGCCCATCACAAAAAAAAACATCTGAAAGGCAGTCACAAAGAAGGTGCAGACCCTGGCATGGGGGTCTACAAGCGGCTCAACATCCATTGCAGAAAGAAGTGGGAGTATCTACGTGTAGGAAGTTGGCTCTGTAGGCACTATTTCAAAGTAAGGAATAGTATGCACAGAGTCCAAGGGTTCCCCTTAGAGGTAAGATAGTGGCAAAAAGAGATAATACTAATGCTCTATTTTGAGGTAGTGTGGTCGAACAGTAGGCTTATCAAAGGAGTAGTGTTAAGCATTTGTTGTACATACACAAGCAATAAATGAGGAACACACACTCAAAGACAATTCCAGGCCAATAGGTTTTTGTATAGAAAAATATATTTTCTTAGTTTATTTTAAGAACCACAGGTTCAAGATTTACATGTAATACTTCAAATGAAAGCTATTGCAGGTAGGTACTTTAGGAACTTTGAATTAGCAAAATAGCATATACAGTTTTCACATAAATCACATATAGCTCTTTTAAAACTAGACACAGTGCAATTTTCAACAGTTCCTGGGAGGAGTAAGAGTTTGTTAGTTTTTGCAGGTAAGTAAATCACCTACGGGGTTCATGTTTGGGTCCAAGGTAGCCCACCGTTGGGGGTTCGGAGCAACCCCAAAGTTACCACACCAGCAGCTCAGGGCCGGTCAGGTGCAGAGGTCAAAGTGGTGCCCAAAACGTATAGGCTTCAATGGAGAAGGGGGTGCCCCGGTTCCAGTCTGCCAGCAGGTAAGTACCCGCGTCTTCGGAGGGCAGACCAGGGGGTTTTGTAGGGCACCGGGGGGGACACAAGTCCACACAGAAAGTACACCCTCAGCAGCACGGGGCGGCCGGGTGCAGTGTGCAAAGACGCGTCGGGTTCTCAATAGGTTTCAATGGGAGACCAAGGGGTCCCTTCAGCTATGCAGGCAGGCAAGGGGGGGCTCCTCGGGGTAGCCACCACCTGGGCAAGGGAGAGGGCCACCTGGGGGTCGCTCCTGCACTGGAGGTCGGATCCTTCAGGCCCTGGGGGCTGCGGGTGCAGAGTCTTTACCAGGCGTCGGATCCTAGAAGCAGGCAGTCGCGGTCAGGGGGAGCCTCGGGATTCCCTCTGCAGGCGTCGCTGTGGGGGCTCAGGGCGGGCAACTCTGGCTACTCACGGTCTCGCAGTCACCGGGGAGTCCTCCCTGAAGTGTTTGTTCTCCACAAGTCGAGCCGGGGGCGTCGGGTGCAGAGTGTCAAGTCTCACGCTTCCGGCAGGAAACGCAAGTTGTTTCAAAGTTTCTTCTTTGTAGCAAAGTCGCAGTCTTGGGTGAACAGAGCCGCTGTCCTCTGGAGTTCTTGTTCCTTCTAGATGCAGGGCAGTCCTCTGAGGCTTCAGAGGTCGCTGGTCCCTGGGGAGAGCGTTGCTGGAGCAGTGTCTTTAGAAGTGGGGAGACAGGCCGGTAGAGCTGGGGCCAAAACAGTTGGTGTCTCTGTCTTCTCTGCAGGGTTTTCAGCTTAGCAGTCCTCTTCTTCTTAGGTTGCAGGAATCTGAGTTCCTAGGTTCTGGGGAGCCCTTAAATACTAATTTTAAGGGCGTGTTTAGGTCTGGGGGGTTAGTAGCCAATGGCTACTAGCCCTGAGGGTGGGTACACCCTCTTTGTGCCTCCTCCCTGAGGGAAGGGGGGCACATCCCTAATCCTATTGGGGCAATCCTCCATCTGCAAGATGGAGGATTTCTAAAAGTTAGAGTCACCTCAGCTCAGGACACCTTAGGGGCTGTCCTGACTGGCCAGTGACTCCTCCTTGTTTTTCTCATTATCTCCTCCGGCCTTGCCGCCAAAAGTGGGGCCGTGGCCGGAGGGGGCGGGCAACTCCACTAGCTGGAGTGCCCTGTGGTGCTGTAACAAAGGGGGTGAGCCTTTGAGGCTCACCGCCGGGTGTTACAGTTCCTGCAGGGGGAAGTGTGAAGCACCTCCACCCAGTACAGGCTTTGTTACTAGCCACAGAGTGACAAAGGCACTCTTCCCATGTGGCCAGCAACATGTCTGGTGTGTGGCAGGCTGCTAGAACTAGTCAGCCTACACAGATAGTCGGTTAAGGTTTCAGGGAGCACCTCTAAGGTGCCCTCTGGGGTGTATGGTACAATAAAATGTACACTGGCATCAGTGTGCATTTATTGTGCTGAGAAGTTTGATACCAAACTTCACAGTTTTCGGTGTAGCCATTATGGTGCTGTGGAGTTCGTGCATGACAGACTCCCAGACCATATACTCTTATGGCTACCCTGCACTTACAATGTCTAAGGTTTTGCTTAGACACTGTAGGGGCACAGTGCTCATGCACTTGTGCCCTCACCTATGGTATAGTGCACCCTGCCTTAGGGCTGTAAGGCCTGCTAGAGGGGTGACTTATCTATACTGCATAGGCAGTGTGAGGTTGGCATGGCACCCTGAGGGGAGTGCCATGTCGACTTACTTGTTTTGTCCTCACTAGCACACACAAGCTGGCAAGCAGTGTGTCTGTGCTGAGTGAGGGGTCCCCAGGGTGGCATAAGACATGCTGCATCCCTTAGAGACCTTCCCTGGCATCAGGGCCCTTGGTACCAGGGGTACCAGTTACAAGGGACTTACCTGGATGCCAGGGTGTGCCAATTGTGGAAACAAAAGTACAGGTTAGGGAAAGCACACTGGTGCTGGGGCCTGGTTAGCAGGCCTCAGCACACTTTCAAATCACAACTTAGCATCAGCAAAGGCAAAAAGTCAGGGGGTAACCATGCCAAGGAGGCATTTCCTTACACTACGTCTCTGGACCAAGAAGTCAGCAGAAGTCCAGCTCAGTCAGGCCTTCCAAAATGGGAAGCACATGTACAGTACCCTGACCTTCCTAATGACCCGAATACTTGTGGTGGCCTATCCCCAGCTTGATGGGCAGTTGAGAGCCCCACAGCAGCAACAAGGGGATACGTTCTTGTTTGAGATATTATTGGTAGATAACTGTTTTTCTAACAGCAACAAACTATGGCATTAACATAAAGGTTGACACACATCCAAATCACAGGAAGGTGTAAGTTTTGAACAGGTTATATGATGATGTGTATTGTATATTTCTTTCAAACATGATAGCAGTATGTTTTTGATCACTACCAAAGGAGTGTTTTGAACAGACACATGCCTGCCTAAGTAAAAAAAAGGTTCAATAATTTATTTGACGTTATAAGGGGCAGTTCCATACGACACATTGGTGAGTTGGTATCATAGACAAACAATAGTGAGCATGTGAGCCAAAATGACTAGAAAGATGAGAACAATGTCTAGTTTTTTTCGTAAAAACATGTAGCAAATATGTTTGCCCTAAAAAATACAATTTAATTTATCTTAAAGCTTGCAGATTGGCATGATGTGTTACTCCTTCATAAATGGGCATGTAAGGCAATCTGTTTTTTCAAACATGATTTTGATGCATTTCTGAATGAAACAGTCAGCAATGTGTACACATTGGTGACAGAGTAACACATACCCAAAAACAACTTTGTTATGTCCAGATGATAAATCAATTTGAAGATAAGGATTTTAGTGAAAGTGAGTTTTGCAGATGAACAAAGTACAATGTTTTTTTTTGCTAGATATTGATCTTTGTAGCATGAGTTCACTATTCAAATCAAACAATCTGTACTTTTCAGAAGTGTTAAACAATTGCTGGAGAAAATTCTAAATGATTAAGAGAAACAATCGAACATTAAATTAGAGTAATGATGGAAAATTACAAAGCTGTAAGCAAATTGGTCCTGAAGATGTTCTCCACATGCATGAGGCAATGATAAAGTATACCTAAGTCTGAAAGCCTTGAAGGTGAAATATGAAAATATGAAAATGTTTTAAACAAACCTCATGATTGGTTTTATTTACACGAATACAATACAAATGTTGTATATGTTTTTCCAGCATATTCTCGAGATGGCAAATGGGACATTGGCCCCAAAGGTGGGGAAGCAGCTGGCCACTGTCTGTCGGGTAATGACACATGGGACACCAATGGACACAGTAGCATAGAGGGTGAGGGGACTGGAACGGAGGCCACCAGCTTGTCATCTCCTTCAGAGGCCTCAACAGGTGCTGTGGCAGAACCTGTACCATATGCATCCTTGTCGGCCACTCAGATTCCCATCTCCACCCTCCCTCTTGCTCTCATCAGTTGGCCAAACCCACCCAGCTAAAAGGCTGGAGTCTCCTTTGCCACCCATGTCCCCACGGCGACACTCAGTGAAGAGGCTACTGACCTGTTATGCAGCATCTTTTTAGGCCAGACTGCAACCATGAATAGCATCCAGGCCTTAGTTGCTAAATGCAACAAATGGTTGCATTTCTGGATGCCATTCATAGGTCAATGTCTGGCATGCAGAGATTGCTTCTGAGAATAGCCTCTGCACTGACTTCAGCCCCCCCAACCAGCCCAACTTTGTGTCATACCTCTAGTACCTGCCACATACCAAATCCCTTCCAAGCACACTCACTTCTTTACAGGCACCAACTCTCACAGACCCAAGCAGAACACCCCCCCACACACATAAACACAAATGCACAAAGAAACACAAACAAGCATCGATCTAGCACACACACACTCCTGACAGTACACCCACATGAACCACAACCACCACACCCACCACCACACACAGAAGCATCACCACCACACCCACAACGCCCACCACCACAGACACAAGCACCACAACCACAACATCCACCTCAACAGCACACTCATCCAAACAAACACACTCACACAAGTGCACACCTACACACAAAACAATACCCACCAAACCCAAACTCACACACTCACCCGAACACAAAACACCTGTCAAACGATACACATCAAACCATACACCAGACACACATGCAGCTGCAATACATACAGACACACAGACCACAACCACACGAACCACATCAACAGAACACTCATCCAAACAAACACACTCACACAAAAGCGCAGACACACACAACACCAACCAACTCCAAATGCACACACTCCCCCAAACACCAAACACCTTCCAAGAAACACACACCCAAACATACACCCCATACACCAGACCCACATTCACCTGAAAAGCAGACACACACATCACCTACTGCAGCTCCCTATACCTCTCAAACCCAATCCTCTCCCACCCTGCCTACCCATACTCCACCAACCAAAATAACATCATACATGTCCTTAACCCCTGTGAAACCCAAACCCACCCCTCCCAAGAAGAATCCTTCAGATGCCTGCTCTGTGCCCATTAGATGCCCCTTTCTGCGGAGGTTATCTCTTGGCAGTATAATTAGGAGGCAGGTTCTGGGCCAAAAATCCACCACTTGATGCTGTGTATTCTTTTCTTGGACAAATATTAGTTAACCCCTAATAAAGATTTTGAAAGAAGTATCTCATTTCTAAATAAAATATTTTTCTTTCACAAAGTTTGTCTTGACATTATTATTTCTTTACACATCATTAATGAGTTACAATGTTAATTATGAAAATGTGAGTAACTTAAAATTAATTTCATTTATGACAGAGAACAAAAAGGTTTGTTTTACAAACATATTTGTACAGTCCATTACTGATGAACATTTGTAATGGACATGGTAGTTTTGGTGCAAGCATTAATCATGATAATGGACACTTAAACCAAAATCAATCATGTTTTAATTGTTTTAACTTGTTAATACAGGTGTGTTTTTTTTTAACCCCTTTGCTGCCAGGCCTTTTCCCCCTCAGGTGCCAGGCCTTTTTTGGCAATCTGGGTCAGTTCGTGCTTAAGCCCTCATAAGTTTTTGTCTACATAAGCTACCCATGCCAAATTTGCATCCTTTTTTCCAACATCCTAGGGATTCTAGAGGTACCCGGAGTTTGTGGGTTCCACTGAGGGAGAACAAGAAATTAGCCAAAATACTGTGAAAAGTTTTTGTTTTTGTTTTTTTTTAAATGGGAAAAAAGAGCTGCAGAAGAAGGCTTGTGATTTTTTTCCCTGAAAATGACATCAACAAAGGGTTTGCAGGGCTAAAGTCACCAGCTTCCCAGAGTTCAGGAACAGGAAGACTTGAATCAGATAACCACATTTTTCACCACAATTTTGGCATTTTACTGGACATACCCCATTTTTACTATTTTGTGTGCTTTTAACTTCCTTCCAGTTAGTAACAGAAATGTGTGCGAAACCAATGTTGGATCCCAGAAAGCTCAACATTTCTGAAAAGTAGACAAAATTCCTAATTTATCAAGGGGTCATTTGTGTAGATCCTACAAGGTTTTTTCCTATAGAAAATAACAGCTTAAATAAAAAACTATTTAAATTGAGGTGAAAAAAAGCCATTTCTCGCCACGTTTTACGCTTGTAGGTTCATCAAGAACCCAAGGTACCCAATGCCAATAAATGAGCTGCACCTTGCAATGGGTTATCATTCTACACTGGGTATACAATTCATTTGGTGAAATATAAAGAGTGAAAAATAGGTATCAAGGAAACCTTTGCGTTTCCAAAATAGGCAAAAGATAAGGTGTTGAGAAGCAGTGGTTATTTGCACATATCTGATTTCTGGAGTCCCCATAGTAGCATGTGAATTACAGGCCATTTCTCAATTAGAGGTCTTTTTTACACACTGTCTTACATTTGGAAGAAAAAAAATATAGAGAAAGACAAGGGGCAATAACACTTGTTCTGCTATTCTGTGTTCCCTCAAGTCTCCCTATAAAAATGTTACCTCACTTACGTGGGTAGGCCTAATTCCCGCCACAGGAAACGCAACGTGGACACATCACATTTTTACATTGAAAAATGACGTGTTTTTGGAAAGTGCCTAGCTGTGGATTTTGATCTCTAGCTCAGCCGGCACCTAGGAAAAGGTGTGCATTTTTTTAAATCTCACCCGGTTCTGTTACCCAGAATCCTTTGCAAACCTCAACATTTGGCAAAAACAACACTTTTTTCTCACATTTCGGTGACAGAAAGTTCTGGAACCTGACAGGAGCCACACATTTCCTTCCACCCAGCAATCCCCCAAGTCTCCCGATAAAAATGGTACTTCACTTGTGTGGGTAGGCCTAGTGCCTGCAACAGGAAGTTCCCCAAAACACAATGTGGACATTTCACATTTTCCCAAAGAAAACAGACCTGCTTTTTGCCTAGCTGTGGATTTTGAAAATGTGTGATTTCCAGCAACGTTGGAGGTTTGCAGGGCATTGTAAATAAGAAAATGGTGCAGGTGCATGTGAAGCACACCACCCTGGACTCACCCAGATGTTTAGTTTTCAGATGTGTCTAGGTCCTGTGGCTTTTTCTACATGGCAGAGTCCCAAAGTCCAAAAAGTGCAGCCCTCACCATTCCAAGTGAGACGTTTATGAGAGTTAGCCAAGCTCTCATGACCCAAATGTAAAACCAAAACCCAAAATAATCAAATGTCCTCTTGCTTGCTGAAAGACTGTTACCCCCTTCAGTTTGGGTGGGGGTATAACCATGCCCATTCTGGTTGGTAGCCAACACCCCACTATTTTTTACTTTTTTTTAACTCCCTGGCATCTAGTAGGCTTTCTGGCCCCCCCAGGTGTGGATCGGGGTAATTGCCCCATATGCCCACCGGTGGGCAGAACAACTTTGGCCCCATTTATTTCGGGTGGGGGTATGGCCATACCCCCGCCCTCTTATTTTGAAAAAAAAATCTTCCCTCGTCTCTGGTGGGCTTTCTGTCACCCTTGGGGGCAGATGTGCCTTCCAAAAATAGGCCGATCAGCCCCTAAGGGGGGCAGTTATGGCTAATAGTAATGTGCCCGCATTGGGACCGACCCTTGCTCAAGGAGCTGCACCCCAATCAAAACACACACACACCAATCCCTGGTGCCTAAGTGGTTTCTGCCCCCCCGGGGGCAGATCGGCCTAATAAAAATAGGACGATCTGCCCCTGGGGGGGACAGATATGGGCTAAAATAAATTTGCCCCACTCCTCCTCCTAGGGTCGCTCCCCACGTTTAAAACATAAAATAAACAACAAGAAAAAATCCCTGGTGTCTAGAAGTTTCTGCCCCTCTGGGGGCAGATTGGCCTAATTAAAATAGGCCGATCTGCCCCCTTGGACTAAAAATAATTTGCCCTCCTGGGGAGCGGTCCTTGCCCAAGGTGCCGCTCACCTTGTACATAAACAAACAAACAAAATGTCCAATGTGTATAGTGGGCATTTCTGCTGCCTGATTGCATCGTGATCGGGCAGCAGAAATGCTAAGAGAGACATGAAAGGAGAGGAGAAGCCTCTCCTTTCATGCCTCTCTCACCCCCTCCACGTGATCGGAGGAGAAATGCTTTTGCATTTCTCCTCCGATCCGCGCTGGATGGGGTAGACCCCTGACGAGGTCGGCACGCTGATGTTCTCAGACGCCACGGAGGGGTCGGCGGTGAAAGGGGAAGCAATTCCCCTTCCATCCCTGCCCAGGGGAGTTGGGTGCGAGGACCCCGTGGGGGAGCGCTACCCCTACCTGAACGGAACGGTTACATCCTGGACACCCGAGCTGAGCTGCCCAGGATGTAACCATTACGTCCAGGGCATCCAAGGGGTTAAAATGATGTGTTTAAAATAAACATATGGATTACACATTAAAAAATGTGAATTAAATAAAATTTGATGATATACAGAAAATGCACTAGACAAGAGAAAAAGTGACATTGATACAAGTTTAGAAGATAAATCAGTTTTACATTTCTTGTAAACCAAAATTGTCTTGTGCAATTTCTACATTTTATTAAATGTATGTTGTTCCAAAAATGTTTAATGCATACATATCTGATTTCATAGTTTAGGGAAAATGAATACACACAGCTATATGGACACATTTTGAATTTGGGATTGATGTGACTTTGTGTAGGTGTCTGATAGCATCAGGCAGCTTGCACCAAGGCCCTCATTATGACCTTGGTGGGCAGCTCCAGCCGCCCGCCAAGATCTGACCGCTGGGCAGCCGCCAATGCGGCCGCACTCCCGCTGCGGTCATTATGAGATCCCCGCTGGGCCGGCAGACGGAAACCTGGTTTCCGCCCGCCGGCCCAGCGGGGATCTCGGCCGCAACACAGGAGCCGGCGGTGTGGCAGCCGTGCAACGGGTGCAGTTGCACCCGTCACGCTTTTCACTGTCTGCTATGCAGACAGTGAAAAGCTGCATGGGGCCCTGTCAAGGGGCTCGTGCACTGCCCATGCCAGTGGCCAGTGGCATGGGCAGTGCAGGGGCCCCCAGGGGCCACGCGACTCCCCGTACCGCCAGCCTTTTCCTGGCGGTTCAAACCGCCAGGAAAAGCCTGGCGGTCGGGGACTCGTAATCCCCTGGGCAGGATTATCATTGCGGTCATAATTCCTTGGATTGCACCGCCAGCCTGTTGGCGGTGCAATCGCCACAACAGCACTGGCGGTCTTTGAGCCCCAGGGTTGTAATGACCCCCCAAGTTTGTAAATGCGAATGAAATATTCAGGTGTGTTTCTTTGCGTTTCTTATACTACTGCATTACACACATATCCATTGCACATTATTATACTATTGTCTGTAAGTGAAAATGCGAGAGTCCAGAGATAATGTAAACAGACAATTCCAATGGTAACAAATAAAAAAGACACTTACCTTCTATTCCAGTGATGACGGGTGTTGATTTGCATCATGGTCAAGTAGCACGAGTAGCAGCAGCAGCAAAAGAAGGACTTGTACGAATGGGCCTATGTCCAAAAGGGAAGTAAAAAAAGAAAATAAGGTAAGTTTTTACCTTATATCCCTTCCAATCCCCCAACTCAGGTGTGGAGGTTTACCCGCCATAGATACGTCAGCAGGAAGGCACAGCATGATTGCCCCAGCAGAAAAACTGGCTGTGGTCCCGCCAACAGCTTTTGCCTATGGCTCTGTCAGCGCAGCTATAAAAATCTGGGTGTGCCGACGGGTTGCCAACGGACTATTGTCTATGGGCTTGTCATCATCTAAATAGAGCAGATGGACGACCTATTTAGGGGACGGATTATCCAATGGAAAAACAACGGCGAGACAAATTATGCCAAGATCTAAATCAGACCCTAATTCAGAAGGTATAACTTCTGACCAGGGTGAACCTGGTCTCTGTCTCCATCAGCCATAAACCTTACTGTTAACCCTTTACAGCGTAGTCAGGTGACTGCATTTGGTGCTAAATGCTTTATGGCTCTATTACTATTTAATACTTTAAAACTCACATCTCCTGTTCCCCTATTGGATTTGGGTCATTTTAATCTCTTTTTTAAATTAAAATATAATCTATTTTGTATTGTTTATTTACTGTGTTGTGTTGTTTTATTTTTATTTTTAACTGTTTGTATTACTTCTAAACGATTTACACATTTTCTTAGCTTAAACCTGCCTGCTCTGTGCAAAAGCTACCAAGGGTTGAGCTCTGGCTTAAATCACTTAAAACTTTACTGGACCTAACAACGATAGTGCCATTATTCATTGTGGTGTACTACCATGAACCCAACTAATAAGCCACTTTCTCACAAACAGTGTAACTCATGGATTATTAATGCATCCAGAATCTTAGCCATGTGGACATCCCTATATCTTTAGCAGTGAATGAATGCCATCTAAAAATAAATCCACCAAGAAAGGTCTTACCACTCACCATACGTCACCACCCCTGAGAAAGGACAAACAGTCAAAAAGCTACCAGGTGCTATCAGTTTGATGGACACTCCTGGGTGGACATTGAAATCGCATGCGCTTAAGCCGGAACTCAGAGATCAGCTTGAGAAAATTTTACACAAGTTATGAGCAGATTTAGGAGGTAAGATGACTGAGCTGCTCCAAGATGTAAACTCCAAGGGACCAGAAGTGTTGGACGTGGAGGAGAAAGTGGAATCAGAATCACTGGAAGGAATAGAAAAGACATGGAAGAAACACTCTGGCAGCAGAAAAAAAATTGAAAGCCACCTGGAAGAAAGCTGATGAGTTGGAGAACGGAGTTAGGAGAGGAAACCATCAAATCTGTGCATATATACGAGTGTACATTACCAAAATGTTTTCACCTCTTCTTGGGGAGGGTCATTCGAAGGTCCACTTAACGACCACAGGATGTCTTAGCTAAATAAGTTCAATGATGTTCCAAGAATACATGCGCAATCCTTCAAAATATGTATCAAAATATTTTGCAAAAGAGACTGAATTTCAGTCCAATTACAGAAAAACTCCCTAAGGACAAGATTCAGTATAGATGGGCTTATCCCTTTGGTATGGCATTTTAATTTCATTACAAGTCCGGAGGCTATCATTATTTAAACTGGCCAAATACAGTTCAACAAGACCTTTCCTGAACTGGAAACGCTGCCACAATCTGACAATAACTGAAATAACTGCCACAGGAATCACGCTAAATGCACTAACATATATTGCTTTCCAGTCAATAAAACTTTTCCCAAAACAAGATGGCTCCCAAATCTCGGGTGATGAGAAAAAAGGTTGTTCTCAATAACTTTTCTCTAATCTGCGAGCTGACGAAGCGTGCGCATGCATTGGAACACAGTTCCAATGCATTGTACACGGCGCCATCAGCATGAGCGCTAAATCCAGCATGTGATGTGACGTTCAGGTAAGGTAAATAAGCCTTAACTGAAATGCCATCAACCAGCACACCAACATAGTTTAAAATTATGTACAAACATTCCTTCATAACAAACAACATTAGTCACATGATAAATATTTGAAAAATGAAGAGCATCGAAATCAAACCCCAATCAGTCACACACATTAGCAAATTAATCTCTTCAAATAAATAGTATAACAGACATAGCTAAGCAAATCCTAACATTTCCATAAATTGGAAAATATAGTGAAGTAATTGAACTGTACTTATTAAAAGACATAAAGAACTGCTACTTATCTGTTCAGGAGCAGCAATTAAAAGAGGACTATGAATGTGTTAAAGATTCTATTCCAGAATGTTCTTATGTGTTCCTTAAGAGACTGCTGCTTGGAGTGGCATTAAAGGATATTTATGCATAATGATAGCATGTGTGTCTTTAATGAAATTCAGATTCTCTTTTCAGTACACTTGGAGAATCACTATCCCCCAAGAGATTTATCACTTCATCGATAAAATAGGATCAACCAACTCCCTAAGCATCCACATCACTGACATAGATAAACCAATTAGCAGCTTCAGCCCAGGAAAACCCGTGTCCAACAGGACAGTGGTTCTAAATCTGAAAGAAAACTTGACATGAGGTAAATCATAATCATCAAAGAGGAAAGCAGATTGATAGCCGAGACAGTCAACCTTTCCTCAGAACCACTACCTAGTTTGCTGTAAGCCAATTAGCTTATCAAAGAATCAAAGCATTAAAGAAGAAAAAGATGGAGACTCTGACAAGTTAGGTGGATGAATAAGTGCCAAGACAAGACACACGGATAATGGTGATCATGTCATGCTTTTCGATTAGGGGAGCACAAAACTGACCATATAAGAATACCTGTGACGGGGGCATACCCCTTGATTCAGCTTTGGCAGTTGCACATGTCAAGAAGGGGCCTGAGCTATAGTAGGGAGGGTACTCAGGTGCCCTGGCAAACTGAATTATGTTCTCAAAATGAGAAATCTCTTAAACATGGTTGAGAAAAGGTTATATGTTTTTGTTCTTGTGATAACTTTTAAATTAAAGTTGAAGAGTTACAAGGATTCAGTGATTGGGCAGGTACACATGGTCAGCGCATGCACACAGAAGAAAGTCTCCATGGTTTGGGTGACGTACACACCACAATGAACATGCTTGAAAGATTTTTAAAAAAGCGCTTTCAGTAGATATGCTGACATGAAAGGATAAAGATCAGATTCTTTATACATATTCTCCATCATGGTGAAAGTTGATTTTTTCAACACTAAGGGGTTGCACTCGCAGGTTAAAAAAAATGGGTGATCTGAAGTTACTTGCATACCATTCAGCCAGATATATGGGAAGGAAAGTTCAAAGTAGAATGAGACCTAGAACACACTCAACAGCAGTTTACTCATTATCCACGGTCAACCATAAGAGTGTGGCAATATTCTTTGACAAAACAGTAGATAAGGATGGTCAGTATTTAACTCTTACTGGCTATTTACTAGATCAAGCAGTTACCATAGAGATTGATCTTTCAAAGATGGAGGCCACATGGAAGCTTTCTCAAAAAAGATTAAAAATGTTGTGAGAGAGATGAGGATTAGAGATGAAGGGAAGGAATGTCACATGCAATAATACACAAACAACTCACATGTGCACCATCCATACCTTAGCATTGATTACAAATTAGGGAGCAACATGCTTGCATCACAGACTACAACACCTTAAATCCGAACAATATCCATCTCAGACCATGCTCCAATACACAGAACTATAAACGTGGAGGGAGGACCCAAATATCAAATTTGGGCCCATATTTATACTTTTTGACGCTAAACTGCGCTAACGCAGTTTAGCGTCAAAAGATTTTGCGCCGTCTAACGCCATTCTGAAGCGCCATGCGGGCGCCGTATTTATGGAATGGCGTTAGCCGGCGCAAGCGGACCGGCGCTGCCTGGTGTGCGTGGAAAAAAAACACGTACACCAGACAGCGCCGGCGTAGGGGGAAAATGGCGTATGGGCGTCTTAAAATGGGGCAAGTCAGGTTACGTCGAAAAAATCGTCGTAACCCGACTTGCGCCATGTTTTTTCGACGCCCATCCCCCATCAACATGACTCCTATCATTGTAAAGATAGGAGTCATGCCCCCTTGCCCAATGGCCATGCCCAGGGGACTTCTGTCCCCTGGGCATGGTCATTGGGCATAGTGGCATGTAGGGGGGCACAAATCAGGCCCCCCTATGCCACAAAAAAAAAAAAAAATACTTACCTGAACTTACCTTAATGTCCATGGGATGGGTCCCTCCGTCCTTGGGTGTCCTCCTGGGGTGGGCAAGGGTGGCAGGGGGGGTCCCTGGGGGCAGGGGAGGGCACTCTGGGCTCATTTTGAGCCCACTTGTCCCTTAACGCCATGCCTGACCCAGGCGTTAAAAAGCGGCGCAAAAGCGCCGTTTTTGGCCACGCCCACTCCCGGGCGTCATTTTTGCCCGGGACTATAAATACCACGTAAAGGCCTGGGAGTCATTTTTTAAGACGGGAACGCCTCCCTTGCATATCATTAACGCAAGGAAGGGGTTCACGCTAAAAAATGACGCACTCTCCGGGCACTTTGGCGCCCGAAGCGTCTAACGCCATAGTATAAATATGGCGTTAGTTGGCGTTAGTTTAGCGTCGAATTTGCGTCGAAAAAAACGACGCAAATTCGGCGCAAACGGAGTATAAATACGGGCCTTGGAGTTTGCACCCTTAAATTGTTACACACCTTCTGCTGAGGGAGAAACTAAGACAAGATGAATATTTCACCGTAAATGAGAGGGCAGAGGTGACTTGGGAGAGGCAGTGGAACAGATTCATGGCCATAATGAGGAGGAAATGTATAGCACTCAGTGCATCAGCACAGAATGAGGACCCAGGAGCATAAATATTAGAGGAAGAATTCAGAGTTATAAAATCTCAGAATGAGGCCAATCCAGCAGTACAAATATGCTGCCAACGAACGCAAAACAGCAAATGCCATACATGAAAAAAGCACCCTAAGAGACACTCACAGGTAACAGGGGTCAAGATAGGCACAATATTGGCAACTGAAAGGTAAGAGGGAGAAAGAGTAATACATAAAAGTAAGTAATGCATCCACTGGCAAGAACCATATATGAGATAAAGATAATTTAAAAGAATTTAGGAAATTATATATCTCCATATATGCCAGTCAAGAACACTACAGCTCCTCAACAAATATATATTTTAGAGCTCAGCTCTGCCCACACTTATGTCACACCAGAAAGACAACCTTAAAGGCTCCATAAGGGAGAAAGAGGTTATGGCAGCACTACAGATCTTAACGAGTAATAACACCCTAGGGTCCAATGGGTTTCTAGCAACTTATATAAAACATACACCTCAAAATGAATTCCCAAATTGATGGCTATACCTTTGTGGAAATGGAAAAGTAACACCATCTATGGGCGAAAGTACGATCACAGCAATACCCAAGCCAGGCAGTGAACCAGAGTTAATTATCTGATAGAGGTCAATTGCTTTACTTGATGCACATCTAAAACCATACCCTAAAATTCTAACCCCTCGATTAGATAATATCTTGCCGAACATTATTGACATCGAACTAAGGGGATAATTTACAAGACCCTCGTGCCACTGGTGCATCACTTTTTCTATTGGAAAAAAGTCATGTACCAACGTCGCAAGGGGCTTCTAAATATGCCCCTAATTGTTTATGTGGGGGACAAAGCCACATGGCAATATAAGGAGGGCTATGAGCCTGGTCAAGAAAGTTAACATAAAGGGCCCACCAGTGGTGGTCATATCTTTACACACAGAGGAGGCCTTTGACCAGGTGGATTGATCCTTCCTTAGATTAGTCCTGCAATGAGTGAGGTTTGGACCCAACAATGTAAAATTGTTATAGTAAATTATTTTATCCCAAGGGGAGAATCTCTCAAGTGATATTCAAACTGCGGCCTGTGGGCCTCATGCAGCCCATCTGAACTTCAGATGGAGACCCCTGGTCAACAGCACTGGGCTGCTGTTTACTGTACAGAGCAGTAACATTAAAAAGTTGTTAAATAAAAGAGCAAACATTTATTTAAAGGTTGATTGAAGTTAAAGAAAGGAAGCAAGGCGGTTGCTCTGCACCGATTAACTTTAGGAACACAATTTTTAAAGATATCTTGCAATACATTTGTCATAATATGATTGTGTCTTTAAAATTCAAAAACTATATTTCATTAACATGCAGAACCATTTCACCTTAGTACATCAGGTTACATCAGTTAATTGATAAGTACTTTTTAAAATTGATAGTTTTCAAACGTGAATTTAGAAACATTCATGCTTCCTCCCACCCTGACAACAATGCCAATAGTGAACTAAAAGGCAAGTCAGTTAAGTGCCCCCTCTGGGTGGCCTGTTTTGTCATTGTCGATGAACAACATTATAGTTTATTAAACCAAACACAGGAGAAGGTTTTTTACAGCTCACATCCTGAAGTAATTTGTTTTGGGGTCCTCTCTATGTGATAATGAAGAAAAAGGAGGGAAAGTAAAATAAAGAATCGCCTTGGATCACACAATTTGGTAAAGCTGAGAAAGCTCAGAATGATCCCAGGTTTTCTGGTTTCACAAGCAGTGGGCTGGCAACTAGGAAGAGTGGCTGGGGGGGCAAATATGTGGTCAGTGGGCGCATGCATGCAAGGTCAGTGGCAACTATAATAAAAAGAAATAGTCACTGCACAACATCCAACGTCCTCCTCACTGCTTCTGTCTCCTCCAGGCTCTGCGGGCTCCAGCTAATTCCCCTATCCAATCCTGGTGCGTTTCTCAACCTGGTAGCCAGCACCAGAGAAGTTTCAAGACTGGAGGGAGCGACTTCTCTTAGTGCTCCCAAGGGCACTGGAGGTCTGTCCTTTCTCTAACCTAGCTGTCTTAGACAGCTGTTTTACAGAGTTTTAAAATGTGCATGTTTGGCTGGCGGTCGCAAGACAGCTGGTCAAAGAGATATGCTCCCTTTAAGCCTAAGTGCACAACCAGCCCATCACCCCTCCCTGCTGCAGCAAAGGCTTAGCTCTGTCCTGACACTCCATTTAGGACTGGTTGGTGAAAAATAAATGGTAATAAATTAACTTTATTACCATTTTTTTTTTCTGGGCCTTTCCTGGGGTGCATTTTTGTTAGTGGTGAGACTGCTACTTCGCACTAAAGGAGAAGCCACCCTTGGATTTCACATTGTGCAATTCAGTCACTAGATGCACTTGGTTGTCTTCCCCTACATCCACCTTACCAGCCCCTCTTCCCCAACTGCCACCATACTGGTATCAAAGCGGCCTTCGGTCACACCACAGACCAAATGTTTTGGCTGTTGCAAAAATGTTTGCGAGAACCCATGCTGTATGCAGATGTTGGGCTCTGACCAAACCTCCATTCCTGAGGCAGTGAACACTTTGAACACTTTGAGGCTGTAGTATGCTACAAAATAAACTTAAAGAAATATGACATTTTAAATCTGTCCCTACCTCCACAAATAAAACAAATGTTTGAGAAGACCTGTTCAGGTGGACAGGGGAATATGCAAAATGTGTGAGAATCAAGGGCCAGATGTAGGAAATTCCTGCATTGCGACTCACAAATTGCGAGTCTGAGCGACACGCAATTTGCGAGTCACAATGCAGGATGCAGGATGGTGTCCCTGACACCATCTGCGAGTCGCAAGCGGGTCGCAAAGACCCACCTCATTAATATTAATGAGGTGGGTCGCAATTTGCGTCCCCCTTGCGAGTCGCAGCACTCACAGGGAGGGTGGCCTGCTGGAGACAGCATACCACCATGTCTGTGACTGCTTTTAAATAAAGCAGTTCTTTTTTTTTGTAATGCAGCCCGTTTTCCGTAAAGGAAAACGAGATGCATTACAAAATGAAAAAATGAAACTTGTCAGTTTCATTTTTTCAGAGCAGCCTGCTCTGAAAAAATGTTTTCAAGGCCATTCACAAAGGGGAATGGGTCCCATGGAGACCCCTACCCTTTTGCGAATGGGTTACCACCAGTGTGGTAACTGCGATTGCTTTGCGACTGCGCTCGCGGTCACAAAGCAATCCTACATCACGCTGCGACTCGCAAATAGGAAGGGGAGCACCCCTACCTATTTGCGACTTGCAGTCCCATTTTGCGAGTCGGTAACCAGGTTACCGACTTGCAAAATAGGAATGGGCATCGCGATTTTTGCTGTTTGCAACGCGTAAAAGCCTTGCAACATCTGGCCCCAAATTACTCCTCAGAGTTTCTGACTTATAAGGGATTAATTTCCACGCTACTTTAGAAGCCATTAAGAGAAACCTGACATAATGGTTCTCACTCTCCCTGGCCTGATTAGGAGTAATAAATGTATGGAAAATTAAAATGTTACCTAAGCTCTTCTACCTCTTTTAAGTATTACCGTTGGCAAAGGAAAGCTCCTTCTTTGAACAATTGCTAAAACGTACTCAGCGCCTGACCTACGCTCCTGAAGGCACCCAGACATATGGGTAGAAGGGCACTTCCTGATTTACAAGATGTTCTGTGCTGCTTCCCAACAAAAGGAAGTGTCAGAATGGGTAAGGTCAAATTCAGAAAAGGTTTGGTCACATATTAACCTAGGGATTATGGTAAGGCCTCTTTGAGACCTACTCTAGTTAGATTAGAATCAAAAACAAGAAAATGCTTTCTACAACAACCCTTAAACTATGAGATTAAATAGCTGAAAAATTAATCTTCACGTCCATACATCTAAATCAGTACATTTTAATGAAAAGCTTGCAGAGGTGTGGTTCGGAGTCTACTTTCGGAAACAGAGTGGATGATTGGAACATGACTCAAGACCTCTTCTAGGGGCAAGAGATTAAAGGCCTGATTTGGAGTTTGGTGGAGGGGGTTTCTCCGTCACAAACGTGAAGGATATTCAATAGCCTATGGAGATCATAATACGGTGGATGGGATATCTGTCACGTTTGTGACAGAGTAACCTGTTCACCAAACTCTAAATCAGGCCCTAAATCCTTCACACAGTGTAAGGTAGATTTTCAAATAGAACAAGAGAGGCTATAGTGTGTGAATCTTAAAAATTAGGACTCACACTTAACATTCAGAGAAGTTGCTACAAAAGAACATACTCCATTTGAAACCTTAATGCAAAAACCAGTGGGGTCAATGAAGGCAATATGTACAGATATCGGAATCTCTCATGAAGGGGCAGGAGCCTGGACCACAGGCCTCCTTAAAAGAAAATTCTTCATAACCGCTTACCTACATGAAGACCTGTTCATAAGAGCAAACTGCTGGAGACATTGAAAAATAAACAGAAAGCATACATGCGCGGCCCCGCATTAATGGGTGATTAGAGGTCACTTCTTATGGAGGCCATATTGTTTAGGCATGTGTGTTTCTCTTTTTTTACTTTTATAAGTTACCACGGAGTAGATCACAAGTCAGGACTGGGGCGAGGAAGAAGGATGAGGTAGGTAATGAGATTTGTTAAGGGTAATAACTGCACAATATTTTGTAAGATATCAAACATTTTGAAAGCTCTCAAAGCAGAGATAGGGAGAAAGTGCGTGTACGTTTTTATCTGTGTGTATGTAAACCAAGGCCCAAAATAATCAAATGTACTCTTGCTTGCTGTGGGATAAGATGTTTTAGTGTGTCCGACTTAAATCACCTAGACTCAACTATTTACCAGAAAATGTATTCATTAGGGAGTGTAACACCGCAATCACCCCCGGAAACTACACCCCTGCTCAGGTGAGGAAAAAGGAGCAAATGACAGGGACAGATATATCCACAGGCAATGGGAATTACAAAGGGGAAGCATACACACTATTACTGTTAAAAAAGGGAGGTAACCATAAGATTAGGTATGGGAATGTGAAGGGCAAGTAAACGTGCTTAATTTTGTGCTGGGATTGTCCGAAATCTGGAAGGGAGTAGCAAAGGTATTCTTAACCATATTTCGATAGCCCATGCCTATGATTCCAGAAACGATAATATTCGGTCTCAGGCAAACAGGTTATAAGGCTTGTCTAAACAGTACTGGCGTGTTGTGATGCAACGTGGAGGGCACTCATTTGCGATTTTAAAGTATATGGAGCTCGCTGTTGGAGGTCATGTACTAAGATATCCCCAACACCATATGCTCGTCTAGATGGGGAGTGATGGAGCTGTTACGTTAATATTCTAGAAGCAAAAGTAACACGACTTCTACCACTGGAAAGGGAATTTAGAGATCCCACCTAAGGTGGATATACAGACTATAATGTATTTGCATATGTGGACGCATGACTGACCATGGGGAGGGAAAGGAGGAGGAGTGAGAATTGGGGGGGGGGGCATGTAAGAAAATGTACTTTTTCTTCAGCGATACTAAGATTATCGCTAACGTCCTCCCCTTTTATCAAAAAAGTAATAAAAATACTTTTAATAGAGTAAATACTCCCATTACGTATTTCATTTCAAATAAAGCATGTACATTTTAATATTCATGAGGCCTTGCTTACTTTTAAAACCCCAGCGTTGAACGGTGACATTTTATTTAGTTGGTTAGATCAGGAAAACTGCGCATAAATTGAGTAGCAGTGTGGTCTTCATCAGTGGAGCATTCTGTTTGGCACGGGAAGCTCATCAGAAACTGTATACATACTTTCCAACCCTCAGGAATAATTTTGTTTTTGAAAAAGTATACCATTTAAATAGTGAATCAATCAAATCTAATTTAATGTGCGTGATCATTCTGTTGGTATTCCAAATTGAATTTAAGAATTTTGTTTTTCATCCAGGTTTAGCAATCAAATGATGGAAGTCAGATATGACAGAGCCCCGTGGCATCTGGCGTGCTGCTGGGGCCAGAACAACGTTCATTAAATGATGATGCAGTCATGGTGAAACCTTGCATGTGAAGTATTATAACATTCAGAACACAAAACCTAGCAATTTATCTTGTGTCCAAAGACTCTGGTACACTTGAACCTACAGTTCTGCTTCCAATTTCTTAATTTGACTGATCAGTCATGTTTTTCTTCTCATTAATCGTCATGGGTCTCCTTAAATGTGCTTCATTCTGATTCAGACTGTTTATCGACTGCTGAGAATTCAAACTTGTGTAGTAGAAGGTTGGGCCACATGACGTTGCCACGCCTCAACGCTATTGGTATTGGTAGAAGCACATTATAGTTTGTGGAAACAGCGCTGAACTCCTGTTGAGCAGGCTGCTGGCAGGCTACCTACTGGCTCTCTCTGGTAAAATCTGCATGGTTTGTCATGACTGCGTCTCCCTCTCTCCCTCTGAGTATGAGATGTACATGGCCACCACGGTTGTGAGCACACAAGGGCAAATTTGAACCATACCTTGGTTCCCGGTGGGAACACATGCACTTGTGTCTGCGTGTGTGGCCTCAAGATGAAACATTGCCATAAACATGAGTTGGAGACCTTGCTGGAAACTGTCTTCTTATTTCCCTGCATGTCGCTACCACCACCCTTTTCTCCTTTCCCCCAGCAAAGGCCTATGCGATTCAGCTGTTCGTCGAGTTGGATTCACAAATACTACAATGTAGAGGATAGGAGACATTTGTGCTCACACCCTGGTTGAGCAAGATCCAATAGGTCAGAATTTGACTGCAGGAAATGACAATTGCAACAGGCCACTTTTAACAGGGAGGTAATTTAGGATTGTCTTGTGACTGGAAGTTTCAGATACCGTGACTCTTGTACATCCAACAATCTACCAATAAGTTAGGTAGGCCATCAGTTCCAATCCCAGGGCATTAAATGCCAAAGGAAAAGGGTGGCTGAAAACTTTATAGCGCAGAAGAGGGAAGATAGGAATGATCTGGAATTAGCCATGACAACAAATTAAGATATGTACAACTTTGGACGTGGAGTCATATCTGGATATGGTGTATAACACAAGGGATTGGATTTTAGGAACAAATTTAGATTTGGGATTATTAGAAGATATTTATGCTTCCTTTTGGCCAGCTCAATCGGCCAGCTATTATGATATGCCCCCTGCAATGAAAACTCTGTACAAACCCTAATTCACTTAACTTTTTTCTGTATATTTGTGTGCATACCAACATTTCTTTTAATTCCAGCACTGAGGAGTTCTGTTTTTGTAAACTGTAAGCTTGCATTGGAATTTCTTCAACATTGCAGTTCCTCCCTAGTGTGTTTTAGTGTTTGTTCTTTTTTTAAAATATGCCTTGTGTCACAGAAAAACAACTCTAGTTTTAATTTTCTACTGTAATCTTCATTGGCTATTTATTTATTATTGATTCATTGGGACATTCTGAATTGCGCAATGCTCTCGTGCTTAATATATAAGCGCATATTTGTTGTGTGCTTGTATGCTTGTTTTTTAAAGAACGAAGACAGATTTATTTATTCATTCTATCGCAACAGGGGAGGCCTTGGCATTGGGAAAGGCCACTGTTACCACCTGAAACAATGAGATGTGTTCTGTGCCCATCTAACATATCCTATGTTCTTCTCAAGGAAACAATCTACAGCCCTATTAGTAAATAGTTTCTGACTGGCTATGATTCATGTGTGAGGGAAGTGAGATCATTTATTAATATTATTATTATTGGACGAACCCCCTCACCATGTGTTCTGAGACAATGATGATATTATTGTCAATAATAAATGACGCCTTATTCTAATGGAACTTGACATTACTCCTGGATCGAAACTGAGAAAGATGTGTTCCCCTTCCCACCTTCTCAGTCAGCCTTTTTATGCTCTTATTCCTGGCTCTGGCACTTGGGTGGACACAAACCTTGCATTACCCAGTGTAACGGTGGATGACTACCAAATAGTTCAGATTTGAAGGGACGGCAGAAATGGGCCCATCAAGACAAGGACAAGACTGCAGTAATCACCGCAGGTGGCTTTTCAGAGCTGAAGCATATGGAGGGGATGCCTAATCCTACACAGCATCTGGCAGACATCCAAGAGAGCAACACCGCTGGATTCAAGCTGGAAGGACCTGGCTTGGCAGTTCAGGATGGACTATTCCCACGGGGAGAAGGGTCAAGACTGATTTGCATATGGCTAGGTCCAAATTAGGGTGACATGGCAAGCAGAATAACTATGGATTAAACCCACATCTGTAACTGGGGTGTGAGTGTTTGAAATGTTTCAACACTCTGTCCATCATTTTATTTTGTGTTGGTGCTATGTGTGCCCTAAATAGCTAGGGTATGCCCAGACGTGGATCCCTTGCTTGCTGCGCTACTGGATTCAAGCTAGCCTGGCTGATGAGGGCTGATATCACGAAACCAGTCCCAGGATGCTTCTTTCTGGTCCAGGTAGGACCTGGCTTGGCAGTTCAGGCTGGACTGTTCCCTTGGAGAGCAGGGTCAAGACTGATTTGCATATGGCTAGGTCTAAAATGAGGTGACGTGGCAGACAAAATAACAAAATCCATAGGAGCCATTCAACCGCACCCTAAAATCGCAGCCACCCTGGGTGACTCCCACAGGCTGAGGTGCTACAAGCCTCCCAGACAATGGACTGCAGCCACCTTGAGAGATAGAGACACCCTTGCTTTGCTGACTGATTGCAGGCAGCTGTTGGAGGTCCGGGAGCAGCTGACATCCTTCAGTGATGACCATGGTAGGTATGGTTCCCAAAGGACCTAATCCTGAAGACACAAGAGATTAAGAGGACCGCACCGGGTCGCAGCAAGGGCACAGGATAGGCACAATCAACCAGCCTGTGGCGAGGGATATGACAGGTAGATGTCCTGCAAACTATAAGTTGGGTAATCTGTAGCCTGGAATATTATCTGCACTGGAACACACAGTGGAGACATGAATGTGCCCCAACACTTGTTGCCCCTAAGGTGCAGAAACCTGTAGCACATTAAATAATAGCATGGCAAAAGGAAAAGAACAGGATGGTAAGGCTCTCTATGCAAAAACTAGAAATGGGCTACAGACATTGGCTAACTGGTCCCTTTGAAGACAGGCCCACTTTGCCAACCTATAGAGACTCAGAAGCTTCCATAACAAAGCAATTTCTAGAGGAGCTATTGATAGGTATGTGAGAGAAATTCCCCAATTTCAAAATCAAATTGAAATCAAAGATTCTTGACATTTGAAAGGATGTTAGGACCTTAGTTGAAAAAGTATACAACCTGAAAGAGGCAACGGATGACAGATCTGAGAAGCAAGAATTCCTCAAGCAGCAGATAGTCAGCATACGGGAATAGAATGTCACTCTCCAGGGGAACTTGGAAGACCTGTACATTTGCTCCAGGTGCAATAATATAACAGTCCATGGAATTCCAACAACAACCATCGAAATTTCTCTGCACAGAGTGTTATACTGATCCTAGGAGCAGAGGAATGTGAGGCGATTGAGTTGGATGGAATACTGAACAGTGGCCTACCTGACATTTTGGCAAGAGTTCACTGCTTTCAGATTAACAAAGAGTACTAGAAGAGCACTTAGAAAAGGTGACATTACCTTTGAGAGCAACCGAGATGCTGTCTATGAGGATGCCTTCATGGGGACCCTACAGAAGAGTCAGAACTTTCTCAGAGTAAAGAGCTTTCTCAAGTTTTAAGATGTAAAGTCATGATGGGACCATCCCTTCAGACTAATCTTTACTTATTATGGCCAACAGTGTCAGACATGATCTTTGGCGGACGCAAAGGACATGCTGAATATTGTTGATGACCGGTCCATCTCTGGAAGTGAAGGAGCAAATGCCCCCTTGGGGAACTCACCGAGCCCACAGAGAGACAAATCGAAAGAGGTGAATAGAGGAAGAAGGGTAATAAGACCATCAGTGTTTGTCATGGATATAGAGAGAGAAGAAGCTAATGACCAACTGGGAAGCACCAGGCCCTGGCATCTGAGACTCAAAAATGGTCCTCTAAAGGCCCGGACATCTATGACCAATGAAACTCCTCAGTTCAGGCACAGCTTTAGTACAATATCCTTTTGAAACTCATGTGTCCAAGAACAGTGGTGAGAATGGTACACAATGGGATGCTTGTGGTTCGCTTTGGCTCAGTCCAGTTATTCAAGTGGGAATAGTCGATGTCAGTCAGTGTATTGAGTGGAAAACTTGGTTCACTAGGGACTGACATTGCACAATCATTTACAAAGGTTCACAGTTGTTTGATGCATGAGGAGATGATAGTGAGGGGAACTTTCACCAGTAGCTGAAATAGTTGTGATTTCTTAGAAGGAATGCTGTCTGAGGAGACGTGATTGCTCATACAGCTTATAATGATTGCCCACATAGATTTACGCCACAGGATGACACACAGTCAAGGTAATGCCTCTTAATGCTAGGGCCCCAACTATCTGATAAAGTGAATAGCAATTATAAACATGCTCCATTCACTGAACAGAGATTTACACTTCCTACAAGAGACACATCTGACCAAGAGACTGATTGAGGCTACTGCCCAAATGCTTTCCTGGGTACTATCTCTTGCTTGTTTGAACACATCAGGGGGACAGCTATTCACTTGGGACAGGAGTTCCTGGAAGAAGTCCTCCAAATCTGAACTCCACTTAATGGTGGCTTTCCTGTACACAAGACATAAGCCGACTGCCAGACCCATGGTGAGGAGAACACAGTCGAGGTGGTGCTCTTCCCACCAGCCCTTTTACAACTTTCCCACTGTGCTGAAACTTGGTTCCTGCCCATCAGCCCAGTGGGAATGGTGCAGCAGCATTTCCACCAGCTCCTAATAGAGCTGGTGGCAATGCTGCCACAAGCAGGGGCACCAGCACCCTGCGCATTTCGAGGGTGCTGGGCAGGGGGCCATGGGCAGTGCAGGGGCCCCCCTGGGGACTTCTGCACTTGTTCTCTGCCAGCATTCTAATGGCAGTTGAACCGCCATAAAAAGGCTGGCGGTAAACCAGGTGTAATCAGCAGAGCTGCGCTGACTTCAGCAACGCACTGGCTGATTACAACCTGCACCGGCGTTATTCTGTCGGGATTGGAGATCCTGGCAGGACAGCAGTAGGATGGAGTGTCTGCCTGCCAACCTCATATTGTGGCAGTCAGACCGCCACAACTGCATCAGTCCCACCGCCACCGCGAGACTGGTGGTCTGTTGGTAAGGCCCAAAGTCTTCAAAGAAGTGGTCACAGAGCTAATAAATAGAGCACAGGGGGATATTGTTGTGGGGGGTGTTCTTAGTCTGGTCACATATGGGATGTATGCCAGGTCTACCCAGAGATTTAGTCAGGCAGGCTTGATATTATTTAAGGGAAGCAACTTGGCTTTGACAAGTGGGACTGGAGGACAGATGGTGCTCACCACATCCCACTAATCTGGACTACCCATTTTATTCAGCAGTCCACTTCACCTAAGCAAAGCATGACCATTTGTTCCTCAACTTTACTTCCTCAAGAGTTACTCCTGCTGATATAGGGCACATAACACTCTTGGCCATGTCTCAATAACACTGACATTTCAGACCTCATGAAACAGACATACTGACCAGTGATGGAGACTAAAAGACAATCTACTTCAAAACAAGGAGTCAGTCAGTAAAGTATAGCAATGCATAATCCACTGCCTAGAAGAAAACAACAAGAAAGACATAGACAATAACACCCTTTGAGATGCTCTAATGGCGGTGGTAAAGGGAAGCTTCCTCTCAGCTTCTTCTAGGCTGAATAAAGAGAGATGGGAGAAACTGAACTCGCTGGAAATGCATGTAAAGTAACTGCAGAGTATCTACAATCACACAGGCTATATAAAAGAATGGGGCAAGCTAATCATAATCAGAGCACAGGCCCAGTTACTTGACACAGACAAAGCAGGATATGCACTACTGTACTTTAAACAGAAACATCATGATGGGGCAACAAGGCTAGTAAAATATTGGCTTGTATATATATACATATATATTGACAAATGTAGATCGTAAACCTAAGAGAATTAACATAAAATACTTTTCTTCTGTTGTTTTGCTTCTTTCAATATTTTAGCTCCATTCTGGAAATACCAAGACTTCTGGCCTGGCTTGTTTCTTGGACATGGCTAGTTTGTTTTCAAGTAAACTAGAGACTTGCTTTGAGGGCTTTATCAGTGATGCAGCTCATCTAGAAGATCATCTGGACTGGAGGAGGGACAGAGTTAGTCAGTTAACATGGGAGTAATGTGATATCGTTTTTTTTACCTTTTGATGCACTGTGACACTGTATATAGAATAACTTTCAGGGTTGCTAGGGTAATAGTGGAGAGACTCTTGAGCAGACTGTTGCCTCTGTCCAAGTAGGAGAGGACTAAAACTTGCACAGTTGTTCTGTTCCCATTTTAAGAGAAGAATGACTTCACTTTCTTCAAAAAGGAGAGTTTGGCCTCAGCATTCATGGTCTGTTTTTTGCACTTCTGTTGCATGAATGAGAGGTCTGTGTTGCGACTGCAGCTGGAGAAGGGGGTTAAGGCCTGGTATTTTTGACCTGGAGGGTCAAGTTGAAACTGGGGCTGTTTGGTGCTGTTGGCAAATAGGAGTAATTCAGTCCTTATGGGATTTAGCTTCAAGAGGGTTTGTTGACATCACAAGGTGGATGAATTAGAAGCAGGATTTGAGTCTTTATATTTTATTGGATGAGGATATTTTTAGGTACAGTTGGGCATCATTTGCATATTGATGGACAAAGGATCTAGGCGGTTTCATGTAAAGACTAAAGAAGAGGTGAGAAACGATGGAGCCCTTGGGTACTCACCAGAAGACATGGGGTGTCCTGAATTCTGTGGCGCCTATTTGCATGAGCAGGCACCAGTTGGTTAGGTAGGATGTGAACAATTTCAGTATACTACCTGACAATCCCATGTGTGTTTTCAGGGTGTGAATGAGAGCATGAGGGTTGACTGTGTTGAATGTTGAGAGAGGTGATGCAGGTGATGCAGGAACATGAGGCAGGGGTCACTCCTGTCACTAAGAGGAGGACATTGTCCAAATCTCAGTGCTACAGTGTGGTCTGAAGCCTGATTGGTAGTCCTGTAGAATATCATTGTTGCTGATGTTCTCCTGTATCTGGTTGGTGACTGCATTCTCACAGATGGAAGTGAGGGGGCTGTGGAAATGCTAAAGGTGCTGCATCTATCGATAAAAACAGGGACTGTACCTTGTGGGAGAGGATTGGTGCAGTGTCAATTAATTAATTTTCATTATTATATTACATAAAAATACATTTTGTATTTTTTTGAGTTAAATAAACTTTTATTTTCCCCCATACCCTACCATGTGAAGATATCCTCCACAAATCCCTCTCCTTGTGGTAAAGTGTAGGACACAGTAATAAAGTGTATGTAACTTGAAAAACATTATTGCAAATATTGATATTATACATTTTAAAGTGAAATAATATTACAGCACTACTGCCTTTATTTTGAATAAATTATGTAATTAATTTACATATATTAAATTGAATTACAATTGTTTTACTGAAGTTTAAATGAAATAATAAATCCCTTCCAAGGAAACAAGTAATATGGTTTAATAACTATGAAAACCAATGTATGGAATGAATAAAAAATGACTCCACAGTCGGAATAGAGACCTGTTCATGGCAAACTATGGGGAAACATAAACATGTTTATTCACCTCAAAAACAAATCTTAAAAATATTTGTAAAATCAATATTAAAGTAAATTAATTGATTTTTTTTTTAAATGTAGAACAAAATAATAAATGATCCTGAAATCAATCTTAAATTTATGGAAATACATAAGATTAAGCTAAAATTATTTTTCGGAAGTTTATATGAAAAACGTCCACCTAATTATCTTTCTATTTTGCGGTAATTATAATTAAAATGAATGGATAGAATTAAGCAATATGAATTTATTAATACCTTCAAAATTGTTGTTCCATAAAGTTTTTTAATTCAAAATAGGGTATTAAAATGTTTTATAATTGAATACAACATATGTGCTATTTTATATATGTTTTTATTTAAATTACATTTATTTATATTTTTAACAATTTTAAATAATTTAATTTAAATGTAACATTATTTCCTATGAGGTTTATTCCCTAATTCCATTGTTTTCTGTCAGAGGGTGTTAAAGTACCAATGATTGGGCATGTGTGGTACTGGACTCACTACTGGTTTTGCAGTAGTTACTTGCACTCAGATTTTGTGAATAGTCAAAAGTCAAAAGTAGTAAACTTACTCAAAAGTGTAAATTACTCAAAAGCGTATGTTAGCGTTGTGAATCAATCCTAGAGTGTTTTTAAAAACCATGAAGCCTTCATGGGGATTGGAGGATGCAGAACATCGGCCGAAAGTTGGTGGGTGCCCTGTCTGACCCATCCTGTGCATCCACTCTCAATTAAAGGTGGTGAACCTCTGAGTTCCTGACAGCTGAGCTTTAGTTGGCTCCACCATCATAAACATTTAGCCAGAGTCTCATCCATCACAGGGACCTATGATCTATGCATTGGCAAAACTCAGTTTCAAGGCTTTGTTTATGAAAGAGAAGATAACATCCTGATTGGGCCACAATTATTTGGCAGCCCACCCTGCACCCATTTTCCTTTTTTTTAATTATTTTATTTAGCTTTTAGCATGGGATCACATCAGATCACAGTTCCATGTCTTAAAGAAAAAGTTTCATTCTTTTACAAATATGTATATCATATCATGTTTCTATTGTAAATGTAAATGTGATAGGGCAAGACACGCCCTGTTATCCAAAAAAGACAAGTACTTGACATGTCCAAACAATAGTAGGAAGGCCGATTTCTGTTTAAGCCAACCCTTAACGCTGAATACGTTCCCCAGTGGAAGACAAAAAGGAAACAAGGGTTCTGCAATATATTGCTTTAGTTGCATCATACACACATATCATATCATATCACATTCACAACATGCCTATCCCCTCACAAATAGAAACAGAGGTAGGCTAATGTGAGAGGGCAAAAGAAATCCCACCCTCATCTGTGTTAAGGAACACACTTCCTCTTTAAAGAGGTCAACATGGCAGCAAGAAATACCTTCAAGCATGTAGTACATGAAATATTCAATATAAAATACATTTTAATAATGTGATATAATATAACACAATATAATAATATATAATATAATATAATATAATATAATATAATATAATATAATATAATATAATATAATATAACTTCCCTCGTCCAAATGCCCTGTGACTCCCTCATTTCATCTCAAATATAGCAATATCAATTTAATCACCAAGGAGAAACGTCCCAAATGAAGAAGAGTACTTCCCATCCATCCATCCATAGATTACCAGCTGAGAAAGGGAGTCCCCAAGAGGTGGTCCTATTTCATAAATGTAAATAGGAAGTCCCAGTTCAATGAGTATGTCAGTCTCTCATCCAGTGAATCACAGGTAGATATATCCCAATGTTCACTCTTGACATAAGTAATCTACAGCACCTCTTGGCTCAAAAAATTATCTGAGACTTTAGAGAAGATTGACAATTTTGATTCTTGTGGCCCACCATAGTTACCATTTCTTTAAACCAGCCTTTCTTGTGTGGGGTTCCCATCATGGAACAACTGGCAGGAAGTAGGGTTGTAGTCAGCAAGGCGGCGCTAAGTTTAGCACCGCCCGTGGCTGGTGACAGCTCCAGCCGCCGTCACCATGTTGGGAACCATGTTCCCACTAAGGGTGGCCGTCCCCTGGTGTGTCTGCCCACCAGGGTTGTAATGTGGCAGTAAGACCGCCACAGTTGCGGTGGTACGAACAACACTGTGAGGTGGGAGTCCTGGGACAGCCAGCCTCGTAATGAGGCCCTAAGTCTTAAATACATTTGATTCTACCACCGACCAATCTGCCCCAAAAAAATAATTTTCCCCCAATTTTGAGCTTAGTGTATGTTAAGTAAATTTCACACTGTTCTCCATACTTTTATAGTACACAATAGATTGTGGAATCTCATAGTATTTTGGGTGTGAGTATACATAGTTTTCATCCATTTTGTCACCAATACCATATTTTCTAATCTCTAGCCATGTTGGGAATTAACCCCTAAGAATTTAAGATCTGTTTCATTCGAATATTAGCCTACATGCCATGTATTCAGAATACTACTGTGGCAACCATAGGCCACCCAAGTTAGTCATGGTCTATGATGTTGTCATCCTGTGGCTCTGCCTCGCTCAATTCCATTTGAAATTTTTATATACACAATCTCTCTCCTGAACTAGGAAGTATAACCACTGTCCGCATACTAGAGATGTAATTAAATCTGCAATATTCATCTTTATCACTTTTACTCTCTAGCACACAGTGCCAGAGGTGCCTATTATAAAGTGTCAGCCAAAGTTTTCTTTTTGTGCAATAGTGGCTTTCCTTCCCTTATTAGTCACTGAGCAAAGTCTTTTTACTTTCTTGGGAATCCACTAGATTAGTATGTTCCAAATCAGTTCTTCCCTGAGGTTGTGGGTGAATGGTAATAGCTCACTCTTGTCCCAGTTTGCTCAATATCCTAAAAAGGATGAGAAGTTAGAAGTAATGGAAAACAAAGTAAGAACAGAGAAAGAAGGGTTGAATCATGTAAGGAGAATACCATTTGCATATTGAAGCATCCTCTGTTGGCTTGGATCTTTCTCTATCCACTCTATCCAGCTTTCTGGCACAAGCATTAACATGCATTGCTGTGTTTACAAGGGACAGCTCTGTGTAGTACCTTGTCCAATTGGGAAAAGGATAGAAAAACTCTTAAAGTTGCTTTTCACTTTTGAAAGGCTATTTGTCCAATAGACTAACACTGGGCTACCCTATTACTCTTAATAATTGGTAACTTCAGTTTAGAATCAGTTAGAGAAATGCTGTTTACGCTCAAATGAATTGGAATTTCAAATTCTCTTTAATTGTGAAGTTGAATTTTAAGTTACCATTTTGAAAATGCCACTTTTAGAACGTTGGTATTTTTCTGCCCTAAACAAAATATGTGCCTTTCTGCCTGTGTCTGGAGTTACATGACTCCTTTTTTGGGGTTGTGTATTGCTTCCAGACATTGAGACAAAAGACGCCTAAGCATGGAGGGAGAGGGTCTTCCTGACAGGATGTCTAGAGAGGAATTGTACCCTGTCCTGATTACACTTCAAGTGGCCCTGCCTTAGTACACACAAAATAACCTGACACCAGGCCTGCCCTTGCCTTTGTCACCCTAGACAGTTTGGAGACAGGAGCAGAGAAAGAAGAAGAGCTGACCAGAACCAGTCTTACTTTATAGCAGGGTATTCTCCCACACAAAGGCTGACACCAGGTATAAAAGTTGTACCTTCAGAACCTCTCCTCAGAACACTACTGAACCTGTGGATGATTCAGAAGGACTGCCCTGCATCTGAAGAAGGAAGATTGGACCTGCTCACGTTGAACCTGGGCTCCCCATAAAAACTTTAAGGGTCATCTAGCTGGCCTCCTTTTTTAATTACAGGGACACAAGAAGCCTCCAGAAGCCTCCCTGCAACTGCCCAGCTGAACAGCACCACCTGGACCATTCTAGTCCTGACTGAGCTCTGCTGCTGACTTCTGTCTGAGTGAGTCCTGTTCACCAAGAGGTGTGACTCAGGTCCCCGATCCTTGGCTGGCATCAGAGTGTACTCCTGCTGAAGAAAGGGTTAAGATATAGAAGGTATCACAAAGTGACCTCTTTCTACCAGCAATTGACTGCCCTCAATGATCATCAATGCGAAGCTCCATCCGGACCTGCTCTTCGCATCAATAGTAACCGTCCGCAACAATTCCCAGTGTGAGGCTACAGCGAGGACTGCTCGTTGTGCTGACTGCATTGGACCACCAACTTAAAGCTCCAGTGATGACTGGCTATTTGTACTACAGCAGCAACCTTCCACAACACCTAACCTTCTCTTCTAATTGCAGCCCCCACCAATGCGAACAGCAGCCCATTGCACGGACTTGAGATGGTAGCTCTCCAGTGGGACATACCTGGCTCCTGTATTCAGCCCACACTTCGTTGCAATCATCCTAAGCTTGTGAATTTCCAATGATCCAGCTCAGCCAGATGACCACAAGTGTTGCTTTGTGACTTTTGCCACAATTTTCTACTAAAATGTATTTAAAAATCTTTTATCCAGGTCTACTGATTTCTGTTGTTTTGGTGTAATTTTATTTATTTAATTTTACTCTAATTTTCTACATTGGTTTGAGATATTTTGTGTTGTGTTTTCACTTTAGAACTGTTTAAGTGCTGCATAAATACCTTACACATTGTCTAAAAGTTAAGCCTGACTTTATTTGTGGCAAGCAACTAGAGGTTTAAGTAAAGGTTCATTTAGTGACCTTTTGTGACTCACCATGACAAGGATTGTGTTTATTATTTGAGGGGAACTGCTACAACTAATAACCCAACTTCCTACAATGCTCTATTAAACTCAAGGCATACTGTCCCTGCTATTTCTGCATCCTTGAACATTGTATTTATCAAAAATTTCTAACTTACTTTTGTTGATCTTTTAAGGTCTATCCTTTTGTGGTGGCTTCCCAGCAGACATTTTTTAAATTGCTGCCAGGATCTCTGTTGTGTCTTCTGTCTTTAAATCAGCTATGGGGTTGGTTTGAATATATTGAGTCTCCCTGTTCACTTTTAGATTGTGGGTTCGTACCTGTCACAGTGAAAAGGATCTTAACTGTACTACAGGCATTTGAACCCAGATTTATTCAGCCTTTGCGTTGCCCTTGCATCACACAGGGTGACACAAGGACAATGCAAAAACTTCAGTAAGATTTACAAAGCCACACAAGAGGCAATTTGTCCCACATTGCATGTCTTTGCAAAAAAATGGAACAAAACAAAGTGGTTTGCACCTCATTATGTTACCATTTGAGCTGGCAGGCATCCCATTGTGGATCATGGGTGTTCCTGTGCATCCACCCATGGATTTGACGTAATTCCAGAATTATAAAGGTTTATAAATTGAGAATCTGTTAAATCAGTACGCCTGCCAGAAGATGGCATGACAAGTAGAAAAATCTTTTTTTCCTTCTTGTAATTTCCTCTTCCTCTGCCTGATGAAATTTCCATCATGCATTAAATGTGGAGAATGCCTCTTTGTTTTTTGTTTTTGCAGCAAGGTATCCCTTCTCTTATTGTAAGGTGAATGGAGAGTGTGAGAGATTTCAATTGTCAGGTAGAGTACTTATCAGGGTCACAGAATGGACTGCTAATTTCTTACCTGTGTTGCTCATTATTGGTGAAGTTCAGCAGTCTGAGTAATCACTCACTATAGAGTGGATGAGTCACTGTGCCATTGCTGAAGAAGAATGGGCCAAGGCAGAGAAAGAAGATCTTGTGCTGGCACGAGTTTGTGAATATGTCATTAAAGGGTGGCCAAGTTGTAGAGATTAATCAGAGGAGAAAAGAGCTTTTTGCATCGTTAGAGATGAATTAGGTATTGACAATGGTGGTCTGAAAAGAGGTCAACCGTTAATACTTCCAAAAGACTAGGGATAAAGTAGTAAACTTGGTGCCTGGTGACCATTCAGGAAATAACTGGACTAAAGCATGTGCCAGAGAATAGTATTAGAGCAGGGGTCTAACAAACACCCCTGTGGCTTCTGGAGAGTGGTGGGGGCCCGATGTTCATGGGGGTTCCTCTTCTTTGGTAAGAATACAGTTGCTTTGAAAAGAAGCAAGTCAAAAGTAGCAGTATTGCGGATAATGTTAGGTGAAAATAGGCCTTGGTGTACCATTGCAGTGCAGGGACATGCCTCTCAGGAGAAGGATGTGTGTCCTAGCAATGACCTGCACTACAGAGTATGTGATCCAGATGGCACACCAAGCAAAGTTAGTTTCACTTTCTCTCCTGTCTATACAGGTGTGCCTCTCAGCCTAGAGAAGCATCCCTTTTAAGATCTGGAAGTGGGGACAGCTAGTGGAGAGTACCAATGTCCTATGTACTGAAGCCTGGTGGTTCTTCATGTATCTGTGAGCTAGTCCCATGTCTTTACCTCCTAGTGTTCTGAGACCATATTAGTCTGTGAGCTTAATTTTACTACTCCTACCTCCTCCCTTCTTTTTCTTGCCCCTCATCACTCTGCCTCCTGCTGGTGTGTTTGTGGGAGTGTCTGTGTGTATCTTTGTTTGTGTCTCTCTGTTTGTATCTGTGTGTGTCTGTGTGTGTGTTTTAATATGTACCTGAAACTGCAAAACCTTGTGTGTGGGAGACAACTGTGTCTGCAGTGTGAGGGTATGAAGTTTGAACAAGCGTGCATGTGTGAGTAATCTGGAGTAGAAGAATTTTATGGCAAGACCGGAGATTCATATTATGCTTTCCGATCTGGCTTTAATTCAATAGCAGATAACACAATAACAACAAAGAAAACTACAAATCCCAATAGGCTATGCAATAAATAGCCAATGGAAAAAAAACTGAAATGTAAGTACTGACCAATAACATATCAGACCCATGTATAATATCTAATGTGGTTGCGAACTGTCCTCTTTTCTTGCTGTTCACAGTTAAGATACATATTATAATTTGTTGTTATATTCCCAAACATTAATTACAAATATCTGTTGTTGATTTTACAGCTTAGCTTACTGCTTATTCATATCACTTGCCTTCGTTACCGCTTATGTTTCACGCTTCCTCCTCCCCAGTCGGCATGTTGCCGCATTGTCCATGAGCACCTATTCCCTCACACTCTACGCGACTCGGACCACTCTCGCCATTTTAATGGCGCAGCCAGAATCCCATTGCTGTTTGTTTCCCTCAATCTTCAATTTTGGGCTTTTCTTGGGAGTTTCTCTCACCTGCTGCTTTTTACTGCTCCAGTGAGGTCTGTTGTGTCCTTTCGTCATCCAACTGTTTCACAGTTGGTATTTCTCCTCCCATAGGCAGAACTTAGTCCAAGTCAGCTTTTTCCTCTACACGCCCCGCTTTTTCTCCACAAGGAGGATTTCCCTTTTCTTTTAAAAACTCCACTTTACACGCCCATCACAAGGAACTTGGTTTTTCTACCATTTAACCCCTTTTTGGCTGGTTTGCAACCACTTCTTGATTTTACTCATGGAAATTAACAGTTCTTCGCTCATACAAAATAAGGATGAAGACTAAGGCCCTCATTACAACCCTGGCGGTTGGTATTAAAGCGGTGGCAATACCACCAACAGACCGGCGGAAAAAAAATGGAATCACGACCATGGCAGAAGCCGCCAACATAGACAGCCACTATAACACTCCGACCGCCACGGTGGTAGAAACAAACACCGCGGCGGTAACCGCCAACAGACAGGCGGATGTCAAAGTACCGCCCACTGTATTTCAAGACACCTATCCGCCACCTTTCCCGGTGTGGAACCAACGCGATCAAAAGCACGGCGGAAACAGTACACAGAAGGGAAAACACTCACCTCTCGACACCCAAAGAGGAACCAGGACTCCATGGAGCCCGAGTTACAGGTATTGCCCATGTTGGTGTATCTTCTCATCTACCAGGAGTACAAATGGCGGCGGCGACGACCACGCTGACTACTGCACCTACAACACAGGGGAGTGGGGAAAGAGAGTGACACACACATGCAACACGCAATGCCCCCACCCTCACCCACAACAACATACACACAAATACATGCAGCAACATTACATATGCACCCCCACCCCCTGGAAGAACGCAAGGACAAAAGGAAATGATTGTAACCAGTGTAATCATGAAAAGTCAGATAGCCAAAATTCAGTATATACAGTTATTCATTCATTATATACAAATATGTATATATGTATATGTATATGTATGTATGTATATCTATATGTATGTATGTATGTATATGTATATGTATATTCAGTATATACAAATATGTACACCAACTACACAAGTACGGATAGTGTACCAATCATTGTTCGTGGACCACTGGGCCCAAAATGCATGGGCGAAGCCACACTAGATACCTGGCTAGAAACGGAGAGAACACTGCTGGGGCATCAGATCGAAAATATACAGGCACCTCAGGGGGAGGGGGGCACCTCAGCCAGATGAATGCACGACGCCACTGCTGCACGAGGGGGCTCCATGCCCATTGCTGTATCCTGGGGAGTGCAAAGCCACAGTCTCTCAAGTCTCTCCAGTCGGTGGTTTGCCCACTGCATTATCCTGGGGAGTGCAAAGCCACAGTCTCTCAAGTCTCTCCAGTGGGTGGTTTGCCCACTGCTTTATCCTGGGGAGTGCAAAGCCACAGTCTCTCAAGTCTCTCCAGTGGGTGGTTTGCCCACTGCCTTATCCTGGGAAGTGCAAAGCCACAGTCTCTCAAGTCTCTCCAGTGGGTGGTTTGCCCACTGCATTATCCTGTGGAGTGCAAAGCCACAGTCTCTCAAGTCTCTCCAGTGGGTGGTTTGCACACTGCTTTATCCTTGGAAGTGCAAAGCCACAGTCTCTCAAGTCTCTCCAGTGGGTGGTTTGCCCACTGCTTTATCTTGGGGAGTGCAATGCCACAGTCTCTCAAGTCTCTCCAGTGGGTGGTTTGCCCACTGCATTATCCTGGGAAGTGCAAAGCCACAGTCTCTCAAGTCTCTCCAGTGGGTGGTTTGCCCACTGCTTGGTCCTGGGGAGTGCAAAGCCACAGTCTCTCAAGTGGATGTATCTCTCCACTGGTTCTGGAAGGGGCCTTGTGCCCAGAGTGCTTCATCCTGCCAAGGACTGAGGGAGTGGATGTCATTCTCCACTGGTTCTGGAGGGGGCCTTGTGCCTAGAGTGCTTCATCCTGCCAAGGACTGTGATAGTGGATGTATCTCTCCACTGGTTCTGGAGGGGGCATTGTGCCCAGAGTGCTTCATCCTGCCAAGGACTGAGGTAGTGGATGTATCTCTCCACTGGGTCTGGAGGGGGCCTTGTGCCCAGAGTGCTTCATCCTGCCAAGGACTGAGGTAGTGGATGTATCTCTCCACTGGTTCTGGAGATGGCATGGTGCCCAGAGTGCTCCACGTGCAGTGTGGCCGGTACAATTCCCTCACCTGGGTGTGCGTGCCACGAGATTAGCGAGGTACAGGTAGCATGATACGCCATGGAGGCAGTGACATACCCCACACTGCTGCGGCTTCGCGTTCCACCTGCAGGTGGTAACAGTGATGGAAGTCAAGCTCATGGACAGGGTCCAGGAACTTTCCTCCAGCCTTGGACGACTGACCACTGGGGATGGTAGCCATGCCAGCGGTGGTGCCACTGTCCGAGTACGTTGCGGGGCCGGTGGCGGTGCTTACGGCGGTGTCTATGGCAGCGGTACTTGCGGCGGTGTCTGTGGCAGCGGTGCTTGCGGCCGTGTCTGTGGCGGAAGTGCTTGCGGCGGTGCATGGGTCAGCACCTGCTGAGGGACACAGCAGGACACAGCAGGACGTCTCCTGCAGCCTCGGACAGCTGCCCACTGGGGCAGAGGCTGGGGACTGTCGCTGAGGCTGTAGATGTGCCGGTGGCGGTGCAGGAGGCGGTACACGTGGTGGTGCAGGTGGTGGTGGGGCAACTAGCGGTGTTCGCCGCCGTACAGGTTGGTGTGGTCGTGGACAGAAGGTGTGACACTGGTCCCTCAGTCGGTGCCACCATGCCCTCTCCTGACCTGCTCTTCTGCTTTTGGCCCTTCCCCACCGTTGATGGGGCTGCAGTTATCTTGCCACTATCTCCTTTGGTTTTTGCCGAGCCCTTGGGGGCTGGTATTTTCGGCTTCTCCCTCTGGGATGTGGGCACCTTTTTCACCTTGGCAGGTGGCCGAATGTCCTTGCCCTCACTACGAGGCACACTGGCAGCCCTGATGGGTGGCGCACTGTGCCTGGGGATTTGGTGGCTGAGGTGCTGGGCTGGGCCCTGGAAAGCCTGGCCCTAAGGGAATGACGGGCGGAGGTGAAGGGAAGAGGTCAAGGGTTGGCAGGAAAAGTTTTTTAGACACACTGGGGCGGGAAGATGGAGGGGGTTTGGGAGTGGAGGAAGAGGTAGTGGTTGTAGGAGGTGTACGTTTGCTGAATTTGGGTGAAGGTGCATGGGCTGGAGGCTGTTGTGAGGTGGATGGCTGTTGGGTGGGTGTGTGCTTGTGTTTGTGTACTTTGGGTGGAGGGCTCACAGACACACTGGAAGAGGACACAGGGGATGTGTGAATGGTATTGGGGGTGGTGATTGCATGTGAGCGGTGTATGTTGATGGGCGTGCCGGTGATGGAGGTAGTGGCTGAGGATGTAGTGCATGCAGGTGTGAGTGGAGACGAGACAGGGAGGGAGGAGGAGAGCATAGAGGAGGGGGACACAGTGGAGGCAGTGGATGTTGGTGTGTCTGCATGGGGATGGTGCTTGTGTGAGTGCCTGTGGGATGTGTGGTGCTTATGTTTGCCTGAGCCACTTTTGTGTGTTGATGTGTGTGCATGCTGGTCTGATGGTGTGCTTGGGATAGGCTGAGGTACAGGGGATTGGGTCTGGGTGGAGGAAGTTGGAAGGGGGAGGCTGGACACAGGGACAATGGCTGCCATCAGTGCTGAGGCCAGAGCCTGAAATGCTCTCTGTTGGGCCGCCTGCCCAGAATGAATGCCCTCCAGGTATGCATTTATTTGTTGCAAATGCCTCTCAACACCCTGGATGGCATTCAAAATGGTAGATTGTCCAACAGTGAGGGATCTCAGGAGGTCAATAGCCTCCTCACTGAGGGCAGCAGGGCTGACTGGGGCAGGGCCTGAGGTGCCTGGGGCGAAGGAGATGCCCACCCTCCTGGGTGAGTGGGCACGGAACACATGCTGAGGGGCTGCTTGGAGGGCGGTGCTGGTAGGGGGGGTGGCGGCTGTACCTGTTGATGCAGTGGGCACAGAGGTGCCCGCCACTGCAAGGGAGCTCCCATCAGAGGAGGAGTCACTGGTGTATGCTCCTGTCCCCGTCGTGGAGCTCCCCTCGCCCTCCGTCCCACTGGTGGCTTCAGACTCCGTTGCTTCACCCTCCAGGGCGAAATGGGTTGCAGCTCCCTCCGGCTCCGGTGCCAATGCTCCTCCGCCTGATGATGCTATTGCACACAAGAACAGGGAGACCACAAAAAGAGGGGGGAAAGACAGAAGAAAAACATGTTCAGTGCATGCAACACCACTACCGTTGGCGGACACAACACACATGGAGCAGCCCTCTGCACTACGCCATGCGCAAACAGTTCCTAGAAATTTCACCTGACCATGGGGTACGAGGCCTGAGCCCAATTGCTGCACAACTAGAAGTCACAGGAGCCTGACTAGATGTAGATGGCTCTTACCACCAGTGGGGTTGGGGTGAAACATAGCCTGCCTCACAAGGGACCTTGCCTACCAAGTTCGGCCTGGCCTAGGGGAACCCACTGCCCACCTCGCCCACCCAGACACCTCGTTATGCGCGCAGAGTCAGCTGAATGAGAGAGTACTCACCCCCTTGTGGCTGCTGTGATGCCCTCAAGCGCCCATCCAACTCCGGATTCGCCACTGCCAGGATCCAGGACATCAGGGGGGTCATGATGCGACGGGCACCCCTTCCACGTTGGGAGGCCATCCCCAGCTGGGCCTCCGCCATCTTCTTGCTCCAGCGGTGCAGGTCCTCCCATCTTTCACGGCAGTGGGAGCTCCGTCTGTGGTAGACCCCGAGGGTCCGGACGTCCTTGGTGATAGCACACTAAATACCCTTCACTGGTGGGCGCTAACCTAGAGGAATGGTACAGGGGGAAAGGAAGTTACTCACCTGTCCGGACCATCATACTCATTGCCCACCAGTCCCCACCCATGCCCTGACGCACATACACTCACCATCCGCACATGCAGGCCTCACCCCCCCCATATATCTTCCATCCACACCACTCAAAGCAGGCATTGCCCATGCAGCATACTCACAGTGTGCTCACCTGTTTGTCGGGAGGACCGTAGAGTAGCGTGTACTGGGGAGGACCCCATCCACCAGTTTGTCCAACTCCTCCACAGTGAAGGCAGGGGCCCTTTCCCCAGACACTGTAGCCAGACACATCATTATCACTTACAGACTTGATCGTGCCACAATCCAGGAACTGTCTGCCCAGTTGGAGCCAGACCTGATGTCAGCTATCCGCCATCCCACAGGGATACCCCCTCTAGTGCAGGTCCTGTCTGTACTCCATTTCCTGGCCAGTGGGTCTTTTCAAACAACAGTGGCCATGGCATCAAGGATGTCCCAGCCAATGTTCTCTAATGTGTTGTCCAGAGTGTTGTTTGCCCTGCTGAAACACATGCGCAGCTACATCGTTTTCCCTCAGGTGGAGGATTTGCCCACAGTGAAACGTGACTTCTATGCCCTGGGACATATCCCCAACATCATTGGTGCCATTGATGGGACACATGTGGCATTTGTCCCCCCCGCAGAAATGAACAGGTGTACAGAAACCGGAAGAGCTACCATTCGATGAATGTGCAGATGGTGTGTTTGGCAGACCAGTACATCTCCCATGTCAATGCCAAGTATCCTGGCTCTGTGCATGACGCTTACATTTTGAGAAATAGCAGCATCCCTTATGTGATGGGGCAACTCCCGAGGCACCGTGTGAGGCCAAGATCCCAATACAGTTGACATAGGTGTCCGGGTATGGGGTTGTCCCTAAGGGTTAGTGTGTGTCTAACAGTTGTCCCTCAACATTTGCAGGTGACTCTGGTTACCCCAACCTGTCATGGCTACTGACCCCAGTGAGGAATCCCAGGACAAGGGCAGAGGAATGCTACAATGAGGCACATGGGCGAACTGGGAGGATAATCGAACGCACCTTCGGCCTCCTGAAGGCCAGATTCCGGTGCCTCCATCTGACAGGTGGTTCCCTATACTACTCACCGAAGAAGGTGTGCCAGATAATCGTGGCGTGCTGTATGCTGCACAACCTGGCTTTGCGACGCCAGGTGCCTTTTCTGCAGGAGGATGGGCCAGATGGTTGTCTTGTGGCAGCTGTGGAGCCTGTGGACAGTGAAGAAGAGGAGGCAGAAGAAGAGGATATTGACAACCGAAACAACATCATCATACAATACTTCCAGTGAGACACAGGTAAGAAGATGTCAATGCTTCCCACATCTCATACTATTGTTGGAACTAGCATAAGTCTGTCATTTTCACTCAGTGTATGGACACTGACTTGTCACTTTGTCCTTCCATTTCACAGATCTGGGTCCCACTTTGTGCCCTCTGCTATGTTTACTCCTGGCCTACAGCTGTGTAACAATGGTATGTGCACAAGTACATTGACATTGCTATATTTCAGAGATGTTGCAATTACACATTAGTGAAAGCACAGACTGACTCCAGATTGTTTTGTGATTGAAGTGTGTTTATTCCTGTGCAAATAAGTGGAGAGGGTTGTAAAATGGGCTGGTGTGATGGTGGAGGTATGTCCATTGCAGAGTCCAGTCTATTTGTTTCACAGGTGCATTGTTCAAAGGGGCATCGGAAGTGGAGCAATGGCAGTTTAAGGATGGACAGGGTGACATAGTGGGACAGAAGGGTGACATTCAGGGGTGTCTTATTTCCTGGCGGGGTCTTGGCAATGTTCTCTATCTTTTTCCTGGATCTCAGGGACCGTTTGCGGGGTGGTTCTCAATCTGCAGGGGGTGGGGTGCTGGTGTCCTGTTGTTCCTGTGGCGGTGCCTGCTGTCCACTAGCGCCGGGGGAGGTGGAGGGCTGTTCATCGTCCAGGCTAGTGTCAGGGGCCCGTTGGTGTGCCACTGTGTTCCTCCTGGTGTTGAGAAGGTCTGCCAGCACCCCTGCAATGGTGACCAGGGTGTTGTTGATGGACTTCAAGTCCTCCCTGATCCCCAAGTAGTGTTCCTCCTGCAGCCACTGGGTCTCCTGAAACTTGGCCAGTACCGTGCCCATGGTCTCCTGGGAATGGTGGTAAGCTCCCATGATGTTGGAGAGTGCACCTTTGAGAGTGGGTTCCCTGGGCCTGTCCTCCCCCTGTTGCACAGCAGTCCTCCCAGCTTCCCTGTTATCCTCTGCCTCTGTCCCCTGAACCGTGTGCCCACTACCACTGCCCTCAGGTCCCTGATCATCCTGTGTTAGTGGGGTTGCCTGGGTTCCCTGAGGTGGTGGACACACTTTTGATTGACATTTCCTGGGGACAGAGGTATGGGCCCTCTGGGTGGGTGCTGTGCTGGTGTTTCCTTAGGGGGGAGGCTCTGTGGTGGTTTATTACTGTGTCAGGGGAAGCGACTGTCCTGAGGTCCCAGATGGGCCAGGCTGGTCATCTTGATCCAGGCGTGCAGAGCTGCTGTCATCACTGTGGGTCTTTTCTGTGGGGGGACTGGACATGTCTGGCACCTCCTGTCCAGTGACGTTGGGTATGGATCCTGTTGGGGTGTAAATGCACAGGTATTGTATCTGTGTGTGCCATCTTGTGCAATGGGTGAGTGACCCTCTACTCCTGTGCTTGCATTTTTGGCTTGGTCCTTGTGTGATTGGTGATTTTGGGGCATGAGTGAGTCTCTGCACTGGACATGCTTTGGTGAAGGGTGTCCATGCATTGGTGTTACATGCAGGGCTTGGTTTTGGGATGTGTGGGTTGTGTTAGTGGGGTATCTGTGGGTTGTTGGGGTGATGGTTGTGAGGGTCAGTGTGGGGATATGTGATTGCATGCAGGTGGGGTGTGGGGGATAGAGTAGTAAAGATATGTCTTACCAGACTCCAATCCTCCTGCTACTCCTGCAAGGCCCTCAGGATGCATAATTGCCAAGACTTGCTCCTCCCATGTTGTTAGTTATGGGGGAGGAGGTGGGGGTCCACCGCCAGTACTCTGTACAGCAATCTGGTGTCTGGATACCACAGGACGTACCTTCCCCCGTAGGTCGTTCCACCTCTTCCTGATGTCATCCCGTCTTCTTGGATGCTGTCCCACTGCATTAACCCTGTCGACAATTCTGCGCCATAGCTCCATCTTCCTTGCAATGGACGTCTGCTGCCCCTGTGATCCGGATAGCTGTGGTTCTACCCAGATGATTTCCTCCACCATGACCCTGAGCTCCTCCTCGGAGAACCTGGTGTGTCTTTGCGGTGCCATGATGTAGTGTGGGTGATGTGTGAGGTGGTGTCTGTTGTGATGTGTGATGGGATGTGTTGGTGTGTGTTGTTTGAGGTGCGTGGATGTTGTGTAAGTGATGGTGCTGTGTGTCTGTGAATGCTGGTGCTGTTTTAGGTAGTCTCTCTCTCTGGCCTTCTTTCAAAATTTTGGTTGTAAGGGTTTGTGGGTGATGTGGGTGTGTGCTTTATATTGGATTGGGTGTGTGGGTGTTGTGTGTGTATGTGTATCAGGTGTGTGTATTTTGAATTGTCCAATGTGGGTGTGTTTTGTAAATGTGTGTGTATTTTGAGCGCGGCGGTGTGTACCTCAAATGGAATACCACGGTTGAAAGACCGCAGCGTTGATTCGTGGGTCGTGATACTGTGGGCGTATTCCTGTTGGCGTGACGGTGTCAGTTTTGGTATCGCCAATTTATCACTGATCTTTGGTGTGGCGGACTTGTGTGGGTATCTGGATTGTGGTGGATTACGAGCTGTGAGTCGTAATACCTGTAGCGGAATTCCGCGGCCGCAGCGGTATGTTGGCGGTCTTCTGCGTGGCGGAAAGCGGGATTTACCGCCAGGGTTGTAATGAGGGCCCAAGTCATTATTAACAACAATTTCAACAGCTTTGTACAGGCTTCTGTGGAACAGGCTCTTGCAGCCTCAATGGACAAAATGACCCAAAATATTGAAAGTTTGGTCATGCCATCTTACACTAAACCCACGTCAAAAGTTAATATTGCACTGTTGGACTGTGAGGCATACTCACACTCGGCAGAGGATGCTGTTCCTCACAGGCATCTTTACAAGGAGGGGAATAACTCTAATAATAATTCTAATAATAACAAATATCCAAACAAATTTCTGTGCAAATAGAATCTTTTGAAGTCAAACAGGCAATTCAGATCACATCTACCAACCTATCAGGCTTTTTCAGTTCCCTCTTTTTAGTCCAGAACAAAAAAAAAAGATGAGACCAGTGATCAACCTCAAACATTTCAATCAATTTGTAGTTTACCCTCACTTCAAAACGGAAACCATTGTCCATCTTAGGGATACTTTACAACAGCATGACTGCATGGTTCATCTAGACCTCCAAGACACATAACTATCCATACCCATTCTCCCAGACCACAGGAAGTTCCTTCAGTTCCAATGGCAGGGACAGACCTATCTTTTCTCATCTCTTCCTTTCGGTCTTTCATCAGCCCCATGGTGTTTTGCCAAACTAATGAAACCGGTGGTAGCTTTTTTCAGAGCTCAGGGCATCAGGTTCGTAATATAGCTGGACAACATTTTTTAAATGCATTCTCTTTCTACAGTCACAGATTCAAACTATGTGTTCTCTTCTTTTAGATGTAGGTTTTCTCATCCACACAGTAAAGTTCATTCTGATCCCTTCAAAACAAAACAATTTCTGAGTTTTCTAATAAATTCTACTTCCACTCCCCTTCATCTGCCGTCTGCAAAAATAAAGACCATAAAAACAGAAATGATTCAAACTCTTTGCAGGTCTACCATTTCTCTCAGAACTCTAGCAAGACGTGTGGGGCTCCTTTCCTCTTCCATTCAAGTGATATTTCCAGGCATCTTGCATTATTGCGCCCTTCAAAGACTTTGGGCCTTATTACGAGATCAGCAGGTGGGATAAGCTGTCTGCTGGACTTTCAACAGGGAGGTTGCTGCTATGCTGGCTGCCGGACCCCTTCTGATTTTCCCGCTAGGCTGGCAGGAGAAAACCAAGGTTTCTGCCTGTCAACGCAGTGGGAAAATGCCAGCAGCATTATCACCGGCTCATAATCGAGCCTGCGGCAATGCTGCTGCTGCCGGGTGCACCAGCACCCTCACTATGCTCACTGTCTGCACAGAAGACAGTGAGCATTGCAAGGGTGCTAGGCAGGGGGACCTCTGCAATGCCCATGCCAAGTGCATGGGCAGTGCAGGGCTCCGCCGTGGCCCCTTGCTCTCCACCAGCCTTTTCATGGCGGTGACACCGCCATGAAAAGGCTGGTGGAGAGCCAGGTCGTAATCAGCAGAGTGGTGCTGCATGCAGCACCACCCTGGCTGATTCCAACCTCTACCACTGTCAGCCCGTTGGGATCAAGGATCCCAGCAGAGACTGCGGCACCCTGAGGGTCATAATGTGGTGGTCAGACCACCACAGCAGCGGTGGTCCTGTCTGCCACAGCAAGGCTGGCGGTCTCAAGACTGCCAGCCTCGTGATCAGTCCCTAAAGGTCTGTCATTTGTGCAGAGGTCTGACGTATTTGGACTCCATAAGCTTAGGTACAGAGTCCCCATTAGACCTTCAATGGTGGATAGACCGTTTAGATGCCTGGAATGGCAGAACTATCTTTGTGTCAGCCCCCGATCTTGTGTTAGAATTAGATGCAAGCCTGACGAGTTGGGATGCCCGTTGTGGACAAATCTCAACTGGAGGTACATGGTCTTTAGAGAAGTCTAAGTTGCACATCAATTGTTTAGAGATGCTTGCAGGCTCTTTTGCAATCAAAATCCTTGCAAAAAAACAGTATCTGTCGCTCTATCCTTCTTCTCATTGACACACTTACTGATACATCAATCATGTAGGAGGCACCAAATCCAAACCTCTGTCAGAACTAGCAAAACGTTTCTGGGAATTTAGCCTTCTTAACATAATCTCTTTGTGAGCAGAATACAGGTAAATATCAAAAGCCTAGGTGTTTGGCTTGATCCATGGCTTATCATGGATCATTAGGTGAAGAAAATGTTTTCCACATGCTTTGGTACATTTAGACTCCTAAGGAAGGTGTTTAAAATAATTCCACCCACTGCAGAGAGACTTATCATCCAGGCACTCATTATTTCACGTTTAGACTACGGTAATGTCTTGTGTCTTGGTGCCCCAAAACATGTGAAAAAGAAGTTACAGGTGATGCAAACACCGCTGCCTGCCTCCTCTTTGATATACCTAGGCATGAATCTGCCAAATCTGCAATCTCCTCCTTGCAGCAGCTCCCAGTGGAACAACAAATAAAGTTTAAAACCTTGTGTTGTAGCCACGGGGCATCACACAACAAAGCCCCCTCTTTTCTAAGGTCCCTTGCTTCTTTCTGTAAGCCCACCTGACATCTCAGGTCCTCATCAGCCACCTTAGCCTCAATCCCCATAATGAAAAAATCCAAGTGGGGCGGAAGCTCTATGGCTTTTCTCGGTTTGAAACTGTGGAATTCTCTTCCCTTTGGTTTTCGACAGACCAACCACGAACTTTCCTTTCATTGCTTACTCAAAACTTGGCTGTTTTAACACTCTTCCTTAGTTTGTATCTTGAAGGTCTGTGTACAGCGCTGGGAGGCCTTTGGGTAGCCATGCACTCTATACGTTCCCATAACATAACATAAGATAACTTACCAGGAACCCAAAAGTCTGTAGCAGACTGGCACTCTCATTACCTTCAAGATTCAAGCGATTGGAAGCCTTATTCCTCAGTGTTCAAACCACTTCTTCACAAGTGGAGTCCGTTCCATATGGACCTTTTCGCTTTTAGACTCCATCATCAACTTCTTCTATTCTTCAGTTGGTGCTCAGAACCCTTAGCATTGTTCTCAGATGCCTTTTTACAGGATTGGTCCCAGCTGGTGAATTATGATTTTCCTCATTTCATCATGACAAACAGAGTATTGTCCTAAGTCAGGCCTCAAAAAACACTTGTCCTAGTGGCTCCTTTTTGGTAGTCTCAAGTTTGGTTCCCTTCTCTTCTGGCACTGACCACAGATTTTCCCGTCCTTCTTCTGTCCTTTCCCTCCTTTCTTCTCAACCCATTAGGCAATCCACACAATCTAGTGCTAGACAATTCCCTGGTTTTGTCAGCATGGAAAATAACAGGTCTTCCTAACCTCCACCGTTCTTTTCACCAGAAGCTTCAGACAATATATCAACAAACTGTGGGCTCCAGGAACAACCAAGGCCCGGGCTCAGCTTAGGGTCTTTAGTCAAGCTGGTGTGTGGGAAAAGACATCAATCCCCTTTCAGCAGATATTGTTTATATTGTTAACTTTCTTGCAGCAGAAGCCAGTAATGGAAAAACATAACATACCATAAATCTCTACAGATCTGCCATTTCTATCAACCATCCTTATGTCAATGGAAAACCAGCTGAAGAACATCTGCTTATTTGTTGCTTGTTAAAGGGAGTAAAATTTAGTAATCCTCCTATTCCAGAATACAGTAGATTATGGGATATAAATGTTGTTTTAAATTTGTTTCTGTCAGAGCCTGATAATGATGCATTATCTCTTAAAATGTTATCAGCTGAACTTACAATGTTATTTTGCTTTATTTTCATTAAACGTCCGTAAGATGTTAGAGCCTAAGATATCACCGCTAGACAGTTTACCCCTACAAGTGTTCTCTTTACTATCTACTAATGTACAAAAACTAATTTAACCTCTCTATTTTATCCATATTTTCTTGAACATTCCAAATGTTGTGTTGCACAATGTCTCAAAGTGTATGAACATCATACAGTTGATCTCAGAACCTCCAATGATATTTAGCTTCTCATTTCCTTCAGGAAATCTCTCAAACCTGTTTCTTTCCCTACTCTTGCTCACTGAGTTTAGTGGGTTATGTCCATTGCGGCTATCGATATTTCCTCTTTTGGTGCCCACTTGGCCAGACGTGCTATAGTGTTCAAATCTTTTTGGACTGGCTCCCGTCTGGAGAGATTCTAAGATCAGCTGATTGGTCTAATGACTCTGTTTTTGGAACTTTTTTAATGTAAACCGGTTCTAACTGCTTCTTCTTTTGTGATTAATACCCTTTAAAATAAGCATTGTAGGAGCCTCCAGTTGTGACATAAAATGTAGATTGTCCTAGTAATTTGTGAAGGAAAGTCTTAATTTTATTAAAGACACAGAGGTGAGTATTATCCTATCTAAACACATTTTGTAAAAAAAAATCTGTTTGCTACCCTAACAGCGACTCCAACTCAAACAACTATCCTGGTCCATCTTTCTTTCATGGATATACAAGGTGTTCTTCTACAGCTCAACTTTTGTTTGGTCTTCCAGTTTGTCCTTCTACGTTTCTGCTGGAGGGATCTCTGTTTTCAACTTTTGTCAAGATGTGTTTGCTTTTTCTTTAGCTATTTCTATTGTTTTGACTATTTTACCTTTGTTTTATGTTTAAATATGACCTCTTGCACAAGAAAAGAGGACTGTTCGTAGTCAAGCTAGGTATTATACAAGGGTCTGATATGTTATTGGTCAGTACTTATGGTTTTTCTTCCCATTGGCTATTTACTCTTGGGGTTTGTAGTTTTCTTTGTTGTTATCTTGACTATGGCTATAGAATTAAAGCAAAATCAGAAAGCGTAATACTCACCTCTGTGTCTTTAATAAAATGTAGTATTTTCTTCATAAATTCCTAGTAAAATCTACATTAGTGAGTATTGGGTGTGCATGAGTGAGAGTATCTGTCAGTGTGAATTGATGTATGTGTGTGTGGCAATGCATGTGTGAAGGGCATTAGAGAGAAAGTGACAGACATTTGAGAACACAAACCTGTTGCAAAGTGAATGGGAAGTGAATTTCATGTGTTGACTACCAATTCTAACTTTACAATATGTTGAACCTTCCACAATCACCTCGATAAAAGTATCTTTAAACTCTGTCATGTCTTGGCCAGAGTGACTACTCCATACTACTTGGAAATGCTCTCTGTTGCACAATTTCTTAAAATATCCCTGGAAGGCCCCCAAACCTCCTCTGTCCAGTGATACTTAAATGGTTTCAGGTTTTGGTCATGATTGCTTACTCAATGTACTGAGAAACAAATGAGACACATTAACAATCAACATTTACAGTGTGCAAGAATTGCAGAGGTTTATCACTGCTTATTCGAAGGTGGCACATCATTATGTGCTATGCTGCTGAGAGCAACACACTAGAGAGTACTGGCACAAGACAAAAGACTTCAGTGGGAACAGCTTCTTCAACTATTGATTTTGATAATGGTTTTGCTATGCTCAAGCTTGCAAAGAAACCATGTTCATAAAGGGGATTAATACAGTGCCTTCACGCCTTCTATTTGTTAGTTCAAGCGCACCAGTACTTTGACCTGTTGTAAAAGTATTGTGGGCTTTTAATCACGCCCATGTCACGCCCATCACTTTCATTCATTCCTGGGTTTGCCTTTCAAAAATGATCACTTGATGTCATTGGTAATTGCTTTACGTTTGTCCAGAATTCAGGCTGTTTTTGTCACGCCTTGCAGACTGCCCCTGTTACATGGATTATTGCACGATTACCGATATACTTCAGTGTGGGTAAACAATTTTCTTTGTCTTTCCCCCTCAGGCTGCATGGAAGCCATGGCACTCACAGCGTAAACAGGCACAACAGCGTGAACTTGATCGGCGGATTGGAGCGCTGGTCATATTATTCACAGTTACCTAATCAGAGTCATTTCTTGTGTCTCTCCCCTTAAAACACTTGAAATTGGTAAATGCTTTACATAAAACAAAAATCCTCGAAGCATAGCAGGAGAGCCAATACTACAATATTCACTACACTTGGAGAAACACCCCATAACGCTTTGCAGGAATTCTTTTTCAGAACTTTTTTGCCCATAACTCAACCTCTGGTGGTCCTAGGACAATGGGACCACCACCAAAACCAATGCACTTGTTCTATTTAGGTCATCTATGGGTCCCCACACTATGTCAGTGGAGAACCCACAATAATAACCCCTCCCACCATTCAATGTCTTTTTCAGCATTCTCATGGTTGGAACTTTTGTTTTCCAGCTGGGAATGGCTTGTGTTTTAAGGGCCTTGTTTGTGATATCATTGCTATAGGCCTGTTACCCCTGAAAATATGCAATGCAATGTACCCTCTAGGGGCTACCTATATGGTTATTATGCGTTATTTATTGCCATTTTCCTTTTGTGTGGTTAAGCCCTCTAGAAGCTAAGTATATAGTTATATACATGACTATGTTTCTTCCAAATGCAATTTTCATTGTGGTGTTCTCTAGGGACTGTTCTAAGCATTACATTCATATCAACATAAAAAAAATATTTGTGGCCTGGAAACTTACCCCATAATGCTTTGCAGGGCACTACTTTTACAAAATATTTTTGCACATAACTCAGCCCGTGGTGGTCCTACGAGAATGGGAACACCTTCAAAACATTGGATACAATGTGTTCTTTCTGTCTACATCATCTCTAGGTCCCCACACTATATTAGTGGGGACTCCAAAATAATAACCCCTCCTGCCATTCAATGTCTTTTATGATTTTTCCTTGCTAAAACTTACAGCTAGGAGAAGTTTTATTTTAAAGGCATTGTTTGTAATGTCATTGCAGCAGGCCAGCGAACCCTGAAGGCACCCTTAAGGGGCTAAGTACATGGTTACACTGCATTGCTTTCTCTGTTTTCTTTTGAAAGGAGTTATTCCTTCTTGGGGCTAACAATATGGTTACATGACCATGTTTCTTACAAATAGAATTTTTGTTAGGGTGCCCTCTAGGGGCTGTTTTGAGCATTACAGTCTAATGCCAAAAGTTTATTTTTGATAAAGGTTTAAATGATAATTGTATAGGTTTTAATAATTTGGTATTATTACAATGATGACCATAGTGCAGGCCAACTTAACATCCTTATTACACTATGACTGTTTGAACGGTCTTGATATGTTTGGTTCCTCCTCTGTTCTCCTCTGTGGCTGTCTTTTTTCTTTTTTGGGGGAATTGTGTTAGCCAGCCAGCAACCCTGATGGTGGGTTGGTGAAAGTGGTATTCTATTGAAATTAGCATGACAGATTTAAATTAGGATGCTAAATGGCAACATTTTCATTTTTTCTGCAGATAGAGGAAGAAGGTAAATGGAAGTACTTTAGTTATATGCAGGGCCACTGAACTATATGGCAGGAAAAGACGAAATTATGAGGCAGGGTTGACCAATTCATGTAGCAAGAAAAGTCCAGTTATGAATTTACAATACCAATAGCTCTATCTCAAGCAAATGTGAGACCTATTGCATTGCAAATGCTTGTTTTCCTATGCTTCCCTTGCAACGGAAGCATCCTGTTTAAAAAAAAGATATGTAATGCAGCCACATATTCCATGATGAGAAGCCTGTTTCCTGAAAAATACCATTTTAGTTCTTCTCTCTTAGAAGAGCTAAAGTTTCAGTATGCCACAATATAATGAGGTCCCCCATTATTCATCTGACTGCTCTTCCATTTAGGGCATATACTTACCACATCATGACAGGTAATACTTTTGAAGACTGTCTGAGCAGGAGGCAAAATAAGTTGCAATACCTAAGCAGGTTCAAGCTTTTGACACAATCTTGTTGATTTTTAAGGCGGGAGACATGGTCTTGAGGACCCCCTATCAACATACCTTGTGTGGAAGCCCCCCTCCAAGCTTCATTGCATCTCAGTATTGGTCACCTAGAACAGGTCATTGTATATAGTGAGTGTTTCAGGATTGCATGCAGTGTGCATGTTGTTGCAAGTGCAAAGCAGTAAGAAATGCTCCTCTTTCAAACGTGGAAGTACCAGAGAGACCTTGAAACAAAATGGGATTAGACAGTGCTGGGTATTCAACTTGTTGCAAGTATCGGAGAGATTTTACATTTCAGTAGATATCTGCATCAGTATGTTTGCAGGTGACCACTCACTCAGTTATAGAGTTTGTGAAAGATGAATTTTCTCGAGAGGGTTTTCCAATGTATTGTCGGAGACAACGTGGTGTAGCTTACTTCTATGGCGATGAAAGATTTTCTTAGGGACCTGGTTGTTACTCATTTAAGAACCAAGTTGTACTTACCCGATGCTTCTGGGCTTGCTGAGAGCATGCATAGGTTAGTAAAATGTGGTGCAGTACCATTGTTCCTCTCAAAGAGGTGTTGAGAGAGACATTTTGGGCACATAGGACAACGCCAAATAATGTGTCTGTGGTGGCTACTTTCCAGTTTTTGAAAGGAAGGATAGATGGGAAGACGGTGCATCAGGGGTGGTTGAAAAATAGTTGTAAGGATGGGATGAGATTAAGTGATGAGTTGAAGGGTAGGATCTGGAGACCTCAAGATTGTTATAAGCGCAGATTTGATTGTTTACATGGAGTGAACGTTTGAGAATGGTGATCTGGTGATAAGGTTTTGATGAAAAAGCCCAGAGGGGGGTTAAAGGGTGCTTTGGGATATCTTGAGCCTTTTAAAATAAAAGAAGTAAGGAAGAGTGTTGTATCGGTGGAAACAGGTGATACATGGAGTGTTTCAAGATTAGTGAAGCATATGAATGGGACCTAGTCCAAAAGAACTGGTGGTGTGAGAATGCCAAGAATAAATGTGAGGAAAGAAACGGGAGACTAAAAACTTAAAAAATTTGGGACTGATGATTATGTTTGCGATTAAGCCTTGCTTATTTTCGTTATCAATAGTGCAACATGCGCAGTGACACCAGAAGCGTGAGAGTCCCACTGAACCCTGAATATTGAGGTACTTTACCTCCAAACCATTATTCAGGAGTCCAATTTAACTTGCACGCATAAGGGCCTTGGATGCCTTTGCTACCCCACTGATCTTTTGTGTGCTTTATGTGTGGTGTTATCACTTGTTTTACTTGTATATGCCTTGAGCTCTGTAGTTGTGTTTGTTGAAACGAGGACGTTTTGTGTCTGTAAAACCTCAAAGGGGTTAGTTGGAAGATGTTCTTTCATCCCATTCACTTTTAGAATGCTTGGTACCGGCCAGTCACAGTTAAGTCGGATCAAACTCTGTTAGACGTTTGGTGTGTTTTAGCCTAATTCTTCAGGACATCTACTGGACACTTTGGCAGAGAGGAGAGTTTTATTTGGGAGGACACAACAACCTGCTCTTCTATTATACATCCCTCTAAAATCTCCTTCAGGTCATCAACGACACTGGGTAGTTCAACATTTTCTAAGACCTTTTCTTCTAGGATCCCTCTTTTTGTGAAGAGCCATTGAGGTATTTGAAATAAGTAGTAAATTAATTAGTAGTGTCTAAACGAAGTGTAACACCACCTTCTCTTTGGCAGAGATTGACTGGTAGTAAGCATCCAACTTTCTCCCTTGCTCGTACTGCCTTCTTTTGATTTGAGTGAATGCTTTTGTTTTGAAAAAGCATTAAGATCATACATACCTATGGACGGCTCTCTCAACAGATGAGCCAATAAAGTAGAGCTATACCTCGATGTAGGTCCTTCACTTTCAAATTCAGTAACACTTGTTGGTATCTGCTCTGTTTCTTGTATAGTGCAGATTCACACATCAATTCTCCTCTTATCGATACTTTTTATGCCGCCCACAGGAGTTATGCCAACGTGAACAAACTCTCCTTGGTCAAAGAAAGTCTGGCCGGTGCAATTGGATCGTTCGCTTCTTTCTGATTTGCTTCTACTTACAGGTGTGTTCACAAATAGAAGGAGTGGGAATGGATTCGCAAGGATCTTAGCTGTTTGCTTCCTATGCTACCTATTAGGCATTCAAAGAGCATCAGACAGGAACAAGGGAAGGGGTCTGTGGAAATCCACATAGAAAGTTTTTGTCCAACTAGACTTTTGCATAGACTGTTTATACATAGATAACTGGTGTGTTAAAAGGACCCAAAGCCCTCACCCACAGTGGGCCGCATACTTCATCATTGGGCCCCATCTCACCCCAAGACATTCCCTTATATAGTGGGTGGCGCTTATGCCAGAAGGAGCGCTTCATGTCTAAAGATCATATGTGTTCGACTTTATGAGCCCCACAGTTGGCTAATGTTTTAGCAAATGAACTTGTGCTAACGGACACTAACATTAGATTTCCTAATTTCTCACTTTTTTATTGTTGTCTCCTTCTGGCAATAAAAAAATAAAAATAAAATGACAGGTTGTGACCTTTAGGGCCATATTTATACTCTGTTTGCGCCGGATTTGCGTCGTTTTTTTTTTACCCAAATTCGACGCAAAACGAACTCCATATTTATACTTTGGCGTTAGACGCATCTAGCACCAAAGTTCATGGAGTTTGCGTCATTTTTTAGCGTGGACACCTTCCTTGCGTTACTGATATGCAAGGTAGGCGTTCCCGTCTAAAAAATGACTGCGAGGCATGTGCGCCGTATTTATACTCTCAGGCAAAAATGACGCCCGGGAGTGGGCGGGTCAATAAAAATGACGTCCAGCCGCTTTTGCGTAATTTTTTAGCGCCTGGTCAGGGCAGGCGTTAAGGGACCTGTGGGCTCGGAAGGAGCCCAGAGGTGCCCTCCCATGCCCCCAGGGACACCCCCTCCCACCCTTGCCCACCCCAGGAGGACGCCCAAGGATGGAGGGACCCACCCCTGGGACATTAAGGTAAGTGCTGGTAAGTATTTTTTTTTTTTTTTTTGTGGCATCGGGGGGCCTGATTTGTGCCCCCCTACATGCCACTATGCCCAATGGCCATGCCCAGGGGACAGAAGTCCCCTGGGCATGGCCATTGGGCAAGGGGGCATGACTCCTGTCTGTGCTAAGACAGGAGTCATTTCAATGGGGGTTGGGAGTCAAAAAAAATGGCGCAAATCGGGTTGAGGTGAAAATTTTGCCTCAGCCTGACTTGCCCCATTTTTTGACGCCCAAGCTCCATTTTCCCCTACGCCGGCTCTGCCTGGTGTAAGTCATTTTTTTTGACGCACACCAGGCAGCTCCGCCGGCTAACGTCATTGAATAAATACGGCGCCCGCATGGCGCTTCAGAATGGCGTTAGCTGGCGTTAAATTTTTGGACGCACAACTGCGTTGGCGCAGTTGTGCGTCGAAAAGTATAAATATGGCCCTTAATGTCTGATTGGCTCATTCGCCCGCCGACTAATTTCTACCAGTTTTAAAAGATTCTCTTGTATGTGCAAGATCTCCCCAGCCCGGACCTGGGTTGTTGAGCTACACTCTCCAGTCTCCAATCCAGCACATTCCATCTGGTTTGAAATATCACAATATCCATTGTTTGACTTCACCCCAGCAGCCATTTTCATATTACTGAGTTTCTCTAATCAAATAGTGGTTTTGATCGAAGTAAACGTGCGTGTCCAGGTGTATGTACAAAGAAAACACTTTTACATAGTCATAGTTTTAACCGTGTATTTGGGTAACTTACCGCTCCATTATATTCTGATCTACCCAATAGTCATTGGAGCGCAAATGAAAGTCCCCAGATATTAAACTTTTATAATATTATCTTATACATACATCATTAACTAGTTTTCTTCAAGGCTAGCTCGGTGAATTCCTGAAACGTGCTGCAAACATAAAGCTCAGGCTTTACGGAAAACATAGATTATAGAAACGAGTTAAAACGAATAAATAAAACTAAATGAATGAAGAAGAAACGACAGCGAGAATTGACAGTACTACAACGCCTTTAAAATTGTCACTACCTAAAACACGGTTGGAGCTTTCTAGGATAACAGACTCATGTGATCTACTCTGCCAACAGAAAAAATACGATGAATAATTAAAGAGCTGTGCAGAATAGAAGCTATAAAAACTGGTATCCCTGCTTCTCAAGGGATCTGCAAAAAAGTTCCCGAGGGTTCACATAAAAATAGATTAAATCAATTCTGACCTGAATACAAGCTTCCTCGATACAATCCCTGTGGAAGCCACAGTCAGCACCTTCTTGCATGTTTTACCTTTCCTACTGGGATAATAAATAAAATAAAGATTCTCCCCAGGATGTTTGCTGCAGAAGGATTTTTAAATATAACTTGCACTACCACCTGCCACTCCCATTCTAACCTCTGCTAATAACATCTCTTTAGAATCAGGATTAGTCCATGCATATTGGGACTGCAGCACTGCCCCCATTTTAAATAAGCTGCAGGGCAATCCAGCTAGGCATTCAAACTACAGACCTACCTCTAAAATTTCCCACATGGACCAAGGATTAGAGCAAGTGCTCAGCGAACATATTCAAGCATTTGTGTTTACCATCATAACTCCAGATGATCACCAAGCAGGCTTTTACCTTGCTGCCTTGCTTGCATCATGGAAAGAGTCACCACAGTCGCCAAGTGTTTGCAGATGAAGACAGTGATTGGGCCCAGATCTTACTATATCTGTCACTGGCCTTCGGTGGTGTCAGAAATAAGACTCCACATGATAGGTTGTTTGACTATGGCTGCTCAAGATGTGGAATATCCTATTCAATAATTAAGATGATGATAATTAAAACTGGTCTGGATGTGTCTCAAGTTTAGGAAATGCAAGATCATTCTAGTCGGAACACTTTCTACTGACTGTCCAAAAGAATTTTAAGAAGCTGAACTAGGCTCTATATATCTTCAGGATACACACAGGTACACACGTACACAGAGAAATCCGAATGAGATGCAGTGAAATATGAGTTTCTATACACAGAGATGAGCAAGAAGGAGTCGAGATTGCAGCGTGTCATGGCTGGCGTCCACAGTGCGAATTCACTGTCAAGGAGGCTGGATGAGGTATGAGGAAAACAGAAGTGGCATAGGCAAGCGTATCAGGAAAATTAGTGTGGTAGCTTTCAGGAATACACATACATGTATTTGTGGCTGTTGGTGCATGTGACAGCAAAGTAAAGCAAAATACTAGCATCCACCTTCAGCATTGGTCTTTCTTAGGTCACAAAAAGTATTTACACGGTGCCACCATCTTAATTTTTGCCAACAAGAGAAGCTTCGGAGACAGACAAGACAATTGGCGACGAGTATCGGAAGATGAGAAAGCGTAGATATGGCCAGGTGTCCATCGTCAATTTATGTTGTGCCAAAAATGATAATCAAGTGATCTAAGGTAATGAAAAGAAGAAATGTTTATTTTCTGCTTGCCAGAGAAAGGTAAGACGTAGAACAAGCTTGATTTAAGACTACAAAATGCCACCTGAGACAGTAGTGAGAGCAGCGACATTGATCTATGTTCCCCATTGTCCTCAATGGTCTAACTAACTGGGCCCCAACTATACTATTGGAGCAGATTTCATATTGTGGATGAATAATTTTGAGGTTGTACATGCAGAAGCAAAGTGATTATAGGAATGTATCTGACTTACTGAGTAGATTGTTCTTGAGTGTGAATAAGGTTATTTTGGCACTCACAAATAATAGGAGAGCGAGATGTCCACATGAAAGAAGGTTGCTATAAATGGAGATTTCATCCGATTTCCCAGAACTGCAATTAAAAAGAGTAAAAAGAAATTGTTAAACGTCACATTGCAACACTTTCAAAGGGTACATACATTGGGAGAAGGTGATAACCCCTGAGGGATGGTTTAATCTGGATTTAGAGAAGCAACTTCTCGTTGTTTGACTAATAAAGCAGCATCAGTATTTGGCTGATTTGCAAGTTGTAGTTGTTTATGACAAGGGGACTGTGAACCCGGTGCACCAGAAAGGGAAGGGTATCCAACAGGCAATAGATTCTGGAGGCAAGAGTCCACCACAGCAGGTCTATATTCTGTAACTCAACAGTGGCACCAACATGGCCAAGTAGAACAAGATCCCTAAAGGAAATAGATCATTTATCAAGGTTTACAAAATAAAATAATGGCAAATGTAAAATGGATTCTCTGACCAAAAAAAGGAAGGGTGCAATGGTGACCGCCCTACACAGTCCTAATTTCAGCGTACTATTGTATTTTAATGTGTACTTTGGAAGGGGATCCTCACACATAATACTAATCTCTGCGGGTGACCGGCATGGGAGGAGAATCATCAAACCTCATATCCCTCACAACTGCCTGGATTACTGGTAACCTGTCTGGTGACTGCATGGTTTTGACTAGTATGTGGAATGTCATGCTAACTATGTCTGACTCACAAGCAGTAGATCCTTCCAAGATAATTTGAAGAGTGCATTAATTCAGATTTCCCACAATTTGCAAAGCTTTTATATGCCATGCCAGGACTATGAAGCTAATGACAGGGGAAGAACCCACAGAAGATATGGGTTATTAAATGGGTGAACGTAGTATGGATTGCCTGGTGGTGAATGACTTTAGATGTTAGGCCTGCAGAAAGCAGAGCTAACCAGAGGACCAGCCACCTCCAGAGCAATATCTATGCATTCAGTAGTGCATGTACTATCAGAATGTGAAACCACAAACTCAAACATCCCATGGTACAACTTTAGACCTGGGTAGAAGTCGATGGGCATGGTAGAGGAGAATAATCAAAAATCTGAACCTAAAATTGTATCATATGTACTTCTTTTATGTTTAAAGAATAGATGTGGACACTCAGCCAAAAGTCAACTCTGTTTGGTAAGTTCCAAATAAGGCTTATTTCATGCATGGATTAAACAGTGGTGTGCCCTTCTTCAAATATGGCCAAGTGGCCTAATCTCAGGTGTTGGCAATTACTGCTTATTAGTCAAGAGCAATGTACATTTTTGGACAGAAGTGTCCTGTATACTGGATATGTTTTTTTGTGAGTGTGCTGAAGTGTGATGGTACATGGTAGAGGGCAGGCAGTTGGTATGGGTGTTGTGCAGTCCCTCAACATGATGAAGAGTGAGAGAGCGAGTGCTGTAGTATGAGTCAATTATTTAGGATCTGAAGTTGTGGGATGTGAAGAGGTATGCCCCAGCTTGTTGGAGACTGGTGGGAATTGATGAGATGTGATAGGGCATGCTAGATAACTGTGAGGTGCAGATTAATAAAGCTAGTTTGTGTGAGAAGTGATAGATAGTATGGACTCTGTCTAAGAGATCATAGTGCAGATTTGCAACTGCGTTGGGTGTGCAGTACGTTTTTTACACATACCCAATTCAAAATCAGTTTTGGTATTTACAAAGCAATACAAATTGCTATGTGCATTGTGTTGTAAAACAAAAGTAACACAAAGCATAGAACATCACTGCCTTTTGTTATTTTGTGTCAGGATTACGTTCCATGGGTGGTGCAGGCACGTTCCTGTGCATCCAACCATGGATTCTGATACAAATCCATATCTACAAAGACTTGTAGACATGGGTTTGCGCCAGAATCCTGTGCTTCCCTCAAGCTAATGTAACGAGAAGAAGTATCGTTATTTCTCCTTGTTATTTTCTGCAGCACACATGAGAAGAGGAAATAACCTCAAAAGACAGCTTTTGTGGAGGAAGGTAGTCCTTCCTGCACAAAACCTATCCTGACCACAATGCGGACACCCTTGCACTATACCTTCATACATCAGGGTGGCAGAGGACATTACATTAGCCTCCCTGACAAAATACCATCTGAAAACTTTAGGGATAATGTCTGGCCCATCGATCATCTCTGTACCTTGAAAATAACCTCTGTCAAGGAGTTTCTTTTCAAACTACAAATAGTTTGGAGGATGGCCGCCATCAGTTTTGATGGCCGTTCACTAAACTTCTAAACGTTTTTGTTTTTCAGAAGCAAGCTCCCAAAGCAGGAGTTTATTTTTCAAAAACAAAAACTGATGATCTCCACTCCTGTGAAATTTCTTTCTTCCAGGTTGTCGGGTCATTCCTATTTTCTGTCCCTCATTGGCAAGTGTTTTCTGGTGGTGATGTACAGGATAAAAAAAAACATTACACTATCCACCCTAAACAGGGTGTGTGGTATAATGTCCTTTTTCCAGTAGTCCCTACTCCTTTATCCCCCGATGCAGCCAGCAAAGATTTAATTGATAGAAAAAAGTAAGGTCTACCTGGCGGGCAGACTGAAGGTTGCCACAAATGCGATGGAATACTGTGTTCTCTAAACTCTAAATGGAGCACTTAATCTGTTTCCCAAGCACAAAAAAGTTTGCAGCAACACTAACAAGAAACACTCTAAAAAAATGTAATATTTTTAGTTATGTAATATAGCACCGGCTCTACCAGAGATATTTCCAACTGTATTACAACCATACACATTCTTCGATTTAGATGAAAACATTCTACATGACAGCAAGGCTGTATCACTAACTAATATGGGAGTAAGAAAGGGACCACAAAAACATAGGAAAAATGGGTCTACTTAGCAGAAATGGATCTTATTCATGTAGTGGTGCATGTTAGCATCCCTTTACAAATATATACTTAAACCAAACTCACAAAGCCGAGTTAATGAGATTGTATCTTTCTGTATAGATTTAGCTTCTCCTTGCTCTGGTTCGAGTTCTATACATTTTGTTTCTAACTTCTGCACAAAGGAAACAGACCATGCATAAACATAGATTCAGATCTGCCAAGAGTATTGGCTATTTATTGTCATTGATGAGGGAGCGGGAGAGGGTTCTTGACACTGAGATTCATCACGTCTTGTGCTTCACGCCCTGCTGTCACTCTATAATGGTACCACAAATACCATCTGTGCCATGTCATGTGATGCTAGTTGTCATATTCTGTTACATTATATAATTGTGTGCCATATCAAATTATATAATTATGGGGGTCATTCTAACCCTGGCGGTCGGTGATAAAGCGGCGGCCAACCCGCCAACAGGCAGGCGGTCCAAAAAATGGAATTCTGACCCTGGCGGGAACCGCCAACACAGCCCGCCACATTAACACTCCGACCGCCACGGTGGGACCGACAAACAGCGCGGCGGTCACCGCCAACAGGCAGGCGGCAGACAATGTACCGCCCACCCTATCACAACTCACCAATCCGCCACCTTTTCCGGGGCGGGAGCCCCGCCGATAAAAACACGGCGGAAACAGACTACGAACGGGAAAACGCTCACCTATACACACTCCATGAGGAAGGAAGACAGCATGGAGCCCGAATTACACATCCTACCAGCTATTGTCTACCTGCTCATCTACCAGGAGTACGAACGCCGGCGCAGACGACAACGGTGAGTACTGCACCTACGACACAGGGGAGGGGGGAGGAGGAAAGCTTACGGGCACACACATACGCGATAAACCCACCCCCCCAACCCACCCCCCCAATACCTACACACCAATGCAGAGCAACAAGTCAGAGTGACACCCCCCCAAACCCCCCGGAAGAATGCAAAGACAAAATAAAATGAAGTTTAAAATGTATGTATAAAATAGGTTCATTTAAGTCATGGTAAATATGCCATATGAAATATACAAAAGAAATAATGAACATAGTGCAAAGTATAAACATAGTCAATAAGTCCTGCACAGTCCGTTCAATATCCATAGTCCGTGGGCCAATGTGTACAAACACATTGGCAAAGCCCACACAGGAGACCGGAAACCATTGGAGAGAACACTGCTGGGGCATCAGATGAGAAAACAACAGGCACCTCAGGGGGAAGGGAAAGGGGGGCACCTCAGCCATATGAGTCCACGACGCCAGATCCACGAGGGGCCTCCATGCCCACTGTACCATCCTGGGGAGTGCAAAGCCACAGTCCATCAGATGGATAACCGACTCCACTGGTATTGGAGGAGGCATGGTGCCCAGAGTGCTTCGTGAACACCTGCTCGACACAGAACCGGCACTGTCAATGGACCAGCGGTGCTTGAGACGGCGGTGCCCAGCGGAGCGGTGCTTGAGAGGAAGGCCCCAGCGGAGCGGTGCTTGAGACGGCGGTGCCCAGCGGAGCGGTGCTTGAGAGGAAGGGCCCAGCGGAGCGGTGCTTGAGATGAAGGGCCCAGCGGAGCGGTGCTTGAGATGAATGGCCCAGCGGAGCGGTGCTTGACAGGAAGGGCCCAGCGGAGCGGTGCTTGACAGGAAGGGCCCAGCGGAGCGGTGCTTGAGATGAAGGCCCCAGCGGAGCGGTGCTTGACAGGAAGGCCCCAGCGGAGCGGTGCTTGAGATGAAGGGCCCAGCGGAGCGGTGCTTGAGATGAAGGCCCCAGCGGAGTGGTGCTTGAGAGGAAGGGCCCAGCGGAGCGGTGCTTGAGAGGAAGGCCCCAGCGGAGCGGTGCTTGAGACGCGGTGCCCAGCGGAGCAGTGCTTGAGAGGAAGGGCCCAGCGGAGCGGTGCTTGAGATGAAGGGCTCAGCAAAGCGGTGCTTGAGATGAATGGCCCAGCGGAGCGGTGCTTGACAGGAAGGGCCCAGCGGAGCGGTGCTTGAGATGAAGGGCCCAGCGGAGCGGTGCTTGAGATGAAGGCCCCAGCGGAGCGGTGCTTGACAGGAAGGCCCCAGCGGTGCTTGAGATGAAGGGCCCAGCGGAGCGGTGCTTGAGATGAAGGCCCCAGCGGAGCGGTGCTTGAGAGGAAGGGCCCAGCGGAGCGGTGCTTGAGAGGAAGGGCCCAGCGAGGCGGTGCTTGAGAGGAAGGGCCCAGCGGAGCGGTGCTTGACAGGAAGGGCCCAGCGGAGCAGTGCTTGACAGGAAGGGCCCCGCGGAGGGGTGCTTGACAGGAAGGCCCCAGCGGAGCGGTGCTTGAGATGAAGGGCCCAGCGGAGCGGTGCTTGAGATGAATGGCCCAGCGGAGCGGTGCTTGACAGGAAGGGCCCAGCGGAGCGGTGCTTGACAGGAAGGGCCCAGCGGAGCGGTGCTTGAGATGAAGGCCCCAGCGGAGCGGTGCTTGACAGGAAGGCCCCAGCGGAGCGGTGCTTGAGATGAAGGGCCCAGCGGAGCGGTGTTTGAGATGAAGGCCCCAGCGGAGCGGTGCTTGAGAGGAAGGGCCCAGCGGAGCAGTGCTTGAGAGGAAGGGCCCAGCGGAGCGGTGCTTGAGAGGAAGGGCCCAGCGGAGCGGTGCTTGACAGGAAGGCCCCAGCGGAGCGGTGCTTGAGATGAATGGCCCAGCGGAGCGGTGCTTGACAGGAAGGGCCCAGCGGAGCGGTGCTTGACAGGAAGAGCCCAGCGGAGCGGTGCTTGAGATGAAGGCCCCAGCGGAGCGGTGCTTGACAGGAAGGCCCCAGCGGAGCGGTGCTTGAGATGAAGGGCCCAGCGGAGCGGTGCTTAAGATGAAGGCCCCAGCGGAGCGGTGCTTGAGAGGAAGGGCCCAGCGGAGCGGTGCTTGAGAGGAAGGGCCCAGCGGAGCGGTGCTTGAGAGGAAGGGCCCAGCGGAGCGGTGCTTGACAGGAAGGGCCCAGCGGAGCGGTGCTTGACAGGAAGGGCCCAGCGGAGCGGTGCTTGAGATGAATGGCCCAGCGGAGCGGTGCTTGACAGGAAGGGCCCAGCGGAGCGGTGCTTGAGATGAAGGGCCCAGTGGAGCGGTGCATGAGAGGAAGGGCCCAGCGGAGCGGTGCTTGAGACGGCGGGGCCCTGTTCAGCGGTGCCTGTCTTGGCGGGGCCCTCTTCAGCGGTGCTCCTCACGGCGGGGCCCTGTTCAGCGGTGCCTCTCTTGGCAGGGCCCTGTTCAGCGGTGCCTGTCTTGGCGGGGCCCTCTTCAGCGGTGCTCTTCACGGCGGGGCCCTCTTCAGCGGTGCCTGTCTTGGCGGGGCCCTCTTCAGCGGTGCTCCTCACAGCGGGGCCCTGTTCAGCAGTGCCTGTCTTGGCGGGCCCTGTTCAGCGGTGCCTGTCTTGGCGGGGCCCCCTTCAGCGGTGCTCCTCACAGCGGGGCCCTGTTCAGCGGTGCCTGTCTTGGCGGGGCCCTCTTCAGCGGTGCTCTTCACGGCGGGCCCTGTTCAGCGGTGCCTGTCTTGGCGGGGCCCTCTTCAGCGGTGCTCCTCACGGCGGGGCCCTGTTCAGCGGTGCCTGTCTTGGCGGGGCCCTCTTCAGCGGTGCTCTTCACGCCGGGAACTCTTCAGCGGTGCCTGTCTTGGCGGGGCCCTCTTCAGCGGTGCCTGTCTTGGCAGGGCCCTCTTCAGCAGTGCTCTTCGCGGCGGGGCCCTCTTCAGCGGTGCCTGTCTTGGCGGGGCCCTCTTCAGCGGTGCTTGTCCTGTCTTTCAAGGGAGCCAGACCTGGCCAAGACTCCCCGCTTAGTCGTCCTCCGACCTTGCGGTAGCGGGGCCCTCCTGTGATGGAGTCTTGGGCCCGTGGGTGTCGTCCGTCACACCCGGTATGGGGCTGGTGGGGCCCTCCTGGTGCGCTCGGCTGCTGCATGTCTTCTCCGCCCTGCTGCCCTTGCCCTCCTTTCCTGCAGCTCTCGGGCCCTTGCCTCCCTTAGATGATGTGGCAGGTGACGTGGCAAGGCCACTCTCCGTGGTGGCAGCCGTCTCAGGCTTTTCGCGCCGGCCCTTAAGTTTTCTTGTCCTCTTCCCAGGGGGTGGGCTGGCTGTCCCCTTGCTGCTGGCCGATGTTCCTTCACTAGGAGCTGGTGGACTCCAATAGCCCTGCACTATGGTGATACTAGATGCAGGGCTGGTGGTGGCTGAGGTGCTCTTTGGACTCTTCCCAGATGGAGGGGGTGGGTCAGGTGATGCAAAGAGGTTAATTTTGGAGAGGAAAAGTTTTTTCGGAGCAATGGGAACGGTAGGTGCAGTGGGTATGGGAGTGGAGGAAGAGGATGTGGTTGTAGGAGAGTCAAGTGTGCTGTCTTTGGGTGCAGGTGCTTGGGCTGGAGGCTGTCGTGAGGTGGATGGCTGTTGGGTGGGTGGCTGCCTGCGTTTGTGTGGTTTGGAAGAGGGGGTGACAGACACAGTGGGAGAGGACACAGGGGACGTGTAAATGGCAGTGGGGGTGGTGACTGCACGTGTGCTGACTGTAATGGAGGGTGTGCTGGTGATGGAAGTACTGGCTGATGGTGGTGTGCATGCAGGTGTGAGTGGAGACGTCACAGGGAGGGAGGAGGGAGACGAGGAGGAGGGGGACACAGAGGTGGTAGTGACTGTTGGCATGTCTGCATCTGGATGTTGTTTGTGTGAATGCTTGTGGGATCTGTGGTGCTTATGTCTGGATGAGCTGCCCTTGGGTGTTGAGGTGTGTGCAGGCTGGTCTGATGGTGTGGATGGGATAGGCTGAGGAACAGGAGACTGGGACTGGGTGGAGGGAGTTAGAAGAGGGAGGCTGGAGACAGGGACAATGGCTGCCGTCAGTGCTGAGGCCAGAGCGTTGAACGATCGCTGATGGGCAGCCTGACCCGAATGAATGCCCTCCAGGTATCCATTGCTCAGATGCACCTCCCTTTCCACCCCCTGGATGGCATTCAAAAGGGTAAACTGCCCAACAATGAGCGTCCGGAGGAGGTCAATGACCTCCTCACTGAGGGCAGCAGGGGTAACTGGGGCAGGGCCTGAGGTGCCTGGGGCGAAGGAGATGCCCGCCTTGGTGTGCGAGCGGGCACGGGGCGAACGCTGAGGGGCTGCTTGGAGGGTGGAGCTGGTGCGCTGGGTGGCGGCTGTACCTGTAGTTGCGGTGGGCACGGATGTTGCCGCCACCGCAAGGGAGCTCCCTTCCGAGGACGTGTCGGTGTCGCTGACGTCTCCACGGGTCCCCGTTGTGGAGCTCCCCTTGCCCTCCGTCTCACTGCTGAACTCGGAGTCCGTTGCATGGCCCTCCGGGGCCATGTGAGATGCAGCTCCCTCGTGCGCCAATGCCACTTCTCCTCCGCCTGATGATGCTAATGTACACATGCACAGGAAGAAAAAGAAAATGGGTGGGGGGGAAAAATGAAGACAGGTTGAGTGCATGCATTGGCAACACCGTTGGCGGAGAGGACAGACACAGAAGCCCCCTGAACTACGCTGCGCAATCGGGGTACACTACTCAGTTCTTGTGACTAGGCCTACAGGTCTATGGACGACAAATGCACACATGGGTGATGCAGGACCATGGATAGCTGTACTTGACACCCTACAGAGGTGAGGGGCGGGGGCACAGGGCCATGGCTAACGGAGGGGACTAGCCTACAGAAAGCGCCCTGGCCTTGAGTTACCCACAGCCCTCCTCCCCCACCCAGACACCTCCACTGTGCGCAAAGATAGCAGAATGTGCTGATACTCACCCCCTTGTGTCTGCTGTGATGTCCTCACGCGCCCATCCAAATCGGGGTAGGCCACCGCCAGGATCCGGGACATCAGGGGGGTCAATTGGCGGCTGGCACCCCTCCTACGTTGGGAGGCCATCCCCAGCAGAGACTCAGCGGTCTTTCTGGTCCTGCGGCGGATGTCCTCCCACCTCTTTCGGCAGTGGGTGCCCCGTCTGTTGTGGACCCCCAGGGCCCGGACGTCCTTGGCGATGGCACGCCAAATGTCGACCTTCTGATGGGCGCTGACCTATTTGACATGTACAGGGTGGGAAAGGAAATATCATCACTTTTCAGCATGGTAGATGTGAGTGGCCCCCCCTCCCCAACCTTGCCATGTGGCACATGTTCCCATCTGTCGTGCGTTGCACTCCTCATTCACTCCCCTCCCCACCATCTTACATACACCCCACTCAACACAGGCATAGCCCATTCAGCGTGCACCCTCTGTACTAACCTGTTGGTCTGGAGGACCGTAGAGTAGCGCATACTGGGGGAGGACCCCATCAACAAGTTTCTCCAATTCTTCGGAAGTGAAGGCAGGGGCCCTTTCCCCAGTCGCAGCAGCCATTGTATCTCCCAGACCGAGGTCACAGCAGCACTTGCAGTATAGGTTCTCTCCTGTGGATGATCAGGTCTCGAGTGATTAATCAGACAGAAAATGGCGGTCACGCCCGCGGCGGTGCGTACCGCGGCGGTGCGTACCGCGACCGCCGGCGCACATCGTCATTGGCTCCTGAGACCCATAGGGTTCAATGTTAACCAATGCTGCCTTGCGCCGCGGTCTTCGACCGCCTACCGCCACGGTGTGCCACGCCAGCGCAGTGACCTCACATCCCACTGTCACACTTCACAGATCAGGCAGCCGCCATTTCAAGGGCCCACATGGCATGATTTCTACTGCGTCACACAGGCCTAGGCCTTGCATTGCCACTCATAAAAGCCGTTCCATGCATAGCGATTCGTGTACTGTGCAAGCTGTGTGAACGAACCTGTGGGATGCTTGACTCTGTGCTCCATGTTGTCTTTCCTAGGCACCGTCCGCTGGGACTTGCGAGGAGAAGGATGAATCCTCCCGTGTACCGAACGCTGGTGGACCTGTCGACAATGGAAGAACGACATATCATACTTACATACCGGCTTGACAGAGCAACTATACATGAACTATGTGCCCAGCTGGAGCCAGACCTGATGTCCCCCATCCGCCAACCCACGGGGATCCCCCCTCTGGTGCAGGTTCTGTCAGTACTCCATTTTTTGGCAAGTGGGTCGTTTCAGACAACAGTGGCCATATCATCTGGGATGTCTCAGCCTATGTTTTCAAAGGTTTTGTCCAGAGTGTTGTCTGCCCTGATGAAATACATGCGGAGATACATTATTTTCCCTGAGGTGGGCGAATTGGCTACAGTGAAGGGTGATTTCTATGCCCTTGGACATATCCCCAACATCATTGGGGCCATTGATGGGACCCATGTGGCTTTGGTTCCCCCCCAAAGACAGTGAGCAGGTGTACAGAAACAGAAAAAGTTATCATTCGATGAATGTCCAGGTGGTCTGTTTGGCTGACCAGTACATCTCCCATGTAAATGCCAAGTTCCCTGGGTCAGTGCATGACGCGTATGTCATGCGAAATAGCAGCATCCCTTATGTGATGGAACAGCTACAGAGACACCGTGTGTGGCTAATTGGTGACTCTGGTTACCCCAACCTGTCGTGGCTACTGACCCCAGTGAGGAATCCCAGGACAAGGGCAGAGGAACGCTACAATGAGGCCCATAGCGAACTAGGAGGATCATAGAAAGGACCTTCGGGGTCCTGAAGGCCAGGTTTAGGTGCCTGCATATGACAGGGGGATCCCTCATGTACTCACCAAAGAAGGTGTGCCAGATCATCGTGGCCTGCTGTATGCTTCACAATCTTGCATTGCGACGCCAGGTGCCTTTTCTGCAGGAGGATGGTCCAGATGGTGGTGTTGTTGCAGCTGTGGAGCCTGTGGAGAGTGAAGAAGAGGAAGACGACGGGGACGACACGGACAACAGGGATACAGTCATACAACAATTCTTTCAGTAGCACACAGGTAAGAAACAGCCACCCCAATTTACATTTACTTGAGGCCTCATGCGTCTCCACTGTCTGTGTTTCCCCCCAGTTCCTGTTAACTGATTTGTGACTTTCCCTTCCCTTTTCAGAGCTGTATGACCCACTGCCTGAATTCAGCTTTGTTTGCCCATGGACTAAAGCTTATTGAAATTGGTATGTTGTCATCACAAAGTAACTGGACATTATTGACCCGTTATGTGTAATACATTTGTTAAGAATACAAGCAGACTCCTGTTTATTTAAGTGGAATAAGTGATATATTTAAAGTGCTAGATATAGGTAAATCATTGGGAAGCGGGGATGGGTGGGGGTGGAGTAATGTCCATGGCAGAGTCCAGTTCTCAGTCGCACAGGTGCATTGTCCATATGCCTGTGGAAGGATGGAGCAGGGGCAGTTCAAGGTTGGACAGGGTGACAATGTGGGACAGTGGGATGACATCAGGGGGTATCTTAGGCTGGCGGGGGTCTTGCAATCCTACTCTGTCTTCCTGTGAGATCTCAGGTTCCGCTTGCGGGGTAGTTCTTCTTCTGCAGGAGGTGGGGTTCTGGTGGCCTGTCATTGTGTGGGGGCCTCCTGTCCACTGGCGCCGGCGGAGGTGGTAGGCTGTTCCTGGCCTGGGCTAGTGACAGGGGCCCTTTGGGGTGCCACATGGTCCCGCAATGTGGTGACGATCTGGGTAAGGGCCAGGACGAAGGTCCCCATTGCGGAACCGATGTTCCTCAGTTCCTCCCTGAACCCCATGTACCGTTCCTCCTGCAGTTCCTGGATCTCCTGGAACCGGGCCAGTACCGTCGCCATCGTCTCCTGGGAGCGGTGGTATGCTCCCATGATGGTGGAGAGGGCCTCTTGGAGAGTCGGTTCCCCGGGCCTGTCCCCCCCCTGTCGCACAGCAGCCCTCCCAGTTCCCCTGTGTCCCTGGGCCTCTGTCCCCTGGCCGGTGTGCCCACTACCACTGCCCCCAGGTCCCTGTTGTTGTTGGGGTGGTGGGTCAACCAGGGTGCCCTGTAGTGGTGGACACACCGCTGATTTACGTGCCCTGGAGACAGAGGCATGGGCCCGCTGGGTGGGAGCTGTGCTGGTGTTCCAAGAGGGGGTTGGGTCTGGTGTAGCCTGTGGCTGTCTGTGGGGAACCGACTGTCCAGAGGTCCCCGATGGGCCGGGGTGGTCGTCTGGCTCCAGGGAGACAGAGCTGCTGTCATCGCTGGGGGCCTCTTCTGGGGGTGGGATGGACATCTCTGGACCCTCCGTGGCGGTGTGGTGGCGTTCGGGTCCTGCAGGGGTATAAAGGTATGGTTATTGCTTCTGTGTGTGGCATTTCGTGTGATGGGTGGGTGTCCGTGTACCCATGTGCAGGCATTTCCTTGTGGGGGCTTTTGTGAGGGTGGCTTGTGGGGGTGATGTGTGTGTGCAGTGGGCATGCTTTGGTGATGGGTGTCCATGCTTTGGGGTCGCATGCAGGGCTTGGTGTTGGGATGGGTGGGTTGTGATGGTGAGGCTTTTGCTAGGGGTTGGTGTGATGGGGGAGGGGGTGAGGGTGGGGGTATGATTTGGCATTCAGGTGGGGTGGGGGTGGGAAGCAGTAGTGAAGATTTGCCTTACCAGAGTCCATTCCTCCGCCTACTCCTGCGAGGCCCTCAGGATGCAGGATGTGCAAGACTTCCTCCTCCCACGCGGTAAATTCTGGGGGAGTAGGTGGGGGTCCGCCGCCAGTCTTCTGCACCGCTATGTTGTGCCTTGATACCATGGAACGCACCTTCCCCCGTAGGTCGTTCCATCTCTTCCTGATGTCTTCCCGATTGCGTGGATGCTGTCCCACCGCGTTGACCCTGTCCACTATCCTTTGCCATAGCTCCATCTTCCTGGCAATTGTGGTGTGCTGCACCTGTGCCCCGAAGAGCTGGGGCTCTACACGGACTATTTCCTCCACCATGACCCTGAGTTCGGCGTCACTGAACCTGGGGTGTCTTTGGGGTGCCATGGGGTGGTGTGGTTGAGGTGTGGGGTGGCGTTTGTGGTGATGAGTGTGGTGCGTGTGGTGGTGTGTGGTGTTTGGTGCGTGGATTCTGTGTGGGTGATCGTGTTGTGTGCCTCTGTGTTGTGGGATTCTCTATTCTGTGCTCTGTCTCTAGCCTTCGTCAATGATTTTGGGTGGTAGGGGCTTGTGGGTGATGTGGGAGTGTGTTTTATATTGTGTTGGGTGTGTGGGAGTGGTGTTAGTATGTGTATCAGGTGTGTGTATTTCGAAGTGACCAATGTGGCTGAGTTTCTATGTGTGTGTGTATTTTGACCGCGGCGGGGTGTACCGCCAATGGAATACCGCGTTTGAAAGACCGCCGCATGGATTTGTGGGTCGGAATGGTATGGGCGTATTTCTGTTGGCGTGACGGTGGAGGTTTGGTCAGCACCATTTTTTCGCTGACCTTTGGTGTGGCGGATTATTGAGGATGTCGGGTTTTCGGCGGTTTGGCAGTTGCGGGTCAGAAGGACCGTGGCGGTTTACCGCGGCGGTGTTATGGCGGTCTTCTGACCGGCGGTAAGCGCCTTTTACCGCCGAGGTCAGAATGACCCCCTATATGTCCTAGTAGATTTTGAAGGCTTGTAAGGCATCAAACATGTAGTAGCCATAATGCAGCCCATTTTAACACGTAATGAATGTACCTTCATGTGTATAACTCATCGTTTGGCAGTTTTAATTTTCCTACTCTTTGCAAGGTTGAAACTGAGGGCAACATGTACTACGATTGGATTCTCAAAAGTGGTTACAAATTACTCATTGGCTTTTTGCAAACCCAATCTGATTTTGAAAACCAACCTATGTACTAATAGATCAATTAACAAAATACTAAACTGGAGTTGGTCATAGACTAACTTGCCTGAATATTAATCAGGCAGGTTGCAAAGTGTGACTCACCCTGATTGGCTGCAAAGACAGGGATGATGGCCCTCAAGGGATACAGACCGCCATGTCTGTCTTTGCATTTCAAAACTGAAAATGTTTTTTTCCTAAAGAAGCCTGATTTCTTTAAAAGACACAGGGCTGCTTAAGAAACAAGTTTTTTGTTTTGAAAACATTCAATCAGAGTCATCAGTGGTCCACTGCCTACTCCTCCTGCTGGTGTCACCATGATTCTGAAAGAACAAGGGGTCCAAAGGGTACCCCTTCCTTTTTGCTACTCAGTTACCGTTAGACCTGACAGCCTTAGGGTGGTCACCCCTAACCTTTTGCCTGCCTCCCTCTACTTTTTAGATACTGTTTTTGCTGGTTTTTAGACACTGCGCACTTTACCACTGCTAACCAGTGCTAAAGTGCATATGCTCTCTCCTTTTAAACATGGTATCATTGGATCATACCCAATTGGACTATTTATTTTACTTGTAAGTCCCTAGTACAGTGCAATATATGTGCCCAGGGCCTGTATATTAAATGCTACTACTGGGCCTGCAGCACTGATTGTGCCACACACATAAGTAGCTCCTTAACCTTGTCTCAGGCCTGCCATTGCAAGGCCTGTGTATGCAGTTTCACTGCCAATTCGACTTGCCATTTAAAAGTACTTGCCAAGCCTAAAACACCCCTTGTGCTACATATAAGACACCCCTAAGGTATGCCCTAGGTAACCCATAGGGCAGGGTGCTGGGTAGGCAAAAGGCAGGACATGTACCTGTGTAGTTTTCATGTCCTCGTAGTGTAAAACTCCTAAATTTGTTTTCACACTGCTGTGAGGCCTGCTCCCATCATAGGCTAACATTGGGGCTGCCCTCATACATTGTTTGAGTGGTAACTGCTGATCTGAAAGCAGTAGGAAGGTCATATTTAGTATGGCCAGAATGGTGTTACAAAATCCTGCTGACAGGTGAAGATGGATTTAATATTACTATTTTTGGAAATGTCACTTTTAGAAAGTGAGCATTTCTCTGCACGTAAATCCTTCTGTGCCTTACAATCCACTTCTGGCTAGGTTTAGTTGACAGCTCCCTTGTGCATTCACTCAGACACACCCCAAACACAGGATACTCAGCCTCACTTGCATACATCTGCATTTTGAAGGGGTCTTCCTGTGCTGGGAGGGTGGAGGGCCTGACACTTGCATATCAAAGGACAGTAGCCTGTCCTCACACAAAGGACTGCCACACTCCCCTACTGGGACCCTGGCAGACAGGATTGAACTGAAAGGGGACCTGGTGCACTTCTAAGCCACTCTTTGATGTCTCCCCCACTTCAAAGGCACATTTGGGTATTTAAACAGGGCCTCTGACCCTACCAACTCAGACAATTCCTGGAGAAGAAACTGGAACCAGAACCTGCATCCTGCCAAGAAGAACTCCCTGGCTGCCTAAAGGACTCACCTGTCTGATTTCTGTGAAGTACTACTGCCTTGCTGTTGCCCTGCTGCTTTGCTGCTCTCTGGCTGTGGTGAAGAAGTGCGCTCCAAGGGCTTGGATAGAGCTTGCCTCATGTTCCTTGAAGTCTCAGGACCAAAAAGACTTCATCCCTACAAGGAGGTCTCCTTGTGTGGCGAAATTCGACGCACAGCCTGCAAAAACTACACACAGCCTACACCGCGGTGAAATATTCACTGCACACCGAACCGGAACGTCAGAGCCCGACTTCGCATTGAGAAGATCGATGCAGCGCCAGCATAGCGACTGGAAATTCGATGCACGGCCCACTGGATCGTCGCACAGCCGAGCCAGAATGACGAAGCCCGACTTCCATAGAGGAATCAATGCATCGCCTGTCGTGCGGTAGAAAATTTGACGCAATGCCCACCAAATCGACACTTCGGGACTTCGTCCTGCCAGTGCAGGAAATTGACGCATCGTCTTGGGGTGTCTGAAAACCCCGCAACCCGAAGAGGATCCACGACTGAGCGCCGGAAAACGACGCACAGCCGTCCCTGCGTGAAAACTAAATGACACATCGCCATGTGGAGCCCGAGAAATCGACGCGCACCCCTTTGTTTCCACTCATCTCCTCCTCTGCGGTTCTTTGTGGAGATTTTGCATGCGAACCAGGTGCTTTGTGCTTGAAAGAGACTTTGTTTGCTTTTAAAAGACACTTTATATCACTTTTACAGTGATATCTGAACATATACTTATTGAATTTTAATTGCTTTGACCTGCATCTTATCAGATAAATATTATATATTTTTGTAAACACTGTGTGATGTATTTTTGTGGTGCTATATGGTGTTACTGTATGATTTATTGCACAAATACTTTACACATTGCCTTCTAAGTTAAGCCTGACTGCTCAGTGCCAAGTTACCAGAGGGTGGGCACAGGATAATTTGGATTGTGTGTCTTACCCTGACTAGAGTGAGGGTCCTTGCTTGGACAGGGGGTAACCTGACTGCCAACCAAAGACCCTGTTTCTAACAGTTACAGTCCCAAGTTGAGAGTTGGTAGCTGGTGATCAATTTGCTACCAGAATTATGTCACAATCCAGTGACACATCAGGGTCCGAATCAATATTTGGAATGGATGCCCAAAATGCCCCTTCCGAATAGCGATTCAGAAGCACTTTTCTAACTAGAACATTTTCTAGCAATTTTAAATTTTACTAGGGACACGGAGGCGGAGATTATGCTTTCTCCTTCTTTAGTACTCCAAACAGCAGCTAATAAAAATACAGTAAAACATAAACAAAAAACACATTTCCCAAGAGGCTTTGAACCATGACGCATTCATAGTCCACCAATATCTATAGTTTCAATATACAAAACAGAGAGACACCATCTTGATTGCCTCTTTCTTTGCAAGATCAACAGTCTAACCTAAAACTGGAATGAGAGGTCCATAACAAACAGTAACTGAACAATTGGACCATGCTCCCAACTGATAAAAATTTATCATAACTCTGGTGGAATCAGGCATCATCATGAAAGTTGCATCCCACAACATATTGTTCTTGTTTTAAATTGAAGCCTAAAACAAAATAGGAAATATGAACCCAGTTTAAATAACAATGAAAAAAGCAATAAGGGTGTGTCAAAGTTTAATAAATATACAATTATGAATCATAACCTCAACATCACCATAATTGACTCATCAGTTTACCTGTCTCAATGGGTGGGATAATCCTCGCCTCCGTATCCTTAATATAATCTAAAATTCTTGCTGCAAATGCTAGAAAATGTTCTATTCCATGACAGGATCAGAGGCTTCTGATTATGGTGTTTGAAAGCTGACATCACAACAGAAGAAGCACATACAATAGATATATAGTAAAATGCTCTATATACAGAATCAGAAGACCAATCAGCTGCATGTAAAATTCTTCTAATCTGGATCCTAATACAAAAGCTTTAGAGGCCAAAGGTCCCCGAGCAGAATGAGCTAGACCTGGAATCACTTCCGATACCGACTTAAAAGGTTTTTGAAGTGCTAGAAGCAGAGGACAAAACAGACCTGCTTGACAAGATAGAGTAAGTTCCTCATAGGTTTTTAGACATTTGACCACACATACTCCCTCATTATGAGGAAAAGCTGGATACCCAATAGACCTTGACATAGTCTTTGTCCTCTTTGATATGACAAAAGCAACACCTTCAGGAGAAAATAACCTACCTGCTAAGTCCAGACCGACACAAGGCTAAGCAGAGAAGAATTGTCAATTTAGCAGCAAGTTGTTTAATGGAAAACTTTGCATTATTTAGCCAATTATCAAAAAAGGACAGCACACAATTCACGTCCCAAAATTGAGCATATCTTTCTTTACGAGGGTTAGCAACTCTAATGCCTTTGAGCAGTTTGTACATTAAAGGGTGCCTACTCACTGGTTTGCATCAATATATTTATGACCTGCTGATAAAGCTGACAAGAAATTGTTTACTGACTTGTAACACAATCTAAAAGCATCACAGTTGGAAAAGGCATTCAGTACCTCCTTCAGAACTGCGCCCACGGGATCCACATCCCATTGATGGCACCACCTCACCCATTTTTCCCATGCCAAAGAATATCGCTTGTGGGTGGATGGAGCCCAAGCTTGTTGTATAAAAGCGGCAGCTGTTGTTGAAATGCCTGTGATCTGTCCATGTCCCCTCATATTTTCCAGGCCATGATAACCTATAGTGCCTTGAAGGAGAAGAGGGTGTGGCAAACCCACTGTATCTGACAGGAGGCTTGGAAAAATGGGAAGAAGAAGAGGAAAAGAAACAGACCACTCCAGAAGGGCCGGGAACTAAGCCTGAGACTTCCAGATGGGAGTTACTAAGACCAATGTTACAAATTGTCTCTGTACTTGAGCCATAACCTTGGCTCTCATTGCGAACTGAGGGCATTATTCACCTGCCTGGGCCAATTTTGCAGAAAAGCATTCGTAGCCAGCGCCGCTGGATCCGGTCTCTTACTTGAAAACTTGCTCAACTGACTGTTCAGTCTGGATGTCACGACTTACGTGCTGCTTTACCCTGGAGGCGAGTGGCGTGGATCCTGTTCTTGAATGTTCAGCCTTGGCCCAAGTAGGGGCGACTCTTTCTGGTAGCCACGGTGCTGCAAGCAATGGGTACTCCAAGAGCAGGCCGTGTCCCTCAGAAGTAGTGCCAGAGGGAAAAAAATCCTGAAAGGGGAAAAAACCTCCAAAAAGATAGGTTCCTGCAACAGGAACAAAAAGAAGAGGTAACAGCAGGAGCAAATACAGGAAAATACACTGGAACCGACGAGAACCAGCACAGGAATACAAGGAAGCAGGAGCGAAGACACCCTACAAACAGAAAGTGATGCAGCGCAAGGAGAGAAAGAATCACAGCCCTTAAATACCAACAAACAGGAAACGACCAACAGTAAGTAAAAGGACACCATCTTAGATAGGGAAAAGCACATAGAACAGAATGGACTAGGAACCAATCAATCAATCAATCAATCACTGCATTTGTAAAGCGCGCTACATACCCGCGAGGGTCTCAAGGCGATGGGGAGGGGGGGTGCTACTGGTCAAAGAGCCAGGTCTTGAGGAGGCTTCTGAAGGCCAGCAGGTCCTGGGTCTGTCGTAGGATGGTGGGGAGAGTGTTCCAGGTCTTGGCGGCGAGGTAGGAGAAGGATCTGCCACCGGCGGTGGTTTTTCAGATGCGGGGGACTGTGGCGAGGACGAGGTTGGCTGAGCGGAGGCTTCGGGTGGGGGTGTGGAAGCTGAATCGGTTGTTGAGGTAGGTGGGTCCGGTGTTGTGCAGTGCTTTGTGTGCATGGATCAGGAGCTTGAAGGTGATCCTTTTGTTGACGGGGAGCCAGTGCAGGCCTCTCAGGTGGTGTGTGATGTGGCTGCGGCGTGGGACATCGAGGATGAGTCGGGCCGAGGCGTTCTGGATGCGTTGGAGTCGTCTCAGGAGCTTATTTGTAATTCCTGAGTAGAGGGCGTTCCCGTAGTCGAGTCTGTTGGTGATGAGGGCCTGGGTAACGTTTTTTCTCGTGTCGAGGGGGATCCATTTGAAGATCCTGCGGAGCATACGGAGGGTGTTGAAGCAGGACGCGGAGACGGCGTTTACTTGCCTGGTCATGGAGAGAGTGGAGTCGAGGATGACCCCCAGGTTGCGGGCGTGGTCCGTGAGTTCCGGGGCTGTGCCTAGTGACGTGGGCCACCAAGAGTCGTCCCAGGCTGATGGGGTGGGTCCGAGAATGAGGACCTCCGTCTTGTCTGAGTTCAGCTTCAGTCTGCTGTCCTTCACCCAGTTGGCTACGGCCTTCATTCCTCAGTGGAGGTTAGCTTTGGCGGTGTGGGGATCTTCGGTGAGGGATATGATCAGCTGGGTGTCGTCGGCGTAGGAGATGATGTTGAGGTTGTGTTGTAGTGTGACGTGGGCGAGGGGGGCCATGTAGATATTGAACAGTGTTGGGCTGAGGGAGGATCCCTGTGGGACGCCGCAGATGATCTCAGTGGTTTTGGAGCGGAACGGTGGGAGGCGGACGCTCTGGGTTCTGCCGGAGAGGAAGGATGTGGTCCAGGCCAGGGCCTTCTCTTGGATACCGGCGTCATGGAGGCGTGCTGATAGGGTGAGGTGGCAGACCGTGTCAAAGGCTGCTGATGGGTCCAGGAGGATGAGGGCGGCTGTTTCTCCTTTGTCCATCAGGGTCCGGATGTCGTCAGTGGCGGCGATGAGGGCGGTCTCGGTGCTGTGGTTACTGCGAAAACCGGATTGGGAAGGGTCCAGGATGTTGTTGACTTCAAGGTAGCGGGTCAGCTGTTTGTTGACAATCTTCTCGGTCACTTTTGCTGGGAAAGGGAGCAGGGAGATGGGCCGGAAGTTCTTGAGGTCCTTGGGGTCCGCCTTGGGCTTCTTCAGAAGGGCGTTGATCTCGGCGTGCTTCCAGCTTTCTGGGAAGGTTGCTGTCTCAAAGGAACAGTTGATTGTTTTCCGGAGGTGGGGCGCGATGGCTGCCCTGGCTTTGTTGAAGACGTGGTGTGGGCAGGGGTCCGATGGGGATCCGGAGTGGATGGAGTTCATGGTTTTGATGGTGTCTTCGTCGCTGACGCTGGACCAGACGGTCAGGCGACTGGTGCGAGTGGTAGTTGCAGGGGTGGTGGAGTCGGTGGTGGGTGCGGGGGGGGTCGGGGTTGAATCTGTCGTGGATGTCGGTGATCTTGCGGTGGAAGAAGGTGGCCAGGGAGTCGCACAGGTCTTGAGATGGCAAGATGTCGTTGGTGATGGAGCTGGGGTTGGAGAGTTCTTTCACGATGCTGAAGAGCTCTTTGGTGTTGTGTGCGTTGTTGTCTAGGCGGTCCTTGAAGGCGGTGTTCTTGGCGGTCCTGATGAGTTGGTGATGTCTGCAGGTGGCACTCTTGAGGGCTGTGTGGTTGTCTGATGTTCGGTCGTGGAGCCATTTCTTCTCCAGCTTCCGACAGGTGTGCTTGGAGATCCGGAGGTCCTCGGTGAACCAGGCGGCTTTCTTGTTGGTGTGGTTGGTTGTAGAGGTCTTGAGAGGGGCGAGGGTGTTGGCGCAGTCGTTGATCCACTGTGTGAGGTTGGTCGCGGCGGTGTCTGGTTCGGTGGGGTCGGCGGGTGGTCTCAGGGCGAGGGCGGTAGTCAGTTGGTCCTTGGTGACCTTGCCCCAGCAGCGGCGTGGTAGCTGTTGGGTGCGGTGGTGTGTGGTGGGTTTTCTGAAGGTGAAGTGGACGCATCTGTGGTCTGTCCAGTGTGGTTCGGTGGTGTGGTTGAAGGAGACGTGGGGACTTGCGAAGAAGATGGGGTCGAGCGTGTGTCCAGCGGCGTGAGTGGGTGTCGTTACGAGCTGTTCGAGTCCGAGTAGGGAGTAGGGAACAAGGAATGCTGGGAAGAGAAGGGTAATATGGAAAGGGGGAAAAAACATAAAGGAGGGAACAACCAGATGTCCAGAGGAAAGAAGAAAAGAAAAGAACAGGTGAGTGGGGGTCAGACCTGCCTAGACACACGGTGCGCTAAAAAAGAACGAGGCCCCATGCCCAATTTGGGGCCTCGTAAGGTACAGAGCAGGCTGGGGGCTCGGCGCGGCGCGTCTTAGGCGCGACACTGGATGCAAAGAGACAGGTCATTTGAAAAACTCAAGGATGGACTTTCCAGTCACTGTAATCCACCAGGAATGTGGAGTTCCAATCTGCCACAATGCTGTCTTTACATGGAAGAGATACCTCCATCATTGTGAACTTCAGGCAAAGACAGAAATGCCAAAGTTCCCTGGCAATATTTGCCAGAAGACATGATCTATTTCCTCCCAGTCTGTTGATGTAGACAAAGACAGAAATGCCACTGCACCCATTATCCATCCGAATGAGAATGCAACGGTTGCTCTTCTTGAGAAGAAGGACTTTATTTTAAAGAACACAATGAGAAGCTCCAAGCAATTTATGTGCAGACCAAGTTCCTCTGATCACCATCGACCTCAGGTAGAAAAGTCCCCACACTTTGCTCCCCAGCCCCAACGACTGGAATCAGATTTGATGACAATATTCGGAATGGTCCAGAAAATGTCTCTGATGTTCCATGTTTCCAGGTATTAAGGTCATCACTTGAGTTCCTCTTGTGTTATGTGGGATAATGGAACCTGACAATCGCAAGTCAAACCTTTCTGAAAATAATGAATTTTTCAATCTCTGCAGGTCCCTGTAGTGCAGCAGGAGTGGGAAAATCACCTGAATAGAAGAGGGTAACAGACCCACAATCTGAGCTGAGGATCTCAAGGATACCATCTGTTTGCACAGTGCTGTCCTTCAACTCCTGCTTGATAGTCTTTATTTTCAAAGTCGGGAGAAGCAACTGTGTCTTGATCAAATCGACTTAAAAGCCTGGGAATTCCATTTGTTGGGTCATAGTCATCACTGACCTTCTGGTATTGCTAGCAAATCCCAGCTATTGAAGTAAGATTGTAGTCAAAGAAGAATTAGTGAGAACCAAATCTCTTTCTTGAGCCATCAGAATCGTATCATCTAAGTAGACAATCATCAAACTCCCATTTACTTGAGTCATTGACAACTGACTTTCATGAACGCCCATGAAGCTGAAGAAAGGCCGAAGAGAAGACACAGATATTTGAGCCACTGGTTCCGCCAATGGAATTGAAAAAATCGCAGATGAGTGGGAAGAATGGGAATTGTGAGATAGGCATCTTTGAGATCAAGATACACAACCCAGTTGTTCTCTCGAAGTAAATCCAGTAGAAGGTAAATGCCCTTCTGTTCATCATTGGCGTGGTCTCCCTTAATTTTGTGCCTCTGTTTCCAAGGTTGTTGATGTGTGCTGGACTTTTTTGCTGTTTTTGTTACTCTGGGCACTTTACCACTGCTAACTAGTGCTAAAGTGCAAGTGCTCCTTTACAAAATGTGTATGTAATTGGCTCATCCATGATTGGCATATTTGATTTATTAGTAAGTCCCTAGTACAATGCACTAGAGGTACCCAAGGTCTGTAAATCAAATGCAACTAGTGGGCCTGCAACACTGGTTGTGCCACCCACACAAGTAGCTCTGTAATCATGACTCAGACCTGCCACTGAAGTGTCTGTGTGTGCAGTTTTAACTGTAAATTCGACTTGGCAAGTGTACCCACTTGCCAGGCCTAAACCTTCCCTTTTCTTACATGTAAGTCACCCCTAAGGCAGGCCCTAGGTAGCCCCAAGGGCAGGGTGCAGTGTATGGTTAAGGTAGGACATATAGGGGGTCATTCTGACCCCGGCGGGCGGCGGGAGCCGCCCGCCTGGAGGGAACCGCCAGAATACCGCTGCGCGGTCAAAAGACCGCCACGGTTATTCTGGGTTTCTCACTGTGCTGGCGGGCGACCCCCAAAAGGCCGCCCGCCAGCCCAGTGGGAAACAGCCCTCCATGAGGATGCCGGCTCCGAATGGAGCCAGCGGAGTGGAGGATGTGCGACGGGTGTAGTAGCACCCGTCGCGAATTTCAGTGTCTGCTAAGCAGACACTGAAATTCAAAGTGGGGCCCTCTTGCGGGGGCCCCTGCAGTGCCCATGCCATTGGCATGGGCACTGAGGGGCCCCCAGGGGCCCCACGACACCCCTCACCGCCATCCTGTTCCTGGCGGGCAGAACCGCCAGGAACAGGATGGCGGTGAGGGGGTCGGAATCCCCATGGCGGCGCAGCAAGCTGCGCCGCCATGGCGGATTCCCATGGGCAGCGGAAAGTCTGCGGTACACCACCGACTTTCCGTTTCTGGCCGCGGCTGTACCGCCGCGGTCAGAATGCCCGGCGGAGCACCGCCAGCCTGTTGGCGGTGCTACCGCCGACCCCGGCCCTGGCGGTCCTTGACCGCCGGGGTCAGAATGACCCCCATAGTAATGTGTTTTATATGTCCTGACAGTGAAATATTGCTAAATTCGTTTTTTACTGTTGCAAGGCCTGTCCCTCCTATAGGTTAACATGGCGGCTACCTTTAAATCTGATTAAAGCGTGGATTCCCTCTGGGAGAGGATGGACATGTGGAGTTTGGAGTCTCCGAGCTCACAATTTAAAAATACATCTTTTAGTAAAGATGACTTCAAGATTGTGGGGGTCATTCTGACCCTGGCGGTCATCGACCGCCAGGGTCGATGACCACGGAAGCACCGCCAACAGGCTGGCGGTGCTTCCCAGCCCATTCTGACCGCGGCGTTAAAGCCGTGGTCAGAAAAGGGAATCTGGCGGTTTCCCGCCGGATTTCCCCTGCATGGGCTGAATCTCCATGGTGGCGCTGCAAGCAGCACCGCCATGGAGATTCCCACCCCCTTCCCGCCATCCTGTTCCTGGCGGTTTTTACCACCAGGAACAGGATGGCGGGAACGGGTGTCGTGGGGCCCCTGGGGGCCCCTGCACTGTCCATGCCACTGGCATGGGCAGTGCAGGGGCCCCCTAACAGGGCCCCATAAAGATTTTCACTGTCTGCATTGCAGACAGTGAAAATCGCGACGGGTGCAACTGCATCCGTCGCACCCCTGCAACTCCGCTGGCTCCATTCGGAGCCGGCTTCATTGTTGCAGGGCCTTTCCCGCTGGGCCGGCGGGTGCTCCTTTGGCGGGTGCCCGCCGGCCCAGCGGGAAAGCCAGAATGGCCTCCGCGGTCTTTTGACCGCGGAGCAGCCAAGTGGCGGTTCCCGTTTGGCTGGAATCAGGCCCTGTGTGTTTGAAAATGCCCCTTTTAGAAAGTGAGCATTTTCTTGCTTATACCTTTTCTGTGACTCTGCCTGTTTGTGGATTCCCTGCCTGGGTTAGTTTGACGGTTGGGCTGGTTGCTCCTCACCCTAGACAGTGACACAAAGGGAGATGGGGTGTAGTCGGCATATCCTGATAAGCCATCTATGCTATAAGGGAGGGGAGGAGTGGTCACTCATACCTGAAAGGTCTGTGCCTGCCCTCACTCAATGCAGAAGAAGAGCTGCCCTGTCTGTGATTGCGCTTTGTGTAGCTATACTGCAGTTGCTGCTTCTGCCAGAGTAAGAGGGCAAAGACTGGACTTTGTGTGCCTTCCATCTCGTTAAGATCTCCAAGGGCTTGATTTAGAGCTTGCCTCCTGTTGTTTGAAGTCTCAGGGACAGCAAAGACTTCTCTCTGCCTGCACCTGGAGTCTCTGGAGGTGCCCATCCAGTTCCTGAGACCTTGAAAGGAGAAGCTGGCAGCCTTAAGAGGAAGAAACGAACGCACAGAAGGCCGTGCGGGGAAAAGAATGACGCAGCTCCAATCTGCAGCTGGGAAATCAATGCACCGCCGTCATCTCTGCTGAAAATCGAAGCTCGCCTGTAACGCGACCGAAGAATCGATGCACGGAGCTGGAGAAATTACGCGCAGCATCGCTGACAGAGGCTGGTGAAATTGCAACCGGCACTGTGGGGTTTATGGATCATCGTGCAGATGGATTTCCGACGCAAACTCGGCTGGGTATGTAAAAACAATGCAAGGCCTGCCCGGACCCGAGAGTGCTGACCGGATCGATGCATCGCTCTCCTGCGGAAAGAAGGAATGATGCACCCGGCCCAACGAAAGGAGAAATGACGCAAGGTCTCGCTCCTGAGTGAAATCAACGCGCGCACGCCCTTTTTGATGCACACTCGCCCGTGCAGGGTTATTTTTGATGCACCCAAGGTACATTTTCACGCTAACAGTGTTAGTGTGTGTTTAAAACTACATGAAGACTCCTTTTTGCTTTTTAATTGATAACTTGACTTGTGTATTGTGGATTTTAGTTGTTTTGGTCTTGTTTTGTTTAGATAAATATTCTCTATTTTTCTAAACCTGTGTTGTGTCATTTTGAAGGGTTTCCATTAAGTCACTGTGTGTGTTGGTATAAATACTTTACACCTAGCACTCTGAAGTTAAGCCTACTGCTTGTGCCAAGCTACCAAGGGGGTAAGAAGGGGTTAGCTGAGGGTGATTCTCTCTTACCCTGGCTAGAGTGAGGGTCCTTGCTGGGACAGGGGGTAACCTGACTGCCAACCAAGACCCCATTTCTAACACCTTCCATCTTGAAATGGTGGTAAACTACCCAATGATTAAATTGTTTCAGATTGAGAACTAGCCTCTGACCTTCTCCTTTATTTTGTACCAGAAAAACAATCCTTTAAAAGCCCTTGGCATGAGGTGGTGCAAGGGCAATAGCATGTTTTGTCAGAAGCTTGTGAATTTCTATGTCTAAAAAAATCATTTTTTGTAGGGATAATGGAGAAGGGAGGGATGAGTAGGTTGGACTGGGACTTAAGTAAGTGCTATTTGATGACCTTGCACAGTGTCCAAAACCCACACAAAATAAATGTTGCTCTAATTGTGAACAAAGTGACACAGTCTGCCCCCAAAGGAGTGGCAGAAAAAAGAGACGTTACCTGCAGATTGGGAGTTGAGGACCTGGCCGCCTCTGTTGATGCCTTTATTGTAGCGACTTCGGAAACCCCTTGATCTGCAGGGGAAGAAGCCTGTTGAGAGGTGTTCTGCCAGTTCCGTCAGCAGCAAAGGCCAAAGTCTTGTTGATGACCTTGAAGGTTGAAAAGGTCAACTGGTTGTCCATGGCCAGCCCATCCAAAAAGGGGGTTAAAAACGTTTTTCAAAGACGTTTGGGCCTTATGCAATGAGGCAAAGGTGTTCACAAATTTTCCAAGCTCCGTGATAAACCGGTCTCCGAATAACTTCCCCTTACCTGCAGATCAGCTTTAGAGGTAGCCAGCTCCTCTACTTTAACATCAAATTTCGTGAGCACTGACTTACGTCACTGTGAAGCCAAAGCACAGTTGGCATTACCAAGTAAACAAACTGCCCATTGGGCCCACCCGCTAAGACATCAGGATCTATAGCGGTGCCACATTCTTGTGTGTTAAGTGTCAACTCTACGATTTTTGCCAGGGGCCTAGTTACATCCAGAAATTCTGTTAACACACCCTGAGGGCTCTATCTGTGCCCTTTATTTTTTGCATCTCTGGTGTACTTTTACAAAAGGGTAAGCATACTTGGGTCAATGTCTGGAGTTTGGGCCATTTTATTGGGGAGGTCTGGCCTGGGACATTCTGCCCTCAGTCTGGATTGCACTTTTTTCTTGAAGCTCTTGCAGAGTTGAGTCTGCATGTACTCTGCTACTGCAGGGGCTGGGACACATTTAGAGGACCTGTGGTGAACAAAATCTTCAGGCTTAAAGGGAGTCTGAGAAAGGGAGTGGCAAGAGCTAGGACGGGTGGAGGAAGACTGGTTCCTCTTCTTGGGGGCGGGAGCCTGCTATTATCTGACAGAGGAGACGCAGAGGAATCAGTTTCAGAATCTGGGGAAGAATCATGTGTTTGGGAACATAGAATGTTCTTGGCACTATAAGTATGCTCCCCAAGAATACCTTTTGGAGATGGCATCAGAATGGGGACACTGGGGTGGATTGGGATCAAGAGTGGGCTGAGAAGGGCCCTAAGGCAGGAGAAGGGATGGGGAAGGGAGCAAAAGGGCAACCAGAAAGTTCTTCAAGGCACTTAGTGATAGGCTGCAGGGCTGAGGAAAGAACCTTATTTAGTGAACGTTGGACTGAATGATCGATCACGTCCACCTGGCCATCATCATAAAATATTTTTCATCTTCTGCAGGCCAGTAGGCCTCATTTCCTTGTTCCAGAGGTTCATAGTCTGACATCGCAAAGATGAGGAGCTGAGCCTCAATTTAAATTCCCTAGAGGATAGCAAGGGTCAACAGACGAAAACAGGGAAAAATGATCTGATAAGTCAAAATTATTGCAGCCAGGAAGGACTATGCCAAACGGGCATCAGTGAAAGCAAAAAGGATGGTAAATAGGTACAGAACAGTTCCAAAAATGCATTGGTATGCTGTCCACCAATACTAGCTCTGGTAAATCAGAGATCCAAGTAAATTGCCTGGTAAATATTAACTTCACCCCTGTTATTGCAACCACCATCCAGAAAATTGTCCAGGCGACACCATCCAAAGGTGAAGTCTGCAATTCTGCTGAGCGTGAGTGTGGCACATAGGCAAACTTTTCAGAGGCTACATGTGAATAGCCCAATTGGGCTATCTGCTCATCCTCGCTCCTAAGAGGGGTCGCTGTCCAAGCAGCTGCACCGTAGCGCATACAGAAAGACACCTGGAGACTGAGGGTGACACAGGGAAATAAGGTAAAAGCAGCACAACACGTGCTTTAATGAAAAAAATGGAAGGGGAAAGAAACAAGCACAGAAAAATGGTTGCGAGCACACAAGGATATTACAAGTCTAAATGATGGCCCCAGTCGCTGCTTGCGGTGTTAAAGGGGTGGCAAGTGGCATGCGCGGGGTGAGAGAAGCAGGGGAGTGGTGGGGGAGAAAATATTAATAATTGTTTTTTTTTATAAACTTACCTGAAAACCTTCGCTGTGTCCCACTCCTCTGCTGGCTGCAGGCAGGCACAGGCTCCCAGGCTGCCCTGCAGCCAATCCTGATGCTGCTCAGAGCAGCGTCAGGATTGGCTGGGAGCACCCAACCAGGGAGCTCCCAGGCAGACGGGGAGCCTGTGCAGGCTCTCTTCAGCTCACCAACACAGTTGCTGGGCTGTAGAGAGCTCTGTGCGCATGTGTCTCTGTGCCCGAGAGGGAAGGCAAAACACGCATGCACTCTGAGGGGGAGTGCTGAGCACTCCACCTCACATTCGTCACCCCGTGGCCCTGCCACTTTACAAAAAAACAATAATAAACACTGTTTATTATTGTTTCCTTATAAAGGTTCTGCAGCTGCTATTGCTGGCTGGGAGGGGGGGGATTTATGCTCCTCCGCCTCATGGAGGAGCCGCCCATGAATTCCTGTGGGAGAAAAACAAGCAACAAAACCTGTTGAGACAACAATGCCCATTGCAAGAATTTATGAAACATATGAAACAATCAATAAACAACAGTAATAATGCAAAACAGAGAGGCACTTATCTTGACTGTGGAGCAGCAAAGAAAAGGCATTCAAGATAGTGTCTCTCTGTTTTGAATATGGGGGACTACATAGGACTTGTGGACTATGGGTGAGGCGTGGTTCAAAGCCTCTTGGGAAATGTGTTTTTTTGTTTGAGTTTTACTGTATTTTCATTGGCTGTTGTTTGGAGTAGTAAAGACGGAAAAAACATAATCAGAAGTCTCAGGTCTTGCCATAGAATTACTAAACAAGTTTGATAAAGTCTGTGAGCGGTAGCAAAACCTTGGATTTAGTGCTTCACAGTGTTTACCACTGCTACAACTCTTAGTACATCTGACTGTGTGTGCTGTGGTTTGTTAAAACTAATACTGGAATGAGACTAGCTGTTCTATTCTACAGACTGAGAATTTCAGTTCTGTATTCTGCGGGCCATACTTAATATTTTTGCAAAGTGCAATCATCACAGAATAACTGTGGCTCTGTTCTCTCAGCACACCCTCCACACAAATGAAACGCCAATACCCAAAGGTTAGAAACTAAACTTTTTTAGATAAAACATGTGGGTTTATATTATGCTTTCGGTGCTCTCTGAAAATGCGTTTCATTTCTCATCAAGGCAATGCATGCCTTTATGACAGCTTGTAAGTGCGAGGCAAGGTTCATGCTGTGCATTTGATTATATTATATGGACAAGTCCTGCTGACAGCTTCTGGTACATGCTTCAGTGCTCATAAGCACACACTGACTACCAAAATGAAAACTGCTGTCTGGTTAAAAAAAAGTCAATACCTTTTTATTAACTTCTGAGAAATCTATAGATGCCAAAGGCATTCCATGCTAACTGTAAAATTAGAGAAGCCATCATTTTGAGTTAAGTGGAATTCTTTTTGTACAGGGTTGTTGTAAGCGTGTGTTACTCGCATTTTCTCTTAAATACAATTTAGATAGAGGTGGATGGAATTCCTCGATGTGACGTTAAAGAGGTTTTTGACCCATAACCCATGAGGCTAAATTTTGATGCTTCCTTGACTTTCATTTCGGAAAAAAAAGAGATTAAACTACCATGGACATATCAGCATACTATTTGCGAAGCCGTCAACATAACGAAGCGAGAAACGCGTGAAGGCATTTGAGGCTTACCATGGTCCTCATGCATTTTCTTCCTCGACTGTTATATCAAATTTTAAGACAGTAATATGTTTCTGGCATTTTGGAACATCGAGCAAATATCTTTACTATAGCCTTGATAAAGTCTACCCAGACGAAACACGTGTCGGCTGTTGTTCATTTGGGCTGCTATCCATTTGAAAATGAATTCTGTTGTCATCACTTGATTCTGGCCCCAAGATGTCAGCTTGGACCAAATGCCATTGTTTCATCTAAAGACATTACAAGGAATAAACTGGAACATTATCAACTTTCTGGGATGTGCCGTGGTTTTCCTTCTCTGTATATCATAACTGTAACCCTTTTGGGGTGACAGTTCACGCACTCTGTGGCTGGGTGCATACCATTTTGAGCACTCCCTCTATCGCTTTACGTCATCATGGACTTTGCAAAAAAGCAATAGCTCATATTTGGAAAGTGCGCTCTCTCCTCTACACAGCCACCTCTTTGCTTGTATGTATTTATATCAGCATTGATGTTCATCTTTAAAAAATAGTGTAGGTGAGTTATTTTAGTTACTTACAGGAGAGGCTCCCGGCGCCCTGAAGGGGTGGGGCAGTGCATTGCAGGGGTAAGGGGATTAATTAAAAAAAAACACTTGATTCCAAACCACTGCTGCCGCCACCGCGCAGTTTCTCTGTCTCAACTGCAGCTGCAGGCACAGTTTCCCAGCCTGCCTGGCGGCTCATCCGAACACTGCTGTCATGCTGCTGTCAGCATGACAGCAGCATTCGGATTGGCTGGAGAGCCAAGCCATGGCCCTCGAGACAGAGTAGGAGTCTCTGCCTGCTATAAAGCAAGGTGCGCATGTGTGTTTGGCCAGCCCAAGACCGCCGGCCAAACATACATGCCTACTGAGGGGAGTGCTGTGCACTCCCTCTCAGTGCTTGTCATAGCCCGTGATCCTACCCCTTTTACAATAGTTTATTATTGTTTAGTGTAAACTTTTTGCAACTGCTTTTGCTGGCGGTGGAGACACTCCTAGGCCATAGTGGAGGAGCCGCGCCTGGTTATTTACGTACATTATGCGTCGGATAACTGTTGTCAGGAAGGAGCCAAATGTAATGTGTCAAAAGTGGAAGGTTGACGGTGCCCGCCTTATTACAACATATGAACCCATAACCTTTCACAGTAACTCCCATAGACCATATCTGAACAATTCAGGGCTAGTATACACGACAATGAGTAATTGGTAATAAGCTACACAGCTAGTCACGTGTGTCTACCTAATGTAATGATCATGAATGAACATTAATGATGGATTGGGCTTACCAGTGAGAGGAGATCAGAACCTTTTTAGCAAATGCTACAGCGCTTCAGAAGACATTCAAGTTGCTTGCTCATGCTATTTATTACATCGCACCCACGGTTCCTGTGTCCTTGCCTGAAGTAAGGACCTTAGTAATCTCAAACATACCCTGAAACCTATGCATACTTGCAGTCATGTAAATGTTGTCCTTTTTAGGTCAAGCGTTAGCGTTCAGCCTGCTGTATACTAAAGTATACAATAGAGTGAGTTCCAGCATTTTGATTTGTTAGTTGCAGTGTCCTTCAAAAATCCTTGCTTGCTAGTGGTCAGTTCTGCCTCTTTGTCCTGCCTTTTTTCACTTTGGGAGCAGCACAAAGCACTGTGTAATTACGCTATGTCCTGTTTATCTCTTCTGAAGGGGACGTTTTTTCTTTCAGTATTGGCCTGTTTGCCTTGCACTGTGGGTGTGTGTTCAGTCCCTCCTCCCACCAGCTCCCTCTGTAAACATAAACCAACAACAGAGGGGGTCTTTTCCAGGGCCAGCTCGCTCTCGCTCTCTTCCTCTTGTTATTTTCAGTCTGTGTGGCAATAAAAGCCCAGTCATGCTATGAGCTCTAACTTGAGCAAACAGGAGACTATTGCATTCCAAATGCTTGTTTAGAAAAGCTTTCACTCGTCTCTCGTGTCAGTGTGAAAACTGATGAATAATTAAGGGCAGAACCAGTGCCCCTTATTTTAAAGCTAACTATTTTTGCACTATGTTCCTTCATAAGTAACCGCGGTGCATAGTTCCGATATTTACAAGCATGCATGGTAGCTGATGCTCTGATAAATGAGAACGAATCTGCAAATGATGAACGTCAGCCTAAGGTGCAGGAAATGAAGATGGATGAGGACATTCTTCCATCTTAAGTGGATTTGTGGGAGGCGAGAGGGAGGGAAGAAAGATGCATGCTCCAAGGAGCTGTAGGTGGAAGTGACTTAAGAGCAAAACAATGAAGACTCATTCCGGGATAGACACGGAGTGTGCCTTTAATTTATTAGCCAGACAGGAAAATAGAAAAATGCTGAATCAATGCAAGGGGCGAATAGCGATTAAGAAAACCGTGCGCAAACTTTTTTTTAACGCTTCTCGCCTGCACATGTTAATAAGTTAAAAACTGCTGGCTAAGACTATAAATGTAATGTGATCCATTACTGAATTGGTTGACCGATGTTTCTAGAAGGGTCTTGCTGTGTTTTTAAAGACTGTCTGTTCGAGGCCCTGTACTTCCTATCCAGTTTCTAAAAACGTGTTGTCGTCTATTACCTGAATTTTCAGTGAAACAAAAGTGCTACTAGCAGCGTGTATCTAAAGTTACTGCAACTAGCTCTGCCGACTGAAATGTACTTTGTTTGAAGAATAAAATATGTGGCTATCTTATACTTCATTATTATTTCAATAATGTCTAAAGTAGTATTTTATTTTCACCTCTGTATAGTTTCTTAAACAATTAACATCTGAGAGCTAGTGAAACGTGCCAAAAGATCCAGCAGCTACGCCTTCCCAAAACAAAACAAGCATTTTCAATGCAACTGGTCTCGCATTTGCTCGAGTTAGAGCTATTAGCTTTGTAAACTCCTAACCGGACTTTTCTTGCCAAACGTGATTGCGCTGCATTTTCTTTTTCTTTTCATTTGTGTGGTATGAAAAGTCCAGTTAGGAGTTTACAAAGATAATAGCTCTAACTCGAGCAAAAGCGAGACCAGTTGCATTGAAAATGCTTGTTTAATCTTTCCCCTCAATGATTTAAGGCTGAGATGGAATGATGCAGGCATAATGTGGTGCAAGGGGTCACAAAGTGGCGCAAAGCCAGCATTGCACCTCTTTGTAAATCTGGTGTGGAGAAAAGGCCACCTTAGTGCCCCCTTAGCATTAAAAAACATGACTCTAGGGCTACGCAAGGTGACGCAAAACTGAGGCTGACGTGGGAAACAACAGAGTTTAATAATGTTTGGCACATTAGGCTCTACAAACGGAGAGACAAACTATAGGATTTGCAAACCATGAAAGTTTATTAAAGGATTAACAAAGTTGCAAACTCAAATAATCAAATTTGTTGTAAGGCAGTTGGTATAAATCAAGTATAGCTTATACTAGCAATTGGGGGAAGGCATCTCTGAACTAAATCTGGGTTGTACTAGTTTAAATAATTATTTTCCTATATTTCGCTAACCTACACATGCTTCCCATGCAGGGGACCAGTAAGGTTAAAGTATATGTTGATAAGGCAGATTCATTCATTTTCACAAGCGAAAGTCAAATGGCATCATTCTCTTGATCCTATAAACTTCAGTTATCTGCAACATAAGAAGTTGCATTCATTCCAAGGTGTTCTCTCATTTGTGCTCATTACTGCATGCTCCGAGGGAGGGTTGCAAAAAGGTAAACATTCACACGAGAAAGATTATTAACTGATACCTCACTCAAAGTTGCTGGTACAGCTTTTCTCTTGAAAATAAAAGAGGAGAGGGAACAAGAAGCAACATGGCAGTTTAACTCTGGCCTTTGTTTTAGGCGGCCTATGTTTACTACAGTAAATTAAAATAGTAAAATGCACAGTAAACACATTCGTATGCTGCATGTTAATATCTTTTATGTGTGAAACGTTTATTTATGAAGAATTTATTTCAGTGCCCTGGGGGGGCTGGTAAAAGCAAGTCCCAGTTCCATCTTGATTTTACATTTTGAACTTTCATACAAAGATTTTGGCTGCTGAAAACAGCAAAAAGTCTGGATTTACTAAGGCATTCAACCAGAACTACAGATTACACTGCAATTCCTCATTTCTTAGTGGTATCCCATGGTCCAGATCACGAAAAAGTCCTAAAATAAGTCATATGTTTTGTAAATGCGATTACTCTAGCGGCAAATGCCAGTTTTGCCTTGAACACCGAACAGCCTGGCCCTATTCCTGGACCATTTTCATGTATACCTGCAGACAGAGTAGTATTTCAGAGCATGACTGGGTACAGATGCCGATGCTTCCTCTCTGTCATAGGAGTCAAGGTAAGGAAGTCATGACAATTGGATCTTCAGCATTTAACTGTGTTCAATTTGTTTTACTTGAGAAGCTAACACAAATATGTTGTCATCTATAAACTGTGAGTGATATATTGATATCAAATACGAATTCTTGCACTAATAAAAGCTGGCATTGACAAATCCATTATTTAACTTTATTTTATTTTATGAAAGGACGGAAAGAGGAAACTGGAGATAGGACAGCCAAAATGTGCTGGGGGGGGGGGTTGATTTATGTGCAGCGACAATGTTTGTGACTGCTCCTGCACAGAGTCTTAAATCTTCCTCCCATGCTTATTTAGAGACAAACGTTGTAATTGTATTTATATAAGGCCTACTACCTCTGACCAGGACTGGAAGTGCTGCTTTATCCTGGGCTGTACGCTGCTTCGGAGTCCTAAGCTAGTGGTTTTTCTAGTGGTTATGATAGAGCGTTCCTCCCTAATAATTTACCTGTGTTTGGACGCTCTTCGGGTCGATGAATCTTTTGACTAAGTGGGACTCTTTTCACCCAAGATCAATCAATTTAATCTAATCAATAATCAATAACGAACATAAGCAATACCCTGATCAACATAACACTTAACAATTAATCCAGAATACATTTCGGCGAACCATGACCTTTCGGCCATGAATAACCACACCAGTTTATTCAAAGTTAATGAATTTATTTCCCTATATTAACAAAGCTAGCACAATATAGATGTGTCTCAACACCAATTGATATATGTAAATGAACATTAATAGCTGTCCATAACGGCGGAAAAGATGCAATCTATGCAGTATTTGAATAACAAGGCATTCGATAATAGCAACGCAAACCACCAAAACTATAATCTGTAATGAGCTAATTGAATACATTAGTCAGCATAACAAGGTCTCTAATTGCATCGCGCACCAATGATTCCTCATCTAACCTCGAATTAGCATCTGCATGTGGGACTTCATGCAAAAACAATTTAGCAACATTAATTTAGAAAACTCCTAGCTAGGGCTCTTATCAAAATCACCAGTTGGTTACCTAAAAGAAACACAATGCAATTGTACAATTTCCTTTCATATTTACCAATTACAATCAGCATTCAAGGAAGTCTTCGTCTCACAGGTACCGGTTTCTCGATCAGCATGGGACGGGGCAAAGGGGCAAGGTGGACGGGGCAATTGCCTCACGGCGGCAAGATAAACTACTACTTCATGCAAAGGGGCAGTTCAAAGTTAAAGTCTCTAGGGCAAGAATTTCTTAAAGTCTCTTTCTCTCGATTAGAGAAAGCATCAAAGTCTCATTCAAAATAGCATCGGACATCAATTGGCATCGTAGAAGATGGCAAAATGACGAAGTCGGCAAGAAGGGCCATAATGGCTGCAATGTCCTGCAAAAAGGCGGGTATCGGGCTAATGGCAAATGTCTAATGGCTAAAATGGCTATAATGTCCGATGGGTAATGGCTGCAAAAATGGCTGGTAAAAGCTCGTAATGGCTGCTTTCTTCTCGTGCACCGGGTTTAAATAAACAACAGTTCAAATCATGTAGGGTCTTCCATTGGAGGGTTCATAGGTTGGCTTCAAATTGTCCAATCAAAAACAACAGTTCTCAAGCTTCTACCTAGGCATACATTATCCTTGGAGTCGGGAACGTAAGTTGCAACATATTTTACCAATTAACTCACTTTCAGAGCTTCCATTGTCCGCACCTGCAGATTGACCTTGGAGCAAAGAAGAAGATGCCAGGCTGGCACGAAACCTTAAAGATAAGCATGTGAACCGGTCTCACTGGAAAAGTACAGCTTCAAGCAGAAATACACGATTATTAGCACATTAGAAAAACACAAGCATCTAAACCGTGAGACCAGGCAACTAGGCCGAAGCCTCCACTAAAGTTATGCTAAGCTAAAACATTTCAAACAAGCAAATCATGGCACACGTTTACGGTTATGTCAGATTAATACAATTCTAATACATCACGATATATAAAGCACGCTTATAAATGTTGGCGAACTACTCTGAGGGCACATTTTGTCCCCGTACAATCTTTATTAGTTCGGTTAAAGTCACACTTGATTATTGCAGCACTACGTTTATGCGCTAATAAATGTAAAACCTTCATTTCCGCGTCATCAATCCCTCCTCTGATGACTACTTGTCATCACACAAACTATTCCCACAAATTTTATTCCACTAAAATTCTGTCAGTTCTCTTTTCCTTTTAGTTCCCCTTGTTCTTTCTTTGTATTCTTCTGCCATTCTTTTCATCATTTTCTCTTCCTTCCTTCTCTTAATTCTTTCCATCATCATTATTATTCCCCTTTTTATTCCCCAAATCCCAAAGATGCAAATTATTACTATTAGTATTCCCTGTATTATTTTGAGTAATATTCCATTCCAAATGCCACCAAGCCAATTTCCCACTGAAGCAATTCCCTTTCCAACCTTCTCCCAAACTCCTGGTTCTTTCAATTCCTTCAAGTCTGCACTCTCTTTTGTTAGATTAGCAAGCATTGTTTTAATCTTTACACTGTTGTCAGGTATATACGTACAACAGTGACGCGCACCAAGCATTTTGCAAACGCCGCCATCCTTTGCTAAAAGAATGTCTAAGGCAAGCCTGTTTTGAAGAGTCATAGCTCTTTCTGCTGCAAGTTCAGCATCCATCAGGATCATAGCACCTGAAAACTTTGTCAACATGTTATCCACTATAGTAGACAACTTTCTTATTTTGATGGAATTTAACACAACTCCCAATGAAGGAATCATGGCTCCAAATATATCTCCTACCACAGCAGCTGCGGTCTCTCTTTTCTGGATACGATGAGATCCAGACGTCTTTGGAATCATCGATAGGTGATCCAGTTGATAAACCTTTGGGAACACTATACCCAAATAACATCTCCCCCACCACCCTTTTGGAAGACGATAATAGGCATTATACCCACAAATGTAATATACACCAGGTATGACAGGGTCAAGTCCGTTCAGCATGAATGTCCATTTGGCCTTAAACCTTAAAGATAAACGTATGTTTACATTCACTCGCTCCCACAAAAATGTTATCATAATAAGATTCACCACGATATATACAAAATTTCCCTACATGCCAAGCATCTAAAGCTATTCTCCCTTGTGTTTTTATTGCGGCAAAAGCATAATTGTCTACTGAAGTCCTCTTACTTAGCTCTTTTTCTAATTTCGCATTCATTTGTGCCCTTCTATCATCTGTGTGATCTAAAAAGCTTATTTCTACTGCAGTGAGTGAGCATGTAAGGTTTTCCCTATGTGCGTGAGCTGTTTCAAAAGGTTGCATTGGCTCGAAAAATTCCCTCATTAACTTAGCATCCCAATCTTTAGCAATCTGGCTTAGCTGCGTTATTATAGGAACATATGCAAAGGTAACATCATAATTTGAGTAAAAATACTGTATGTTAGTTTGACCATAAAATCTAGAAGTTACTATACTACATGTAATCCCATATGTAAGAGGCATGTGGTGATAAGTCACCCCTTCCTTTACCGATGTCGGTATCTGTGTGCACACATAACAATCTTTCGCATCCATAGTCTCAACATATTCTGTTAGTAGGCGATAGAAAACATTATACGAAAGTTCCTTCTTATCATGCAAGTGTCTCTCATCTAATTCTAGTCTTTTCAATGCAGTTAGTTCAGTGACAGTAACAGGAGCAAAAGTAGAAGCATCAATTTTCTCATTCTCACCCTTTCCACGTGTTGCAAGCACTATTGCCATTATTATTAGTACACATGCAGTTATCAAGCCTATACACGCATATTTACAATATTTCACTCTACTGTTTTGTGTAGCCATGATCTGTATAGAATCAGAGAGCTGGAAGCACTTATAAAGAAAACGATTTAGCAATTAGTTACAAAGCTGAATGAGCGCAATGTTCATACAGTTTTCTTCAAGAGCCCAGTCACTTATCGGTTAGCAGCGTTTGTCTCAATTTGGCAATAACTCATTTTTTTTTTTTTTGTTTTATTTTTTTTTTCAGTTAGCAACGTTGTGTCAAATCGAGTTTAAGAGTCAATCAGGTTATCAAAGTCTTATCAAGTTAGCAAATGTCTCATCCGGTTTAGCAATGTCTCAGCTGGTTGTATGGCGTTAGATTATAGCAAGCAATGTCATTTATGACCCTTTCAATCAACAGTGTCCATAAAACTTTTCTTTTCTATTGGTATCTCTTCTTCTTCGTTCTCGAGGCTAAGAGATACAAATTCGTCAGTCCAATCGTCATTGATTGCATATGCCCATTCTGGACCGGAATATCTCCTGTTTGGTATCCTTTTCCTTTTCAATTTTGCATCTCTCTTCGATTCTGCCTCACTGGTACTTTCCTCTTTGGCCAAGTCTTTTTCTTCACTTGAGGTTGGTACCACGACAGACACTTCTTTTCTTTTCTCTTTCACTCTTGGCCTTTCATTGTCATTAAACTTTTCTCTAGTTCTTAATTTTACTGGTGATATACTTGGTCTTTTCTTTGCACTGTGTCCACTCGATGGACCTGCGATCTCTTCTGAGGAACTTTGAACAGTTTCGTCCTGTTTTGCCTTGTCCCCTCCTTCTGGGGAGTCAATCAGGTTTTTCTTTTCTTTTTTTGTACCGTCTGCTTCTGGGAAAGCCCTCCTCTGATCAGGCTCTCCTGCTTTTTCACCTCTTTCGAGCCCTTCGTCACCGTTACTTTCTTCAGGCTCTTTATCACTTTCAGCTGCTTCAGGCTCTTTGTCACCTTCAGCTGCTTCAGGCTCTTTGCTACCCTCAGCTGCGTCAGGCTCTTTGTCACCTTCAGCTGCTTCGTCGCTGTCTGAGGTTTCTCCTTGGTCTTCCCCAAGCGAATCTGTTGTTTCGTCCTCAGAGAATATCTCTCTCTCTCCTGTTTCTGCCTGTTCGCTTCTAGTTCTGTTTTGCTCTGTCTCAGCGCTCGGCACTGTGTTATCAGTTACTGGCAGTTTCAGCGCTTCAACTTCCTCATCTGTGGGACACAACACCTTCTTTGTGTGACTGGCGTGAATCCAGTTGGGAACTCCCGCACACTTCACAGCGGTAGTGGTCGTCAGGATCACTTGGAAAGGGCCTTTCCAACGGGGTTCCAGACACGACTTCCTCACGTGCTTCTTTATCACGACCCAGTCACCTGCTTTCAGTGTGTGTCCTGGACCTTGGATCGGTGGCAAGGTGGTTGCTTCCACCTGGTGAGAGAAAGAGCGAACCACGTCAGCCAGACCTTTGCAGTAGTCTAACACCATATCATCTGTAATATTCAAAAGCGCGTTTGCGGGAACTGCAGGAAGTCTCATGGCCCTGCCCATGAGAATTTCGTGCGGGGACAATCCAGTCTTTCTGTCAGGGGTGTTTCTCATTGACATTAACACCAAAGGCAATGCGTCAGGCCATTTCAAATTTGTCGATGCACATATTTTCGCCATTCTTGATTTCAGTGTACCATTCTGCTCCACCAGTCCCGAGGCTTCAGGGCGATAGCTACAATGCAGTTTTTGCTCAATGTTCAGCGCTGCGCAAAGTAACTTTATCACCTCGTTATTGAAGTGACTCCCTCTATCTGATTCTAAAGAGATCGGGAATCCGAAACGTGGTATCAACTCCCTCAACAAGAGTTTTGCAACTGTAAGGCTGTCATTCCTACGTGTGGGGTATGCTTCAATCCAGTGACTAAAAATGCACACAATCACCAACACATACTTCAGACCTCCATTCACAGGCATCTCAATAAAGTCCATCTGCATTCTGCTGAACGGGCCTCCCGCCCTGCCAATGTGGCTCAGGTTCACAACCGTTCCCTTTCCTGGGTTCATCTGCTGACAAATGACACATCGATGGCAAATTGCTTCTGCAACTTGACGGAATCTGGGGTTAAACCAATCAGTTTTGAACAATCTTATCATGGCATCTCTCCCTAGGTGAGCCTGTCCATGATAGAACCGCGCTAGCTGCGATAAGAGACTATTTGGTAAAACAAATTTTCCCTCATTTGAAACCCATAACTCATCTGGTCTCTTTGTACATTGTGACTTAATCCAGGAAACTCTTTCATCCTCCCGACACTATTCTGTAATGCTTTAAGTTCATCCATTGTATCTACGACCTTCAAGGCAAATGCTTCAGCTGGTTCTAGTTCTGGTTCACTTATCAAATTCCATTCATCCCTGAGCAATATACAGTTCAAGGCACAAAATCTTGCGACTTGATCCGCATATGCATTTCCCAGAGAAACATAGTCCTGTCCTTTTGTATGCGCACTACACTTTACCACTGCAATTTCGGCTGGCATTTGGATGGCGTGTAACAATTCCCTTATTCTCTCCCCGTTTTTCACTGGGGACCCTGAAGAGGTCAGGAAACCTCTCTGTGACCATAGTTGCCCAAAATCGTGCACAATTCCAAACCCGTACTGACTATCAGTGTAAATGGTAACCTTCATCAATGTAGACAGTTGGCATGCTCTTGTAAGTGCTACAAGCTCTGCTACTTGTGCGGAATAGACTCCTTGAAGCCAGGATGCTTCCAAGACACCTGTTACTGTACATACAGCATATCCTGCTTTCAATATTCCCAATGCATCTCTTAAACATGACCCATCAACAAAAACAATTTGGTCATTTTCATCAAGCTTAGTATCCTTAATGTCAGGTCGAGGTTTTGTGCAAAATTCGGTCACCTGAAGACAGTCGTGCTCGACGTCTTCAGCGTTCTCAATTTCAGCATTTTCACCGGGAAGCAAGGTTGCTGGATTCAACGTAGTGCACCTCTTCAGCTGCACATTCGGTGAGCCCAGAATTATTGTTTCATACCTTGTGAGTCTTGCTCCAGTCATGTGTTGTGTTCGGGAGCTGGTCAAAAGTATCTCAACTGAGTGAGGGACCATGACTGTTAATGGGTGTCCCATCACTATTCCTTCACTCTGAGTGAGGCTGATACCAACTGCTGCTACGGCGCGCAAACACCCTGGCAGTGCTGCTGCGACCGGATCCAAAGTAGCTGAAAAATACGCTACTGGTCTGTTTATGCCACCATGGGCTTGGGTCAAGACAGACAAAGAACATGCATTGCGTTCATGACAAAACAATGTGAAAGGCTTTGTGTAATCAGGCATACCTAAAGCTGGAGCCCTGCACATGCATTCTTTCAATTCAATAAAAGCATCCATCTCATCTCCTTTCAGCTCAATTTGATCCAATGCATCCTTCTGGGTCAGTTTCAGTAAAGGCTTGGCTAGAGTTGAAAAGTTGGGAATCCACTGGCGACAGTAGCTCACCATCCCCAAAAACTTCCTCACCTCCCTCCTCGTCTTTGGTGGACTCATTTGAAGTACACTTGTTATTCTTTCCTTCATTATTCTCCGTGACCCTTTCTCTATTTGATGACCCAAGTATTTTACTTTCTTCTGACAGAACTGCAACTTTGAAGGAGACACCTTGTGTCCATTCCTTCCCAAATGGTTCAGTAGAGCAATGGTGTCGGCTGTGCAGCCACTTTCTGTCTTAGATGCAATCAATAAGTCATCGATGTACTGTACTAGGGTTGACTCGAATGGCAATTCTAATGCTTCCAAGTCTTTCTTTAGAATCTGATTGAAAATTGACGGTGACTCCAAAAACCCTTGAGGAATTCGACACCAACTGTAGACTCTGTCTAAGAATTTGAAACAAAAGAGAAATTGGCTGTCCTCATGAAGGAGGCACCGAAAAGAATGCTTGTGACAAGTCAATGACTGAGAACCACTCGGCATCGCAAGGGACTTGGAACATTATCACAGCTGGATTGGGTACGACAGGGCAGCATTTAATTATGATGTCATTTATTTTCCTCAAGTCCTGCACTATTCGGACCTTCCCACTCGGCTTTATTAGTCCCATGATTGGTGAATTACATGGACTGCTTAACTCTTCTTTCAGTACTCCCTGTTTTACAAACTCGTCAATGAGTTGGGCGACTTTCATGAGGGTGTCTTGTGCCATGTGGTATTGTGGGGTCTGGGGAAAGATTACATTGGGTTTTACAGTCACTTTCACTGGTTCCACTCCTTTCATCAATCCCACCTCTTTTCCTGTCATATCCCACACTTCCTTTCCGACTGTTTCTCGTAATTCAGTTGGAATATCTTCTTCAGTTATCATCGGAAAAAGGTTAATCAGAGGATATTTTTCATCGACAGTTTCCATCTCATCCCCTTCTACACTGTCCTCTTCTTCCCCATCACTGCTCGTCTGAATTCTAATTCCATCGTTCGAACACATAATCGAACATCCCAATTTGCACAATAGGTCTCCCCCTAACAGTGCTATCGGGCTTGAGTCACATACCACAAATTTATGTGACCCTTGATAGTTACCAATTGTGACTGGTACTGGATCTGTGATTGGGTTTGTCAGGTGCCTGTTTGCTACTCCCACCACTTGGACTGTTCTCCCTGAGAGTGGCAAATTTGGTACTTCAATACTCCTAACAGTTGAACGTGTGGCTCCTGTGTCGACCAAGAATGAAACACTATGACCCATAACTCTTCCCTCCACATATGGACCCTTTTGATCAACTTCCAAGGATGCTGCAAGCACACAATTTCCCTCCTCATCTGAACTTTCACTCTCCCATACATTGTTTATTCCATTCTCACTGTGTAATGGGAACTGTTGTACGGTGCCATTTGTACTCATTACCTGACCCGAGACCTGTGGAGGAACCATCACTTGCTGCTGACTCACTGGTGCCAAAGGTATTTGCATTTGCTGATTAGGTACCATGGGAAACTGCTGTTGCATTGGCTGCATTTGCGTCATCTGCATACGGGGCATCTGCATCTGCTGCGGCTGCATGGGCTGTAATCCCTGCAGCTGATTTATGGTCTGAAAATTTGGGTTTGGACCTCTCATTTTCGGTCCCCTCATTGTCTGGAATGCATTGACATCATTGTTTTGCTGACCAACACCTGCACCTTCCTGCACCACCATCGGGCACTCGCGTTTCCAATGACCGACGATTCCGCACACGTGACACGGCATCACCCTTTTCATTGCCTGCACACCATTCGGAATTACAACAGTGTTCAAATCCGGACCATCACTCCCAAAACCTCCTCTGCCTCTGCCTCTCGCCTGTGGCTGAAACACCATATTTCCCTGCGGCTGGGGTATCTGCTGTTGGAACCCCTGCAACCCTTGCAGACCTGTCTGAGCTGCTTTAAGTTGCATCATCATCACTTTCTCCTTCAACCTTTTCTGTTTCACTTCAATTTCGTCGCTACAGTATTTCGCGTAATTCAACACCTCATCAATAGGTTTCGACTGCCAACAAATCAAATGCGTCTTTATCATCTGACTTATCTCTGGTCTCAGCCCTTCCACAAATCTAAACACAAAATGAAGCATGTCCTTCGCCTCTATTGTTTCCGTGCCACTGTAGTTCTTGAACGCCTTCAACAACCTCTCATAGTAACCATGAATCGACTCTTTAGCCTCTTGGGCAGTTCGATCAATCTTCTGCCAATCCACGTTTTTCGAAGCAACTTTCGTCTTCAAATGCTCAATCACCTTATAGTACAAGCTCATCACCATAGGTGATGGTGCACCCGTATCCCTGTCTCTCTCTGGTTCACTTGTCGGCCAACCTACAGCCCTTTTGCAGTCTTCCCACAAATCTGCCGGAACCACAATCTCAAAGAGGGTGTTCAGGTCTTCCCAGAGACATTTTGCAAGCTTCACAAACCTATCAGTCTGTTGATACCATTCTATCGGTTTCTCTCTCAGTTTGGGAAAATCATCCGTAAAAGACTGAATGTCGCTCCTGTGCCACGGTACATGTATTAATTTTCCCCCTGCTGTCTCCCTCATTGGTAACATGGTTATTGCATCACTACTCTGTGGTCTTTTCTCGTTGTGCTCTGGGACACTGTCTTTCCTCTTTTCCTTTCTCTTTACCCATCTGCTTTCCCATTTGTCTAAGCACCTCCACACTTGCGCACTCTGCAGCAATTCTCTAAGGTGTGTCTTCATGCCTGCTGACCTCATGTGTTCAAAGTCTGTGGTCCCGAAATCCAATCTATAGCTCCTGCTCAAGTGTTTTGTCTTGTCTATCTCAACCCCGTTTTTGTCAGCTATTTCTTGCAACCTTCTATGTACCTTGTTCACTTCTCTCGTAATCCTAGGACATAGATACCTCAGTTCTTCTTCCGAGTAGGACTCTAACCTATTCACCCCCATAGTCCCTTCCACCAATTCTTCTGCTTCCATGTTCAACCTGACCCTATTCAGATAGTCTTCTCCCTTCCCACTGTCTGAGCTTTGTGTGGAATTCAGACTGTTGAACCACTGGGTCAGCTGTTGCGCATTCAACCCCATCAGTGTAGCATTCACATCGACTGCCATTGATGGTTGCGGCAACTTTTCAGTGTTCGATGATAGCGGTATCATCAGTGGGGGACTCGACCTCACCATTGTTGACTGAGCACATATGGGACTAAACTCCATCAAGGACCCAGATCCAGTTGGCAGAGCCGCTATCGGAGTTGTCTCTGGAGTGTTTTGTATGCACCTCCTTTCCATCCCACTCTGCACCATTGATCCTTGACCGCTCATACCTGAATTAGGCTGAATGTACAAAGGTACCGGTGGACCTACAGTAATGGGTAGGGATATCGCATCTGCGTTCTGTCCATTCCCCATGTTCTGAGGCATGTTCATTCCCCCACTATGGGTCATCATTGCCGGCATGCCCATCTGACTCCCCGTCATCTGAGCATGTGCGGTTCCCCCCTGCATCTGCTTTTGAGGCATCAAAAACTGAGTTGATTCAGCTTGTGCCAATGTTGGGTTGCGACCATTCTGTACTCCCATTACGGTTGGATCTAGGGTCATTCCCGTACTGTTGTCACTGCTGTAGTACCTTGGGACCTGCGGCTGATAATTTTCTGCTGTTTTCAATATAGGCACATCTGGGTATATTCTCCTAACCTGCGGTATCTGCGGGGTGAACAGTAAACTCGGGTCCTTAGATCTCGATGGCGTTCCTGAACTCGGGGTTTCATTATTCTGTACCGGTGCCTGAGGGGCAGAACTGGTACTTGGACCTCGTCCACTCTCTGCATAAGGTGGTGGACGGTCGTTCAGCAATTGCATGATTAACTCCTCATCCTCTAACTCCTCTTCTCTCCTTAACTTTTCCTCGTCCTCTCTATCTTTGGAACACCTCCTGTTTGTCTTACAGGTAACTTTCTTGCCTGTCGCCTCTTCTTCCTTAGTAATTGCGGGAAACAATTTTATCCCCTGCAATACATCTGACCTCCACACCTTCTGTGCATTATCCCACCTAGCGTCCGCTAGTGTCTTTTCTACCTTTCTTATCCTGGTCTCAAACTTATTTTGCTGTTGCTGTCTAGCCATTAGTTCCCAAATCGCTAGAGCCTCAAACTGTGCTGGCCTTGGAGGTACCTTCATGTCGTACATTGCAAATCTCAAATTCTCTAGGATCCTTATATTGAATGTCCCATGGATCGGGAACGCTACGCTCCCATGTTTCTCTGTCAGCTTGTGCCATTGCTTTAGCCAAAGGCACGGAGCTACCCCTTTTTCCTCCATTACAATGTAAGCTGGTGTACCTTCGGGTGGTGTCTCCTCTCCTACGCTCGCTTTAATGTAAGACTCCCCCTTCATCGCACTCTTTAATGCTTTAAAAAATTTCATTTTCTCGTCTTTTATTTCACAAAGTTTGTAATCAATAAGTGACTTTAATTCCCGGAATACTCTTCGCTTGCCTTTCCCCTTCCAATCGAGCCCCACGGACTGCGTCCAATCCGTGCGCGACCCTTCTTTGCAACCAACCTATCCCAGCGCGGCTCCTAGTGACGTCACACTCACACACACTGCGGCTGACAAAGCCTTGCGGCTAGTCCTCCTTCACTCAGCTCCTCTCGTAACAACTTCTGGCATGTATCGGGAGCTACCAAAAAAATAATAATAAAACAGATCTGTCGGTTTACTACAGGAAGGGTAACACAATCGCTTCAGGACCTTAGGGATTTTTCACTAGCCTCGGCAGTTATTCCATCTTTCTCGGTCCCCACTTTCGCAAGCAAATCTGACCCGCAGATTCTGCTCTCAACTTGTCAATGATCTATTCTAGTGCACTTAGAATTTGTCAAAGCCCGAAGTCGAAGTTTTCTTTCACTCCCTTAACACACGTACCGACTCGTTGACCACGCCCGGTCAACCTACTAAACCGACCAGACCACAACATAAAACAAGTGTCTCATACACTTTTCAACATACTCCGGAGTCTCTTGACCTCGCAGGGCCCGTCTCAACAACAACAACCACGTGGACCTTTTTCTGCACAAAGCGCCACATGCACATGAAGTTCGACGACTTCCCTACTCTCACACTCGGAGTCGCACCTCCGCTATTCTCTAAAATCCTCGGAGTCGCACCTCCGCTATTCTCTAAAATCCTCGCAACCTTTTCAAACAATCTGCGGCAATAAGCTGTGCAAGCGCAAAACCCTAACTTCACTCATACCGTCACTAGTACCGCCAACGCCGATTCCACACCTCCATTCTCTCCATTCGCAAGCTCCGAGATCCCGGGAAAGTTGCGGTGGACTTAGGGCATCATCATTTTCTCAATCTGTTTTACCCAAGAAAAATCTAATTCAACACCATATACCTTTCGAGTGGGGTCTCAAAAGTCTAAACCGTCCTCTGCTACCATCTACTGATAGAGCGTTCCTCCCTAATAATTTACCTGTGTTTGGACGCTCTTCGGGTCGATGAATCTTTTGACTAAGTGGGACTCTCTTCACCCGAGATCAATCAATTTAATCTAATCAATAATCAATAACGAACATAAGCAATACCCTGATCAACATAACACTTAACAATTAATCCAGAATACATTTCGGCGAACCATGACCTTTCGGCCATGAATAACCACACCAGTTTATTCAAAGTTAATGAATTTATTTCCCTATATTAACAAAGCTAGCACAATATAGATGTGTCTCAACACCAATTGATATATGTAAATGAACATTAATAGCTGTCCATAACGGCGGAAAAGATGCAATCTATGCAGTATTTGAATAACAATGCATTCGATAATAGCAACGCAAACCACCAAAACTATAATCTGTAATGAGCTAATTGAATACATTAGTCAGCATAACAAGGTCTCTAATTGCATCGCGCACCAATGATTCCTCATCTAACCTCGAATTAGCATCTGCATGTGGGACTTCATGCAAAAACAATTTAGCAACATTAATTTAGAAAACTCCTAGCTAGGGCTCTTATCAAAATCAGCAGTTGGTTACCTAAAAGAAACACAATGCAATTGTACAATTTCCTTTCATATTCACCAATTACAATCAGCATTCAAGGAAGTCTTCGTCTCACAGGTACCGGTTTCTCGATCAGCATGGGACGGGGCAAAGGGGCAAGGTGGACGGGGCAATTGCCTCACGGCGGCAAGATAAACTACTACTTCATGCAAAGGGGCAGTTCAAAGTTAAAGTCTCTAGGGCAAGAATTTCTTAAAGTCTCTTTCTCTCGATTAGAGAAAGCATCAAAGTCTCATTCAAAATAGCATCGGACATCAATTGGCATCGTAGAAGATGGCAAAATGACGAAGTCGGCAAGAAGGGCCATAATGGCTGCAATGTCCTGCAAAATGGCGGGTATCGGGCTAATGGCAAATGTCTAATGGCTAAAATGGCTATAATGTCCGATGGGTAATGGCTGCAAAAATGGCTGGTAAAAGCTCGTAATGGCTGCTTTCTTCTCGTGCACCGGGTTTAAATAAACAACAGTTCAAATCATGTAGGGTCTTCCATTGGAGGGTTCATAGGTTGGCTTCAAATTGTCCAATCAAAAACAACAGTTCTCAAGCTTCTACCTAGGCATACATTATCCTTGGAGTCGGGAACGTAAGTTGCAACATATTTTACCAATTAACTCACTTTCAGAGCTTCCATTGTCCGCACCTACAGATTGACCTTGGAGCAAAGAAGAAGATGCCAGGCTGGCACGAAACCTTAAAGATAAGCATGTGAACCGGTCTCACTGGAAAAGTACAGCTTCAAGCAGAAATACACGTTTATTAGCACATTAGAAAAACACGAGCATCTAAACCGTGAGACCAGGCAACTAGGCCGAAGCCTCCACTAAAGTTATGCTAAGCTAAAACATTTCAAACAAGCAAATCATGGTACACGTTTACGGTTATGTCAGATTAATACAATTCTAATACATCACGATATATAAAGCACGCTTATAAATGTTGGCGAACTACTCTGAGGGCACATTTTGTCCCCGTACAATCTTTATTAGTTCGGTTAAAGTCACACTTGATTATTGCAGCACTACGTTTATGCGCTAATAAATGTAAAACCTTCATTTCCGCGTCATCAGTTATTGTTGAGCAATTTCGATTAGTGCTGCTACATATAAGGAAACCATTCCAGGTATTTACTCCAGTTCAATGTGGCGGACTAAATTAATTAGGTCTTTGATGTGATCTGTAGCGGGAGGGGTGTATATGAAGTCATGCAAATGGTTAGCAGTAGTAATATATGAGATACAGGAAATTAAGCTTAGTTAGGTTGCAGGCGTATGATTTTCATAGGAGAGTAATCTTTAAAATGAGATGTGAGCAATCTGCAGAAATACATTACAATAACAGAGAGTAAGTCAAAAATGCATGAAACTTCGAGTAGGCTGTGCTTAGAGTGTGAAGGCATGAAAAGGGTCTGAACTAAGGAGAAGTTCATTTCAAAGAAAATTGTGAATTTTAAGCCAATGTAAATACTCATAGGAAAACAAAGGAGGCTTGTTGTGATTGCATGAAAACTGAGAAAGCAAATCCATAGACAACATAATTTCCATGTGAGATAGTGCTATGTTAGGTACTTTTGATAAGCACTAGAAACAAGTGAACAGTTTATCCCCTGAAAGGCCACAGCTAGACCACCACTTTAGTAAGAACAGTTGAAAAGTTCAAGGATTGGAAGGCAAAGTAATGGCCACATGCATATATAGGGAAAGATCATGAGGTTTTGGCTTCTACATCCACAATACACACCTCCAGTTGACAAATCATACATACAGCACAACCTAACAACACCAGAGAACCAACACAACAATCAAACATCCATACAACAAGCCATACGTCATATCCTGCCAACACACATCACAACGGATCAGATATAACAATCAACACACACACTCACATACACAGTGCAACGACACAAGGGCACACAACACTCGAAATAACACGTCAACACAATCACTATACACAACATTAATCCATGTCCCTAACTCATACATGGCCATCATACAATACGCAGCCATTACAGTGGGACAAATGCAGTGCACAAACCCACACATGCTGGCCACACACAACTGGTAGCACTATCAACAAACACACAAAACATACTCACACACAAACTGAAGCAGCCAATACCAAACCAGCCATAAGGAATGAAAGGCAGGACAAAAATGTAACCTTGGAACCAACAACTGGTTAGCCCAGATGTATGGCAATAAATTATTAAAGAAATATATACCTTACTATGTACAAGATTAATAGGCCATCAGCCAGTCCAATCAAATATGTGCATCATGTACAGATGGCACATTCTAGTGCCCATACTTGACTCCTGACTGCCATACAACCTCCACAGGTAGGGGCATCAAGGGGGCAGGCAGACACTCCAGGAAATGGGGGGGCAGGAAGGGGAGGGTTGGGTTTGGGAGTACAATCCTTGGGCTTGGTCTTGGGAGGGGGAGGCTTAGGTTGAGGCTTAGGAGAGGGTGGGGAACTCTTGAGAGGGGTCGACTTCTTGGTGGGGGGATGGGGCTGGGTACCTGCAGGGGGACAGGGGAGGACTCGGAGGTGGAAGGGGTGGACACAGGGAGGGACATAGATTTTCGGGGGGTCACATAGGATGGGAGAGGAGTAGGGAAAAGATTCAAGTCCGAGAGGCAACATTTCTTAGACACACGGGGCAGTCATGGCAAAAGGGCTTAGGAGTGGAGGGAGAGGGAGTGGTTGTGAGAGGTGTTTTGGAGAATGTCTTGGGTGCATGTGTGTGCGAGGTATGCTTGTGTGTGCTGGGTGTATGTTGGGTGGGAGAGTGTGGGTGTTTATGTGTTTTGGGTAGAGGGAAGGTGGAGGTGCTGGGAGATGCCATGGTGGATGGATGACTGTCTGTTGGGGTGGTGACTGCAGGTATGCTGGATGTGCTGCATGTAGTCATGTCTGAGGTTGTGGGGGCTGCTGATGTGGTGACTGGGGTGGATGTCTGAGGGTATGCTATTGTGGTGACTGTAGGTAGGATAGGAGTTGTGGCTGTATTGGTGAATGCTGGTGTGGTGTCTGCAGGTGAGTCCGATGTAGTGTCTATGAAGGTGTGGGTGGTGGGGGAGTCAGTGCAGGTAGAGTCTGCAGGTGGGTGTTGTCTGTCTGCATGCCTGTGGTGAGACTTATGGTGCTTGTGCTTGTGTTTGTCAGCGGTACCCTTGGATGTTGAGGTGGATGCATACTTGTCTGTCTGTGTGCTTAGGTTAGGACAGGGAAGAGGGGTTTGGGATTGGAAAGAGGAAGGTGGAGGGGGCACAGAAGACAAACTGACTGGCTGCCATCAGTTTGGAGGACAGAGCCTGAAAGGATCTCTGTAGGCCAGCCAGTACACTGTGAATGCCTTCCAGGAACGCATTTCTCTACTGGACTTGAGTTGCCAGTCCCTGGATGGCTTTCACTATGGTCAACTTACCCACAGAGATCGAGCTCAGGTGGTCAATGGCCTCCTCATTGAGGGCAACAAGGCTGACAGGGGCAGGGGCAGAGGTGCCTGCAGCGAAGGAGATGCCCATCCTCCAGGGTGAGCTGGCAAAAACTACTGGTTGGAAAGCTACAGGGTAGGTAGTGGTAGTTGGGGGGTGAAGGACAAAAATGGTGTTGGGGTGGTCCCAGAAGGGTCCACCACCGTCAAGAAGTGCCCACTGTAGGAGGATTCTGAGGATGATAAAGCGGAAGATGCAGTCTCCCCGGTGGCACTCCCCTCGCCCTCCGGACCTCTGGGTCCCTCGCTGTTGATGGTATCAGCACTCGGGTCCCGTGGCCAGCAGCTTCCCACTCGCCTGTGCCCTCTCTTCTTCACCTGCTGATGCTGATGCACACAAACAGATATAGACAGATGGAGAGGGACAGAGAGGGTCATCACATTCTTCACATACACACATTAGAACAAGGACAACTGCAGTTATACATCTCCTGGCCAGGCTATGTCATCTAGTAACCCATGTAACCTCCATCATGTCCCAACATGTCACTCCTATCCACCCCTGCATGGCTATCCTCTTAACCACATCATAATCCAAATGTAGTAGTACGACTGGAACATTCTAAGAAATTATCTGAAAACGTATGTCAGCATGCTCATCATGCCTTGGCTGAAGCAGAAAATTAGTCCTAATCAGGATCAAAACTCTCCATACTCCTGCGATCTGCAGGTAAAATAGTTTACTAATCACAACATAATATGTATGTATTGAATCTACACCTGACCAATCCATGTCCATTAATTAATGTCCCATGATAGTAAATAAACTCAATTTACAGACCACACAGTGCCTGCCATTCACATCACATGCCTGACTGAGACCTATGTACATATATACCATAATGGAAACAATCACTGATATAGCCACAACATGAGGCACTACCACACAGGTGACATCTGATGTGTATAATACGTCTGGAGAACAGTCATGTGACTACATACATGTAAAATACAAATTCCATAGGAACCTCTGCAGACACTGTATAGAGATACACCACATCACTTCATACATGCATGTCCATCCACAGTGGGCAATGTAGCACACATGAGACATCCATTGGCAATCGCTGAGTGCAGTGTAAGGACTCCTAAATATTAGCCAGCCATGAAAAAATCATAGGGCACCTAACAGACCACCTGACATGCTGTTACAGTTCCACACCATAACTACATGATTAAAGCAGCACCACTCACACCTTTCCGGACATGTGATTAGCTGTACCTAAGTGTACTGTAGACAACACACATGTCCCACTGAAGATATATGAATACATGATGTACACATGGAATTACTCAACTGCCGTTGTACTGACAACATATCCAACAGCAACACATGTCTTAGAAAATGTAGGACAGCTAAACCATCATACAATGAAATTAAGTCATTCTATGACAAATCGTGTCCAAACTGTCCACATCACTTAGGCAGAGGGTCGTAATGATTTACTCACTCTATTCCCTGTGACCTGTGATCCCCAAAAACCATTGAGACATGATGTAGGTAGATAATAACATATGTGTCACTGTAATTGGTAGGACATTGGCACAAATTGTATGGACATTGCATATAGTGATAGGGTAGCTCTGCCTAGCCACTTACCACCTAGGGAACAAAGCCTTTGGGATAAATGTGATTTGCCCATATGTCAATGCTATGGACATGCAGGTAAAGGGCAGATAGACAAAATCAGACACCCACAGTTGAATAGCCTTCCCTTACGACCTTCACATACCCCATAGTATAAAGAAGATGGGCAATGGGGATACATTTACAGACCCACATGTACTCTTTTACTCTGGCCATATCTGTGCAGTGATGGAAAGGCCTGCCTCACGTGGAGTCAATACCAGTACCATGAGAAATGTTACACAGCCCTGTACAAAATATAACGGGCACCCAGTTGCTAATACAGGTGATCAAGACAGATGGGAGTGCTCAGACACCCTAGATCTACTAGAGCATGTATGCTGAAGATGGACCAGGGCATACTCTATGGGTAGGATGAAACTGCAGCTTACAACCATTAAATGTCTGGGTGGACTCACACATGTGGCATTGTCATCTGAGCATCTCCACATGCAGTTATAGCTATATCTTGAAACAGGTGAAATAAATGTACACGTAGCAACCATGAATGCCAGATCTACAAATAATAGTCAGGCAATGTGGATACTGCGTATTCCCACTAATCTAAATACATGTAGTACCTACAACAATGTCACAGCTGCTACAGTGTGACTGCAAACACCACACAACCAGAGCCAAGTACAAGGGTACAGTCAGTACTTACCCCCTTGTGGCTGCTGTGGTGCCCTCAATCGCCTATCCACCTCAGGGTAGGCCACCGCTAAGATGCGGGCCAATGAGGGGATCAGAGTCCGAAAGGCACCCTTCTCTTTTTTTGGAAGACATCTCCAGTTAGACCTCTGTGATCTTCTGGGCCCAGCATTTCAGGGCCTCCCACCGCTTGAGACAATGGGTGCTCCATGGCTTTGGACACCCAGAGTCACTCTTGCTTGGCGATGGCATGCCATATCCCCTTCTTCTGATGGGTGTTTACCTGCATGGATGACACAGACAGAAGATGAAAGTCATGTATACATGCACCATACCAATAGGATTAGTCACTACACAGCTGTCACTGCAAGTAGGCACACATACCCATCCTCTCTGCTAACGGTCCTTACCAACATGGCATTTGCATGCATCTACACACTCACCAGTTCACATGCCTGAATAAATATCACACACAACATCTATCACACATGGTTGTACATTGTACTCACCTGTTCCTCTGGTGCTCGATATAGCTATCTATACAGGGGTAGGACCTCCTCCAGTAGCTTCTCGAGCTCTTCAGGGGTGAAGGCAAGGGCACTATCACCTGAAAGATGTGGCATGATAGCTTCTAGAAGCAGTACATAGCAGCTCACGCCGTGGAGGACTTGATAGCAACAGTGTCAGGAGTCAAGTGAGCAAAATTTCAGAAAATGGCGGTCACAGCCGCCATGTACCGGACCGTCACCACTGGCAGGCATGCCCATTGGCCCCAAATGGCAGCAATGTTAACCAAAGACAAGTAGCACGGTGGTTGCGAGCGCCTACCACCATGATGACTTCCATTGGTGGACTTAGGTCACTTCCAACTGTCCACTATAGTAGGTCAGGCTCCTGCCATTTTGGCCTCATGTAATCGATGGATGTGCAAAATAATCTGCGTCACTCCCCTTACTCTCCCTATTTGCAGTATAACCTTATGTTGGACCTTCATGGTTGTGCAACATATTGTGACTATTTTTACACAATGCGTGTTCAGGCTGTCTATATGTTGAGAACAATGTAAAGCGATTCTGTGGTACATAGGCCACAGCTAGGTAGGGGTAGACACTGAAACATATGTGTAATAATCAGTCCATGACAGCAAAGTCCCCCACACATGTACAATGACATATATTTCATATGTACATTCCAATTTACATGTAAGGCAATTTGCAAGGGTTAATTTGTACATATATGTGTTCTTTATTATATATGTCAGCAGTCCTATGCCACCTCTACAGATGTTAATTGTCAGTTAATATACAATGTTTTGGTGATGTGTGAATACTGCATAACTCATAGTATATTTTCTCCTCTCAACCTAGTTATCCTACCATGTGAAAAAGCAGACATCCACCCGTGTACCTTCCACTTTTGGACCTGGCAACCATGGAGGACAGGCATGTCATCCAGACATATCGTCTGAATTGTCACACCATCATGAATCTATGTGCACAGTTGGAGCCAGATCTGATGGCAGCCATTTGCATCCTTATTGCATAACTCCCATTGTTCAAGTCTTGTCAGTGCTACACTACTTTGCCACATGGTCCTTCCAGAATGCTGTCGCCTTGACATCAGGGATGTCCTAGCCCATGTTCAGTCTGTTGTTGAAGGATGTACTGTGTGCCTTATTGAAGCACCTGGACAGCTACGTCAGGTTCCCCCAAAGAGTGGATTTGGCGTTTGTGAAGGCTGACTTTTATAAGATGGGACACATCCCTCATGTGGTAGGAGCCATTGATGGCATACGTGTAGCCCTGGCCCCCCCCAGTGCCAATAAACAGGTGTATGGGAACAGAAAGAACTAAAACTTCATCAACGTACAGGTCGTGTGTTTGGCAGACCAGTACATCTCCCAAGTCACAGCCAAGTATCCAGGATCAGTGCATGATTCCTACATAATGCGGTACAGCAATGTCCCACATCTGATGGCAGGACTACAAACAGAGAGGGCCTGGTTGCTTGGTAAGTATGCATTGTATTGTGAGTTCTTTTATTGTATTGCATTGTATTGTGAGGTGCGTCACCTGTCATTACATCATATGTAGTTACTGTAGCTATTTATTTTCTGTTCTAACATTGTGTCCACAGGTGACTCTGGCTATCCAAACCTTCCTTGGCTATTGACACCAAAGAGGTACCCAGCCACGCCAGGGGAACTTCATTCCAATGAGGCCCACGGGAGGACAAGGCGTGTAATAGAGAGAACATTCGGGCTCTTGAAGGCAAGATTCAGGTGCCTGGACTTATCTGGAGGTGTCATCCTCTACTCGCCTCACAAGGTATGTCAGATAATCGTTGCCTGCTGCATGCTCCACAATCTAGCCCTGAGACGTCAGATACCATTGATAACAATGAGGGGGAGGAAGCAGGACCAGTGGCTGGTGTTGCAGATATGGCAAGTGATGAAGTGCCAGAGGAAGAAGGACTAGCTGACTTTTGGACAGAGCTCTTCAATAAGTGCTTCCACTGACATGTAGATATGTGGAGTAGACCTTTACAAGTGTTGAATGTACACATTTTGATGTGGATGGGTGCCATAACACCTCCTGACTAGATTCATCAGTGGTGGTGTAATGAACTCCAATGTCTATATACGAGTTGGGGAAGCTGACTGATAGATTTTAATGTGTACAGTGGCATTTTTAATGTCATTTGAAGTATGTAGCACTTGTGTGAAGAATGGATCATGGCGTCTGGCTACCCAGTGGATAGGGAAGTTTGTGATGACCATGGGGCTTAGCTGTGTTTGTATTCTGACGTTGGTGTGTAAGATGTAAGTGACTACAAAATGACATATCAGTAAGAACATTACTCCAGGTAGAGGTCCTATGTTTGTGTATGGTTAATAAACTGGGTCCTTTGAGATATCATATTTGTGTAACATGGGTTGTGAGATCATGTAGCTATGTTATGTGTTTGTGAAGGGTCTGTACTTAGTGATTTGTACGTCTGGGTGCCCCTGGTTTGTAGTTGGGTTACCTTGGCCATGACTTCTGTTACCTGTGTTTGTACATTGTGTGCCTTCCATTATTATAGGACTTTATTTTGTGCTCTATTTGCAGATTGGAATACTGACTGTACTATGGTGTTGGCCTGGATTGTAACCTCTGTGACACATGTCCTGTGACATCTCTGTTGTATTATGTGTCATGCTGTAGGAGGCTCTGTCTGACAACCATTAGACTGGCTGTTCGATGGAGGGGGCATAACCTCACCACAGTTGGCAAGCATAGCAATTGTTTAGGTACTAATAAGGATTCATATACAGGAGCTGTGCTCAATTGTGATTTAGTGTGCATATCATGATGAATATGTTCAAAATCAAAGTGGCAAATTGAAATAAAAGATGATGAGTTAGATCATGGTAGATGGATTCATCAGAGTAGCAGCTACATCAGTTGGTTACACAGGTCCAGTGCCCTTGTACCACGTGAAAATTGAGTCATGTCTCAGAACGGTCTACCGGGTGTCTCAGTGGCACACAAGGGTGACATTTCAGGTGAGGTTCACTTTCTGGCAGTAGGTTTGGTCTTGGATTCTGCTCCTGCAGGATGTCTGGGTGGATGTCCATTTTTGCAGGGTGTCCTTCAGCTCCAGAGGGAGTGCTGTCTAAGGCTTGCGGTTCCCCTGGCAGGGCCTCCATTTCACTAGCTGCCACAGATGTATATGGGGCAGAAGTTACGTTGCTAGTAGAAGGGGCCTGATGGTGAGCAGAGAACTCAATCAGGGTGGTATTGATGTCCCTCAGCACCCCTGCAATGGATGCCATGGTGGCATTATGTGCTTGCCACTACTGCATTACATCCTGGTGGTATTCCCTCTGCAGCCTTTGATTCTCCCCCAGCATGGTGATTGTTTCGCCACTCCGTTCCTGGGAACTTTAATATGTTCCCAGGATGGTTTTCTGGTCAGTGGAGTCCCTTTAAGGCCCCAGCCTCTGGCCCACAGCATCCCTCCCATGCACACTACCACCAGCTGCCTATACCTCTGGCATGGTGTGCCACTCCCAAAGGTAACAGGGCCTTTATTGTCAGGGATGGTAAGGTTAGACTCAGGGCCCTGTACTGTGGGGCACACTGTTGATTGAACTGGCCTCGGAACACAGGTTGGGGGGCGACTGGTTGTTTGTGATGTGGTTGCACCAGGGGCAGGGGTGTTGATGTGGGCAGGATGATGCAGGGAGTCGTTGACTGACCAGGTGTCCCAGATGGGGCATGTTGTTGGTCGTTGTCCAGACATCCAGGCTTGTCCTCACTTGGGCCTTCATCCTGAGAGGGACTGGCAGTGTCTGGTATCCTCTCCATGATGGCAATGGCTGGGTTACCTGTGGAGTGAGTGAGACACAGAGATCAGCTTGGCATGTGTGTTAGATTACCTCTTAATAAGATGCATGACAGTGACTCTACATGATTCCCTGCAATGACCTTGACAGATGCTGCACAGCATACCTTTGTTGTACATACTACTCTGAGACTTGATTGTCATACTCCATGTTGGGAGATGTTGTACAGGTTTGGTACATATTGCACAGCTGGTGAGTTCTGTTATTGTCTGATCATTGACATGCATGTCCACCTCTGTCACCTAGTGATTTGTGAGGCTTGCTAGATGTCACAAGTTTTACTGGACAATACACAATTGGGTCCTAGTGGGTACATAGTATGTGAATATGCAAGGATTAAAGTCCTTCATCTAGATGTTGTGCATCTGCATTGATTCAGTTATCTTACATTCAAAACCAGTTCAGTCTATTTCAAGTTTGGGATCTTTGATCTGCACCCATTAGGAATGATCACTCAGCTGTAGCTGTATGTTGTTCTGTATGCTATTGTGAGTGTACCATTGCATTTCTGTCATTGCCAGGTACTGTTCGTCACTAGGTCATTCTAGATGGTGGAGCTTGTTCTTTAGTTGTACATGCATCAAATGTGATGTGTTTTGCACATGCGAGGTTTTCAAAAAGTGGTGTTTGTGCATTCTGGGAGTTGTAGTGATTTGATTTGCCATTCGTTAATGTGCCATTGCTAAGTGCTGTGGGGCAGTTGGGCTGGGTGAAGTGGTGGCATGCAGGAGAAGGGAATTAAGTGAATAGGTGGGATGTGCTGTGGGTAATTTAGTTAATTAGGGAGTGTTTGGGTGGTGAGGAGGCATGCAGGACAATACAGTGGTAAGACATGATTGTTGTAGGTACTTACCAGACTCTAGTCCCCCAGGTAGTCCAGTAAGGCCCTCCGGATGCAGGATGTGTAGGAGGCTGGCCTCGTTTGTAGTGGGTACCTATGGTACTTTCACGTTATACCAGGTCCAGTTATCCCTTATTAGTGAAATGAAGGCAGTGTCTAGAAGCCAGGCTTTTTTGGGGGTAGCTGTAGCTGGGCAGCCAAGACCTATCTAGGAGACATGCAAAGCTCATGCAATACCAATGTAGTCACTCAATACTCACACACATGAAAGAAAATACTCAGTAATACAAAATTAAAGGTACTTTATTTTTGTGACACAAATGCCAAAAATACCATAGAGACTATACTCCCTTAGGAGGTAACTAATACACAAATTATATACACTAGTATGCAGAAATAGGCATAAAAACGGAAAACAGTGCAATTAGTGAAAATACCAATAGTTAGAAATGGGCCTGGGGGAACACAAATCATATACTAAGAAAGTGGATTGCGAATGTTGGTTTCCCACCTAGGCAAATGTAGTGTGTAGAGGGGCGCTGAGAGTATTGGAAAACACCAAAGGTAAGTAATATAACCCACCCAAGAGCCCAGGAAAGCAAGAGTAAATCAAAGTAACTTTCCTAGAACACACAAGAACACAAGAAAGAAGATAATGCAAGAACCAGAAGAGACTGCGAGACACCAACAGCGGATTCCTGGACCTGAAGACCTGTGGAAGAAGGGGACCAAGTACAAGAAGCACAGAAGAGTCCAGGGAGAACAGGAGCCCCTGCTAACCCAAATGAAGGTTCAAAAGAGGAACCGCCGGTGAAGAACAACACTCAGTACTGCACCCAAGAAGACAGATGCAGGTTCTTGGTTGGTGCAGATGATGTCCCACACCGGATGGATGATTGCAGTCTGGTTTGCGTCGCTGGATACCGCCAACAAGCCTTGGTACACGCAAAGCTCGTGGTTAGTGGAAAATGGCGATGCCTGGGACCAGGAGGGACCTGGTGGGCTCTACACAGGAAGGGGAGCCAGAGGGGGCTCTCAGCAATTTAGAGAGCCCACAGAAGAGCAGGCAGCGTGCACAGGAGTCCCACAGCAGGGGGACAAAGAAAGTGCAAAAGGAGGCCCATGCAGCACTACAACAAATGATTCCACGCTGCTGGAGAACCACTCAGGAAGATGTGCATTGCAGGATAGAGTTCTGGGGGCCCGAGCTGCACGACGGATGAATAACTTCATGGAAGGATATCAACAAGCCTTGGCAACTGCAAAACAAGTGGTGCATGGAGGTACTGTCTTGCATGGAAAGACAAGCTCTTACCTCCACCAAAGTTCGACAATAGGACATCAGGACCAACAGGACTACTTCAGTCAACCACCCGTGTTGCAGGATCCACACAACTCGTCAGGAGAGGGGACCCACCGAGCCGGTCGTCATTGCAGAGAGGTCCTGCTGAATCAGGGGAGTGACCCCTTCACTCCAAGGGAGATTCCTTTGTCCTTCTGGTGCACGCTGAAGACAAGCTGTCCTCTGAGGATACATGACCAGGAAACAGTTGCAGTTGCTGGCAGGAGCTAAAGATACAATGTTGCAGAAGTCGTCTTTGCTCCTTTGTCGCAGTTTGTAGAGTTCCTGGAGGGTCTACATACAGTTTGTTTGGTGAGACGGTGAAGTAAAGGATGCAGAGGATTCCTGCTGGAGTCTTGCAATCTGAATCTGAAGAACCACCCAAGAGAGAGACCCAAGTAGCCCTGAAAGGGGAATTGGTCAGCTAAACAGGTAAGCACCTATAAGGGGAGGGCTCTGACGTCACCTGCTGGCACTGGTCACTCAGATGCTCCCAGAGTTCCCTGCCCACCTGGAATCCAAGATGGCAAAACCCAGCTCGACTGATTGCGAGGACCACAGAGGGACGTTCGCCGCACTGAGTATTGACAAATTGTCAAAGTGTTTTTCCTTATAAGAACTATGCCTCCAGACTAGGTGGTATGGGATACGTTCAGGAGCCCAGTGATCAATAGAGTGAGTATCTCATCATTAAATACCTTTGCAGAAACACTATCACCACAACATAATTGGTTTGTTTGATTGGAGAAGATTTTCTGTACAGTCCTGAAGAAGCGCCAATAGATCTTTTTAGACATGAGTATGCGCGAAACATGTTGACTAATTAGTGGCGATGGAAGCAATGTTCTAAAACCGCATTACTGTCAGAGTAAAGGTCATTAGCCCCCTTGTACTCTCCTCTATGTTTTTAACCTTGATCAACATTTCCTATTATCAAGTAAAAGGAAGTTCCTGGGGAGAGTTGAGTCAATGTTATTCTTATTCCTTTTTCTTTCTCTCCACTATTTTTCTAATATGCACAGAAGTTTTGGCTTAGTGACCCCACTGTGGGTCCCGCCAGACAATGCAGTACCAGTCTGGCGTGAAGCAAGCCTCATGATGAGACCTGAGGGCCCTTGCTTCTGAATCTTTTCTATTCTCAATACCTGACTTTCATGTTTTTTGGAACAGTGTAACTTTTTGTTTCACACGTTACGAATAGGGAGGACGTACACTGGACCAGCCAACCTCCTTGTCTCCCATTGTTTGTGGAAACCCAGGAACCCTCTGGAGGAGCTCTGAGCACCACCCCGTGCTGTTGATGGACAGGGGTGTGGTCACTCCCCTTCCCTTTTTCCAGTTTCATGCCAGAGCAAGGACTGGGGGTCCCCGAACCAGTGTAGACTGGATTATACAAGGAGGGCACCAAATGTACCTTTCCAAAGCATTTCCAGTGGCTTGGGGAGGCTACCCCTCGCAAGCCTGTAGCACCGATTTCCAAAGGGAGAGGGTGTAACACCCCTCTCCCAAAGGAAGTCCTTTGTTCTGCCTTCCTGGGCTTGAGCTGCTCAAGCAACAGGAGGGCAGAAACCTGTCTGAGAGGTGGCAGCAGATGGGGCTGCCTGGAAAACCTCAGAAGGCTGGAATGGCAATATTGGGGGTCCCCTATGGAGCCCCCAGAGTGCATGGGATCATACAACCAATGCTTGCCAAAGCATTGGGGTATGATTCCAACATGTTTGATACCAAACATGCCTTTGTATGGAGTTACCAATATGTAGATGGATATAGGTAGTGACCTATGTTCTGTACATGCATAGAATGGTGTCCCGGAACTTACAAAGTCTGGGAAAATGGTCCTGGAGGTTGTGGGGGCACCTCTGCTAGGGCAGGGGTGCCCTCACACACAGGTTCTCTGCACTTTACCCTCAGGGCTGGAGGGCCTACTATAGGGGTGCATATAAGTGACCTGGTGCAGTATAAATGGCAGTAAAAGGGTGCATGCACCTTTTCACACAGGCTGCAATGGCAGGCCTGTAGACGCCTTTGCATGTGCTCCCTATAGGTGGCATAAGATATGTTGTAGCCCATAGGGATCCCCTGGAATCCATATGCCCTGGATACCTATGTGCCATATACTAGGGACTTATAAGGGGGGACCACCATGCTAATTGTGGATGAAATACAGGGTTACCAGTATGCAATAACCATAATTTAAGGGAGAGAGCATAACTACTGGGGTCCTGGTTAGCAGGATCCCAGTAGACACAGTCAAAAACACTGACAAACAGGCCAAAAATGGGGGTAACCAAGCTAGAAAGAGGCTAATTTCCTACAGGATGCCCAAGACCTTCTCCTCCCATGATGTGAACTGTGGGGGAGAAGGTGGGTGCCCACCACCAGTCTTGTTCCTGGCGATCTGGTGGCATGATGCTATGGAATGTGCCTTCCTCCATAAGCCATACCACCTCTTCCTGATGTAATCCCTTGTACGTGGATGGCTGTCTACCGAGTTTACCCTGTTGACTATCCTTTGCTACAACTCCATTTTCTTGGCAATCGATGTTTGTTGGACCTGTGCTCCAAACAGTTGTGACTCTACCCTGACAATTTCATCCACCATGATCCTTAAGTCCTCTTCAGTGAAACGTGGATGTTTTTGTGGGGACATGGCAGTGGTGGTGAAGACAGTGAGGAAATGATTACAAGTATGAATAATGTTTGTGATGATGTGTGGGTGCTGTGGTGTGAATGGGTGACGGTTGTTGTGTGGTTTTGTTAATAGTGTGTTTTGTATGTTCTGCAAGTGTGGTGTGTGTGCTTTGTGTATTGCGTAGGGCTGTCTATTGCTTGTTTAAATATTAATGATGGACCGCTGTGGTTATTTGTGGCTCGTAATCTGGTGGGTGGATTTTTGTGGGGCTGGCGGTGCTGGTGGTGAAACCGCCACTTTCCCACCATCCAGTGTCCTGGCAGGTCATATGTTTGGCTGTTTTCTGGCTGTCCCCACTGTATGACTCAATACGGCAGTCGGATGACCCCCAACATCGTGGTCTTTTGGCGGCTGCCACTGCAGCAGTCTTCCGAAAAGACCTCCAAAGTCGTAGTGAGGCCCAATGTCTGTGAGGAGGATGTAAACAGGGCTACTTTTAGCAATTCTATGAATTTGGTTAGGGGCTGCTGTAAATAAGAGGAGATGAAAACACAAGCCAAACTGAAAGTGGAGATAAAAGCCAGAGTCAGTATGGAGGTGGAATGAGGGGATGGGGCAATAACATGAAAAGGGGCTAAAAGTGGGATGGAATGTGAAAGAAAGTCAATGACAATGAGTTAGATACTGAACAAAAGAACTGAAAGTATAAATAATGGGTAATATAATATATGTCAAGAGTAAGTGGAGCTGTGGGCACAGAGATGATAGGGAACCCTGGGACATTTTGACACAGAGGGCCTGTCTTTATAGGGTGGGCAGTGAGTATGTTAAAAACATTCTCAGGTAGCACGTTACTCTCTAATACTAGTATCCACTAATGTCTCTTGAAGTACCAAATAGGACAATCAATGCTACTTACCCTCTCAACAGATTGCAGAAAAGTGTCCTAAAAGGAAACTCACTCTCCTTTAACATGCTGACTTCAAAACATTTTGCAGCTGGCAGTACTGACAGCAGTTTTTTGTCACCTTGCTGTCCTGACAGTTCTTGTCCTGGTGGCAATCGTACACCTTTTTCTTTTGTATGCTTCTTCTGAAGAAACCCTTGCAGCCTTTTCATACTTGAATATTCATTAACAATCTTCATGACCAAAGGTGTGGCCTTGTGGCTCACCTTAACTTTGTACACACATGAAGTTCCAGGAGTAGGAATGCTATATAAAAGGGCTTTTCTCAAGCATTTTATGAGAGTGTTTGAATAATTTTCAAGCACTGCTGGCAAACAGGTTCTAAGCATAAAGCTTTTAATGAATATTAAGAGAATTAAGTTTGTAATTTGAACTGGTGAGTCAATGTGTTAAATTATAGCATTCTATTTTGGGGACTGACTAGTGGCCTATTTTTTAAGGGTGTTCAAAATGTTTGTAAGTTACCTTTGCAAAATTGTGTGAAATTCCTGAAATGTCACACAAAATTAATGCAAACTTGGCATTAAGTGCTATATTTTAGATTTTGGTTATGAGAACACAATTCATGCTAAAATATAGAGCAAAAACACACGTATCATGAACAACAGTCACTCACATTCTGGGTATTCCAATTGCTCCTATGCTGTGTGCTAAAGTTTTTATGCCACTACAGATAATGGCATAATTTCGGGAACTTTCATTAACAACTGTACCATGAAATTTGTGAAATTATGTTACATTATGCCGGCATGATGGCAATTTTGCACAGACCAGCTATTCACTATCGGACTTTGAGTAAGAGCAAGAGAGGGAAGGAAAGGCAGAAAAGAGAGGAAGAAGGGGAGAGAAGGATAAAAAACTGTGATAAAGGGAAAAGGCATGAGTATTGTGGTAAAAGAAAGAGGCATGAGGGAGAATAAAGACTAGATAGCCTTGGCATTCCTCAACCCCAGCATTCAGCAGCATTGGTGGTCTTTGCTTCCATACCCCACACCCCACCCACACTTTTTTTTTGCACATTAAGGGCCTGATTCTAACTTTGGAGGACGGTGTTAAACCGTCCCAAAAGTGGCGGATATACCACCTACCGTATTACGAGTTCCATAGGATATAATGGACTCGTAATACGGTAGGTGGTATATCCGCCACTTTTGGGACGGTTTAACACCGTCCTCCAAAGTTAGAATCAGGCCCTAAGTGCCTGATTTAGAGTTTGGGGAGGGGGTTACTTCATCACAAATGTGCAGATATCCCATCTGCCGTATTACGATTCCATATTATTCTATGGAAATCAAAATGCGGTGAACTGGATATTTGTCATGTTTGTAACAGAGTAACCTGTCTGCCAAACTCTAAATCGTACCTGAGTATGAAAATGTTTTACATCATGTGTGTGCTAACTGGGTGCAGAGTTGTAACTGATCACTAATGAAATTTTCTTCAACTGGCTGAAAATGAAGAGATGTTTATTGAAAATCGTGTCTAAGATTTAAAAAATATCTGAGTCTAGTGAACTCAGGGCAGAGTGACAACTAAAATGTGTTATCCCATTCATGATGCATGGCTGTTCTAGGATGTAGGTGATGAGAGAAACCCACCAAATCTTGGCAAACATTGGCATTGTGAAACGAGAGAGGAATCGATATTTTAAAATGATACAAGTACAGAATAACTCAACCTATAGCCTGCGCGACAAAGCAATGCTCTATTTCTTACCAGTAATCTTCGTTACTCCTGGTCCTGTTGTCCTCGTCCCATTCCTCACAAAGTGGAGATAATCCAGCTACGAAAAAAAAGAAGAAAAGAAATGCTGCTTCCCCCCCCCCCCCCCCCCAGGTAGCACTTAAGCATGCTTACCCAGCATCCCTCCTGTACCATCAGGCCCTCACAGAAGGCCGGCAGACAGGGAGGGATGGTGGGGTGTGAGGAATGGGATAAGGACAACAGGACTAGGAGTAATAAAGATTGCTGGTAAGTAACAGAGCATTACCCCCAGGTCCCTCCAGTACTCAACCAATTTCTCACAAAATGGAGTATACCGAAGCTGCTAAAAGCAGCCCTTCTGAACCACCAAGGCACCACCGATAGTCAAAAAAAGGGAGTTGACACCAATTCTGCAGAACTCCAAAACTGTGTTTGATCATCACAGCAAAACCAAACAAATAACAGCCTAAGAACTGACAGTCTTCAGATCCCCCATACCAAAATTTGGTTCAGAATTCATGACATGTTGCAACCTATAATGCCTGACAAATGAATTCAGAGAAGCCCAGGTGGCTGCTCTGCAAATCTCCTGAGCTGACACTCCCCGTAGCTCAGCCCAAGATGCTCCAACACCCCTAGTGGACTGTCCCTGGCCCCCACTAGAGGCATCCCAAAACAGAGTAGCCTGCTTGATCCATCTGCTGAGAAAAATACCAGAGGCCTGCTCACCCTTAGCAGCCCCCCGCAAAAAAAAACAAAGAGAGACCCAGACTTACGGAAAGACTAAATCCTTTCCATATGCAGTTGCAAGGCCCTCTTAACATCCAACAAAAAACAGTCTAGATCAGAATCCACCACCTCCTCTCCCCTCAAGGCCAGAAGAAGGATTTCCTTAGAACAATGAAACAGAGACTGCACCTTAGGTACAAAGGAAGAGTCTAGGCGCAAAACCACTCCATCCTCACTAAAGGACAGAAAATGCTCCAGGGCCAACAGTACACTCAATTTCCTTAGACACCTAGCCAAAGTCACGGTTACCAAAAACACCACCTTGAAGGTAACAGACTTGATATCCACTACGTCTAAGGGTTCGAAAGGGGGAAGAACTAAAGACCATAAAACCAATGGCAAATCCCACAAAGGAAAGGCATGCTTCCGGACAGGCCTCTGTAAAGAGAAACTCCAGAGCAACCTAACCACTAACTGGTCCACATCCTGCAGATTACCCAAGGAGAATGAAACAGCTTAATAACAGCCCTTTGGACACGCATGGTAGACACAGCCAGGCGTTTCTCGAACCCTTCCTACAAAACTTGGAGAACCGTGGGCAGAAAACACTCCAGTGGATAAATTCCAGCTGCCTCACACCATTTCCTGAAATCACTCCAATGTTGATTGTATGACTGAAGAGTAGCTGGCTTCCTAAATCCTTGAACAGCTGCCGCCAGCTGTCTGAGGAGCCCTTTATGCTGCCATCCCCTCCTCTCAACTTCCAAACCGACAGGCGGAGATGCCTGAGATCCAAAGATGGGAAAAAACGGAGAGGAAATGGATAAGTATGGAATCAACCAAGGGCCGCTGATTGCCATCCCCTGAAGAGCAGGAAACCACAACTTCCAAGGCCAAAAAAGAACCACCACAATGACAGCCCAAGCCTCTCCCTTCAGACGAGAGAGAAATTGGGAATTCAAAAACTCTGGAGGAAATGCATATAGCAGGTGTTTGGGCCAAGGAATCATCAAAGCATCCAACCCCCAATGCCCCACCTGAGGAAAGCGGGTACAAAACCTGAGAACGTGGGCATTATGGCAGGAAGCAAAGAGATCCAGAAAGGGAACACTAAACCTCTCACACACCTGACGAAACACAGCAGCTGAGAGAGACAGTTCTTGAAAAGGAGGAAAACAATGGGTGAGAGAATACACCACCCCGTTGTTCACCCTCTCACATATGTCATCTTGAGGGATAGAAGACAGCATTCTACCCACTGAAACAATTCCAGAGCCACCACATTGAGAGATCTGGAGAGAATCCCCCCTTGATTGTTGAGGTATGCCACCATCACCTGATTGTCTGATCTAACCACCAGATGGTAACCCTCTAGAAGAGGACGGAATCTCTGAAGTGCCCGACAGACGGCCATCAACTCCCTCCAATTGGAGGACCTGCAAGTCTCTTGCAAAGACCAAGCCTGAAAAGAAACCTTGCCTAGAGTAGCCCTCCACCCCAGGAAACTGGCATCCATGGTCAGAACCAATGGAGGAGCTGGTTGCAAAGGCACACCTCTGAGGAGATTGTCCCAAACCATTCACCACTGCAGGTCTATCCACACATCAGGAACCAATGGTGCCTGAAGGTCCAAGTCCCCCAACTGAGAGTTCCAGAAGGTCAAAAGATGGATCCACAATGGCCTGAGGTGCAACTGTGCCCAGGGCAAAGCAAACACTGAACCCCAAAAGGTAAAGCCAAATGCGAACTTTGATTGCTGACCTTGTCAATACTGTCTGAGTCAACGACAGCAAGGCCTCTGCCCTGAGAGGGGGGTAGAAAAACCCTGTTGATGTCGGGATGGAACCTAGCACCTATGAAATCAAGTCCTGTGATGAAAGCAACTGACACTTGCCCCAATTGATCAAAAACCCATGGGACTGGAGGACAAAACATAGGACCTGAAAATCCTTCAGAAGCCTTTCCCTTGATGGAGCATGCAGAAGCCCGTCGCCCAGATAGGGGTAAAGATGAAGACCCAGAAGGTGAAGAAAAAACACCAATGGCGTCACCACCTTGGTGAACACTTGTGGCGCAGAGCGGAGACTGAAAGGCAACACAGTAAACTGGTAATGGACACCCCTCAGGCAGAACCTCAGAAACTGTTGACAAGACGGGTGACCTGGTACATGATAATAGGCATCCTGAAAATCCAGTGTCCATATGAAATCAACCCCTGTGCCACCAGAGGAAAGATACTCTGCAATGTCTCCATCCTAAAAGGAACATGTTGGACAAATTTGATCAGGACCTTCAAGTCCAAGACAAGGCAGAATCCCTCTGTCACTTTCGCCACCAGAAAGATGACTGAGTAGAACCCCAGACTTTGCTCCAAAGGGGGAACCCCCCGCACTGCATACTTCTACAGAAGAGAAAGAATGCCCTGATGGAGGGCCACTTGCTTGGCAAGAAGAGAGGCCCATTGGGTTGGACGAACCCCAAATGGCAGAGGAATGTCCCGAAACTCGATCCTGCTGCCTAACTGAACAATGTCCAACACCCATGCCTCTGAAGTAGATGCCAACCAACCCAAATGGCAGAGGAATGTCCCGAAACTCGATCTTGTTGCCTAACTGAACAATGTCCAACACCCATGCCTCTGAAGTAGATGCCAACCAAGCGGGAAGAAATCTTTGGAGACGTCTGCCAACCACCATGTCCTGCAGCGCCATCATATAGTCAAGAAATCGGCTTGGCCTTGGGAGACTTGCTCTTCTGGCCCCTCCCCTTTCTTGAAGGAAAGCGCAACTGAGATCTCAAAAACTACCATCTAGGCTGAAACATAAGAGACTTGTGCCGAAAAAATCTATCCCCCTGTCCTAACTTTATAGAAGAAGAATGTTTCTTTTCCTTAAGAAGTTTTGGCAGGTGAGATTCTAACTCTGGCCCATACAACAGAGATCCTTGAAACAGCAATTTGAGCATGGAAGATTTCTGAGCAGCATCAGTCTTCCAGTCTCTCAAGACAAGATTACGATGGGCTGCAACACAGGCCCCCTATGCAGAGCTGATGCCCTTAGAACATCAAAGGAAATGTCCAACAAACACTCCACCTGTCTCTCAATGAGCTCCTGAATTACAGAGCAGTCCGATAATTCATCCAAGGCCCTATACAAGGACTTAAGTTCGGAAATCAGGAATTGAGCCACTTAAGTCCCATAAATTCCAGCCCGCAGAGCCAGATGAGCCCCATAAGAACCTTTCCCATGGAGCTATCAACCTTTCTATGTACTGGATCCTTGAGCACAGCGTCCTCTGCCAAAGAAGTGTGCCCACCAGGCTGGCCACATAGGAGTCCACTGGAATGGAATTCGGCAAATCTGCCTGCATTTCATGCAACGGATAAAGCTTAGCCATAAACCGTGGCAGCAGAATTTTATCGGGATCCCTTCATTCCTGCTGCATCACCAGTTTAATACAGGCATGAATTTGGACCTCCACCGGAGTTGAACTTTAAATTGGTGTAAAAGTGTGGAAGAAGTAGTCTCAGTAACATCCTCATCCTGAAACCCCATACTAATTTTAACATAACGAGACAGTGGTGGAACCTGATGCTTAGCAATGTATTTGCCAGTCAATTCCTTGGAGCAGGACCCTCATCACCAGAACTAGAAGTAGGATAAGCAGCCAACTGTGGGGCCCTCCATCTGCCTCAAGACCTTATCTCCAGCAAAGTCTCTCTGATAAACTGTTTCAGGTGAGCCTCGTCCACCTCATTGTTCGACAGCCTAGAAGGAGAGCGAGAATGTGGAGGGGAAGAAGAAGAGAAGCTAGAGGATCCACCCCATATACCAACTCTTATATCAATGCTTTCCCATTGCAAACAACAAAACAGTCACACACAAGCAGGGAAAACCCCCAAAGAACAAAGCTGCTGTCAAACGGTACTTGCCCAAACGTTCCCCACTCTGAAATAGCTCACCGCACGCCTTCCTCAACCGGCTGAAGCGAGAGCGTGGAGAAATAGGAAGTCAAGCAAGCCCCCGGCTCATGTTCTTTTTTTTCTGTAGTGGAGATGGATTATTTCCACTTTGTGAGAAATGGGACGAGGACTGGAGGGATCTGGGGGGTAATGTGTTCTCCGAGGTTTCATTTACCAGTGCTAAATGGCCACAGTGAGCAAGTAAGTGTTAGGTGCGCAAAGTGCACTTACAAATGTATAAGTGGGCCAAAATTGTGACATTTTACATTTTCAAATGCTCTTGCACACTTGGAATTCAGCCAGCATCCATTCTATGGAATCTGGCTCACTTATGTATCGGATCCCACATTTGTAGAAATGGGAACCTCTTATTTCTCCATAGTGAAACTTGAGCAATTCGAGCCCACATCAGTGCTTTTGGTGGTAATAACCTCACTGCCTGGGTTCAACATTGTGTTACTGTGCTGGGTGTGAACTGTGCCGTTACCCAGCCTGACTATTGTGGTGGTTGCAGTCTATCAGCCTCCTGTACACAGCCAAAACTTCAGCCTGAGATTTAGCATTCTTCTAGACCCGCTCCTTAAATGGTCCAACCAATTAACTGTGGTCGGTGGCTTTAATATTTGGGTGTCTACGCTGAAGGACTTCCAGCCCCGGATTTGTTTCTCATATGGACTGTATGCCTTTCTCAATATCTGACTCGTCAGATGTTTTATTTAGTCTGAATAATTCTATTTGATGTATTTCTTCCCTCCCTCTTTTAGACAAATCACTATGAGATTTTCTCTGATTGGCCTTACCCTCCTTATGGGCAACACCTGACCCCAAAACTAACATTTTCATAAGCCTCTAGTGCAAGGCCACTGTCTTATTTGTGCTGTTTTGCTGGCGCCCATCACGAACACGCTTTGTGGAGAGCTGGGACTCTTTCTTCTACTTGGTATCAAGATGACGCAATCATTAATGTAATTATGTACACTGATGTTGGTATGTACATTCCTAAAATATGTTCTGTGTTTAAGGTGTACTTTAACTAATACAGATATGTGCTCTTGGGACACTCCACATGACTATTCAGACTTTGGTAACTCTTTATCCCGGTTTTCCTTCAGTTTTAGGTGTGGCCTAGCAATAGCTTTAGCTGTGCAGTCAGCCTCATGTCATCATATAAATTCACAAATAAAAATACACACATATCTACATTAATAATAGAGGGGCTTTAAGTAAGCCCCTTCATCCATTGCTACCTGCAACCTGAAAAGAGCCTAAACCACGACTCCTTTACAACGACTGCGTTGTTCACGAAAGCGGAACAAAGTTTTTTTTTAACAACGACTCTGTTTTCCTCCTTAACCACGTATGTCCTGAACAACGAACATGCGTGGTTAAGGCAGAGGAAAACAGACTCAGGATCGGGAGAGGACGCGGTCAGGTAAGTGGGGCTCGGTTAGGGTTGGGGGATAATTTTAGTGTCGGGGTGGGGTAGTTTTAGTTTTTATGGGCCGGGGTCGGGTAATTTAAGGTTTTAGGGGCGGAGGTAGGGGATCAGGGTAGTTTTAGGGGTGGGGTCGTGGGGTTGGCTTAATTTTAGTTTTATGGGGCAGGGTTTGAGGTTTGGGGTAGTTTTAGGGGTGGGGGTGAGGGATCGGGGTAGCTGTAGGTTTTAGGGGCAGGGTTGGGGTGTTCAGGGTAATTTTAGACTTTAGGGTGCGCGTGGGGGGTCAGGGTAGTTTAACTTTTAGGGGTGGGGGTGAGGGTTGCAGTAGTTTTAGGGGTGGGGTGGGGTGTCAGGCTAATTTGAGATTTTAGGGTTGAGGGTTCAAGGTAGTTTTAGGGGCAGGGTGGGGGGGTCGCAGTAGTTTTGGGAGTAGGGGGTTTGGGTAATTTTATTTTTTATTGGCGGGCCGGGGGGTGGAGGTGGTTTACGTTTTAGGATCAGGTGGGGGTCGGGTAGTTTTAGTTTTTAGGGGGCAGAAGTTTTAGGGGCGGGTGGGGGTAGTTTAACTTTTGGGGCGGGGTGGGGGTTGCAGTAGTTTTAGGGGCGGGGTCAAGCTAATTTCAGTTTTTAGGGGTAGGGTGGGGGGTCGGGCAGTTTTAAGTTTTAGAGGCGGAGGTGGGGGTCAGGGTAGTTTTAGGAGCGGGGTGGGGGTCAGGTTAGTTTAAGGTTTAGGGGTGGAAGTTTTAAGGGTGGGGGATTAGAGTAGTTAACTTTTAGGGGTGGGGGTCCCTGTAGTTTTAGGGTCAGGGTGGGGGGTCGAGGTAGTTTTAGGTTTTAGAGTCGGAGGTGGGGTTGAGGTAGTTTTAGTTGTTAGGGGCGGTAGTTTTATGGGCAGGGGTGGGGGTCAGGCTAATTTTAGTTTTTTAGGGGCAGAGGTGGAGGTCGGGGTAGTTTTAGGGGTGGGGGTCAGGGTAGTTTAAGTTTTAGGGTTGGGGTCGGGGTAGTTTAAGGTTTTAGGGGCGGGGTGGGGGGTTGCGATAGTTTTGGGAGTAGGGTGTTTGGGTAATTTTAGTTTTTATTGGCGGGCTGGGGGGTCGTCGTAGTTTAAGTTTTAGGGGCGGGGTCGGAGTAGTTTTCGTTTTTAGGGGCATTAGTGTTAGGAGTGGGGTGGGGGGTCAGGGTAGTTTAACTTTTAGGGGCAGGGGTGGTTTTTACCGCCAGGGTCAGAATGACCCCCTTAGTGTCCGCATTCTGAACAACAAGGGGCCCGATTCACAAAGGTAAACGTAGACTTACGGTCTATGTTTAGACCAAAAGTCTAAGTTTACAACTTTTTGGTACTCATAAAGGTAGGTTACGAGTACTCCACACTCAGGCTGAGTCTCCATCCTGAGTGCGGAGATTCCACTCCACACCTGGAGTGTACTCTCCGCACCCGGAGTGGAATCTCCACACTTGGGTAGATCTCTGCCCCGAGTGCGAAGATTCCTCCCCAAGTGTGGACATAACAATACTACTCGTAACTTACCTTTGTGAATACTGAAAAATAATTAACTTAGACTTTTGGTCTAAACTTAGACCTAAAGTCTAAGTTTACCTTTGTGAATCAGGACCCATGTGTTTTGAGAAGTAATTGTAATTATTTTCGTTACCAAACTCATCAGTTGTTTTTCTAATTAGTGTTCACCAATTCACCAAATAGCTACCATGAATTCTCATTGGCTATAAATGAAACCAATCTTTCATTAAACACATCCAAGTCGGTTTTCACTCATACACAACAATTACTTTCCATGGGCCCCATTCACAAAGGTGAACTTAGACTTTTGGTCGATCTCTTTTATGTCACATTAAGGCCCTCATTCTGACCTTGGCGGGCGGCGGAGGCCGCCCGCCAAAGTCCCGCCGTCAGGTTACCGTTCCGCGGTCGAAAGACCGCGGCGGTAATTCTGACTTTCCCGCTGGGCTGGCGGGCGGTCTCCTTCAGACCGCCAGCCAGCCCAGCGGGAAAGAGGCTTCCACGATGAAGCCGGCTCGGAATCGAGCCGGCGGAGTGGAAGCTGTGCGACGGGTGCAGTTGCACCCGTCGCGTATTTCACTGTCTGCGCAGCAGACAGTGAAATACATGTAGGGGCCCTCTTACGGGGGCCCCTGCAATGCCCATGCCAGTGGCATGGGCACTGCAGGGGCCCCCAGGGGCCCCGCGACCCCCCTACCGCCATCCGGATCTCGGCGGTCCGACCGCCGGGATCTGGATGGCGGTAGGGGGGGTCGGAATCCCCGCGGCGGTGCAGCAAGCTGCGCCGCCGCGGAGGATTCAATGGGGCCGCGGTACACTGGCGGGACCCCGCCAGTGGTGCCGGTCCGACCGCGGCTTTACCGCCGCGGTCGGAATCCCCATTGGAGCACCGCCGGCCTGTCGGCGGTGCTCCCGCGGTCCTCCGCCCTGGCGGTCAAAGACCGCCAGGGTCAGAATGACCACCTAAATCTCATAACTTACACTGAAAAATTCTCACTTCAGTGCTCCTCAAGAAAAAACAATTTAATTTACATTTACCAGCTAAAGACATTAATCATCAAACTTGAGATGTGTGATAGTCATTTGAGCAGTAATACAAGACATTGGGGGTCATTACAACATTGGCGGTAAAAGCCGCTTACCGCCGTGCAGAAGACCGACAACACACCGCCGTGGCCGCGGAAATCCGCCACAGCTATTATGACCCACATCCCGAAATCCGACAAAATTCAGACACCCACACAAGTCCGTCACACCAAAGGTCAGTGATAAACTGGCAAAAACAAAACCGACACCGTCACGCCAACAGAAATACGCCCACACTATCACGACCCATGAATTCACGCGGTACACACCGCTGCGCTCAAAATACACACACATCTCCAAAACACCACCACATTGGACAAGTCGAAAGACACACACCTGATACACATACACACACCACTCCCACACACTCAATACTATATAAAACACACACCCACATCACCCACAAACCCCTACGACAAAAAAATCTGAAAGAAGGCCAGAGAGAGACACCACCATCCACAAAGTAGCAGCCACAGGCACTCAACACCATCACCCATACTTCTTCCACGCACAAAACACCACACACCACTACATATCACCACACTTATCACCACATACACCACCCCACACATCACCTACACCACCCCATGGCACGGCAAAGACACCCCTGGTTCTCGGAGGAGGAGCTCAGGGTGGAGGAAATCGTACGGGTAGAGCCACAGCTATTTGGATCACAGGTGCAGCACACCTCCATAGCTAGGAAGATGGAGCTATGGCAAAGAATAGTCGACAGGGTCAACGCAGTGGGACAGCAGCCAAGAAATAGGGACGACATCAGGAAGAGGTGGAACGAACTACGGGGGAAGGTGCGTTCTGTGGTCTCCAGACACAACATCGCAGTACAGCGGACTGGCGGCGGACCCCCACCTCCTCCCCCACAACTAACAACATGGGAGGAGCAGGTCTTGACTATTCTGCATCCTGAGGGCCTCGCAGGAGTCGGTGGAGGAATGGACTCTGGTAAGTCAAATCTTAACTATCATATCCCCCACCCTACCTGCATGCTATCACAGATCCCCACCCTCGCCCCCTCCCCTATCAATCCAACTCCTCACTAATGTACTAATGACACAAACCACCCATCCCAACACCAAGCCCTGCATGACACAACGAAACATGGACACCCATCACTAAAGCATGCCCACTGCACATACCCATAACACCCCCCTCAACCATCATCACACAAGCCCCCACACAGGAATGCTAGCACTGGGGTACACGCTCACCCACCCATTGCACACCATGACACACACAGATGCAATAATCATTCCTTTACACCCCTGCAGGACCACTACCCAACGTCACCAGACAGGAGGGTCCAGACATCTCCACCCCACCCACAGAAGAAGCCCACAGTGATGACAGCAGCTCTGTCCAACTGGATCCAGATGACCAGCCCGGACCATCGTGGGCCTCGGGACAGTCGGTTCCCCACACCCAGTCACAGGCCACCACAGACCTTCCACCCTCTTGTAACACCAGCACAGCACCCACCCAGCGGGCCTATACCTCCGTACCCAGGACACGTCAATCAGCTGTGTGTCCACCACTACAGGGAACCCAGGATAACCCACCACCCCAACAACAACAGGGACCTGGGGGCAGTGGTAGTGGGCAGACGGTCCCGGGGACGGATGCCCAGGAACACAGGGGAACTGGGAGGGCTGCTGTCCGACAGGGGGCGGACAGGCCTAGGGAACCCACTCTCCACGAGGCCCTCTCCTCCATCATGGGAGCATACCACCACTCCCAGGAGACGATGGCAACGGTACTGGCCAAGTTTCAGGAGACCCAGCGCCTGCAGGAGGAACAGTATTTGGGGTTCAGGGAGGAACTCAGAACCATCAGCACCGCCCTGGGCGCCATCATAGGGGTGCTGAAGGAGATACTTAACACCAGGAGGCACACTGTGGCACTCCAAGGGGCCCCTGACACTAGTATGGATGATGAACTGCCCACCACCTCCGCTGGCGCTAGTGGACAGGAGGCACTGCCACAGGACCACCACACCAGCACCCCACCCCCTGCAGACGGAGAACCACCCCGCAAACGGGCCCTGAGATCCAGGAACAAGACAGAGCACGATGCCAAGACCCCCGCCAAGAAATGAGACCACCCTGATTGTCATCCTAATGTCCCACTTTGTAACCCTGTCCATATTGGAACTGCCCCAGCTCCACTTCCTATGCCCATATGGGCAATGCACCTGTGAGACTAATAGACTGGAGTCTGCCATGGACATTCCTCCACCATCACCCCTCACCATTTTACAACCCCCTCCAATATTTAGCACTGCAATAAACACCCTTGAATCACAAAACAATCTGGAGTCAGTCTGTGATTTTGAAAATGTGTATTAGCAATGACAGTGACAAAATGCGTTCTCAACTGTAATGTCAACATACCTATGTCACACATCTCAAGTCCATGAGGAATCTAAGCAGATAACACACGTTGGAAACCACACCTGTGAAACCGTAATGGAAATCTACAACTCAGTTACCATATACTGGTTGAAATCGACAGACAGGATAGAGGTAGAAGTGTGAAAGTACTTGTAGTAGGCAGGAATGTATTCTCACTTGTGTGTCACTGGAAATATTGCTGGATAACTGAGTGCCTGTTGACAATGTCGTCTTCCCCTGCTTCCTCCTCATCACTGTCCACAGGCTCCACAGCTGCCACACCGTCATCTGGTCCATCCTCCTGCAGAAAAGGCACCTGTCATCGCAAAGCCAAATTGTGAAGCATACAGCAGGCCACGATGATCTGGCACACCTTTGTTGGTGAGTAGAATAGGGTACCACCTGTCATATGGAGGCACCTGAACCTGGCCTTCAGGAGGCCGAAGGTGCATTCGATCACCCTCCTAATCCGCCCATGGGCCTCCTTGTAGCGTTCCTCTGCCCTGGTATTCCTCACTGGGGTCAGTAGCCATGACAGGTTGGGGTAACCAGAGTCCCCTAATAGCCACACCCTGTGCCTCTGGAGTTGACCCATCACATAAGGGATGCTGCTATTCCACGGGATTTAGGCGTCATGCACAGAGCCAGGGAACATAGCATTTACCTGGGAGATGTACTGGTCTGCCAAACATACCATCTGTACATTAATGGAATGATAACTCTTCCGGTTCCTGTACACCTGTTCACTACTGTGGGGGAGGGACCAGAGCTACATGGGTCCCATCAATGGCACCTATGATGTTGGGGATATGTCCAAGGGCATAGAAGTCACCTTTCACTGTAGGCAAATCCTCCACCTGAGGGAAAACAATGCAGCTCCGCATTTTTTTCAGCAGGGCAGACAACACTCTGGACAACACGTTTGAAAACATAGGCTGGGACATCCCTGATGCCATGGCCACTGTTGTTTGAAATGACCCACTTGCAAGGAAATGGAGCACTGATAGCACCTGCACTTGAGGGGGATCCCTGTGGGATGGCGGATTCCTGACATTAGGTCTGGCTCCAACTGGGTACACAGTTCCTGGATTGTGGCACGGTCAAACCTGGAGGTGATGATCAAATGTCGCTCCTCCATTGTCAACAGGTCCACCAGCGGTCGGTACACCGGAGGATTCCGCCATCTCCTCACATGTCCCAGCGGACGGTGCCTAGGAAGGACAACAGCGACCACAGAGTCAAACAACTGAGAGGTATGTACCCACAGTCTACACAGAACACCATTCATGCACAGATTCTGGCCTGTATTTGTGTTATGCGACAAGGCCTAGGTCTGTGTGACCCAGTTGGTAATTAGGCCATGTGGGCCCCTGAAATGGCGGCTGCCTGACCTCTAAAGTGGGACAATGGGATGTGAGGTAACAGCGCTGGCGTTGTACACCGTCGCGGTAGGCGGTCGAAGACCGCGGCGCAATGCTGCATTGGTTAACATTGGACCCTATGGGTCCCAGGAGCCAATGACGATGTACGCCGGCGGTGATGCTATGCACCGCCGCGGACGTGACCGCCATTTTCTAGCTGTTCAATCACTCGATGCCTGATTTTCAACAGGAGAGGACCTACACTGCAAGTGCTGCTGTGACCTCGGTTGGGGAAAGGGCCCCTGCCTTCACTGCAGAGGAGTTGGAGAAGCTCGTCGACGGGGTCCTCCCCCAGTACACGCTACTCTACGGTCCTCCAGACTAACAGGTAAGTACACAGGGAGCACGTTGTATGGGCTATGCCTGTGTGGAGAGGGCTGGTTGTAAGAAGGAAGGGGGCACAGTTCTGCGTGCATGAAGGACTGTGAATGCAGGTGCCACATGGCAAGGCTAGGGATGTGGGCCACTCACTTCGACGGTGCAGTTGCTAATGACTTCTCTTCTTCCCCTGTACATTTCATGTAGGTCAGCGCCCACCAGAAGAAGGATATTTGGCGTGCCAACGCCAAGGACATCCGGACCCTGGGGGTCCACGACAGACGGAGCACCCACTGCCGTAAAAGATGGGAGGACATTCGCCGCTGGAGCAAGAAGACGGCGGAGGCTCATCTGGGGATGGGCTCCCAACGTGGGAGGGGTGCCCGTCGAACCATGACCCCCCTGATGTTCCAGATCCTGGCGGTGGCCTACCCTGAGTTGGATGGGGGCTTGAGGGCATCACAGCAGACACAAGGGGGTGAGTACAACATCATTCAGCTGACTTTGCGTGCAGTGAAGGTGTCTGGGTGGGGGAGGAGGGCTGTGGGTTTCCCTAGGCCAGGGTGAGTTCCATAGGCTAGGCCCCTCCGTAATGCAGGCCATGTGGCACCCCACCCCACCTCTGTAGAGTGCCAAGTACAGGTATACATGCCTCTGTGTCATCTATGTGTGCAGATGTCGACCATAGCCATGTAGGCCATATCCCAGGAATTGCATCTGTAGAGCCCAACAGCGCAGCGTAGTGCAGGGGGCTGCTGTGTCTGTCGTGTCCGCCATCGGTAGCGGTAAGCCATGGACTCAACCTGTCTTTCTTCTGTCGTCCCCCCCCCTTTTTGTGGTCTCCCTGTTCTTGTGTGCATCAGCATCATCAGGCGGAGGTACAGTGGCACCGGAGCACGAGGGAGCTGCATCCCACATGGCCATGGAGGGCCACATCACGAACTCGGAATACACCAGTGGGACGGAGGGCGAGGGGAGCTTCACGGCAGTCACAGGATCTGCAACCAGTGACATGGACTCGTCCTCCGATGGGAGCTCCCTTGTGGTGGTGGCAAAATCTGATCCCCTCACTTCTACAGGTACAGCCGCCACCCCTCCTACCAGCACCGCCCTCCCAGCAGCCCATCAGCCTTCGCCCGTGCCCGCTCACCCAGGAGGGTGGCCATCACCTTCGCCCCAAGCACCTCAGCCCCTGCCCCTGTCACCTCTGCTGCCCTCAGTGAGGAGGCCATTGACCTCCTCAGGTCACTCACTGTTGGGCAGTCTACCATTTTGAATGCCATCCAGGGTGTAGAAAGGGAATTGCAACACACCAAATGCATTCCTGGAGGCCATTCATTCTGGTCAGGCTCCCCTTCATCGAACCCTGCTAACTCTGGTCTCAGCACTGATGGCAGCCACTGTCCCTGTGTCTAGCCTCCCCCTCCAACTTCCTCCACCCAGACCCAATCCCCTGTACCCCAGCCTATCCCAAGCACACCATCAGACCAGCATGCACACACGTCAACACACAAGGGAAGCTCAGGCAAACATAAGCACCACACATCCCACAGGCACTCACGCAAGCATCCCACACATACAGACACAGCAACATCCACTGCCTCCACTGTGTCCCCCTCCTCGTCGTCTCCCTCCTCCCTCCCAGTCTCGTCTACACTCTCACCTGCATGCACTACCACTACAGCCACTACGTCCCGCACCAGCACACTCACCAGCACACCCCGCTCATGTGCACTCACCACCCCCACTACCATTTACACGTTCCCTGTGTCCTCTCCCAGTGTGTCTGTGACGCCCCCTCACAAAGTACACAAACGCAGGCACACACCCACCCAACAGCCCTCCACCTCACAACAGCCTCCAGCGCATGCACCTTCACCCAAAGTCACCAAACGTACACCTCCTACAACCACTACCTCTTCCTCTACTCCCAAACCCCCTCCAGCTACCCGTCCCAGTGTTCCTAAGAAACTTTTCCTGACCAAGCTTGACCTCTTTTCCACCCCCCCTCCAATTTATAGGTCCCGTACTAGCACCTCAGCCAAAAAAATCTCCAGGACCAGTGGTGCCTGTTGTTACAGGTATGTGGAGTGCACCGGGCACCAGAGCAGCAAGTGTGACACAGAGCCACAGCACAGCCAGTCCCCCCCCTGTGAAGCACCAGAAGTTGGACAGTGCCCGGTGGGAGAGGGTGAAGACTCCAGCCAGCAAAGCCGCTCACAAGGGTCCAGGGGGGGGAGTGTCGACTCAGCTGTGACTCCTCCCAAGGTGGGGAAGGGGCAGAAGAAAACACCAAAGTCTGGGAGGAGCAGCACTGCGGGGAAGACCGCCATCATCCCCGCTGCCCAGGAGGCCACCGCCAGCCTAATCGTCAGTGGCCCGGAGGCCACCACCAGAGTCAGTGCCCAGGAGGGCAGCCCGATCGTCAGTGGCCAGGAGGCCACCGCCAGAGTCAGTGCCCAGGAAGGCAGCCCGATCGTCACTGGCCAGGAGGCCACCGCCAGAGTCAGTGCCCAGGAGGGCATCCCGATCGTCACTGGCCAGGAGGCCACCGCCAGAGTCAGTGCCCAGGAGGGCAGGCCGATCGTCACTGGCCAGGAGGCCACCGCCAGCCACAGCCCAGCTGCCCAGGAGGGCCCCGGCAGCCACAGCCCAGCTGCCCAATGAAGGACCGCCAGTCCCAGCCCAGCTGGGCAATGAAGGACCGCCATGGCAAGCTCCGCTGAACAGGGCAAGCACCGCTGAACAGGTCAGAAACTGCAAACTCAAGCACCGCTGAACAGGGCAAAGACCGCCATGGCAAGCACCGCTGAACAGGGCAAGCACCGCTGAACCGGTCAGAAACTGCAACCTCAAGCACCGCTGAACAGGGCAAAGACCGCCATGGCAAGCGCCGCTGTACAGGGCAAGCACCGCTGAAAAGGTCAGAAACTGCAAACTCAAGCACCGCTGAACAGGGCAAAGACCGCCATGGCAAGCTCCGCTGATCAGGGCAAAGACCGCCAACTCAAGCCCCGCTAGCCCATGGGCGGCAGGGGCAGTGACGCAACTGGGACCGTCACAGGGTGAGTGATGCACTCTGGGCACCAGTCCCCCTCCAGAACCAGTGGAGACATGCATCCACTACCTCTGTCCTTCACAGGATGAAGCACTGTGGGCACCAGTCCCCCTCCAGAACCAGTGGAGACTGTTATCCACTTGAGAGACTGTGGTTTGCACTCCCCAGGATGGTACAGTGGGCAAACCACCCACTGTAGAGACTTGAGAGACTGTGGCTTTGCACTCCCCAGGATGGTACAGTGGGCAAAGCACCCACTGTTATCCACTTGAGAGACTGTGGCTTTGCACTCCCCAGGATGGTACAGTGGGCAACCCACCCACTGTAGAGACTTGAGAGACTGTGGCTTTGCACTCCCCAGGATGGTACAGTGGGCAAACCACCCACTGTAGAGACTTGAGAGACTGTGGCTTTGCACTCCCCAGGATACATCAATGGGCATGGAGCCCCCTTGTGGATCTGGTCTGGTGCACTCATCCGGCTGAGGTGCCCCCCTTCCCTTCCCCCTGAGGTGCCTGTTGTATTTCTATCTGATGCCCCAGCAGTGTTCTCTCCATTTTGATCAGGTATCTAGTGTGGGCCTCGCCCATGCATTTTGGGCCCAGTGGTCCACGGACAATGAATGGTGCATTACCTGCACTACTAATCGTGGTGTATATTTTGTTTAATGTGTATATATATATATATATATATATATATATGTATTTATTTGGTTACTGTATTTTGATATATTACAATGGTTCCACTCATTTCCTTTTGTCTTTGCATTCTTCCGGGGGGGTTGGTGGTTGTTACTGTAATGTTTGGATATGCATTGGTGTGTGTGTTGTAGTGGGTGAGGGTCGGGGTGGGGGTGGGGGTGTTGCGTGTGTGTGTCCCTGTCTTTTGCCTCCCCCTCCCCTATGTCGTAGGTGCAGTACTCACCGTTGTCTTCGCCGCCGGCGTTGATGATCGTCGTATAGGAGCAGGAAGACTAGTGCAGGAAGAATATGGAGTTCCGGCTCCATGGTGTCATCGTTCCTCGTGAAGTGTGTAGAGGTGAGCGTTTTCCCTTTGAAATTCCTGTTTCCGCCGTGTTTTTATCCGCGGTGAATCCGCCCCGGAAAAGGTGGCGGATTGGTAGGTTGTGATACTGTGGGCGGTACTTTGTCTTCCGCCTATCTGTTGGCGGTGACAGCCGCGCTGTTTGTCTGTACCGCCGTGGCGGTCGGAGTGTTAAAGTGGCTGTCTTTGTTGGCGGTTTCCAGCCACTGTCATAATTCCCATTTTTTTTACCGCCGGCCTGTTGGTGGTCTTACCGCCGCTTTAACACCGTCCGCCAGGGTTGTAATGACCACCATTGTTTTTACATTTGTTGAGAGATTTGATTTGGAGAATTAGAGAGCTAACAATAGTGATAGAATGTGATGTGTATGCATAAAACCTAAATAATGTACAGCGATACATTTAAATTAATGCTCTAAGTTTACCATATATAAGCGTTTGATATAGGCTGTGAACCATGGTCAAGCGTGCTCTGTGTGAGTCAAATGCTTTGTGTGAAAACATAACTTACACTGTACCAGCGCTTAACCAACAAAAACAGCAAATGTTATTTGTAAGATATTGGAATATTAGTTAAAGGGGATGAGAAACCTCCTCACCCCCACAAATAATAATCACAATAATTTCATGGTAAATCACAAATGTTAGTAAATAAACGTGTGCTTAACATCCTGGTAGCTTAGCACAAAGTAGCCAGGCTTGATTTAAAGTCAATGTGTAAAGTGTTTATGCAGCAAACAAAAGTGGAAAAACAACACACGAAAAATCCCAACCTATTTGGAAAAGAAGAGAACATTTTATTTTAGTAAATAAATGTACTCCAAAATGACAAAACTCCAATAAGTAGAACCAGAGATGTAATTTTTTAAAATTTGAATTAAAAATAGGACCAAAAAGTACAAAGCGCAACCATGGGTATCTGGTATAACTAGACTGGGTCAAAGTCAAAAATTTATGCCAACTGTGACAGTTTGCAGGACAGATCCAGAGACCACGTACAACCGGGTGGAAAGTTTATCTTCTGACTTAGAGATTTTAATGGCGAACATGTGGTCATTGATGAGCTGGACTTGAAATGGGACTCAACGGTGGTGAGTTGGTAAAAGGTGCGGTCCTGAAGCACTATTCGACAAAGACGGGAAAGCTTTAAGAGGCCAAAGTCTGTGCCCAGGTTGGCCTTAATGCGACAGGTTGCTCCTCAACATTGGTCCCGATGAAGCCCTCTACTTTCGGTCTTGAAAACCTTTCTGAAAGTTAGATCTCCTTCAGCAGGGCAAGCAGCAAGTTGAAGCTGACCACTGATTTGATGTTGCCGGCTGTGGTTTGGACAGCTGTCCAAGTCTCTGGTAGCTCTCCAAGCAGAAAGTTGGCAAAATGTTTCTAAGTCTCAGATCTTACAGTATGGGGGCAGAAGGAGTACATTCTAACACTATGCCAAGAGCACCATTTGGGGATTAGGACTATGCCCAGGTGGTAAATTCCACTCCAGTTTTCAGAATTCAGGGTCTCTACACTATGCAGAGTACCGCGGAGTTCACAAATTCCGCTATCTGGCACAAAGCAAAGGTTTTTTTTTCCACTTGCAAGGTTTGTTTTTAGCTCTCACTCACACCATGATATTCTTAGGCCGCTAGTGTGCACACATGAGGTTTTGTACCCACTTGTGCAGCTTCTGGCCAAAACATCACAATTATCATGTGGCTCACAAGTGTGAGCACATCTCAAATAGATTCTCTACTTGAGATGCAGCTTATTCTACCGGAAAATATGTCTTCAAGTGGATTTTCTTCTCCAATGGACCGTTCGAGTTGCTTTTTTGTGTGAGAAGACTTTTTTAACTTCTATTTCCGACAGGAAGGAAGTACCCCAGAGACTCCAGATTCCTGGTCCTGTCCAGCAGGCTTCCCCCAGAGCTTTATGCTTCACCTGGTCTTTTTTTCATTTGGAATTCGAGGTGGAAGGATGACTCTCTTTGTCTGCTGTATACATGCCTTTGGATTTAAGGACTTTGGGCCTCATTCTAAGTTTGGCTGGCGGCGGGCGCCGCCAGCCAAACAGGAACCGCCAAATGGCCGCTCCGCGGTCAGAAGACCGCGTATGCCATTCTGGCTTTCCTGCTGGGCCGGCGGGCGACCGCCAAAAGAGCGCCCGCCGGCCCAGCGGGAAAGGCCCTGCAACGAGGAAGCCAGCTCCGAATGGAGCCGGCGGAGTTGCAGGGGTGCGACGGGTGCAGTTGCACCCGTCGCGATTTTTACTGTCTGCTGAGCAGACAGTGAAAATCTGTATGGGGCCCTGTTAGGGGGCCCCTGCACTGCCCATGCCAGTGGCATGGGCAGTGCAGGGGCCCCCAGGGGCCCCACGACACCCGTTCCCGCCATCCTGTTTCTGGCGGTGAAAACCGCCAGAAACAGGCTGGCGGGAAGGGGGTCGGAATCCCCATGGCGGCGCTGCAAGCAGCGCCGCCATGGAGGATTCTCCGGGCCAGGGGAAATCCGGCGGGAAACCGCCGGATCCCGTTTGGCCCTGGAAGCACCGCCAGCCTGTTGGCGGTGCTTCCGTGTCCCTCCACCCTGGCGGTCCATGACCGCCAGGGTTGGAATGAGGGCCTTTGTTTTTGTGATATCATACAAGTAAGTTAAAAAACTATTGTATAAGGGTGCTGTGTGTTTCAACGGGCATGCACTAGTATTTGTTTTGTTTTTTTATTCTTTGTTTTTTTATCAGATTTTTTATTTCATTGTGATGGGTGCCCTGGAGTTTCAGTAGGGGCCTAGTTTTTTTGTATTTCATTTTTCACCTTTTGTAAAGGAAAAATGTTGCACAGTTTAGTACCTTTTTTCCATGCTTGTTACATTTGCAACATTCATTTATTATACTATGTTGCCTAGGCATCCAATGGGCCATCCAGCCAAGAGGCCCAGTACGAGCTATCAGTGTATAATAAACGTTTCTTTGATACAGGTTTTTTAAAACACCATTTAGGGCAGAGGTGGCATTGGAATAAATTACAAATGTTGGCTTTTGTTTGTATTTTATGTTTTGTTCCTGCAAAAAGTGTATACATGGGGTATTATTTGATGCCATAAGAGGATGTGTGTTGTTGTACAATTTTTATAGCTCAGTTAATTTTCGTGTTTTGCATTGCTGATTTAACTGTAGTGTTTTCTTCAGTGTTACCATGCCTCCTTTGTCTGACCAGTGTGTGTGTGTGGGTGTTTTCTAATCGGCCACCATTTGTTTTTGTTCTTTACGCCATGTGGCCAGGAGCCATTTTGTGTAGTCTGTGTCCATAGGCCTGAATGTGTTCTTTGTTCTCTATGCCTCTGTGATATGGTACAAGGAACGGGGGTGGACCTCCTGTACCCATGGGGCACTACTCAGGACATCGGAGAGGCATTTTAGACGATACGTCCTGACGGCAGGGGAATGCCGGAAGTAGACACAGGAAAAGCCGGAAGAGACAGGGAAGAAAAAGGAAGGGCGAGGAGAAGGAGGCGTGCTGGACAGCAGCAAGGAGAAACACGGAGCATGATAATTGGAGAGGGGAAGCAGGACGCCGAACCAAAGGAGGAAATAAAAGTGGACGGACGTCAGACAACATGGAGAGAAAGTCTGCCGTAAGAAGACTGAGAGGGAGAGCGGCATATGTGGAAGCCAGCCATGTTCCAGGAGGAGCGTGGCTCATCCAGGTATGTGAACGGGGCAGGGGAAGGGAATGTAATTAATAGCGGGGAGAAATAGAGGATTGCGAAATGGGGAAGAACTGCATGGGCACTAATTAGACACCTGTAAATACAAGAGCACAAATAAAATAAAGAAAACAAGCGCACAAGGTGACGGGACGCTGGTGATGTATCTTTTTAATAGTAAAAGTAGTACAAAAGAAAATTAATAAAGAGAACACAGATTAGCAGATGGAACAGCACGTTACTAACCTAGAGAGATAAAAAGAGAGAAGGAAAACCTAGGAATTAGCCAGAGCACTACTCACCAAAAGACACAGGAAAGGGTGAAGGAAAGTCGTAATAAGAAAATGAAACAGTCTTGTAAAAAACAGCAACTAGTTTTCCCCTATACTTACCTACTAAAGGCTTCTTACTCTTTCCTCTCTCCCTCTCCTGGTATGCACAACATCTTGGAGCCTTAGAACACCTCTACCTGAAGGACGAAAAAGAAGATATATGAGGGACTTGATAGGAGGAAAAGAAAGAAACATCCTAAAGCCGTATACCAAGATTAGAGAATAATCTAAATTATAAGATAACAAAAGAAGAAAAAAAAACATAATAAGTGTTCTGCTACTTACTTACTTAAAAATGTACTTACCTGTCACAGCCTCCTTACTCGTTTTTGTTGTTTGACCATGTGGCTGGTGGACACTTTGTGCAGTCAGCCAGTGATCCTTTGCCATATGGTTGCATGTGTACTTTGTTTTCTATACCAAACTGCTTGCTGTTATTGTTTGATTATGTGATCAGAGGCCATTTTGTGTAGCCAGTCAGTGTGGCTTGCATGCGTTCTTTCTTCTACATTCTTCCTTGCTCACTGTTGTTTGACCATGTGGCTGATGGCCATTTTGTGCATTCTGCCAGTGTGCTTTTTCCATAGGTTTGCCTGTGTTCTTTGTTCTCCATGCCTCCTTGCTTGCAATTGTTATTTCACGATGTGGCTGGCTGCCATTTTGTGCATCCAGCCCTTGTGATTTTGCCACAGGCTTGCATGGTTGTGATACCATCAGTTTAATAATATGCTAGGACATTATTTTAGTATACTTCTGTTATGAATATGATGATGAACAGTGCTTTATATTACATGTATTTTTTGGTTTTTCATCTGCTTCTCCTTGCCTCACAATAGGTTGTTCATACTCCCATACAAACATCAGCAATTCATTATAGTTTTTTTTAATTTAAATTATTTGTAATTTTTTTTTTTTTTTTAAACTTTTTTTTTTAATTTCTTTATTTTTATCTTTTTTATTTTTTATTTCTAATTTTATTTTAATTTTAATTTTTATGCTATTCTTTTTTTTACATTTTATTATTTTAAATTTTATTTTAATTTTAGTTTTTATTCTATTCTTTTTTTTACATTTTGCCTCTATCCATCCACCGTAGGCGCACAGCCACAAAACAGCATTTATTTTTTTATTCCATTTCCTCCTGGACACCCTGCCTGCCATAGAGTTGGTGCACTGCAGTCACATCAGCATCATTCATCTTTTTAATGATTATTCCATTTCTGCCGGACTACCTTGCCTGCCATAGGCAATCACTAGCCTTCACTTACTTGAGGATGATTCCATTTACACATGCACCTCCCTGATTGCCACAGGTGTCTCCTTTAGAATTGATGCACATAAAGCATGAAGCTACATCTGTACGTCATGTTATCCTAATAGGAAATAAAATTATATGGTATGGTGGACTTGGTGGTGTGGCTTGACTTTAAAATGTTTAGATAAATTGTTGTTAATCATTACCTAGGTAACCAACCACACTAAATTAAATTGCCTTTGTCTATACTATTCAAACTGCAACAATGCCACATTTCACTAAATGTTTTTCTTGCTTGTTTGCTTCTAGGCGCACAAGAGAAGAAGCAACATCACCCACAGTACTGGCAAACAGAAGGCCTGTACAAAAAACACATGCCACCAGCCCTCTAATCTCTTCTGCTTGTGCAGCTTACTGCTACTGCCAACTTAGAGGTTTAGGATAGACCTAAAGGAAGGTGCTGCCAAGAAAGTGGCCAGTGAGAAGAACCCGCTTTCTGTCACTACTGCCGACCACAACCTTTTTCAGGAGATGTGTGCCTGCCACACCAGTCTTTGGGGAGGAACCTGGGAGCTGCACTCCTGTATCTACAGCAACACCCCAACCTAAGCCCATGTCTATCAGCAAGGCAGCCACTGCAAATCATGACGACTCCGACGAGCAGTGACATTAAATTGGATTTGTTCCTTTTGCAAAGTAGTACCCAATTGTTTCAGGAAACAGAACAAAGTGGACAGAAGCTGCAGCCATCAATGGTAGATCGTCCTTAAGTTGCAGCAGAACAGGGGGTTGAGCTTTCTGCTGAGCGAGAACCTTCTCTTTTATAATCATTGGCTCCTAGATCTCCAGCAAGAAAAAGGAAGAGTACTCCACCATCTTATTCAACCACTACCTCTGATGATGATGTGGACATGGAGTGGACCCAGGTAGAGTCAGGGGAAAGAGGCCAGTAGAGGCAAGGGAAAAGAAAAGTTTCTGAAAGCCTTAGAATTATGGAATGGGATGATGACGAGGATGAAAACCACAAGCCAGTCATTGTGGAAGCTGGCAAAAAGGAGTCTGACATTATTACTCATATTCAACCTGCTCCGAGGGATGTGGCACAGGTAGCACCATGAGTTCCCATAGTTGTAAAGCCCTAGCTGAGGCCTACAGAACAACTACCTCAGTAGACGTATGCACTGCAGCGAGGCAATCAACAACACATCCACCTACTTCCAGGTCTTCTACAGGCATTTGACACTGGCCCACTAAGAAAGTACTCCTCCCCAAATTGGGACTTTTTTATGCCTAGTAAACAGAAGGAGAACATCGCAATATGCTCCATTTGCCATATAAGTGTTTGTCTACATGAGCCTGGTGCACATTATGGTACTGGAGGCCAAACAACCCATTTGAAAAAACATCACTCAATCCAGTGGGAGAAGCAACTTGAAAAAATTGCTGAACATGGTTATGGTGAACGTGAAGAGAGCTGGGAAACATCAGCTCAAGTCTAATCATGGTGGGAGGTCATGAGGAAGAACAGGGTTACAGCTTCACTCAAAGCAGCCCTGTCCCCAGCAATGCACCAGAATCACCCACTTCAGCAATTTAAAAATGGAACAAGACTTAGAGTCAGAAGGGGACACCATGCCATACAGTGAATACCCCAAGACACACATTGACTCTACCGCCACCTACCTCTCGAAAGCCACATGCATCAGTCACCCCAGAAAAGAAGAAAATTCAGGCTACTATTACAGGCATGTTTAGGCAAGAGGAGCCCTACGACCGCAAGGACCCAGTGACAGGTTTGTACAACTGGAAGCTAGCAAAAATGTTAGTGCTGGACCTTCCCCCTTTTTCTTTTGTGGAAAGAGTGGAGTTTTTGGAATTTGTGGTGGCCATCTGCCCAAAATGGAAGGTTCCAAGCCATACTTATTTTACCAAAGTTGCTGTTCCAGCACTGCATCATGATGTGCTGCAATTGTTTGGACAAGCTTTTCAGCAAAGTGCTGCTCACACTATCCACCTGACAACAGACACGTGGACGAGTTGTTGCGCGATTGATTACATGTGCATCACTGCACACTGGATCTCGGGAGGTAAGACAACATCTCTTAGCCCTGAAGAATGTTCTATGAGCATTCAGTGGCATGCAGCAGTAGCCATGTTCGCCATGGAAAAATCACATGCAGCTGCAAACATCTTGGATGAATTTAACAGCAAAGTGTCTAAATAGATGCGTCCCAGAA